>NW_025727759.1:2874089-3481713 GCF_021461385.2 Schistocerca piceifrons
TTGAAATGCGATGAGTAATAAATGTGAATTTCATTGTGAGTAAATGATGAAATTTCTGATGACTTTTTGTTGTAGCTGTGATATTCGTAAATTTTTTGCTGTGCATTTACTGAATAATAACTGTCAGAGTGATTTTTTGGTCTGTCTGTCCATTGTGCCCTAAAATTTAACTGGTGATGACAGACTACCCTGTAGCAATGCCCAAGGCCTCCGCCAGGCTGAGACGTTGTGTGTTTTAACATTGGTGTTGTGCTACTGCCAACAGTAGCAATTATAGGTAACACAGGTAAATATTGTCATCTTGTAAATTGAAATGCGATGAGTAATAAATGTGAATTTCATTGTGAGTAAATGATGAAATTTCTGATGACTTTTTGTTGTATCTGTGATATTCGTAAATTTTTTGCTGTGCATTTACTGAATAATAACTGTCAGAGTGATTTTTTGGTCTGTCTGTCCATTGTGCCCTAAAATTTAACTGGTGATGACAGACTACCCTGTAGCAATGCCCAAGGCCTCCGCCAGGCTGAGACGTTGTGTGTTTTAACATTGGTGTTGTGCTACTGCCAACAGTAGCAATTATAGATAACACAGGTAAATATTGTCATCTTGTAAATTGAAATGCGATAAGTAATAAATGTGAATTTCATTGTGAGTAAATGATGAAATTTCTGATGACTTTTTGTTGTAGCTGTGATATTCGTAAATTTTTTGCTGTGCATTTACTGAATAATAACTGTCAGAGTGATTTTTTGGTCTGTCTGTCCATTGTGCCCTAAAATTTAACTGGTGATGACAGACTACCCTGTAGCAATGCCCAAGGCCTCCGCCAGGCTGAGACGTTGTGTGTTTTAACATTGGTGTTGTGCTACTGCCAACAGTAGCAATTATAGATAACACACGTAAATATTGTCATCTTGTATATTGAAATGCGATGAGTAATAAATGTGAATTTCATTGTGAGTAAATGATGAAATTTCTGATGACTTTTTGTTGTAGCTGTGATATTCGTAAATTTTTTGCTGTGAATTTACAGAATAATAACTGTCAGAGTGATTTTTTGGTCTGTCTGTCCATTGTGCCGTAAAATTTAACTGGTGATGACAGACTACCCTGTAGCAATGCCCAAGGCCTCCGCCAGGCTGAGACGTTGTGTGTTTTAACATTGGTGTTGTGCTACTGCCAACAGTAGCAATTATAGATAACACAGGTAAATATTGTCATCTTGTAAATTGAAATGCGATAAGTAATAAATGTGAATTTCATTGTGAGTAAATGATGAAATTTCTGATGACTTTTTGTTGTAGCTGTGATATTCGTAAATTTTTTGCTGTGCATTTACTGAATAATAACTGTCAGATTGATTTTTTGGTCTGTCTGTCCATTGTGCCCTAAAATTTAACTGGTGATGACAGACTACCCTGTGGCAATGCCCAAGGCCTCCGCCAGGCTGAGACGTTGTGTGTTTTAACATTGGTGTTGTGCTACTGCCAACAGTAGCAATTATAGATAACACAGGTAAATATTGTCATCTTGTAAATTGAAATGCGATGAGTAATAAATGTGAATTTCATTGTGAGTAAATGATGAAATTTCTGATGACTTTTTGTTGTAGCTGTGATATTCGTAAATTTTTTGCTGTGCATTTACTGAATAATAACTGTCAGAGTGATTTTTTGGTCTGTCTGTCCATTGTGCCCTAAAATTTAACTGGTGATGACAGACTACCCTGTAGCAATGCCCAAGGCCTCCGCCAGGCTGAGACGTTGTGTGTTTTAACATTGGTGTTGTGCTACTGCCAACAGTAGCAATTATAGATAACACAGGTAAATATTGTCATCTTTTAAATTGAAATGCGATGAGTAATAAATGTGAATTTCATTGTGAGTAAATGATGAAATTTCTGATGACTTTTTGTTGTAGCTGTGATATTCGTAAATTTTTTGCTGTGCATTTACTGAATAATAACTGTCAGAGTGATTTTTTGGTCTGTCTGTCCATTGTGCCCTAAAATTTAACTGGTGATGACAGACTACCCTGTAGCAATGCCCAAGGCCTCCGCCAGGCTGAGACGTTGTGTGTTTTAACATTGGTGTTGTGCTACTGCCAACAGTAGAAATTATAGATAACACAGGTAAATATTGTCATCTTGTAAATTGAAATGCGATGAGTAATAAATGTGAATTTCATTGTGAGTAAATGATGAAATTTCTGATGACTTTTTGTTGTAGCTGTGATATTCGTAAATTTTTTGCTGTGCATTTACTGAATAATAACTGTCAGAGTGATTTTTTGGTCTGTCTGTCCATTGTGCCCTAAAATTTAACTGGTGATGACAGACTACCCTGTAGCAATGCCCAAGGCCTCCGCCAGGCTGAGACGTTGTGTGTTTTAACATTGGTGTTGTGCTACTGCCAACAGTAGAAATTATAGATAACACAGGTAAATATTGTCATCTTGTAAATTGAAATGCGATGAGTAATAAATGTGAATTTCATTGTGAGTAAATGATGAAATTTCTGATGACTTTTTCTTGTAGCTGTGATATTCGTAAATTTTTTGCTGTGAATTCACTGAATAATAACTCTCAGAGTGATTTTTTGGTCTGTCTGTCCATTGTGCCCTAAAATTTAACTGGTGATGACAGACTACCCTGTAGCAATGCCCAAGGCCTCCGCCAGGCTGAGACGTTGTGTGTTTTAACATTGGTGATGTGCTACTGCCAACAGTAGCAATTATAGGTAACACAGGTAAATATTGTCATCTTGTAAATTGAAATGCGATGAGTAATAAATGTGAATTTCATTGTGAGTAAATGATGAAATTTCTGATGACTTTTTGTTGTATCTGTGATATTCGTAAATTTTTTGCTGTGCATTTACTGAATAATAACTGTCAGAGTGATTTTTTGGTCTGTCTGTCCATTGTGCCCTAAAATTTAACTGGTGATGACAGACTACCCTGTAGCAATGCCCAAGGCCTCCGCCAGGCTGAGACGTTGTGTGTTTTAACATTGGTGTTGTGCTACTGCTAACAGTAGCAATTATAGATAACACAGGTAAATATTGTCATCTTGTAAATTGAAATGCGATGAGTAATAAATGTGAATTTCATTGTGAGTAAATGATGAAATTTCTGATGACTTTTTGTTGTAGCTGTGATATTCGTAAATTTTTTGCTGTGCATTTACTGAATAATAACTGTCAGAGTGATTTTTTGGTCTGTCTGTCCATTGTGCCCTAAAATTTAACTGGTGATGACAGACTACCCTGTAGCAATGCCCAAGGCCTCCGCCAGGCTGAGACGTTGTGTGTTTTAACATTGGTGTTGTGCTACTGCCAACAGTAGCAATTATAGGTAACACAGGTAAATATTGTCATCTTGTAATTGAAATGCGATGAGTAATAAATGTGAATTTCATTGTGAGTAAATGATGAAATTTCTGATGACTTTTTAATGTATCTGTGATATTCGTAAATTTTTTGCTGTGCATTTACTGAATAATAACTGTCAGAGTGATTTTTTGGTCTGTCTGTCCATTGTGCCCTAAAATTTAACTGGTGATGACAGACTACCCTGTAGCAATGCCCAAGGCCTCCGCCAGGCTGAGACGTTGTGTGTTTTAACATTGGTGTTGTGCTACTGCCAACAGTAGCAATTATAGATAACACAGGTAAATATTGTCATCTTGTAAATTGAAATGCGATAAGTAATAAATGTGAATTTCATTGTGAGTAAATGATGAAATTTCTGATGACTTTTTGTTGTAGCTGTGATATTCGTAAATTTTTTGCTGTGCATTTACTGAATAATAACTGTCAGAGTGATTTTTTGGTCTGTCTGTCCATTGTGCCCTAAAATTTAACTGGTGATGACAGACTACCCTGTAGCAATGCCCAAGGCCTCCGCCAGGCTGAGACGTTGTGTGTTTTAACATTGGTGTTGTGCTACTGCCAACAGTAGCAATTATAGATAACACACGTAAATATTGTCATCTTGTATATTGAAATGCGATGAGTAATAAATGTGAATTTCATTGTGAGTAAATGATGAAATTTCTGATGACTTTTTGTTGTAGCTGTGATATTCGTAAATTTTTTGCTGTGAATTTACAGAATAATAACTGTCAGAGTGATTTTTTGGTCTGTCTGTCCATTGTGCCGTAAAATTTAACTGGTGATGACAGACTACCCTGTAGCAATGCCCAAGGCCTCCGCCAGGCTGAGACGTTGTGTGTTTTAACATTGGTGTTGTGCTACTGCCAACAGTAGCAATTATAGATAACACAGGTAAATATTGTCATCTTGTAAATTGAAATGCGATAAGTAATAAATGTGAATTTCATTGTGAGTAAATGATGAAATTTCTGATGACTTTTTGTTGTAGCTGTGATATTCGTAAATTTTTTGCTGTGCATTTACTGAATAATAACTGTCAGAGTGATTTTTTGGTCTGTCTGTCCATTGTGCCCTAAAATTTAACTGGTGATGACAGACTACCCTGTAGCAATGCCCAAGGCCTCCGCCAGGCTGAGACGTTGTGTGTTTTAACATTGGTGTTGTGCTACTGCCAACAGTAGCAATTATAGATAACACAGGTAAATATTGTCATCTTGTATATTGAAATGCGATGAGTAATAAATGTGAATTTCATTGTGAGTAAATGATGAAATTTCTGATGACTTTTTGTTGTAGCTGTGATATTCGTAAATTTTTTGCTGTGAATTTACTGAATAATAACTGTCAGAGTGATTTTTTGGTCTGTCTGTCCATTGTGCCCTAAAATTTAACTGGTGATGACAGACTACCCTGTAGCAATGCCCAAGGCCTCCGCCAGGCTGAGACGTTGTGTGTTTTAACATTGGTGTTGTGCTACTGCCAACAGTAGCAATTATAGATAACACAGGTAAATATTGTCATCTTGTATATTGAAATGCGATGAGTAATAAATGTGAATTTCATTGTGAGTAAATGATGAAATTTCTGATGACTTTTTGTTGTAGCTGTGATATTCGTAAATTTTTTGCTGTGAATTTACTGAATAATAACTGTCAGAGTGATTTTTTGGTCTGTCTGTCCATTGTGCCCTAAAATTTAACTGGTGATGACAGACTACCCTGTAGCAATGCCCAAGGCCTCCGCCAGGCTGAGACGTTGTGTGTTTTAACATTGGTGTTGTGCTACTGCCAACAGTAGCAATTATAGATAACACAGGTAAATATTGTCATCTTGTAAATTGAAATGCGATAAGTAATAAATGTGAATTTCATTGTGAGTAAATGATGAAATTTCTGATGACTTTTTGTTGTAGCTGTGATATTCGTAAATTTTTTGCTGTGAATTTACTGAATAATAACTGTCAGAGTGATTTTTTGGTCTGTCTGTCCATTGTGCCCTAAAATTTAACTGGTGATGACAGACTACCCTGTAGCAATGCCCAAGGCCTCCGCCAGGCTGAGACGTTGTGTGTTTTAACATTGGTGTTGTGCTACTGCCAACAGTAGCAATTATAGATAACACAGGTAAATATTGTCATCTTGTAAATTGAAATGCGATGAGTAATAAATGTGAATTTCATTGTGAGTAAATGATGAAATTTCTGATGACTTTTTGTTGTAGCTGTGATATTCGTAAATTTTTTGCTGTGAATTTACTGAATAATAACTGTCAGAGTGATTTTTTGGTCTGTCTGTCCATTGTGCCCTAAAATTTAACTGGTGATGACAGACTACCCTGTAGCAATGCCCAAGGCCTCCGCCAGGCTGAGACGTTGTGTGTTTTAACATTGGTGTTGTGCTACTGCCAACAGTAGCAATTATAGATAACACAGGTAAATATTGTCATCTTGTATATTGAAATGCGATGAGTAATAAATGTGAATTTCATTGTGAGTAAATGATGAAATTTCTGATGACTTTTTGTTGTAGCTGTGATATTCGTAAATTTTTTGCTGTGAATTTACTGAATAATAACTGTCAGAGTGATTTTTTGGTCTGTCTGTCCATTGTGCCCTAAAATTTAACTGGTGATGACAGACTACCCTGTAGCAATGCCCAAGGCCTCCGCCAGGCTGAGACGTTGTGTGTTTTAACATTGGTGTTGTGCTACTGCCAACAGTAGCAATTATAGATAACACAGGTAAATATTGTCATCTTGTAAATTGAAATGCGATAAGTAATAAATGTGAATTTCATTGTGAGTAAATGATGAAATTTCCGATGACTTTTTGTTGTAGCTGTGATATTCGTAAATTTTTTGCTGTGCATTTACTGAATAATAACTGTCAGAGTGATTTTTTGGTCTGTCTGTCCATTGTGCCCTAAAATTTAACTGGTGATGACAGACTACCCTGTAGCAATGCCCAAGGCCTCCGCCAGGCTGAGACGTTGTGTGTTTTAACATTGGTGTTGTGCTACTGCCAACAGTAGCAATTATAGATAACACAGGTAAATATTGTCATCTTGTATATTGAAATGCGATAAGTAATAAATGTGAATTTCATTGTGAGTAAATGATGAAATTTCTGATGACTTTTTGTTGTAGCTGTGATATTCGTAAATTTTTTGCTGTGAATTTACTGAATAATAACTGTCAGAGTGATTTTTTGGTCTGTCTGTCCATTGTGCCCTAAAATTTAACTGGTGATGACAGACTACCCTGTAGCAATGCCCAAGGCCTCCGCCAGGCTGAGACGTTGTGTGTTTTAACATTGGTGTTGTGCTACTGCCAACAGTAGCAATTATAGATAACACAGGTAAATATTGTCATCTTGTAAATTGAAATGCGATGAGTAATAAATGTGAATTTCATTGTGAGTAAATGATGAAATTTCTGATGACTTTTTGTTGTATCTGTGATATTCGTAAATTTTTTGCTGTGCATTTACTGAATAATAACTGTCAGAGTGATTTTTTGGTCTGTCTGTCCATTGTGCCCTAAAATTTAACTGGTGATGACAGACTACCCTGTAGCAATGCCCAAGGCCTCCGCCAGGCTGAGACGTTGTGTGTTTTAACATTGGTGTTGTGCTACTGCCAACAGTAGCAATTATAGATAACACAGGTAAATATTGTCATCTTGTATATTGAAATGCGATAAGTAATAAATGTGAATTTCATTGTGAGTAAATGATGAAATTTCTGATGACTTTTTGTTGTAGCTGTGATATTCGTAAATTTTTTGCTGTGAATTTACTGAATAATAACTGTCAGAGTGATTTTTTGGTCTGTCTGTCCATTGTGCCCTAAAATTTAACTGGTGATGACAGACTACCCTGTAGCAATGCCCAAGGCCTCCGCCAGGCTGAGACATTGTGTGTTTTAACATTGGTGTTGTGCTACTGCCAACAGTAGCAATTATAGATAACACAGGTAAATATTGTCATCTTGTAAATTGAAATGCGATGAGTAATAAATGTGAATTTCATTGTGAGTAAATGATGAAATTTCTGATGACTTTTTGTTGTATCTGTGATATTCGTAAATTTTTTGCTGTGCATTTACTGAATAATAACTGTCAGAGTGATTTTTTGGTCTGTCTGTCCATTGTGCCCTAAAATTTAACTGGTGATGACAGACTACCCTGTAGCAATGCCCAAGGCCTCCGCCAGGCTGAGACGTTGTGTGTTTTAACATTGGTGTTGTGCTACTGCCAACAGTAGCAATTATAGATAACACAGGTAAATATTGTCATCTTGTAAATTGAAATGCGATAAGTAATAAATGTGAATTTCATTGTGAGTAAATGATGAAATTTCTGATGACTTTTTGTTGTAGTTGTGATATTCGTAAATTTTTTGCTGTGCATTTACTGAATAATAACTGTCAGAGTGATTTTTTGGTCTGTCTGTCCATTGTGCCCTAAAATTTAACTGGTGATGACAGACTACCCTGTAGCAATGCCCAAGGCCTCCGCCAGGCTGAGACGTTGTGTGTTTTAACATTGGTGTTGTGCTACTGCCAACAGTAGCAATTATAGATAACACAGGTAAATATTGTCATCTTGTAAATTGAAATGCGATGAGTAATAAATGTGAATTTCATTGTGAGTAAATGATGAAATTTCTGATGACTTTTTGTTGTAGCTGTGATATTCGTAAATTTTTTGCTGTGAATTTACTGAATAATAACTGTCAGAGTGATTTTTTGGTCTGTCTGTCCATTGTGCCCTAAAATTTAACTGGTGATGACAGACTACCCTGTAGCAATGCCCAAGGCCTCCGCCAGGCTGAGATGTTGTGTGTTTTAACATTGGTGTTGTGCTACTGCCAACAGTAGCAATTATAGATAACACAGGTAAATATTGTCATCTTGTAAATTGAAATGCGATGAGTAATAAATGTGAATTTCATTGTGAGTAAATGATGAAATTTCTGATGACTTTTTGTTGTAGCTGTGATATTCGTAAATTTTTTGCTGTGCATTTACTGAATAATAACTGTCAGAGTGATTTTTTGGTCTGTCTGTCCATTGTGCCCTAAAATTTAACTGGTGATGACAGACTACCCTGTAGCAATGCCCAAGGCCTCCGCCAGGCTGAGACGTTGTGTGTTTTAACATTGGTGTTGTGCTACTGCCAACAGTAGCAATTATAGATAACACAGGTAAATATTGTCATCTTGTAAATTGAAATGCGATGAGTAATAAATGTGAATTTCATTGTGAGTAAATGATGAAATTTCTGATGACTTTTTGTTGTAGCTGTGATATTCGTAAATTTTTTGCTGTGAATTTACTGAATAATAACTGTCAGAGTGATTTTTTGGTCTGTCTGTCCATTGTGCCCTAAAATTTAACTGGTGATGACAGACTACCCTGTAGCAATGCCCAAGGCCTCCGCCAGGCTGAGACGTTGTGTGTTTTAACATTGGTGTTGTGCTACTGCCAACAGTAGCAATTATAGATAACACAGGTAAATATTGTCATCTTGTATATTGAAATGCGATAAGTAATAAATGTGAATTTCATTGTGAGTAAATGATGAAATTTCTGATGACTTTTTGTTGTAGCTGTGATATTCGTAAATTTTTTGCTGTGAATTTACTGAATAATAACTGTCAGAGTGATTTTTTGGTCTGTCTGTCCATTGTGCCCTAAAATTTAACTGGTGATGACAGACTACCCTGTAGCAATGCCCAAGGCCTCCGCCAGGCGGGGACGTTGTGTGTTTTAACATTGGTGTTGTGCTACTGCCAACAGTAGCAATTATAGATAACACTGGTAAATTCTGTCATCTTGTAAATTGAAATGCGATAAGTAATAAATGTGAATTTCATTGTGAGTAAATGATGAAATTTCTGATGACTTTTTGTTGTAGCTGTGATATTCATAAATTTTTTGCTGTGCATTTACTGAATAATAACTGTCAGAGTGATTTTTTGGTCTGTCTGTCCATTGTGCCCTAAAATTTAACTGGTGATGACAGACTACCCTGTAGCAATGCCCAAGGCCTCCGCCAGGCTGACACGTTGTGTGTTTTAACATTGGTGTTGTGCTACTGCCAACAGTAGCAATTATAGATAACACAGGTAAATATTGTCATCTTGTAAATTGAAATGCGATGAGTAATAAATGTGAATTTCATTGTGAGTAAATGATGAAATTTCTGATGACTTTTTGTTGTAGCTGTGATATTCATAAATTTTTTGCTGTGCATTTACTGAATAATAACTGTCAGAGTGATTTTTTGGTCTGTCTGTCCATTGTGCCCTAAAATTTAACTGGTGATGACAGACTACCCTGTAGCAATGCCCAAGGCCTCCGCCAGGCTGAGACGTTGTGTGTTTTAACATTGGTGTTGTGCTACTGCCAACAGTAGCAATTATAGATAACACAGGTAAATATTGTCATCTTGTAAATTGAAATGCGATAAGTAATAAATGTGAATTTCATTGTGAGTAAATGATGAAATTTCTGATGACTTTTTGTTGTAGCTGTGATATTCGTAAATTTTTTGCTGTGCATTTACTGAATAATAACTGTCAGAGTGATTTTTTGGTCTGTCTGTCCATTGTGCCCTAAAATTTAACTGGTGATGACAGACTACCCTGTGGCAATGCCCAAGGCCTCCGCCAGGCTGAGACGTTGTGTGTTTTAACATTGGTGTTGTGCTACTGCCAACAGTAGCAATTATAGATATCACAGGTAAATATTGTCATCTTGTAAATTGAAATGCGATAAGTAATAAATGTGAATTTCATTGTGAGTAAATGATGAAATTTCTGATGACTTTTTGTTGTAGCTGTGATATTCGTAAATTTTTTGCTGTGCATTTACTGAATAATAACTGTCAGAGTGATTTTTTGGTCTGTCTGTCCATTGTGCCCTAAAATTTAACTGGTGATGACAGACTACCCTGTAGCAATGCCCAAGGCCTCCGCCAGGCTGAGACGTTGTGTGTTTTAACATTGGTGTTGTGCTACTGCCAACAGTAGCAATTATAGATAACACAGGTAAATATTGTCATCTTGTAAATTGAAATGCGATGAGTAATAAATGTGAATTTCATTGTGAGTAAATGATGAAATTTCTGATGACTTTTTGTTGTAGCTGTGATATTCGTAAATTTTTTGCTGTGCATTTACTGAATAATAACTGTCAGAGTGATTTTTTGGTCTGTCTGTCCATTGTGCCCTAAAATTTAACTGGTGATGACAGACTACCCTGTAGCAATGCCCAAGGCCTCCGCCAGGCTGAGACGTTGTGTGTTTTAACATTGGTGTTGTGCTACTGCCAACAGTAGCAATTATAGGTAACACAGGTAAATATTGTCATCTTGTAAATTGAAATGCGATGAGTAATAAATGTGAATTTCATTGTGAGTAAATGATGAAATTTCTGATGACTTTTTGTTGTATCTGTGATATTCGTAAATTTTTTGCTGTGCATTTACTGAATAATAACTGTCAGAGTGATTTTTTGGTCTGTCTGTCCATTGTGCCCTAAAATTTAACTGGTGATGACAGACTACCCTGTAGCAATGCCCAAGGCCTCCGCCAGGCTGAGACGTTGTGTGTTTTAACATTGGTGTTGTGCTACTGCCAACAGTAGCAATTATAGATAACACAGGTAAATATTGTCATCTTGTAAATTGAAATGCGATAAGTAATAAATGTGAATTTCATTGTGAGTAAATGATGAAATTTCTGATGACTTTTTGTTGTAGCTGTGATATTCGTAAATTTTTTGCTGTGCATTTACTGAATAATAACTGTCAGAGTGATTTTTTGGTCTGTCTGTCCATTGTGCCCTAAAATTTAACTGGTGATGACAGACTACCCTGTAGCAATGCCCAAGGCCTCCGCCAGGCTGAGACGTTGTGTGTTTTAACATTGGTGTTGTGCTACTGCCAACAGTAGCAATTATAGATAACACACGTAAATATTGTCATCTTGTATATTGAAATGCGATGAGTAATAAATGTGAATTTCATTGTGAGTAAATGATGAAATTTCTGATGACTTTTTGTTGTAGCTGTGATATTCGTAAATTTTTTGCTGTGAATTTACTGAATAATAACTGTCAGAGTGATTTTTTGGTCTGTCTGTCCATTGTGCCCTAAAATTTAACTGGTGATGACAGACTACCCTGTAGCAATGCCCAAGGCCTCCGCCAGGCTGAGACGTTGTGTGTTTTAACATTGGTGTTGTGCTACTGCCAACAGTAGCAATTATAGATAACACAGGTAAATATTGTCATCTTGTAAATTGAAATGCGATAAGTAATAAATGTGAATTTCATTGTGAGTAAATGATGAAATTTCTGATGACTTTTTGTTGTAGCTGTGATATTCGTAAATTTTTTGCTGTGCATTTACTGAATAATAACTGTCAGAGTGATTTTTTGGTCTGTCTGTCCATTGTGCCCTAAAATTTAACTGGTGATGACAGACTACCCTGTAGCAATGCCCAAGGCCTCCGCCAGGCTGAGACGTTGTGTGTTTTAACATTGGTGTTGTGCTACTGCCAACAGTAGCAATTATAGATAACACAGGTAAATATTGTCATCTTGTATATTGAAATGCGATGAGTAATAAATGTGAATTTCATTGTGAGTAAATGATGAAATTTCTGATGACTTTTTGTTGTAGCTGTGATATTCGTAAATTTTTTGCTGTGCATTTACTGAATAATAACTGTCAGAGTGATTTTTTGGTCTGTCTGTCCATTGTGCCCTAAAATTTAACTGGTGATGACAGACTACCCTGTAGCAATGCCCAAGGCCTCTGCCAGGCTGAGACGTTGTGTGTTTTAACATTGGTGTTGTGCTACTGCCAACAGTAGCAATTATAGATAACACAGGTAAATATTGTCATCTTGTAAATTGAAATGCGATAAGTAATAAATGTGAATTTCATTGTGAGTAAATGATGAAATTTCTGATGACTTTTTGTTGTAGCTGTGATATTCGTAAATTTTTTGCTGTGCATTTACTGAATAATAACTGTCAGAGTGATTTTTTGGTCTGTCTGTCCATTGTGCCCTAAAATTTAACTGGTGATGACAGACTACCCTGTAGCAATGCCCAAGGCCTCCGCCAGGCTGAGACGTTGTGTGTTTTAACATTGGTGTTGTGCTACTGCCAACAGTAGCAATTATAGATAACACAGGTAAATATTGTCATCTTGTAAATTGAAAATCGATGAGTAATAAATGTGAATTTCATTGTGAGTAAATGATGAAATTTCTGATGACTTTTTGTTGTAGCTGTGATATTCGTAAATTTTTTGCTGTGAATTTACTGAATAATAACTGTCAGAGTGATTTTTTGGTCTGTCTGTCCATTGTGCCCTAAAATTTAACTGGTGATGACAGACTACCCTGTAGCAATGCCCAAGGCCTCCGCCAGGCTGAGACGTTGTGTGTTTTAACATTGGTGTTGTGCTACTGCCAACAGTAGCAATTATAGATAACACAGGTAAATATTGTCATCTTGTATATTGAAATGCGATGAGTAATAAATGTGAATTTCATTGTGAGTAAATGATGAAATTTCTGATGACTTTTTGTTGTAGCTGTGATATTCGTAAATTTTTTGCTGTGAATTTACTGAATAATAACTGTCAGAGTGATTTTTTGGTCTGTCTGTCCATTGTGCCCTAAAATTTAACTGGTGATGACAGACTACCCTGTAGCAATGCCCAAGGCCTCCGCCAGGCTGAGACGTTGTGTGTTTTAACATTGGTGTTGTGCTACTGCCAACAGTAGCAATTATAGATAACACAGGTAAATATTGTCATCTTGTAAATTGAAATGCGATAAGTAATAAATGTGAATTTCATTGTGAGTAAATGATGAAATTTCTGATGACTTTTTGTTGTAGCTGTGATATTCGTAAATTTTTTGCTGTGAATTTACTGAATAATAACTGTCAGAGTGATTTTTTGGTCTGTCTGTCCATTGTGCCCTAAAATTTAACTGGTGATGACAGACTACCCTGTAGCAATGCCCAAGGCCTCCGCCAGGCTGAGACGTTGTGTGTTTTAACATTGGTGTTGTGCTACTGCCAACAGTAGCAATTATAGATAACACAGGTAAATATTGTCATCTTGTAAATTGAAATGCGATGAGTAATAAATGTGAATTTCATTGTGAGTAAATGATGAAATTTCTGATGACTTTTTGTTGTAGCTGTGATATTCGTAAATTTTTTGCCGTGAATTTACTGAATAATAACTGTCAGAGTGATTTTTTGGTCTGTCTGTCCATTGTGCCCTAAAATTTAACTGGTGATGACAGACTACCCTGTAGCAATGCCCAAGGCCTCCGCCAGGCTGAGACGTTGTGTGTTTTAACATTGGTGTTGTGCTACTGCCAACAGTAGCAATTATAGATAACACAGGTAAATATTGTCATCTTGTATATTGAAATGCGATGAGTAATAAATGTGAATTTCATTGTGAGTAAATGATGAAATTTCTGATGACTTTTTGTTGTAGCTGTGATATTCGTAAATTTTTTGCTGTGAATTTACTGAATAATAACTGTCAGAGTGATTTTTTGGTCTGTCTGTCCATTGTGCCCTAAAATTTAACTGGTGATGACAGACTACCCTGTAGCAATGCCCAAGGCCTCCGCCAGGCTGAGACGTTGTGTGTTTTAACATTGGTGTTGTGCTACTGCCAACAGTAGCAATTATAGATAACACAGGTAAATATTGTCATCTTGTAAATTGAAATGCGATAAGTAATAAATGTGAATTTCATTGTGAGTAAATGATGAAATTTCTGATGACTTTTTGTTGTAGCTGTGATATTCGTAAATTTTTTCTGTGCATTTACTGAATAATAACTGTCAGAGTGATTTTTTGGTCTGTCTGTCCATTGTGCCCTAAAATTTAACTGGTGATGACAGACTACCCTGTAGCAATGCCCAAGGCCTCCGCCAGGCTGAGACGTTGTGTGTTTTAACATTGGTGTTGTGCTACTGCCAACAGTAGCAATTATAGATAACACAGGTAAATATTGTCATCTTGTATATTGAAATGCGATAAGTAATAAATGTGAATTTCATTGTGAGTAAATGATGAAATTTCTGATGACTTTTTGTTGTAGCTGTGATATTCGTAAATTTTTTGCTGTGAATTTACTGAATAATAACTGTCAGAGTGATTTTTTGGTCTGTCTGTCCATTGTGCCCTAAAATTTAACTGGTGATGACAGACTACCCTGTAGCAATGCCCAAGGCCTCCGCCAGGCTGAGACGTTGTGTGTTTTAACATTGGTGTTGTGCTACTGCCAACAGTAGCAATTATAGATAACACAGGTAAATATTGTCATCTTGTAAATTGAAATGCGATGAGTAATAAATGTGAATTTCATTGTGAGTAAATGATGAAATTTCTGATGACTTTTTGTTGTATCTGTGATATTCGTAAATTTTTTGCTGTGCATTTACTGAATAATAACTGTCAGAGTGATTTTTTGGTCTGTCTGTCCATTGTGCCCTAAAATTTAACTGGTGATGACAGACTACCCTGTAGCAATGCCCAAGGCCTCCGCCAGGCTGAGACGTTGTGTGTTTTAACATTGGTGTTGTGCTACTGCCAACAGTAGCAATTATAGATAACACAGGTAAATATTGTCATCTTGTAAATTGAAATGCGATGAGTAATAAATGTGAATTTCATTGTGAGTAAATGATGAAGTTTCTGATGACTTTTTGTTGTAGCTGTGATATTCATAAATTTTTTGCTGTGCATTTACTGAATAATAACTGTCAGAGTGATTTTTTGGTCTGTCTGTCCATTGTGCCCTAAAATTTAACTGGTGATGACAGACTACCCTGTAGCAATGCCCAAGGCCTCCGCCAGGCTGAGACGTTGTGTGTTTTAACATTGGTGTTGTGCTACTGCCAACAGTAGCAATTATAGATAACACAGGTAAATATTGTCATCTTGTAAATTGAAATGCGATGAGTAATAAATGTGAATTTCATTGTGAGTAAATGATGAAAGTTCTGATGACTTTTTGTTGTATCTGTGATATTCGTAAATTTTTTGCTGTGCATTTACTGAATAATAACTGTCAGAGTGATTTTTTGGTCTGTCTGTCCATTGTGCCCTAAAATTTAACTGGTGATGACAGACTACCCTGTAGCAATGCCCAAGGCCTCCGCCAGGCTGAGACGTTGTGTGTTTTAACATTGGTGTTTTGCTACTGCCAACAGTAGCAATTATAGATAACACAGGTAAATATTGTCATCTTGTAAATTGAAATGCGATGCGTAATAAATGTGAATTTCATTGTGAGTAAATGATGAAATTTCTGATGACTTTTTGTTGTAGCTGTGATATTCGTAAATTTTTTGCTGTGAATTTACTGAATAATAACTGTCAGAGTGATTTTTTGGTCTGTCTGTCCATTGTGCCCTAAAATTTAACTGGTGATGACAGACTACCCTGTAGCAATGCCCAAGGCCTCCGCCAGGCTGAGACGTTGTGTGTTTTAACATTGGTGTTGTGCTACTGCCAACAGTAGCAATTATAGATAACACAGGTAAATATTGTCATCTTGTAAATTGAAATGCGATAAGTAATAAATGTGAATTTCATTGTGAGTAAATGATGAAATTTCTGATGTCTTTTTGTTGTATCTGTGATATTCGTAAATTTTTTGCTGTGCATTTACTGAATAATAACTGTCAGAGTGATTTTTTGGTCTGTCTGTCCATTGTGCCCTAAAATTTAACTGGTGATGACAGACTACCCTGTAGCAATGCCCAAGGCCTCCGCCAGGCTGAGACGTTGTGTGTTTTAACATTGGTGTTGTGCTACTGCCAACAGTAGCAATTATAGATAACACAGGTAAATATTGTCATCTTGTAAATTGAAATGCGATGAGTAATAAATGTGAATTTCATTGTGAGTAAATGATGAAATTTCTGATGACTTTTTGTTGTAGCTGTGATATTCGTAAATTTTTTGCTGTGCATTTACTGAATAATAACTGTCAGAGTGATTTTTTGGTCTGTCTGTCCATTGTGCCCTAAAATTTAACTGGTGATGACAGACTACCCTGTAGCAATGCCCAAGGCCTCCGCCAGGCTGAGACGTTGTGTGTTTTAACATTGGTGTTGTGCTACTGCCAACACTAGCAATTATAGATAACACAGGTAAATATTGTCATCTTGTAAATTGAAATGCGATAAGTAATAAATGTGAATTTCATTGTGAGTAAATCATGAAATTTCTGATGACTTTTTGTTGTAGCTGTGATATTCATAAATTTTTTGCTGTGCATTTACTGAATAATAACTGTCAGAGTGATTTTTTGGTCTGTCTGTCCATTGTGCCCTAAAATTTAACTGGTGATGAGAGACTACCCTGTAGCAATGCCCAAGGCCTCCGCCAGGCTGAGACGTTGTGTGTTTTAACATTGGTGTTGTGCTACTGCCAACAGTAGCAATTATAGATAACACAGGTAAATATTGTCATCTTGTAAATTGAAATGCGATGAGTAATAAATGTGAATTTCATTGTGAGTAAATGATGAAATTTCTGATGACTTTTTGTTGTAGCTGTGATATTCATAAATTTTTTGCTGTGCATTTACTGAATAATAACTGTCAGAGTGATTTTTTGGTCTGTCTGTCCATTGTGCCCTAAAATTTAACTGGTGATGACAGACTACCCTGTAGCAATGCCCAAGGCCTCCGCCAGGCTGAGACGTTGTGTGTTTTAACATTGGTGTTGTGCTACTGCCAACAGTAGCAATTATAGATAACACAGGTAAATATTGTCATCTTGTAAATTGAAATGCGATAAGTAATAAATGTGAATTTCATTGTGAGTAAATGATGAAATTTCTGATGACTTTTTGTTGTAGCTGTGATATTCGTAAATTTTTTGCTGTGCATTTACTGAATAATAACTGTCAGAGTGATTTTTTGGTCTGTCTGTCCATTGTGCCCTAAAATTTAACTGGTGATGACAGACTACCCTGTAGCAATGCCCAAGGCCTCCGCCAGGCTGAGACGTTGTGTGTTTTAACATTGGTGTTGTGCTACTGCCAACAGTAGCAATTATAGATAACACAGGTAAATATTGTCATCTTGTAAATTGAAATGCGATGAGTAATAAATGTGAATTTCATTGTGAGTAAATGATGAAATTTCTGATGACTTTTTGTTGTAGCTGTGATATTCATAAATTTTTTGCTGTGCATTTACTGAATAATAACTGTCAGAGTGATTTTTTGGTCTGTCTGTCCATTGTGCCCTAAAATTTAACTGGTGATGACAGACTACCCTGTAGCAATGCCCAAGGCCTCCGCCAGGCTGAGACGTTGTGTGTTTTAACATTGGTGTTGTGCTACTGCCAACAGTAGCAATTATAGATAACACAGGTAAATATTGTCATCTTGTAAATTGAAATGCGATGAGTAATAAATGTGAATTTCATTGTGAGTAAATGATGAAATTTCTGATGACTTTTTGTTGTAGCTGTGATATTCATAAATTTTTTGCTGTGCATTTACTGAATAATAACTGTCAGAGTGATTTTTTGGTCTGTCTGTCCATTGTGCCCTAAAATTTAACTGGTGATGACAGACTACCCTGTAGCAATGCCCAAGGCCTCCGCCAGGCTGAGACGTTGTGTGTTTTAACATTGGTGTTGTGCTACTGCCAACAGTAGCAATTATAGATAACACAGGTAAATATTGTCATCTTGTAAATTGAAATGCGATAAGTAATAAATGTGAATTTCATTGTGAGTAAATGATGAAATTTCTGATGACTTTTTGTTGTAGCTGTGATATTCGTAAATTTTTTGCTGTGCATTTACTGAATAATAACTGTCAGAGTGATTTTTTGGTCTGTCTGTCCATTGTGCCCTAAAATTTAACTGGTGATGACAGACTACCCTGTGGCAATGCCCAAGGCCTCCGCCAGGCTGAGACGTTGTGTGTTTTAACATTGGTGTTGTGCTACTGCCAACAGTAGCAATTATAGATAACACAGGTAAATATTGTCATCTTGTAAATTGAAATGCGATAAGTAATAAATGTGAATTTCATTGTGAGTAAATGATGAAATTTCTGATGACTTTTTGTTGTAGCTGTGATATTCATAAATTTTTTGCTGTGCATTTACTGAATAATAACTGTCAGAGTGATTTTTTGGTCTGTCTGTCCATTGTGCCCTAAAATTTAACTGGTGATGACAGACTACCCTGTAGCAATGCCCAAGGCCTCCGCCAGGCTGAGACGTTGTGTGTTTTAACATTGGTGTTGTGCTACTGCCAACAGTAGCAATTATAGATAACACAGGTAAATATTGTCATCTTGTAAATTGAAATGCGATGAGTAATAAATGTGAATTTCATTGTGAGTAAATGATGAAATTTCTGATGACTTTTTGTTGTAGCTGTGATATTCATAAATTTTTTGCTGTGCATTTACTGAATAATAACTGTCAGAGTGATTTTTTGGTCTGTCTGTCCATTGTGCCCTAAAATTTAACTGGTGATGACAGACTACCCTGTAGCAATGCCCAAGGCCTCCGCCAGGCTGAGACGTTGTGTGTTTTAACATTGGTGTTGTGCTACTGCCAACAGTAGCAATTATAGATAACACAGGTAAATATTGTCATCTTGTAAATTGAAATGCGATGAGTAATAAATGTGAATTTCATTGTGAGTAAATGATGAAATTTCTGATGACTTTTTGTTGTAGCTGTGATATTCATAAATTTTTTGCTGTGCATTTACTGAATAATAACTGTCAGAGTGATTTTTTGGTCTGTCTGTCCATTGTGCCCTAAAATTTAACTGGTGATGACAGACTACCCTGTAGCAATGCCCAATGCCTCCGCCAGGCTGAGACGTTGTGTGTTTTAACATTGGTGTTGTGCTACTGCCAACAGTAGCAATTATAGATAACACAGGTAAATATTGTCATCTTGTAAATTGAAATGCGATAAGTAATAAATGTGAATTTCATTGTGAGTAAATGATGAAATTTCTGATGACTTTTTGTTGTAGCTGTGATATTCGTAAATTTTTTGCTGTGCATTTACTGAATAATAACTGTCAGAGTGATTTTTTGGTCTGTCTGTCCATTGTGCCCTAAAATTTAACTGGTGATGACAGACTACCCTGTGGCAATGCCCAAGGCCTCCGCCAGGCTGAGACGTTGTGTGTTTTAACATTGGTGTTGTGCTACTGCCAACAGTAGCAATTATAGATAACACAGGTAAATATTGTCATCTTGTAAATTGAAATGCGATAAGTAATAAATGTGAATTTCATTGTGAGTAAATGATGAAATTTCTGATGACTTTTTGTTGTAGCTGTGATATTCGTAAATTTTTTGCTGTGCATTTACTGAATAATAACTGTCAGAGTGATTTTTTGGTCTGTCTGTCCATTGTGCCCTAAAATTTAACTGGTGATGACAGACTACCCTGTAGCAATGCCCAAGGCCTCCGCCAGGCTGAGACGTTGTGTGTTTTAACATTGGTGTTGTGCTACTGCCAACAGTAGCAATTATAGATAACACAGGTAAATATTGTCATCTTGTAAATTGAAATGCGATGAGTAATAAATGTGAATTTCATTGTGAGTAAATGATGAAATTTCTGATGACTTTTTGTTGTAGCTGTGATATTCGTAAATTTTTTGCTGTGCATTTACTGAATAATAACTGTCAGAGTGATTTTTTGGTCTGTCTGTCCATTGTGCCCTAAAATTTAACTGGTGATGACAGACTACCCTGTAGCAATGCCCAAGGCCTCCGCCAGGCTGAGACGTTGTGTGTTTTAACATTGGTGTTGTGCTACTGCCAACAGTAGCAATTATAGGTAACACAGGTAAATATTGTCATCTTGTAAATTGAAATGCGATGAGTAATAAATGTGAATTTCATTGTGAGTAAATGATGAAATTTCTGATGACTTTTTGTTGTATCTGTGATATTCGTAAATTTTTTGCTGTGCATTTACTGAATAATAACTGTCAGAGTGATTTTTTGGTCTGTCTGTCCATTGTGCCCTAAAATTTAACTGGTGATGACAGACTACCCTGTAGCAATGCCCAAGGCCTCCGCCAGGCTGAGACGTTGTGTGTTTTAACATTGGTGTTGTGCTACTGCCAACAGTAGCAATTATAGATAACACAGGTAAATATTGTCATCTTGTAAATTGAAATGCGATAAGTAATAAATGTGAATTTCATTGTGAGTAAATGATGAAATTTCTGATGACTTTTTGTTGTAGCTGTGATATTCGTAAATTTTTTGCTGTGCATTTACTGAATAATAACTGTCAGAGTGAATTTTTGGTCTGTCTGTCCATTGTGCCCTAAAATTTAACTGGTGATGACAGACTACCCTGTAGCAATGCCCAAGGCCTCCGCCAGGCTGAGACGTTGTGTGTTTTAACATTGGTGTTGTGCTACTGCCAACAGTAGCAATTACAGATAACACACGTAAATATTGTCATCTTGTATATTGAAATGCGATGAGTAATAAATGTGAATTTCATTGTGAGTAAATGATGAAATTTCTGATGACTTTTTGTTGTAGCTGTGATATTCGTAAATTTTTTGCTGTGAATTTACTGAATAATAACTGTCAGAGTGATTTTTTGGTCTGTCTGTCCATTGTGCCCTAAAATTTAACTGGTGATGACAGACTACCCTGTAGCAATGCCCAAGGCCTCCGCCAGGCTGAGACGTTGTGTGTTTTAACATTGGTGTTGTGCTACTGCCAACAGTAGCAATTATAGATAACACAGGTAAATATTGTCATCTTGTAAATTGAAATGCGATAAGTAATAAATGTGAATTTCATTGTGAGTAAATGATGAAATTTCTGATGACTTTTTGTTGTAGCTGTGATATTCGTAAATTTTTTGCTGTGCATTTACTGAATAATAACTGTCAGAGTGATTTTTTGGTCTGTCTGTCCATTGTGCCCTAAAATTTAACTGGTGATGACAGACTACCCTGTAGCAATGCCCAAGGCCTCCGCCAGGCTGAGACGTTGTGTGTTTTAACATTGGTGTTGTGCTACTGCCAACAGTAGCAATTATAGATAACACAGATAAATATTGTCATCTTGTATATTGAAATGCGATGAGTAATAAATGTGAATTTCATTGTGAGTAAATGATGAAATTTCTGATGACTTTTTGTTGTAGCTGTGATATTCGTAAATTTTTTGCTGTGAATTTACTGAATAATAACTATCAGAGTGATTTTTTGGTCTGTCTGTCCATTGTGCCCTAAAATTTAACTGGTGATGACAGACTACCCTGTAGCAATGCCCAAGGCCTCCGCCAGGCTGAGACGTTGTGTGTTTTAACATTGGTGTTGTGCTACTGCCAACAGTAGCAATTATAGATAACACAGGTAAATATTGTCATCTTGTAAATTGAAATACGATAAGTAATAAATGTGAATTTCATTGTGAGTAAATGATGAAATTTCTGATGACTTTTTGTTGTAGCTGTGATATTCGTAAATTTTTTGCTGTGCATTTACTGAATAATAACTGTCAGAGTGATTTTTTGGTCTGTCTGTCCATTGTGCCCTAAAATTTAACTGGTGATGACAGACTACCCTGTAGCAATGCCCAAGGCCTCCGCCAGGCTGAGACGTTGTGTGTTTTAACATTGGTGTTGTGCTACTGCCAACAGTAGCAATTATAGATAACACAGGTAAATATTGTCATCTTGTAAATTGAAATGCGATGAGTAATAAATGTGAATTTCATTGTGAGTAAATGATGAAATTTCTGATGACTTTTTGTTGTAGCTGTGATATTCGTAAATTTTTTGCTGTGAATTTACTGAATAATAACTGTCAGAGTGATTTTTTGGTCTGTCTGTCCATTGTGTCCTAAAATTTAACTGGTGATGACAGACTACCCTGTAGCAATGCCCAAGGCCTCCGCCAGGCTGAGACGTTGTGTGTTTTAACATTGGTGTTGTGCTACTGCCAACAGTAGCAATTATAGATAACACAGGTAAATATTGTCATCTTGTAAATTGAAATGCGATGAGTAATAAATGTGAATTTCATTGTGAGTAAATGATGAAATTTCTGATGACTTTTTGTTGTATCTGTGATATTCGTAAATTTTTTGCTGTGCATTTACTGAATAATAACTGTCAGAGTGATTTTTTGGTCTGTCTGTCCATTGTGCCCTAAAATTTAACTGGTGATGACAGACTACCCTGTAGCAATGCCCAAGGCCTCCGCCAGGCTGAGACGTTGTGTGTTTTAACATTGGTGTTGTGCTACTGCCAATAGTAGCAATTATAGATAACACAGGTAAATATTGTCATCTTGTAAATTGAAATGCGATAAGTAATAAATGTGAATTTCATTGTGAGTAAATGATGAAATTTCTGATGACTTTTTGTTGTAGCTGTGATATTCGTAAATTTTTTGCTGTGAATTTACTGAATAATAACTGTCAGAGTGATTTTTTGGTCTGTCTGTCCATTGTGCCCTAAAATTTAACTGGTGATGACAGACTACCCTGTAGCAATGCCCAAGGCCTCCGCCAGGCTGAGACGTTGTGTGTTTTAACATTGGTGTTGTGCTACTGCCAACAGTAGCAATTATAGATAACACAGGTAAATATTGTCATCTTGTAAATTGAAATGCGATGAGTAATAAATGTGAATTTCATTGTGAGTAAATGATGAAATTTCTGATGACTTTTTGTTGTAGCTGTGATATTCGTAAATTTTTTGCTGTGAATTTACTGAATAATAACTGTCAGAGTGATTTTTTGGTCTGTCTGTCCATTGTGCCCTAAAATTTAACTGGTGATGACAGACTACCCTGTAGCAATGCCCAAGGCCTCCGCCAGGCTGAGACGTTGTGTGTTTTAACATTGGTGTTGTGCTACTGCCAACAGTAGCAATTATAGATAACACAGGTAAATATTGTCATCTTGTATATTGAAATGCGATGAGTAATAAATGTGAATTTCATTGTGAGTAAATGATGAAATTTCTGATGACTTTTTGTTGTAGCTGTGATATTCGTAAATTTTTTGCTGTGAATTTACTGAATAATAACTGTCAGAGTGATTTTTTGGTCTGTCTGTCCATTGTGCCCTAAAATTTAACTGGTGATGACAGACTACCCTGTAGCAATGCCCAAGGCCTCCGCCAGGCTGAGACGTTGTGTGTTTTAACATTGGTGTTGTGCTACTGCCAACAGTAGCAATTATAAATAACACAGGTAAATATTGTCATCTTGTAAATTGAAATGCGATAAGTAATAAATGTGAATTTCATTGTGAGTAAATGATGAAATTTCTGATGACTTTTTGTTGTAGCTGTGATATTCGTAAATTTTTTGCTGTGCATTTACTGAATAATAACTGTCAGAGTGATTTTTTGGTCTGTCTGTCCATTGTGCCCTAAAATTTAACTGGTGATGACAGACTACCCTGTAGCAATGCCCAAGGCCTCCGCCAGGCTGAGACGTTGTGTGTTTTAACATTGGTGTTGTGCTACTGCCAACAGTAGCAATTATAGATAACACAGGTAAATATTGTCATCTTGTATATTGAAATGCGATAAGTAATAAATGTGAATTTCATTGTGAGTAAATGATGAAATTTCTGATGACTTTTTGTTGTATCTGTGATATTCGTAAATTTTTTGCTGTGCATTTACTGAATAATAACTGTCAGAGTGATTTTTTGGTCTGTCTGTCCATTGTGCCCTAAAATTTAACTGGTGATGACAGACTACCCTGTAGCAATGCCCAAGGCCTCCGCCAGGCTGAGACGTTGTGTGTTTTAACATTGGTGTTGTGCTACTGCCAACAGTAGCAATTATAGATAACACAGGTAAATATTGTCATCTTGTATATTGAAATGCGATAAGTAATAAATGTGAATTTCATTGTGAGTAAATGATGAAATTTCTGATGACTTTTTGTTGTAGCTGTGATATTCGTAAATTTTTTGCTGTGAATTTACTGAATAATAACTGTCAGAGTGATTTTTTGGTCTGTCTGTCCATTGTGCCCTAAAATTTAACTGGTGATGACAGACTACCCTGTAGCAATGCCCAAGGCCTCCGCCAGGCTGAGACGTTGTGTGTTTTAACATTGGTGTTGTGCTACTGCCAACAGTAGCAATTATAGATAACACAGGTAAATATTGTCATCTTGTAAATTGAAATGCGATGAGTAATAAATGTGAATTTCATTGTGAGTAAATGATGAAATTTCTGATGACTTTTTGTTGTATCTGTGGTATTCGTAAATTTTTTGCTGTGCATTTACTGAATAATAACTGTCAGAGTGATTTTTTGGTCTGTCTGTCCATTGTGCCCTAAAATTTAACTGGTGATGACAGACTACCCTGTAGCAATGCCCAAGGCCTCCGCCAGGCTGAGACGTTGTGTGTTTTAACATTGGTGTTGTGCTACTGCCAACAGTAGCAATTATAGATAACACAGGTAAATATTGTCATCTTGTAAATTGAAATGCGATAAGTAATAAATGTGAATTTCATTGTGAGTAAATGATGAAATTTCTGATGACTTTTTGTTGTAGCTGTGATATTCGTAAATTTTTTGCTGTGCATTTACTGAATAATAACTGTCAGAGTGATTTTTTGGTCTGTCTGTCCATTGTGCCCTAAAATTTAACTGGTGATGACAGACTACCCTGTAGCAATGCCCAAGGCCTCCGCCAGGCTGAGACGTTGTGTGTTTTAACATTGGTGTTGTGCTACTGCCAACAGTAGCAATTATAGATAACACAGGTAAATATTGTCATCTTGTAAATTGAAATGCGATGAGTAATAAATGTGAATTTCATTGTGAGTAAATGATGAAATTTCTGATGACTTTTTGTTGTAGCTGTGATATTCGTAAATTTTTTGCTGTGAATTTACTGAATAATAACTGTCAGAGTGATCTTTTGGTCTGTCTGTCCATTGTGCCCTAAAATTTAACTGGTGATGACAGACTACCCTGTAGCAAAGCCCAAGGCCTCCGCCAGGCTGAGACGTTGTGTGTTTTAACATTGGTGTTGTGCTACTGCCAACAGTAGCAATTATAGATAACACAGGTAAATATTGTCATCTTGTAAATTGAAATGCGATAAGTAATAAATGTGAATTTCATTGTGAGTAAATGATGAAATTTCTGATGACTTTTTGTTGTATCTGTGATATTCGTAAATTTTTTGCTGTGCATTTACTGAATAATAACTGTCAGAGTGATTTTTTGGTCTGTCTGTCCATTGTGCCCTAAAATTTAACTGGTGATGACAGACTACCCTGTAGCAATGCCCAAGGCCTCCGCCAGGCTGAGACGTTGTGTGTTTTAACATTGGTGTTGTGCTACTGCCAACAGTAGCAATTATAGATAACACAGGTAAATATTGTCATCTTGTAAATTGAAATGCGATGAGTAATAAATGTGAATTTCATTGTGAGTAAATGATGAAATTTCTGATGACTTTTTGTTGTAGCTGTGATATTCGTAAATTTTTTGCTGTGCATTTACTGAATAATAACTGTCAGAGTGATTTTTTGGTCTGTCTGTCCATTGTGCCCTAAAATTTAACTGGTGATGACAGACTACCCTGTAGCAATGCCCAAGGCCTCCACCAGGCTGAGACGTTGTGTGTTTTAACATTGGTGTTGTGCTACTGCCAACAGTAGCAATTATAGATAACACAGGTAAATATTGTCATCTTGTAAATTGAAATGCGATGAGTAATAAATGTGAATTTCATTGTGAGTAAATGATGAAATTTCTGATGACTTTTTGTTGTAGCTGTGATATTCGTAAATTTTTTGCTGTGCATTTACTGAATAATAACTGTCAGAGTGATTTTTTGGTCTGTCTGTCCATTGTGCCCTAAAATTTAACTGGTGATGACAGACTACCCTGTAGCAATGCCCAAGGCCTCCGCCAGGCTGAGACGTTGTGTGTTTTAACATTGGTGTTGTGCTACTGCCAACAGTAGCAATTATAGATAACACAGGTAAATATTGTCATCTTGTAAATTGAAATGCGATAAGTAATAAATGTGAATTTCATTGTGAGTAAATGATGAAATTTCTGATGACTTTTTGTTGTAGCTGTGATATTCATAGATTTTTTGCTGTGCATTTACTGAATAATAACTGTCAGAGTGATTTTTTGGTCTGTCTGTCCATTGTGCCCTAAAATTTAACTGGTGATGACAGACTACCCTGTAGCAATGCCCAAGGCCTCCGCCAGGCTGAGACGTTGTGTGTTTTAACATTGGTGTTGTGCTACTGCCAACAGTAGCAATTATAGATAACACAGGTAAATATTGTCATCTTGTAAATTGAAATGCGATGAGTAATAAATGTGAATTTCATTGTGAGTAAATGATGAAATTTCTGATGACTTTTTGTTGTAGCTGTGATATTCATAAATTTGTTGCTGTGCATTTACTGAATAATAACTGTCAGAGTGATTTTTTGGTCTGTCTGTCCATTGTGCCCTAAAATTTAACTGGTGATGACAGACTACCCTGTAGCAATGCCCAAGGCCTCCGCCAGGCTGAGACGTTGTGTGTTTTAACATTGGTGTTGTGCTACTGCCAACAGTAGCAATTATAGATAACACAGGTAAATATTGTCATCTTGTAAATTGAAATGCGATAAGTAATAAATGTGAATTTCATTGTGAGTAAATGATGAAATTTCTGATGACTTTTTGTTGTAGCTGTGATATTCGTAAATTTTTTGCTGTGCATTTACTGAATAATAACTGTCAGAGTGATTTTTTGGTCTGTCTGTCCATTGTGCCCTAAAATTTAACTGGTGATGGCAGACTACCCTGTAGCAATGCCCAAGGCCTCCGCCAGGCTGAGACGTTGTGTGTTTTAACATTGGTGTTGTGCTACTGCCAACAGTAGCAATTATAGATAACACAGGTAAATATTGTCATCTTGTAAATTGAAATGCGATGAGTAATAAATGTGAATTTCATTGTGAGTAAATGATGAAATTTCTGATGACTTTTTGTTGTAGCTGTGATATTCATAAATTTTTTGCTGTGCATTTACTGAATAATAACTGTCAGAGTGATTTTTTGGTCTGTCTGTCCATTGTGCCCTAAAATTTAACTGGTGATGACAGACTACCCTGTAGCAATGCCCAAGGCCTCCGCCAGGCTGAGACGTTGTGTGTTTTAACATTGGTGTTGTGCTACTGCCAACAGTAGCAATTATAGATAACACAGGTAAATATTGTCATCTTGTAAATTGAAATGCGATAAGTAATAAATGTGAATTTCATTGTGAGTAAATGATGAAATTTCTGATGACTTTTTGTTGTAGCTGTGATATTCATAAATTTTTTGCTGTGCATTTACTGAATAATAACTGTCAGAGTGATTTTTTGGTCTGTCTGTCCATTGTGCCCTAAAATTTAACTGGTGATGACAGACTACCCTGTAGCAATGCCCAAGGCCTCCGCCAGGCTGAGACGTTGTGTGTTTTAACATTGGTGTTGTGCTACTGCCAACAGTAGCAATTATAGATAACACAGGTAAATATTGTCATCTTGTAAATTGAAATGCGATGAGTAATAAATGTGAATTTCATTGTGAGTAAATGATGAAATTTCTGATGACTTTTTGTTGTAGCTGTGATATTCATAAATTTTTTGCTGTGCATTTACTGAATAATAACTGTCAGAGTGACTTTTTGGACTGTCTGTCCATTGTGCCCTAAAATTTAACTGGTGATGACAGACTACCCTGTAGCAATGCCCAAGGCCTCCGCCAGGCTGAGACGTTGTGTGTTTTAACATAGGTGTTGTGCTACTGCCAACAGTAGCAATTATAGATAACACAGGTAAATATTGTCATCTTGTAAATTGAAATGCGATAAGTAATAAATGTGAATTTCATTGTGAGTAAATGATGAAATTTCTGATGACTTTTTGTTGTAGCTGTGATATTCGTAAATTTTTTGCTGTGCATTTACTGAATAATAACTGTCAGAGTGATTTTTTGGTCTGTCTGTCCATTGTGCCCTAAAATTTAACTGGTGATGACAGACTACCCTGTGGCAATGCCCAAGGCCTCCGCCAGGCTGAGACGTTGTGTGTTTTAACATTGGTGTTGTGCTACTGCCAACAGTAGCAATTATAGATAACACAGGTAAATATTGTCATCTTGTAAATTGAAATGCGATAAGTAATAAATGTGAATTTCATTGTGAGTAAATGATGAAATTTCTGATGACTTTTTGTTGTAGCTGTGATATTCATAAATTTTTTGCTGTGCATTTACTGAATAATTACTGTCAGAGTGATTTTTTGGTCTGTCTGTCCATTGTGCCCTAAAATTTAACTGGTGATGACAGACTACCCTGTAGCAATGCCCAAGGCCTCCGCCAAGCTGAGACGTTGTGTGTTTTAACATTGGTGTTGTGCTACTGCCAACAGTAGCAATTATAGATAACACAGGTAAATATTGTCATCTTGTAAATTGAAATGCGATGAGTAATAAATGTGAATTTCATTGTGAGTAAATGATGAAATTTCTGATGACTTTTTGTTGTAGCTGTGATATTCGTAAATTTTTTGCTGTGCATTTACTGAATAATAACTGTCAGAGTGATTTTTTGGTCTGTCTGTCCATTGTGCCCTAAAATTTAACTGGTGATGACAGACTACCCTGTAGCAATGCCCAAGGCCTCCGCCAGGCTGAGACGTTGTGTGTTTTAACATTGGTGTTGTGCTACTGCCAACAGTAGCAATTATAGATAACACAGGTAAATATTGTCATCTTGTAAATTAAAATGCGATGAGTAATACATGTGAATTTCATTGTGAGTAAATGATGAAATTTCTGATGACTTTTTGTTGTAGCTGTGATATTCGTAAATTTTTTGCTGTGAATTTACTGAATAATAACTGTCAGAGTGATTTTTTGGTCTGTCTGTCCATTGTGCCCTAAAATTTAACTGGTGATGACAGACTACCCTGTAGCAATGCCCAAGGCCTCCGCCAGGCTGAGACGTTGTGTGTTTTAACATTGGTGTTGTGCTACTGCCAACAGTAGAAATTATAGATAACACAGGTAAATATTGTCATCTTGTAAATTGAAATGCGATGAGTAATAAATGTGAATTTCATTGTGAGTAAATGATGAAATTTCTGATGACTTTTTGTTGTAGCTGTGATATTCGTAAATTTTTTGCTGTGCATTTACTGAATAATAACTGTCAGAGTGATTTTTTGGTCTGTCTGTCCATTGTGCCCTAAAATTTAACTGGTGATGACAGACTACCCTGTAGCAATGCCCAAGGCCTCCGCCAGGCTGAGACGTTGTGTGTTTTAACATTGGTGTTGTGCTACTGCCAACAGTAGCAATTATAGATAACACAGGTAAATATTGTCATCTTGTAAATTGAAATGCGATGAGTAATAAATGTGAATTTCATTGTGAGTAAATGATGAAATTTCTGATGACTTTTTGTTGTAGCTGTGATATTCGTAAATTTTTTGCTGTGCATTTACTGAATAATAACTGTCAGAGTGATTTTTTGGTCTGTCTGTCCATTGGGCCCTAAAATTTAACTGGTGATGACAGACTACCCTGTAGCAATGCCCAAGGCCTCCGCCAGGCTGAGACGTTGTGTGTTTTAACATTGGTGTTGTGCTACTGCCAACAGTAGAAATTATAGATAACACAGGTATATATTGTCATCTTGTAAATTGAAATGCGATGAGTAATAAATGTGAATTTCATTGTGAGTAAATGATGAAATTTCTGATGACTTTTTGTTGTAGCTGTGATATTCGTAAATTTTTTGCTGTGCATTTACTGAATAATAACTGTCAGAGTGATTTTTTGGTCTGTCTGTCCATTGTTCCCTAAAATTTAACTGGTGATGACAGACTACCCTGTAGCAATGCCCAAGGCCTCCGCCAGGCTGAGACGTTGTGTGTTTTAACATTGGTGTTGTGCTACTGCCAACAGTAGCAATTATAGATAACACAGGTAAATATTGTCATCTTGTAAATTGAAATGCGATGAGTAATAAATGTGAATTTCATTGTGAGTAAATGATGAAATTTCTGATGACTTTTTGTTGTAGCTGTGATATTCGTAAATTTTTTGCTGTGCATTTACTGAATAATAACTGTCAGAGTGATTTTTTGGTCTGTCTGTCCATTGTGCCCTAAAATTTAACTGGTGATGACAGACTACCCTGTAGCAATGCCCAAGGCCTCCGCCAGGCTGAGACGTTGTGTGTTTTAACATTGGTGTTGTGCTACTGCCAACAGTAGCAATTATAGATAACACAGGTAAATATTGTCATCTTGTAAATTGAAATGCGATGAGTAATAAATGTGAATTTCATTGTGAGTAAATGATGAAATTTCTGATGACTTTTTGTTGTAGCTGTGATATTCGTAAATTTTTTGCTGTGCATTTACTGAATAATAACTGTCAGAGTGATTTTTTGGTCTGTCTGTCCATTGTGCCCTAAAATTTAACTGGTGATGACAGACTACCCTGTAGCAATGCCCAAGGCCTCCGCCAGGCTGAGACGTTGTGTGTTTTAACATTGGTGTTGTGCTACTGCCAACAGTAGAAATTATAGATAACACAGGTAAATATTGTCATCTTGTAAATTGAAATGCAATGAGTAATAAATGTGAATTTCATTGTGAGTAAATGATGAAATTTCTGATGACTTTTTGTTGTAGCTGTGATATTCGTAAATTTTTTGCTGTGCATTTACTGAATAATAACTGTCAGAGTGATTTTTTGGTCTGTCTGTCCATTGTGCCCTAAAATTTAACTGGTGATGACAGACTACCCTGTAGCAATGCCCAAGGCCTCCGCCAGGCTGAGACGTTGTGTGTTTTAACATTGGTGTTGTGCTACTGCCAACAGTAGCAATTATAGATAACACAGGTAAATATTGTCATCTTGTAAATTGAAATGCGATGAGTAATAAATGTGAATTTCATTGTGAGTAAATGATGAAATTTCTGATGACTTTTTGTTGTAGCTGTGATATTCGTAAATTTTTTGCTGTGCATTTACTGAATAATAACTGTCAGAGTGATTTTTTGGTCTGTCTGTCCATTGTGCCCTAAAATTTAACTGGTGATGACAGACTACCCTGTAGCAATGCCCAAGGCCTCCGCCAGGCTGAGACGTTGTGTGTTTTAACATTGGTGTTGTGCTACTGCCAACAGTAGAAATTATAGATAACACAGGTATATATTGTCATCTTGTAAATTGAAATGCGATGAGTAATAAATGTGAATTTCATTGTGAGTAAATGATGAAATTTCTGATGACTTTTTGTTGTAGCTGTGATATTCGTAAATTTTTTGCTGTGCATTTACTGAATAATAATTGTCAGAGTGATTTTTTGGTCTGTCTGTCCATTGTTCCCTAAAATTTAACTGGTGATGACAGACTACCCTGTAGCAATGCCCAAGGCCTCCGCCAGGCTGAGACGTTGTGTGTTTTAACATTGGTGTTGTGCTACTGCCAACAGTAGCAATTATAGATAACACAGGTAAATATTGTCATCTTGTAAATTGAAATGCGATGAGTAATAAATGTGAATTTCATTGTGAGTAAATGATGAAATTTCTGATGACTTTTTGTTGTAGCTGTGATATTCGTAAATTTTTTGCTGTGCATTTACTGAATAATAACTGTCAGAGTGATTTTTTGGTCTGTCTGTCCATTGTGCCCTAAAATTTAACTGGTGATGACAGACTACCCTGTAGCATTGCCCAAGGCCTCCGCCAGGCTGAGACGTTGTGTGTTTTAACATTGGTGTTGTGCTACTGCCAACAGTAGCAATTATAGATAACACAGGTAAATATTGTCATCTTGTAAATTGAAATGCGATGAGTAATAAATGTGAATTTCATTGTGAGTAAATGATGAAATTTCTGATGACTTTTTGTTGTAGCTGTGATATTCGTAAATTTTTTGCTGTGCATTTACTGAATAATAACTGTCAGAGTGATTTTTTGGTCTGTCTGTCCATTGTGCCCTAAAATTTAACTGGTGATGACAGACTACCCTGTAGCAATGCCCAAGGCCTCCGCCAGGCTGAGACGTTGTGTGTTTTAACATTGGTGTTGTGCTACTGCCAACAGTAGCAATTATAGATAACACAGGTAAATATTGTCATCTTGTAAATTGAAATGCGATGAGTAATAAATGTGAATTTCATTGTGAGTAAATGATGAAATTTCTGATGACTTTTTGTTGTAGCTGTGATATTCGTAAATTTTTTGCTGTGCATTTACTGAATAATAACTGTCAGAGTGATTTTTTGGTCTGTCTGTCCATTGTGCCCTAAAATTTAACTGGTGATGACAGACTACCCTGTAGCAATGCCCAAGGCCTCCGCCAGGCTGAGACGTTGTGTGTTTTAACATTGGTGTTGTGCTACTGCCAACAGTAGAAATTATAGATAACACAGGTAAATATTGTCATCTTGTAAATTGAAATGCAATGAGTAATAAATGTGAATTTCATTGTGAGTAAATGATGAAATTTCTGATGACTTTTTGTTGTAGCTGTGATATTCGTAAATTTTTTGCTGTGCATTTACTGAATAATAACTGTCAGAGTGATTTTTTGGTCTGTCTGTCCATTGTGCCCTAAAATTTAACTGGTGATGACAGACTACCCTGTAGCAATGCCCAAGGCCTCCGCCAGGCTGAGACGTTGTGTGTTTTAACATTGGTGTTGTGCTACTGCCAACAGTAGCAATTATAGATAACACAGGTAAATATTGTCATCTTGTAAATTGAAATGCGATGAGTAATAAATGTGAATTTCATTGTGAGTAAATGATGAAATTTCTGATGACTTTTTGTTGTAGCTGTGATATTCGTAAATTTTTTGCTGTGCATTTACTGAATAATAACTGTCAGAGTGATTTTTTGGTCTGTCTGTCCATTGTGCCCTAAAATTTAACTGGTGATGACAGACTACCCTGTAGCAATGCCCAAGGCCTCCGCCAGGCTGAGACGTTGTGTGTTTTAACATTGGTGTTGTGCTACTGCCAACAGTAGAAATTATAGATAACACAGGTATATATTGTCATCTTGTAAATTGAAATGCGATGAGTAATAAATGTGAATTTCATTGTGAGTAAATGATGAAATTTCTGATGACTTTTTGTTGTAGCTGTGATATTCGTAAATTTTTTGCTGTGCATTTACTGAATAATAACTGTCAGAGTGATTTTTTGGTCTGTCTGTCCATTGTTCCCTAAAATTTAACTGGTGATGACAGACTACCCTGTAGCAATGCCCAAGGCCTCCGCCAGGCTGAGACGTTGTGTGTTTTAACATTGGTGTTGTGCTACTGCCAACAGTAGCAATTATAGATAACACAGGTAAATATTGTCATCTTGTAAATTGAAATGCGATGAGTAATAAATGTGAATTTCATTGTGAGTAAATGATGAAATTTCTGATGACTTTTTGTTGTAGCTGTGATATTCGTAAATTTTTTGCTGTGCATTTACTGAATAATAACTGTCAGAGTGATTTTTTGGTCTGTCTGTCCATTGTGCCCTAAAATTTAACTGGTGATGACAGACTACCCTGTAGCAATGCCCAAGGCCTCCGCCAGGCTGAGACGTTGTGTGTTTTAACATTGTTGTTGTTCTACTGCCAACAGTAGCAATTATAGATAACACAGGTAAATATTGTCATCTTGTAAATTGAAATGCGATGAGTAATAAATGTGAATTTCATTGTGAGTAAATGATGAAATTTCTGATGACTTTTTGTTGTAGCTGTGATATTCGTAAATTTTTTGCTGTGCATTTACTGAATAATAACTGTCAGAGTGATTTTTTGGTCTGTCTGTCCATTGTGCCCTAAAATTTAACTGGTGATGACAGACTACCCTGTAGCAATGCCCAAGGCCTCCGCCAGGCTGAGACGTTGTGTGTTTTAACATTGGTGTTGTGCTACTGCCAACAGTAGCAATTATAGATAACACAGGTAAATATTGTCATCTTGTAAATTGAAATGCGATGAGTAATAAATGTGAATTTCATTGTGAGTAAATGATGAAATTTCTGATGACTTTTTGTTGTAGCTGTGATATTCGTAAATTTTTTGCTGTGCATTTACTGAATAATAACTGTCAGAGTGATTTTTTGGTCTGTCTGTCCATTGTGCCCTAAAATTTAACTGGTGATGACAGACTACCCTGTAGCAATGCCCAAGGCCTCCGCCAGGCTGAGACGTTGTGTGTTTTAACATTGGTGTTGTGCTACTGCCTACAGTAGCAATTATAGATAACACAGGTAAATATTCTCATCTTGTAAATTGAAATGCGATGAGTAATAAATGTGAATTTCATTGTGAGTAAATGATGAAATTTCTGATGACTTTTTGTTGTAGCTGTGATATTCGTAAATTTTTTGCTGTGCATTTACTGAATAATAACTGTCAGAGTGATTTTTTGGTCTGTCTGTCCATTGTGCCCTAAAATTTAACTGGTGATGACAGACTACCCTGTAGCAATGCCCAAGGCCTCCGCCAGGCTGAGACGTTGTGTGTTTTAACATTGGTGTTGTGCTACTGCCAACAGTAGAAATTATAGATAACACAGGTAAATATTGTCATCTTGTAAATTGAAATGCGATGAGTAATAAATGTGAATTTCATTGTGAGTAAATGATGAAATTTCTGATGACTTTTTGTTGTAGCTGTGATATTCGTAAATTTTTTGCTGTGAATTTACTGAATAATAACTGTCAGAGTGATTTTTTGGTCTGTCTGTCCATTGTGCCCTAAAATTTAACTGGTGATGACAGACTACCCTGTAGCAATGCCCAAGGCCTCCGCCAGGCTGAGACGTTGTGTGTTTTAACATTGGTGTTGTGCTACTGCCAACAGTAGAAATTATAGATAACACAGGTAAATATTGTCATCTTGTAAATTGAAATGCGATGAGTAATAAATGTGAATTTCATTGTGAGTAAATGATGAAATTTCTGATGACTTTTTCTTGTAGCTGTGATATTCGTAAATTTTTTCTGTGAATTTACTGAATAATAACTGTCAGAGTGATTTTTTGGTCTGTCTGTCCATTGTGCCCTAAAATTTAACTGGTGATGACAGACTACCCTGTAGCAATGCCCAAGGCCTCCGCCAGGCTGAGACGTTGTGTGTTTTAACATTGGTGTTGTGCTACTGCCAACAGTAGCAATTATAGATAACACAGGTAAATATTGTCATCTTGTAAATTGAAATGCGATGAGTAATAAATGTGAATTTCATTGTGAGTAAATGATGAAATTTCTGATGACTTTTTGTTGTAGCTGTGATATTCGTAAATTTTTTGCTGTGCATTTACTGAATAATAACTGTCAGAGTGATTTTTTGGTCTGTCTGTCCATTGGGCCCTAAAATTTAACTGGTGATGACAGACTACCCTGTAGCAATGCCCAAGGCCTCCGCCAGGCTGAGACGTTGTGTGTTTTAACATTGGTGTTGTGCTACTGCCAACAGTAGAAATTATAGATAACACAGGTAAATATTGTCATCTTGTAAATTGAAATGCGATGAGTAATAAATGTGAATTTCATTGTGAGTAAATGATGAAATTTCTGATGACTTTTTGTTGTAGCTGTGATATTCGTAAATTTTTTGCTGTGCATTTACTGAATAATAACTGTCAGAGTGATTTTTTGGTCTGTCTGTCCATTGTGCCCTAAAATTTAACTGGTGATGACAGACTACCCTGTAGCAATGCCCAAGGCCTCCGCCAGGCTGAGACGTTGTGTGTTTTAACAGTGGTGTTGTGCTACTGCCAACAGTAGCAATTATAGATAACACAGGTAAATATTGTCATCTTGTAAATTGAAATGCGATGAGTAATAAATGTGAATTTCATTGTGAGTAAATGATGAAATTTCTGATGACTTTTTGTTGTAGCTGTGATATTCGTAAATTTTTTGCTGTGCATTTACTGAATAATAACTGTCAGAGTGATTTTTTGGTCTGTCTGTCCACTGTGCCCTAAAATTTAACTGGTGATGACAGACTACCCTGTAGCAATGCCCAAGGCCTCCGCCAGGCTGAGACGTTGTGTGTTTTAACATTGGTGTTGTGCTACTGCCAACAGTAGCAATTATAGATAACACAGGTAAATATTGTCATCTTGTAAATTGAAATGCGATGAGTAATAAATGTGAATTTCATTGTGAGTAAATGATGAAATTTCTGATGACTTTTTGTTGTAGCTGTGATATTCGTAAATTTTTTGCTGTGCATTTACTGAATAATAACTGTCAGAGTGATTTTGTGGTCTGTCTGTCCATTGTGCCCTAAAATTTAACTGGTGATGACAGACTACCCTGTAGCAATGCCCAAGGCCTCCGCCAGGCTGAGACGTTGTGTGTTTTAACATTGGTGTTGTGCTACTGCCAACAGTAGCAATTATAGATAACACAGGTAAATATTGTCATCTTGTAAATTGAAATGCGATGAGTAATAAATGTGAATTTCATTGTGAGTAAATGATGAAATTTCTGATGACTTTTTGTTGTAGCTGTGATATTCGTAAATTTTTTGCTGTGAATTTACTGAATAATAACTGTCAGAGTGATTTTTTGGTCTGTCTGTCCATTGTGCCCTAAAATTTAACTGGTGATGACAGACTACCCTGTAGCAATGCCCAAGGCCTCCGCCAGGCTGAGACGTTGTGTGTTTTAACATTGGTGTTGTGCTACTGCCAACAGTAGAAATTATAGATAACACAGGTAAATATTGTCATCTTGTAAATTGAAATGCGATGAGTAATAAATGTGAATTTCATTGTGAGTAAATGATGAAATTTCTGATGACTTTTTGTTGTAGCTGTGATATTCGTAAATTTTTTGCTGTGCATTTACTGAATAATAACTGTCAGAGTGATTTTTTGGTCTGTCTGTCCATTGTGCCCTAAAATTTAACTGGTGATGACAGACTCCTCTGTAGCAATGCCCAAGGCCTCCGCCAGGCTGAGACGTTGTGTGTTTTAACATTGGTGTTGTGCTACTGCCAACAGTAGCAATTATAGATAACACAGGTAAATATTGTCATCTTGTAAATTGAAATGCGATGAGTAGTAAATGTGAATTTCATTGTGAGTAAATGATGAAATTTCTGATGACTTTTTGTTGTAGCTGTGATATTCGTAAATTTTTTGCTGTGAATTTACTGAATAATAACTGTCAGAGTGATTTTTTGGTCTGTCTGTCCATTGTGCCCTAAAATTTAACTGGTGATGACAGACTACCCTGTAGCAATGCCCAAGGCCTCCGCCAGGCTGAGACGTTGTGTGTTTTAACATTGGTGTTGTGCTACTGCCAACAGTAGCAATTATAGATAACACAGGTAAATATTGTCATCTTGTAAATTGAAATGCGATGAGTAATAAATGTGAATTTCATTGTGAGTAAATGATGAAATTTCTGATGACTTTTTGTTGTAGCTGTGATATTCGTAAATTTTTTGCTGTGCATTTACTGAATAATAACTGTCAGAGTGATTTTTTGGTCTGTCTGTCCATTGTGCCCTAAAATTTAACTGGTGATGACAGACTACCCTGTAGCAATGCCCAAGGCCTCCGCCAGGCTGAGACGTTGTGTGTTTTAACATTGGTGTTGTGCTACTGCCAACAGTAGCAATTATAGATAACACAGGTAAATATTGTCATCTTGTAAATTGAAATGCGATGAGTAATAAATGTGAATTTCATTGTGAGTAAATGATGAAATTTCTGATGACTTTTTGTTGTAGCTGTGATATTCGTAAATTTTTTGCTGTGCATTTACTGAATAATAACTGTCAGAGTGATTTTTTGGTCTGTCTGTCCATTGTGCCCTAAAATTTAACTGGTGATGACAGACTACCCTGTAGCAATGCCCAAGGCCTCCGCCAGGCTGAGACGTTGTGTGTTTTAACATTGGTGTTGTGCTACTGCCAACAGTAGAAATTATAGATAACACAGGTAAATATTGTCATCTTGTAAATTGAAATGCGATGAGTAATAAATGTGAATTTCATTGTGAGTAAATGATGAAATTTCTGATGACTTTTTCTTGTAGCTGTGATATTCGTAAATTTTTTGCTGTGAATTTACTGAATAATAACTGTCAGAGTGATTTTTTGGTCTGTCTGTCCATTGTGCCCTAAAATTTAACTGGTGATGACAGACTACCCTGTAGCAATGCCCAAGGCCTCCGCCAGGCTGAGACGTTGTGTGTTTTAACATTGGTGTTGTGCTACTGCCAACAGTAGAAATTATAGATAACACAGGTAAATATTGTCATGTTGTAAATTGAAATGCGATGAGTAATAAATGTGAATTTCATTGTGAGTAAATGATGAAATTTCTGATGACTTTTTCTTGTAGCTGTGATATTCGTAAATTTTTTGCTGTGAATTTACTGAATAATAACTGTCAGAGTGATTTTTTGGTCTGTCTGTCCATTGTGCCCTAAAATTTAACTGGTGATGACAGACTACCCTGTAGCATTGCCCAAGGCCTCCGCCAGGCTGAGACGTTGTGTGTTTTAACATTGGTGTTGTGCTACTGCCAACAGTAGAAATTATAGATAACACAGGTAAATATTGTCATCTTGTAAATTGAAATGCGATGAGTAATAAATGTGAATTTCATTGTGAGTAAATGATGAAATTTCTGATGACTTTTTGTTGTAGCTGTGATATTCGTAAATTTTTTGCTGTGCATTTACTGAATAATAACTGTCAGAGTGATTTTTTGGTCTGTCTGTCCATTGTGCCCTAAAATTTAACTGGTGATGACAGACTACCCTGTAGCAATGCCCAAGGCCTCCGCCAGGCTGAGTCGTTGTGTGTTTTAACATTGGTGTTGTGCTACTGCCAACAGTAGAAATTATAGATAACACAGGTAAATAGTGTCATCTTGTGGATTGAAATGGGATGATAAATTAATGTGTATTTCACTGTGAGTAAGTATTGAATTCTTTGTTCTCTTTTTGTTTTAGCTGTCAGATGCGTAAATTTTTCTGTTGTGCACCTATTGATAAATAATTGTCACAGTGTTTAATTCGTGTGTCTTTCATCATGCCCTAAAATTTTGCTGGTGATGACAGACAAAGCTGTAGCAGTGCCCAAAGTTTATATCAGGCTCTGAGGCTTTGTGTTTTAACATAGATGATCTGCAATTGCGAACAGTAGAAATTACAAATCCTCTCAGGTAAAAATTGTCATCTAGAGAATGGAATGGTGATGATAAATAAATGTAAAATATAGGGTGAGCAAATAATGTAAATTCGGGTATCCTTTTCTTTTAGCTGTCAAGTACGTAAATATTTTTCTGTGCACCTACTAATAAATACTTCACAGCATGTTTTATTTGTCTCTCTCTGTATCCTACTCTAAAGATTAGGATGTGATAACAGACTAACCTGTAACAAAACCCAAAGTATAGGTCCGGTTGGAGGTTGTGTGTTATAACATTGATGTGCTATTGGCAACAGTAGTAATTGCAGATAAGCCAGATAAATATTCTCATCTTGGGGATTAAAATGGGATGATTAATAAATGTGAATTTCACTGTGAGTAGTTATTGAATTGTTTGTTGTCTTTTTATTTTAGCTGTCAGATACCTAAATTTTTTTGTTGTGCATTTACTGATGAATAATTATCACAGTGTTTTATTGGTCTGTCTGTCAATCGTGCCCTAAAATGTAGCTGGTGATGACAAACTAAGCTGTAGCGCAGCCCAAGGTCTAGGTCACAGTGGGAGGTTGTGTGTTTAAGTTTGACGTTGGGCTATTGCCAACGGTAGAAATTACAGATCGCCCGGGTAAATATTGTTGTCTTGTGGAATAAAATGGGATGGTTAGTAAATTTTATTTTCACTGTGAGTAAACAATGAAATATCTGTTCTCTTTTTGTTTTAGCTGTCAGATACATAAATTTGTCTCTTGTGCACCTACAGATAAATAATTGTCACAGTGTTTTATTGGTGTGTCTTTCATCATGCCCTAAAATTTAGCTGGGAATGACAGACTAAGCTGTAGAAATGCCCAAGGTTTACATCAGGCTCTGAGACTTTGTGTTTTAACGTAGATGATGTGCAAGTGCGAACAGTAGAAATTACAAATGCTCCAGGTAAATATTGTCGTCTAGAGAATGGAATGGTGATGATAAATAAATGTAAAATACAGTGTGAGCAAATAATGAAAATTTGGGTCTCCTTTTCTTTTACCTGTCAAATACGTAAATCTTTTTGCTGTGCGCTTACTAAGAAATATTTCACAGAGTGTTTTATTTGTCTGTCTCTGTATCCTACTCTAAAGATTGGGATGTGATAACAGACTAACCTGTAACAGAACCCAAGGTCTAGGTCAGGCTGGAGGTTGTGTGTTATAACATTGATGTTGTGCTATTGGCAACAGTAGAAATTGCACATAACCGAAGTAAATACTGTCATCTTGTGGATTAAAATGGGATGATTAATAAATGTGAATTTCACAGTGAGTATATAATGAAATTTTTGTTCTGTTTTCGTTTTAGCTGTCAGATACGTAAATTTCTTAGTTGTGCATTTACTGATCAATAATTGTCACAGTGGTTTTTTTTTTTTTTTTGGTGCGTGTGTCAAATGTGCCCTAAAATTTAACTGGTGATGACAGTTTAAGCTGTAGCTAAGCCCAATGTCTATGTCACGCTGGGAGGTCGCGTGTTTTAACATACATGTTGTGCTATTGCCAATAGTAGAAATTAAAGATAACGCAGGACAATATTGACGACTTGTGTATAAAACTGATATGATTAATAAATGTGATTTTCACTGTGAGTAAATAATGAAATTCCTGTTCTCTTTTTGTTTTAGCTGTCAGATACATAAATTTTTTTTGTCCGTTTACTGATAAATAGTTGTAACAGTATTTTTTGGTCTTTCTGTCCATCATACCCAACAAATTAGCTGCTGATGACAGACAAATCCATAGCAGAGCCCAAGGTCTAGATCAGGGTGGGAGGTTGTGTTTTAACATTGCTTTTGTGTTATTGCCAACAGTAGAAATTAAAGATAACGCAGGACAATATTGTCGACTTGAGTATAAAAATGGGATGATTAATAAATGTGATTTCCACTGTGAGTACATATTGAAATTTCTCTTCTCCTTTTGTTTTAGCAGACACATATGTAACATTTTTTATTTTGCATTTACTGATAAATAATTGTCACAGTGATTTATTGGTATGTCTGTCCATCGTGCCCTAAAATTTAGCTGGTGAAGACAGACTAAGCTGTAGTGCTGCCCAAGGTCTAGATCAGGCTGGGAAGTTGTGTGTTCAACACTGATGTTGTGCTATTGCCAACAGTGGAAATTACAGATAACCCAGGTAAATATTGTCACCTAGTGAATGGAAAAGGAATGATAAAGAAATGTGAAATACACTATGAGTAAATAATGAAAAATCTGTCTCCTTTTGATTTAGCTGTCACACACATAAATTTTGTTGTTGTGCATTATCGATAAATAATTGTCAGAGTGTTTTATTGGTCTGTCTGTCCATCATGCCCAAAAGTATAGTTGGTGATAACAGATTAACCTGTAGCACAAATCAAGGTCTAGGTCAGGCTGGGATGTTGGGTGTTTTAACATTGGTGTTGTGCTATAGCCAACAGTACAAATTACAGATCCTCCAGGTGCACTTTGTCGTCTAATGAATGGAGGATGGATGATAAATAAATGTGAAACACACTGAGAGTAAATAATGTAAAATGTATCCTCCTTTCATCTTCCCTGTCACATACATAAATTATTTTGATATGCATTTATTGGTAAATGATTGTCAAGTCGTTTTATTGGTCTCTCCGTCCATCATGCCCTAATATTTGGCTGGTGATGACATACTAAGCTGTAGCAGAGCTCAAGGTCTAGGTCAGGCTGGGAGGTTGTGCGTTTTAAAATTGGACATGTGCTATTGTGAACAGTAGAAATTACAAATCCTCCAGGTAAATATTGTCGTCCAGACAATGGAATGGTGATGATAAATAAATGTGAAATACAGTGTGAGTAAATAATGAAAATTCGGGTCTTCTTTTGTGTTAGCTGTCAAATACGTAAATCTTTTTTCTGTGCACTTACTAATAAATACTTCTCAGCATGCTTTATTTGACTGTCTCTCTATCCTACTCTAAAGATTAGGAGGTGATAACAGACTAACCTGTAACAAAACCCAAGGTCCAGGTCAGGCTGCACGTAGCGTGTTATAACATGATGTTGTGCTATTGGCAACAGTAGAAATTGCAGATAACGCAGGCAAATATTGTTGTCTTGTGGATCAAAATGGGATGATTTATAATTTGGAATTTCACTGTGAGTAAAGAATGAAATATCAGTTCTCCTTTTGTTTTAGCTGTCAAATACGTAAATATTGCTGTTGTGCATTTACTGAGAAGTAATTGTAACAGTGTTTTTTTTTGTCTGTCTGTCCATCGTGCCCTAAAATTTAACTGGTGATGACAGACTAAGCTGTATCAGAGTCCAAGGTCTAGATCAGACAGGGAGGTTATGTGTTTTAACATTGCTTTTGAGCTATTGCCAATGGTAGAAATTTAAGATAACCTAGGACAATATTGTCGACTTGTGAATTAAAGTGCAAAGGTTAATTAATGTGAATATCACTGTTAGTAAATAATGAATTTTCTGTTCTCTTTTTGTTTTAGCTGACACATAGGTAAATTTTTTTGTTGTGCATTGAAAGGCAAATAACTGTAAGAGTGTTTCATGGGTCTGTCTGTCGATCGTGCCTTAAAATTTAGCTGGTTGTGACAGACTAATCTGTAACAATGCCAAAGGTCGAGGTCAGGCTGGGAGGTTGCATGTTTTAACACTGATGTGCTATTGCCAACAGTAGAAATTACAGATAACCCATGTGAATAATGTCGTCTAGTGAATGGAAAAGGGATGATAAATAAATGTGAAATACACTATGAGTAAATAATGAAAAATCTGTCTCCTTTTGATTTAGCTGTCACACACGTAAATTTTGTTGTTGTGCATTTACCGATAAATAAGTGTCAGAGTGTTTCATTGGGCTGTCTGTCCATTGTGCCCTAAAATATAGTCGATGATAACAGATTAACCTGTAGCAAAACCCAAGGCCTAGTTCAGGCTGGGATGTGGTGTGTTTTAACATTGATGTTGTGCTATTGCCAACAGTAGAAATTACAGATAATCCAGGCAACAACTGTCGTCTTTTGGATTAAAACTTGATGTTTAGTAAATGTGAATTTCACTGTGAGTAAATAATGAAATTTATGTTCTCTTTTTGCTTTAGCTAACGGATACATAAATTTTGTTATTGCCATTTACTGATATTTAATTGTAACAGTATTTTTTTGGTCTGTCTGTCCATTGTGGTCTAAAATTTAGCTGGTGATGACAGACTAATCTGTAGCAAAACCCAAAATTTATGTCAGGCTGGGAAGTTGTGTGTTTTAACATTGACGTTGTGCTATTACCAACAATAGAAATGATAGATAACCTATGCAAATATTGTCATCTTGTGTATAAGTATGGGATGATTAATAAATGTGAATTTCACTGTGAGTAAATAATGAATTATCTGTTCTCTTTTTGTTGTAGCTGTCAGATACGTAAATTTTTTTGTTGTGCATTTACTGATAAATAATTGCCACAATGTTTTATTGGTCTGTCTGTTCATTGTGCCATAAAAATTTGCTGGTGATAACAGATTAACCTACAGCAGAACCCAAGATTTATGTCAGGCTGGAAGGTTGTGTGTTTTACCGTTGATGTTGTGCTATTACCAACAATAGAAATTATAGATAACCCAGGCAAATATTGTCGTCTTGTGGATTAAAATGGGATGATTAATAAATGTGAATTTCACTGTGAGTAAATAATGAAATAGCAGTTCTCTTTTTGTTTCACCTGTCAGATACATAAATTTTGCTGTTGCGCATTTACTGATAAATAATTGTAACAGTGTTTTTTTTGGTCTGTCTGTCCATTGTGCCCTAAAATTTAGCTGGTGATGACAGACAAACTTGTAGCAAATCCAAATGTCTAGTTCATGCTTGAATGTTGTGTGTTTTAATGCTAGTAAAGTGCAATTTGCAACAGTAGAAATTGATGATCTCCTATTTAAAAGTTGTTGTGTTGTGTATTTTAATGGGATGAAAATAAATGTGAAATGCACTGTGAGTAAATAATGAAAATTCTGTTCTCCTTTTGATTTAAATGTCAAGTATGCAATTTTGTTGTTGTGCATTTACTGATAAATACATGTCAATGGGTTTTATTGGCATGTTTGTCCATTTTGCGGTGAAATGTTCGTTATGATGTGGGACTGACGAGTAGCGTAGCTATAGGCGGAGGTGAGGACGAAAGTTTGTGTATTTTAATATTGATGATGTGCAGTTGTCAACAGTAGAAATTACAGATTCCACAATTAAACATTGTCATCTTGTGAATTAAAAAGGTATGATAAGTAAATGTGAAATTTACTGTGGGTAAATAATGAAAATTCTGTTCTCCTTTTGGTTTTCTGTCAGATACGTAAATTTTTCGGATGTGCATTTACTGATAGATACTTGTCAGAGTGCTTAATTGGTCTGTCTGTTCATCCTGCCTGAAGTTAAGGCTCTGATGACAGAATCACCAATAGCAAACTTCGATGTCTAAGTCAGGCTCGAAGCTTGCGTGTTTTAACGCTGATGATATGCAATTGTCAGCAGTAGAAATTACAGATCCCCCAGGCAAATCTTGTTGTGTTATGAACGAAAAAGAATGATAAATAAATGTGAAATTCTCTGTGAGTAAATAATGAAATTCTGTTCTCCTTTTGTTTTAGCTGGCAGATATGCAAATTTATTTGTTGTGCACTTAGTACTAAGTACTTCTCAGAATGTTTTATTGGTCTGTCTCTCCATCCTGCTCTGAAGATTAGGAGGTGATGACAGACTAACCTGAAGCAGAGCCCAATGTCTAATCCGTGCTGGAAGGTTGTGTGTTTTAAAGTTGATGAAGTGCAGTTGCCAGCAGTAGTAATTACTGATCTCCCAACTAAATATTGTTATCTTGTGAATTAAAAAGGAATGACAAATAAATGTGAAATACACTATGAGTAAATAATGAAAATTTTGTTCTCCTTTTGTTTAAGCTGTCAGAATGTAAAGTTTTTTGTTGTGTGGTTACTGATAAATTCTTGTCAGAGTGTTGTATTGGTCTGTCTGTTCTTCCTGGCCTGAACTTCAAGTTGTTATGACAGACTAATCTGTAGCAAGGCCCAAGGATAATGCCAGGCTGAAGTGTTATATGTTTAACACTGATAATGTGCAATTGCGAACAGTAGTTGTTACAGATCCCCTAGGTAAATATTGTCATCTTGTGAATTACAAAGGGATGATAAATAATTGTGAAATACACAGTGAGTAAATAATGAAAATTCTGTTCTCCTTTTGTTTTAGCTGTGAGATACGGAAATTTCTTTTTTGTGTATTTACTGATAAATACTTGCCAGAGTGTTTTATTGGGCTGTCTCCCCATACTGCCCTGAAGTCTAAGTCGTGATGACTGACTAACGTGTAGCAAAGCCCAAGGTCTAAGTCAGGCTGGAAGGATGTGTGTTTTAACATTGATGATGTGCAATTGCCAACAGAAGAAATTGCTAACAGTACAAATTAGAGATCCCCCAGGTAAATATTGTCATCTTGTGAATTTAAAAGGGATGATAAATGACAATTAATCACTCTTAATGTTACAACCCTTGCTTTTAATTTTGGTTAATTAGATTTTTCTATATGCTGAATGAGTCCTTCTGACAAACATGTCTTTTCTCATTTCTTAACATTTTTCATGTAGCCATTTTGCCTTAGCTTCCTTGCACTTCCTATTTGCTACATTCCTAAGTGAACTTTATTTATTTATAAATTGTGTCTGTACAACTGCTCTTCATGTTAACTAAATTGTGATATGAGTCTATATCTGTTTTTGGGTATGCATTACAATCCAATATTTGATTTCATTGTGTAATTTACCTGGGATCTTTGCTGTATCTCCCTGCCATTTTGAAGTATAACCGTTCCTCCTGTGGTTCTTGAACACGGTTTTCTCTGTTACTAGCTGCAATTTATTGCTGGACTCAATTAGTCATTCTCCTCTCTCAATCATACTACCAAGTCCATATTCTCTTGTTAGCCTTTCTTCTGTTCCTTCTCCTACAACCACATTCCAGTCTACCATGAGTATTAAATTTTCCTCTCTCTTTATATACAGAGTTAGCAGTTCTTCTTCTTCTTGTAAATTTCCTACACCGTGCAGTGTCTCTCACATCGAAGTTTCCATCTACCCCTGTTATGTCCTCTTCTTACATATCCCTGTCCTGCAATGCCAGTCACACTCCACTGTTCCAATGTAACTGAGATACTTGAATTAGTCTGCAATGGGATAGAACTCAAGTGTGTTCAAAGCAGTTCTAAGTCGTTTAGAAAGATATTTTGAGAAAATTATCATCTTGTGTAGAAAATGATTATTTCTCCAATTTTGGTAGAGCAGACGTGCCAGGTATAGGAAAAGCTCCAATTTATTGGAGTGTCTGACTGGTTTCTCCTATTTGCGATTAATGGTGCATTGTACTGCTTAATAGCCACGTGTTTGTAAGCGAACTGTATTTCACTATGTTTGGGTGGTTTTCCATTGGATGGTATGTGTGAAGAGACGTGTTTGAGAGAAGTCGTTTAGTTACTTTGTGGTTGGGGATTAAAGCATGCACTAAGGGGTAGTAGCGTTGCATTGAATTATTGTGGTTGTATACGTGTAGCCTACCATAGCATGGAGGAATAGTTACTTAATGATATTTGATTAGTATTTCTTATGTGACTTCGGCGTGAGCGTTGTAGTATAGTAAATTCCGGAAATCTCGTTGGATGCATGGAGTGTGCAGGCTATATTAAAGAGAATGGGTGTCCTACATGACAGTTATTTGTTGAGAAACAATCGGAAGTTTATTGAGAATTTGATAGCTTTTCACCTTGTCCCTAAATGACAAATCAAGAACTGTTTGTTAGAGAACACCGTAATTCTCTCTAAAAGAGATCATCGAGTGTTGCTTTTTGAGTTTTAAATATTAGTGGGTCATGGAGGTCTACCTCTGAAGTGGCTCAGCTTTTTTTATTATTTAAAGTTCATATCGTTGAAAAGTGGCCGTGACACTCAGGTATTTTTTATTACTTATTATTTTTCCGCTTAGAGGGGTATTGGGTAGAGAACCAGCACTCGTAAAGTAAAATGCTAACTTGTACCTGTAAACCAATCAATTGCAGGAATTAAAGAAATAGCTGTTTTTAAATTGAAAATGTCAGTACCCAACTTGTGCCTTATCCCCAAACTACTTCATGAAAAATATTTAAAGGCATCTTTCAAAGCAGACTAATATCTTGAATATATCTTTTCATAATGAAGCAAATCCAAAACACAATAAAGTAAAAGACTGCAATATTCAACGACCTATATAAACCTCCTTGGGAATATTGGTAAAAACAAAGTTCAAAGAAAGTAAAGAGAAAGTATAGCCTAGTATTTTTCAGTTAATAACTTGCAACAAAAAGAAAGAAAATTAATGTTTATTTAGACATGGAAAGTAAGTTTATATTTTATCTGAAAGTGATTAATAAAACATTATTCCATTTAATTCTGAAACATAGAGAATGACAAAACAGTTTACTACAGTAAAATGTCAATAGACTCAAGGATACTGCTGTAGACGAGCACTCATGGAGACATGCATCTCGCAGGCCCCGAGGAATCGCTTCCGCATGGAGGTAAAACATTTTTACCTCCATGAGACTTGCGTCTAGGGGACGCCAAGGAATTGGGTCTGCTGATTGATTGAGGCTAAAGAAGTCATCAGGGAGACAGAACGTGTGTAGCAGTGCTGCCTGGTGACAAGAAGTGTAACGAGCTCTATTGACATTAGCGACGTCACTCACCTGTTGTTTAAAAAGCCATTACATGTAGATCTGCACACAGCTGTCATTTTGTAACGTCAAATAAGTCCAGATTATTCAATGGAGCTTAACTTATCGGAATTAAATGTAAAAATTAGGTTCGAATGCGAATGACAAACTAACCAGGTTGCAGCCATGGCAAATGCAGAAAAGCAGACCAAATATATGTAATAGTTACATACATATTCCTTGCATTTTCTGCAGTTTATGTATGATATTGTTCATAATATGTAGCAAAATATTCTTGGAATGCTTATTCATTAACTATATTTTCCGATTTTACCTTGTTCTTATAGGTTTTATTGCGAGAAGTGCGATAAATATGGTACCTTCAAATATAATGCAAACATAAATATTAGGCAATGTCATATGTCCGTTTGTCACCACAACAATTGTCCCGCACTCAAACTTTACGAGTTCCACAACTAACGAAATTATCACCCTCTCTAGGCCTCAGATAATATCATAGAGAAGTCCATAGAATAAATTTCCTGAGGAGGGGGGGGGTCGCAATATTGTGCCCCTGGGAAATTATGTGTTATGCTTCAATTTTGGTCGTTGTTATGTAAACAAAGAAGTATATGTCAGTGTTATGCACGAACTGCATCTTCCTATACCTTAACTAGTTTTTCAGAAACCGGGATATGTTCATATGCCATTGTGATAAACAATGTTGAATTAGGAATTGTTAATAGATTAATAGGTCTAGACAATACTCACATCTCCAAGTCGTGAGACTGTTATAGATGTAGGTCAATGGCAATCACAGTTTATCAGTTACAGTGAAATGTGTAACAAAACATTTGAGATAAATCACAAAGTTTCAGAGTGATACCGTATGTTTTAGTGTATTAGACATTCACTCATAGTTCTTTTACATATTCTGTCTTACAAACATAGGGCCTAGTCCGCTAGCTACAATACGGTATGTGGTGGTGGGTATCTTGTATGACATTTCTCTAAATTTTCTCAATAGTGTTGCATGTAAAGAACATGTTTGTCCAAGGTTTTCAAATTTGAGTTCATGAAGCATCTCCATAATACTTGCATGTTGATTGAGCCTACCAGTAAGAAATCTAGAAGCCCACTTCTGAACTACTTGGTTTCTTCCTTAAACTGACTGGGGATCCCAGAAATTCAAGTGGTACTCCAGAATGAATTGCATCAGTGTTCAATACAGGTGGGTTTCTCTCGATTTGTGGTCTGAGCGACACTCCCCTCATTCCCAGTCTTCCCAAATGTATTCATCTTCCCAGAGGAAGGAACTATGAGTACAGAAAGCTAGAAATAGTTTTTTTACTCAACTGTTGTTTCTTCTAATAGTTCATACAAACCATTTTATAATTTTTAGAGAGCACCATCAGCTGTTCATGTAACTGTAAAGTTAAATATCTGTTTAATATGAACATTACTGTTATCCAGTACATGCATCCTTGAGTCCAAACATTATGATTAATTATAGGAGAGGAAGCTAATGAGATACTCTTTTACTTTATATTTATTTTGGATAATTTACTTTAAATCATTCTCAATCACAATTTGAATTTATTTGTGGTCATTGGTTTCGACCACTTTTGTGGTCATCTTCAGACCCATTGGCAGGGGTTGTCTATGGAGCAGAACTCCATATGGCAGTAAATCACTGTTTCAGAAGTAATTACATTTATTTAATATTGGGGCTTCCAGTTTTCTGTCTGATGCCTGTCAGCAACCTGTTAGACTACAGGGTGTTAAATAAAGGAACAGTCATGGAGATCAGCACCACCAATCATTGATAAAATTCTGATTTTGCACCAGAATGTAAATTTCTATTCTGAATCCAAGGCAGAGAAACAGTCTGTGCAAGTATTATGGCATTTAATTTCACAAATAATCCTTAATTCACACTTCTTATTAACACCAAATAAAATTAGGGGGTTAACATATTGACATGAGAGTGTAAAACTCTAAGACAATGAGGAGGCTTCTGTAAGATGTCAGACTATCACTTTTACGCAATTATCTTACTCACATGGATAAAAGTTCCGTCATAAGATTCCACATCAAATCTGAATAGAATCCCATGCTTTTGATTACTGCCTCTATCACTATTGTCAGGGGCCAAGTCTGACTGTCATAAAATAGTGAGGTTCACACTTGTGCCCAGTGGACACAATGCGATTGGCTGAATTACATCATGGAGAAAGCATATGCTAAAGCAACACCCTCTGCATCCATAGGTCACATTTTCGCAAGCTGTCCAGCACAGGTTGCAGTGCCATAACTTGTAATAGGTGGTGAACTATGTGAAGTTTTTCTCCGTAATTTTTCTTTCTGAAGTGCATGCTTCCACACATTGCTTAATTATACTGATTAATTCGAAATTGTGTGAAAGTATTGTGTTATATTCAAATATACTGCCTCATGTGCAACATGTGGTCTGTTCTTGTATTAGAAAATAGCAAATAAATAAACTGACAATTACATAGCCAGCGTGTGTATTGTTGTGATCACTTAGTCTAATTTCAGCTGCTTCCGTAATTACAGAGACCAAACAGCTAGAAATATGGGCCAGATCCTCATCTGCTTAAAGTCTATCTTGCATTTACTCACTAAACAGTTCTCAGAAACTGCTGATTTTCATTTTTTCATGCTTAGGGTGATGATCAACACAGCAATTAGCAGTAGTTTGTATAGGCTGTCTCACATAACTGATACCATAATCACAAGGAATATTACAGCCTGAGAGTATGTTTGTCAGGTCACAACCTTCCTTTAATTTTCCTTGGTGACAAAAAGACTCTTCTGATTCCTTGCCTCTTTACACTCTAACTTACCCATTGCACCACAGAATGGAAGCCATGCTGTGTCTTTGTCCTCATGACTTGGCTGATGATTTCGTCAACAGATTTGACCTAATTTCATATACAGAATGTTTGTTTGGAGGGAGGGGGGAGGGGGTTGGATTGGGCAAGAGCAATGGGAAGCTGAGGAGGTATGTTCAAGGGTAGAAGTAAAATAAATAGTGACTAAATGGTGGTGGCAAGGGGGCAGGGGGTGGTTTTGAATCTTAATAAATACAAACCAGAAGAGATTGTGTCACAGAATTATGACAAGACTACGGACTACATGTCATAAGGCATGATCCCAATTTATACAGCAGTGTTCTATCTGAATTAATAGCAAACTTACTTCCAACTTGGAATTTGCATAGACAGCAAAGACATTTATTACATGCCTAATACTGCAAAGAATTCAAACATTATAAACAATATCATGCTTTTCTGAATATGCAAACACACACAACAATTCAATAATAATCATGAGAATAAAAAACATTGTTTGTACTATATATATATATGTATATATATCAAAACAAGCGTAGAAGGAAAAACGCCTTCAGTTGATTCCAAAATCACAGGCCAGACTAGTATCACAAAGACCATTAGACTACTCCTAATGACTGCCAATACCAATCATTATAAGATGATATCCAAATTTACCTATTAGTGTTGACATTGATAACCATCAAAACATATAGAGTGTATTTTCTGGAGTGTAGTTCCACAATCAAACAAAGATATTCCTCTCTTCTACTCTTATTTTGTACACCTCCATGCCCCAACCCTCCTTCCACCGTGTTCTGCTCACATCTTTCCTTGATCATGAATGCTCACTTTACCATGTGCCGTCCACCCCCCCCCCCCCCCCCACACCACCCTGTCCCAATGATCTGTCTGAACGTTGACCCCTTGCCTCAAGTGATGCAAATGTATTATCGACTGCCACTCACCCTATGGTCAGGCCAGACCCACCACATCAGATACACTAGAAGGTGCCTCAACAGCAGAACCTGTGGTGAAACAAATGATACCCGAGCTGTTCCAAGCAATGCACCAGTTTCTCCGCCACCATTACACCTGAAGACAGCTGACCGTAGTTAAAAGCACCTTGAGCCAATCATGAACTGCAGCCAGCTCCTCTTGTGTCCAACACACACCCTATCCATCCTACCGTTTCTAACTTAAGAATTAAACTATAAAAACAAACAAAAAAAAGCTAAATATGTGACTTACTACTGTTTGACAGAGTCTGATGGCTTCTCCACACTCGAATAACATTATATTGCATATATTATGTGTTCTTACCTAAGTGCTGGAATAATTTAATAACCTGTTTAGGCACTTTAAAGAAATTTCACCTTCAACTTATTATGTGTATGTGCAATACCTAATAGACTTACAGTAAGCTTCTATTCCCTATTTTAAGTTTATTAATACCAGAGATTACTGGTTCTCATTTACATAAGCTGAGATTAATTTGGAAGCCTCTCACCACATCCCCCTTGTCCCTTCCCTTCCTTCTGTCTCTTGCCCATACCACCTGTATTAATACTGGACTTTTGTTCCAATGTGAACTTTGCACTCTCAATTGTGATTATTAGTTTTCCTAAAGGAATAAAAAATCATTTAGCATGATGTACTGTTTTTATGGTTTTTCAGTTGATTTTTGTTAATTATCTGTCAAAATATGACAAATGAACTCAGCACTTCTACAACCAAGTCAATTAGTGGTATGTAATAACAGCTAATTATGTGATGGGAGAATGCTGTGAGTTGAGAGCTCCAAAGTTATGATAGATAACACTTGGCATGATACTCTGAAGTAAAGTTTTTTTCTCTGGTATGTTAACTTATTTGCCTATGAATCTAAGTACGCTTAATGTGTCATACATATTTTGTGATGTTTCTGAGCAGATATCCTGATGATGGGCAATGTCTGAAATGCATTACTAATTAGTCGTCAAAAGTGGCTAAAACATATACTGTTGTTTGCTTAATATTTTCTGGTGATTTACCCATAATTATTTAATCCTTGCACGCTTTTTCCTTTTGCATTTATTTTAAAAAATAAAAGTAACTTCCTATACAGATATAATGGTACATTGTACATGGAAATTCAATCTGCATTTTTTGTTTCATGGTCCTGCCAGCTTGTATTTATTTTATTTATTTTTAATTGAATTATTATATTTTTTTCTGTTTTCAGTGTGTTCACTTAAATTATGAATAATTTAAAAGTACATAAAACATGAATCATACAACTTGCTGAAATACTAAGAAGAACTTCCAGAATTTCTGTAGAATGTGTTAACACTATTATTCTGATCACTTTACAGAAAATTATTGAAACAATCATTTTAACTCTTTCACTTTACAATTTATTACTGTATTTGGTGGGATGAATTTGTATAAGATACATTACTTCTTGAAAAGCTGCCTGCAACCAAAACTTTTTTATTGAAAATGTATGTACGATATTATGCAAGTGTTTATTTAGGCAAATAGTAATATTATTTAAATAAACTGAAAGTTAGTTGTTTCTGTACGCTGCAAGATTTTGAAATATATTCCAATTAATTCGCAAAATTTACTTCTTTTATGCAATTTTCAAGTGCATCTTTACTTCAATGATACTCTTTACTTTCACTTGCCTCTTTTTTTTCCATCACCTCAGTTAACTACCTTCATTTCTTTCTTTTACAAATGTCTGCCAAGTCATCAGGTGTAGCCTGTCTAACCCATAACCAGTGTGGTGGGGTAATACGAGTGCCAGGGAATTTTGTTTATGTTTAGATTGAATGCTTGTAAAATTGTAGTGCTGTAGGTCTGCATACTTTGCACTCTGAACTGTAAAACCAAGTGGTTGTGTTTAGAGCAGGTAAGTTTGGGGCCAGACTGACCCCACCACACTGCTTGTGGGATTTCTCTAACGAACTGTTTCCTGTTCCTATAGACTGAAACGATGTTATATTCTCGTAAGGAAATGAAAATAAGTGATCAGCTCGATGAATGGCTACAGTCTATCCTTGACTAAGTACAGCTACACACACTGATTAACCAGAACATTTTGACCACCTACCTAATAGCACGGATAACAGTGACGATGCATTTTTGCATGGAATCGACGAGGCCTCGATAGGTCACTGGAGGGAGTTGGCATCACATCTGAGCACACAAGTCTCCTAATTCTTGTAAATTCTGGGGAGTGAGCTCTGATGCCATGTTCAAGTTCAATCGCGTGCCAGTCTGTGTGATGGGCAAAATCAAGTATGTCTGTACGATCACCCTGTGTGAACAAGTTCTTAAATGCACAAGGTAGAAAATGAAGAGGTGTTGGAAGAGGTCATATATTGATCTAGCACTTACCAGGCATCGGTCCTCCATAGGTCTCCAAAATTCTTGTTCTGAATGCAGCCTCTGGTCATTCCATGTAATGGGTAATATTTTCGGAGAAATTCTAAGGGCAATGAATGATTTTTTCTTCTTTTTGTGAATCCATCAGAGGTGGGATATAGGACTGCAGCTGGCTTCAAATTCTTGTGAAAAACCTTGTACCAAACAGCTGTTTTTCTTTTTATAAATCCTTTACTATATGCAGCTAGTTTCGGCATCCCATTAATCTTAAGGCTATACATAAACCACCAGATAAATGTATCACATAGTTGGTCTGCATTATGCAGGTGCCACCGGTTTTTGTTACTAGATTCCACGGACTTCAGACTGATGTGGACACCTCGGTCGTAAGACAACTAGTTATATTTCTACAATTATATGCACGGTATCCATTCTTTCAGACACCCAAAAGAACAGTCACTGTGCATACAATTGGATCTACACATAGCCTAGCTTGGCATTGGGGAACTTTCTTCAGTTCAGATGCACTCATACACTCAGAGCCATTTGCAGGAATATCTCACAGACACGGCGAGTGAGAGGGACTGCTGTAGTGAGGGTACTAGTGCAGTAGTAGTGACATATGGAATTTTGGGTCAGATGGGAGACTTGCTGAGGTAATCCACATAGTCATGATGGGCACCGTGTCTGGGTAGTGAAGTAGTCAGTGCAACTGCCTCGAGAGCAGGAGAGATGGGTTCAAATCCTGATCCAGTAAAAATTTTCTTACGTCACCATTGATATAGGTCAATACAGTAAGAAAGCACTTAATAAAATTATCATAGGCTAATACTTTTATGTCAGAGGCATCCACATGGAACTGAAGGAGACATTCACAGCATCTAATAAAAAACTGCTGGGACCTGCACAATGCAGACCAACTATGTAGACATGTTTATCTGGTGGTTTGCATACAGCCTTAAGATGGCTGCCATTGGGTCACCAAAATTACATGCATGTAATAATGGATTGATCGTAGAAAAACAGCTGTTTGTTACAAGGTTTTTCACAAGAACAAATGAAAAAAATTCTGAAAAACCAGACTATTTCTCCAACAGAAAATACCTGATTGGTGATATGTGTCATGCAATTCAAGCCATCTTGAGATTATTATCCTATTCAGCTTTCTTGAAGTAAAAATGTATTTACAATGATGCCTACACAAGTTAATCTTTTCTATAACTTTTGCAAGCTTTATAATAAAATTTGTATGAAAAGTTTACTGTACATGTTTACTTATCCTGTAACTACAGCTAACTGATGCATAACAGAGTGCTATTGCGATGGGTTTACTCATATGTTAATTCAACCGACAGATTTGGTTCTTAAGATTTCAAGAAAATATAACATTTCCATATACTATGTACATGTCAGAACCGTTTAAATGTAAACATTTAAATTATAGTGAGGAGTATGTGATTTTTAACATGCTTCACAAGTTTGATTTTAATTGCTTTAACCAAAGAAAACTAGGTTGAACCTCTTGCACAGCCCACTTTTGTATATTATCCCCTAAATGTCACAAAGTTGCCAGCAGCCATGGCAGACGGCTCTGCTGTGGCTGGTGTTGTCCTCACAGCACTTACCATGTTAAGTAATTACTAGGCATTAACTGAACTATTGGGCAAAAACATTCCATTAAAGGAAAATTCCTCAGACAGACATTAGAATTTTGGCTGCACTTTTTAAACAAGACTTCTAGATGTGTATACTTCATGCTCGAGGTCCTGAAAAGCTGTTAACACATCGACTGCAGTACTGTCACTAAAAGCCACACACCTGATGCCACATGCCTGGCGACAAAACATCTATCACAAAGAATGTCATAACTGACATGTTAAATATAGAAAATTAGACCAAGAAAGTCAGCAAAACAGATTCTCGGGGACTGTTTTAATATAAAAAATAATAACTAGAACTGAATAAACAATTTTCAGCATGGCCAAGCAAATTTTGCTTTTTGACTTCATTCAGTTGTCAACTGGAAAACATTCGTACTGTAGGATTCTGGTGAATACTTATACTTTACCTGTGAAAAATAGCAAAACCAATTGAAATGACTATGTACATGGTCCAATTAATGTTATAGTTTAGTAGATATTTCAGTTACATTTTGTTAACTATATGCAATAGGATAAATGAGTAAAAAGAAACACACAAACAGCGACATTTTCTTTATTAAGTACACTCGGATTTCCATATCACCCTGAGGTACCGAGTATGATGAGTTACTCATTTTTTTACATGGCGAGTTTCCCCAGTAGGCCTATAACCCATGATACACAAACATGCACACACAACTGTAGGACAGATAAATTTAATTCTTAGAGTATGTGTGATCAAAGCCAACATGTACACTCAACACTTCAGTGTCAGGTTGCACCAAAGCACTAGCAACAATTGACTTTTCAGCCAGGGTTGGTTTACCAAAGACACTTTTTGGACTGAAGATCTCTTTCTTTGATGTTCGTTGAACTGGCACCTTCTCATTGGTGGCACAGTTTGACCTCCTTTCTTGGAGCAAGGGTTAACAAGTGACAGCAATTTCTTCCCACAGCTTCAGAATTTGCTCACTATCTCCCGGTATGTCTAAATTGTTCCTTTTGTTAAGAGAAATCTGTTACACATGAAACTGGATTACAAAAAATTGTTCCTATGGCTCTGAGCACTATGGGACTTAACATCTAAGGTCATCAGTCCCCTAGAACTTAGAACTACTTAAACCTAACCAACCTAACGACATCACACACATCCATGCCCGAGGCAGGATTCGAACCTGCGACTGTAGCAGCAGTGTGGTTCCGGACTGAAGTGCCTAGAACCACACGGCCACAAAGGCTGGCAAACTGGATTCCAATCTGGGTTCCATGCATTGAGTGATACAAAAAAAAAAAAAAAAAAAAAAAAGTTTCTACACAATTTATGGACAGTAAAAATAAAGTTTATTAATTACCCATTGTTGATTACAATGATTGTAACTTTCATGTCTTCTAAGACTAGACCATTAATACAAATAATCCTTTCATGTGAACTGAAGGAAACTTTGCAATACAACATTGCACCAGACTACTGAATGCACAAAGAACGAAATTCTATAGTTTTACCAGAAACATTCCTACTATTGAATAGTAAAAACTTATTATTATGCGGTGTTTCTTACCGTCCATTGACTGGAATACAATCTTTTCATCTGCAGTTTGAACCATGTGCTTTTTCTCCACATGTGCTCTCAAATTAGCCAATGCATTGAAGGAATAGCTGCAGTCATCTTGTGGGCACTTAATCTTACCTTCTGTATTTGACTCTACATCGTGCATTTTCCTGATGTGTGCGTATAAAGTTTTTCGAAGCTGGAATGCTTTATCACACACAAAACACGTGTTTGAATCTGCCATTATAAACATAGGCCTAGAACACACAACAGTGAAGTACTATAACGAGTTAGCCACACAATGTATCGACAGACAAATGGCCTCGTTTAAAGAACTGTGTGTTTCAGAAAGTAGCAACGATCTGGATTGGCTGATGTGGGAGACAAGATCATGGCACGATGTGACCAATCAGCAAAGCCAATTCCTCGGCGTCCCCTAGACACAAGTTCCATGAGCGCTCGTCTGCAGCAGTATCCTTGACTCTACTGATATTTTATTGTAGTTAACTGTTTTGTCATTCTCTACGTTTCAGAGTTAAATGGAATAACATTTTATTAATCACTTTCAGATAAAACATAAAATTACTTTCCCTGTCTAAATAAACATTAATTTTCTTTCTTTTTGTTGCAAGCTATTAACTGAAAAATACTAGGCTATACTTTCTCTTTACTTTCTTTAAACTTTGTTTTTACCACTATTCCCAAGGAGGAATATGGCAGTCTTTTACTTTATTGAGTTTTGGATTTACTTCATTATGAAAAGATATATTCAAGATATTAGTCTGCTTTGAAAGATGCCTTTAAATATTTTTCATGAAGTAGTTTGCAGATAAGGCACAAGTTGGGTACTGACATTTTCAATTTAAAAACAGCTATTTCTTTAATTCCTGCAATTGATTGGTTTACAGGTACAAGTTAGCATTTTACTTTACGAGTGCTGGTTCTCTACCCAATACCCCTCTAAGCGGAAAAATAATAAGTAATAAAAAATACCTGAGTGTCACCGCCACTTTTCAACGATATGAACTTTAAATAATAAAAAAAAAGCTGAGCCACTTCAGAGGTAGACCTCCGTGACCCACTAATATTTAAAACTCAAAAAGCAACACTCGATGATCTCTTTTAGAGAGAATTACGGTGTTCTCTAACAAACAGTTCTTGATTTGTCATTTAGGGCAAGGTGAAAAGCTAACAAATTCTCAATAAACTTCCGATTGTTTCTCAACAAATAACTGTCATGTAGGACACCCGTTCTCTTTAATATAGCCTGTACATTCCATGCGTCCAACGAGATTTCTGGAATTTACTATACTACAACGCTCACGCCGAAGTCACATAAGAAATACTAATCAAATATCATTAAGTAACTAGTCCTCCATGCTATGGTAGGCTACACGTATACAACCACAATAATTCAATGCAATGCTACTATCCCTTAGTGCATGCTTTAATCCCCAACCACAAAGTAACTAAACGACTTCTCTCAAACACGTCTCTTCACACATACCATCCAACGGAAAACCACCCAAACATAGTGAAATACAGTTCGCTTACAAACACTTGGCTATTAAGCAGTACAATGCACCATTAATCGCAAATAGGAGAAACCAGTCAGACACTCCAATAATTGGAGCTTTTCCTATACCTGGCACGTCTGCTCTACCAAAATTGGAGAAATAATCATTTTCTACACAAGATGATAATTTTCTCAAAATATCTTTCTAAACGACTTAGAACTGCTTTGAATACACTTGAGTTCTATCCCATTGCAGACTAATTCAAGTATCTCAGTTACATTGGAACAGTGGAGTGTGACTGGCATTGCAGGACAGGGATATGTAAGAAGAGGACAAAACAGGGGTAGATGGAAACTTCGATGTGAGAGACACTGCACGGTGTAGGAAATTTACAAGAAGAAGAAGAAGAAGAAGAACTGCTAACTCTGTATATATAGAGAGAGGAAAATTTAATACTCATGGTAGACTGGAATGTGGTTGTAGGAGAAGGAACAGAAGAAAGGCTAACAAGGGAATATGGACTTGGTAGTTTGATTGAGAGAGGAGAATGACTAATTGAGTCCAGCAATAAATTTCAGCTAGTAATAGAGAAAACTGTGTTCATAACCACAGGAGGAGCAGTTATACTTGAAAATGGCAGGGAGATACAGGTAAGATCCCAGGTAGATTACATAATGAAATCAAATATTGGATTGTAATGCATACCCAGAAACAGATATAGACTCATATCACAATTTAGTTTGCATGAAGAGCAGGCTAAAGTTTAAGGGGCTCCGGAAAGGCTCAAACTCATGAAAAGTTCAATTTTTACTTTTTTGCGTTTTCTGAATCTGCAGACTATTACCTTTTAATAGATATATAATTTATTCAATTCCGAAGACTACAACTATTTTTAAATTTTTTTTGAAATGTGTTCTACATGGGCGTGACCCACTGTGGCGCTGTTAAACTGCTGTCAAATGGTGTTATTATTAACGTCCGTGTTCATCAGGTACATTTTAGTGATCTGAGATAAAGTATGTGTTCTGGCTAACCTGTGATGGTTCAATATATATCGCTGGTGTGATTGTCGATTGTTTCATGTTTATTTACTCTCTCGTTATCTCGGAAATATTCGTAATTAATTCTGTTTCTTGAGTCTCTGTTTTGTTGAAGTATAATAATGAGGAAAAGTAAAGTTATTAGAAATCCTCTGAAGGCTTTTAAGAAAAGGAGAAATGTTGGAAAGCCAAAGGTATGTGTTATTACTGTAAACAATAAAGACGATAACCAAGTGAGTGAACCTAACCTCTCAAGTACACCTGCCCATAGCAGTCAAAGTGGGAAAGAAAATACTTCACAGAAGAAGCTTGGTTCAATGAGTGAAAACTATGAATGTTTTATGGGCGAATCGGATGTGAATGAAATATTTGATATGTCGGTTCTCAAAGGAATTTTTTCAAACTGTGTAAGATGTATTCATTGTAGTGAAGTTGGTCTGGAACTCTCCATAATAAAGCACATAGGACTTGCTAGTGAAATACAACTGAAATGTGATAACTGTTCATACATGACCACCTTTTGGAACAGTGTTGCAGTAACTGCAACTGAAGAAAATGGTAGCAAAATCTACGAACACAACAACGAGCGATGCTTGCTTTAGACAAGGAACACCTTCGGGCTGCAGACAGGGCTGTAAAGAGTCTAGAAATACAAGCAAGAGTAAACAGGAGGAGGAACAAGAGGAAGCTGGAGGAGGAGTTTGCAGAGGATGAAGATAATCCATCCTATGGACCTGGAATACACTAAAAAGTTAATCCAATCTTTGTCGCTCGATTCCCAAAACTTTTATTTTCTCATACTAATTACATGTTTTATAAGGATCTTCCAAACATATTTGTTTCAAACTTTCAGTAAATGTTACACAGTACCTTCTGCATAATTTAACACAGCCTTTTTCCAAAAAACTGTATATTTTTGAATATATAAATAAAAAATTGCAAAAAAATGTTGTGAATTTTCATTACAATTGAAAAAAAATCATCTTTAATAACTGAACTAAAATTTTGTAAAATCCCTGTGTTAAGTTGTAGCCCATATTCCAATAAATATTCTATAAAAAGTTCAACTTCCTACCTCAAATACTTTGTGAGGAAAGATGTAATTTATAAGCGTTATTTTAACATTGCAAGTATAGGGCGTTCCGGAGCCCCTTAAGAGACTAGTCAGGAAGAATCAGTGCAGAAACAAGTAGGATATGGAAGTGCTAAGAAATAAAGAGATATGCTTGAAGTTCTCTCAAGCCATAGGTAGTATGATAATGAATATCTCTGTAAGCAATTGTGTTGAAGAGGAATGAGCATCTGTGAAAAGGGCAACATCAAAAGTTGGAAAAAAGTGAGTCAAGTAAGGTAACTATGAGGTAACAATGGATAACAGAAAAAAGTACTTCAGTTAATTTATGAAAGAGGAAAATACGAAATATTCGGTTAAATTAAGGAATAACAAGGTGTGGTCGAGAAGTAGTGCAATTAGTTGTTTCCTGATGCCCCTGTTGGCCTGAGCATTGCTCTGATGGCAGGGAATGGTGTAGGAGTTATCAGCCTTCCAGTGCTGCCTTCTACAGTTTGCGCTGAGCTGTGGAAGCGTCAGCATCATTGTTTGCATAAACCCTTGTTCAGTGCTTCTGGCATCACACAAGATCAGTTAACTTTGAAGCAACACCATTCAATCAAGTTTTGTTCCAAACTCAAGAGAGCTGTGGTTGAAACTTGCAGAATGATTCAAGAGGCCTACAGGGAGACTGCCATATCTTACTCACAAGTTTTCAGGTTGCTAAAACAATTTAACAAGGGCTGGGAAGTGGTTACTGATGAAGCCCGCTCTGGATAGGCATCAACAAGTACCATTGTGTGACACGTGTGCGTGCCTTGTTGAATGCCGACATATATGTGTGTGTTCGGTGACTAAACGACATTATCAGTGTTAAAACATATAACGCTTTAGCCTGGCATTATCCTTGGGCCTTGCTACAGATTAGTCTGTAATCACAACCTGAAGTTCAGAGCAGGATGGACAGACAGACCAATAGAACACTCTGACAAATATTTATCAGTAAATGTACAGAAAAATGGTGTGTATCTGACTGATAAAACAAAATGGGAACAGGATTTCCTTTTTTTACTCACAGTGTATTTCACATTTATTTAATATTACTTTTTAATTCACAAGATGACAATTTTTACCTGGGGCGTCTTTAAATTCTACTATTGACAATTGCACATCACCAATGTTAAAACACACAAACTTCCACTCTGACCTAGACCTTGGTTTTTGCTACGGGTTATTCTGTCAACACGTTCTAAAATTCAGGGCACGATGGACAGACAGACCAATGAAACACTCAGACAAGTATTTATCAGTAAATACACAACAAAAAAATTTACGTATGTGATAGCTGAAACAAAAGGAGAACAGAATTTTCATTGTTTACTCACAGTTCAGTTCACATTTATTTATCATCACTTTTTAATTCCCAAGACGACAATATTTAGTTGTGAGATCAGGAATTACTACTAATGGCAACTCCAATTCATCAACATTAAAACACACAATGTTCGCACCTGGCCATGACATTGGGCTTTGATACAGATTGGTCTGTCATCACCATCTAAACTTCAGGGCAGGGTGGGCAGACAGACCAATAAAACACTCTGACATGTTTTTGTAAGTGGAAATACAACAAAAAAATTTCTGTATCTCACAGCTAAAACAGAAGGAGAACCGAATTATCATTATTTACTCACAGTATATTTCACATTTATTTAACGTCACTTTTTAATTCCCAAGAGGACAATATTTAGTTGGGAGATCAGTAATTTCTACTGCTAGCAACTGCACTTCAACAAAATTAAAACACACAACCTTCCTGCCCGGCCTAGACATTGGGCTCTGCTATAGGTTAATCTGTCATCACCTCCTAATCTTCAGAGCAGAATGGAGAGACAGAACAATAAAACATTCTGAGAAGTATTTATTAGTAAATGCAAAACCAAAAAATTTGCTTATCTGCCAGCTAAAACAAAAGGAGAACAGAATTTTCATTATTTACCCACAGTACATTTCACATTTACTTATCATACCTTTTTAATTCACAAGATGACATTGTTTAAATGTGGAATCTGTAATTTCTACTGTTGACAACTGCACATCATGAATATTAAAATACACAAACTTTCGTCCTCACCTCCGCCTATAGCTACCCTACTCGTCAGTCCCACATCATAACCAACATTTCACCGCAAAATGGACAAACATGCCAATAAAACCCATTGACATGTATTTATCAGTAAACACACAACAAAAAAATTGCATGCTTGGCATTTAAAACAAAAGGAGAACAGAATTTACATTATTTACTCACAGTGCATTTCACATTTAATTTTCATCCCTTTTAAATAACAACACAACAACCTTTAAATGGGAGATCATCAGTTTCTACTGTTGTGAATTGCATTTCACCAACATAAAAACACACAACATTCAAGCATGAACTACACCTTTGGATTTGCTACAGTTTAGTCTGTCATCACCGGCTAAATTTTAGTGCACAATGGACAGACAGACCAATAAAACACTCTGAGAATTATTTATCACTAAATGCACAATAAAAAATTTATGTATGTGACAGCTAAAACAAAAGGAGAATAGATTTTTCATTATATATTCTCAGTATAGTTCACATTTATTTATCATACCATTTCCATTCACGAGATGACAATAATAACCTGGAGAATCTGTAAATTCTACTGTTGCATTTGCACATCATCAATGTTACAACACAGAACGTCCCAGCCTGACATTGACCTTGGGCATCGCTACAGCTTAGTCTGTCATCACCAGCTAAATTTTAGGGCACGATGGACAGACATACCAATAAAACACTGTGATAATTATTTATCAGTAAATGCAAAATAAAAACGTTTAGGTATGTGACAGCTAAAACGAAAAGAGAACAGAAATTTTATTCTTTACTCACAGTGAAATTCACATTTATGAAACGTCCCATTTTAATCCAAAAGATGACAATGTTTGCCTGGGTTATCTGGAATTTCTACTGTTGGCAATAGCACAACATCAATGTTAAAAAACACAACCTCCCAGCGTGACATAAATCTTGGGTTTTGCTACAGGTTAATTGGTTATCACCAACTAACTTTTAGGGCACAATGGACAGACAGAACAATAAAACCCTGTGGCAATTATTTATCAGTACATGCACAACAAAAACATTTACGTATCTGACACCTAAAACAAAAAGAGAACAGATAATTCATTATTTACTCACAGTGAAACTCACATTTTTTAATCATCCCATTTTAATCCACAAGATGACAATATTTACTTGGGTTATCTGCAATTTCTACTGTTGCCAATAAGACAACATCAATGCTATAACACGCAACCTCCAGCCTGACCTAGACCTTGGGCTTTGTTACAGGTTAGTCTGTTATCATCTCCTAATCTTTAGAGTAGCATAGAGAGACACACAAATAAAACACTCTGTGAAGTATTTATTAGTAAGTGCACAGCAAAAGGATTTACGTATTTGACTGCTAAAAGAAAAGGAGACCCAAATTATCATTATTTACTCACACTGTGTTTCACATTTATTTATCATCACCATTCCATTCTCTAGACGACAATAATTACCTGGAGGATTTGTAATTTCTACTGTTCGCACTTGCACATCATCTACGTTAAAACACAAAGCCTCAGAGCCTGACGTAAACGTTGGGCATTGCTACAGCTTTGTCTGTCATCACCAGCTAAATTTTGGGGCATGATGAAAGACACACCAATAAAACGCTGTGACAATTATTTATCTGTAGGTGCAAAAGAGACAAATTTATGTATCTGACAGCTAAAACAAAAAGAGAACAGATATTTCATTGTTTACTCACAGTGAAAATAACATTTACTAACCATCCCATTTTATTCCACAAGACAACAATATTTACCCGGGCTATCTGTAATTTCTACTGTTGGCAATAGCCCAACGTCAAACTTAAACACACAACCTCCCACTCTGACCTAGACCTTAGCTTAGTTTGTCATCACCAGCTACATTTTAGGGCACGATGGACAGACAGACCAATAAAACACTGTGATAATTATTCATCAGTAAATGCACAACAACAAAATTTAGGTATCTGACAGCTAAAATAAAAAGACAACAAACAATTCAATATTTACTCACAGTGAAATTCACATTTATTAATCATCCCATTTTAATTCACAAGATGACAGTATTTATGTAGGTTATGTATAATTTCTACTGTTGGCAATAGCACAACACCAATGTTAAACACACAATGTCTCAGCCTGACGTAGACCTTGGGCATTGCTACAGATTTGTCTGTCATCACCAGCTAAATTTTAGGGCACAATGGACAGACAGACCAATAAAATACTGTGACAATTATTTATCAGTAAATGCAGAGCAAAAAAAATTGTGTATGTGACAGCTAAAACAAAAGGAGAACAGATTTTTCATTATTTACTCACAGTGTATATCACGTTTATTTATCATCCCTTACTAATTCACAAGATGACAGTACTTACCTGGACGATCTGTAATTTCTACTGTTGGCAATTGCACATCATCTGCGTTAAACCACACAACCTTCCAGCCTGACCTTGACCTTCGGCTTTGCTAAAGCTTAGTCTATCATCACCACATAAATTTAAGGACACGATGGGCAGACAGACCAATAAAACACTCTGACAAGTGTTTACCAGTAAGTACACAATAAAAAGATTTGCGTACCTGACAGCTAAAACTGAAGGAGAACAATTTTCATTATTTACTCACAGTGCATTTCACATTTATTTGCCATTCCTTTTAATTTCGGAACACAATAATGTGTAACTGCCATATCTTTAATTTCTACTGTTGGCAATTGCACTTCTTCAACATTAAGACACTCACCCTTCCAGCCTGACCTGGACTTTAATCTTTGCTACAGGTTAGTCTGTCATCACATGCTAAAATTCAGGGCCAGATTGACAGACAGACATCAAAACACTCTGAAAAGTATGTATCAATAAATACACAACAAAGAAATTTATGTATCTGACAGCTAAAACAAAAGGAGAACTTAATTTTAATTATTTGCTCACAGTGTATCTCAGATTTATTTGTCATCCCTTTTTAATTCACAAGACGACAATATTAACCTGGTGGATCTGTAATTTCTACTATTGGCAATTGCACCTCATCAATATTGAAACACACAGCCTTCCATCCCTGCCTAGGCCTACAGTTACGCTACTGGTGAGTCTCTCACCATTACCAGCATTTCAAGGCAAGATGGAGAGAATGCCAATAAAATTCACTGACAAGTATTTATCAGTAAATACAGAACAAAAAAATTTGCAGATCTGACAACTACAATGAAAAGAGAACAGAAGTTTCATTAATTTCTCACAGTGTATTTCATATTTATCATCCCTTTTTAATTCACAGGACGGTAATATTTACCTGAAGGATCTATAATTTCTACTGTTGGCAATTGCACTTCTTCAACATTAAGACACTCACCCTTCCAGCCTGACCTGGAGTTTAATCTTTGCTACAGGTTAGTCTGTCATCACATCCTGAAATTCAGGACAGGATGGACAGACAGACCAATAAAACACCCTGACAAGTATTTATCAGTAAATACACAACAAACAAATTTATGTATCTAACAGCTAAAACAAAAGAATAGCAGAATTTTCATTATTTACTCACCGTGTATATCACATTCATTTATCACCCCTTTTTAATTCTCAAGTTGACCATATTTACCTAGGGGATCAGTTATTTCTACTGTTGGCAATTGCACATCATCAACATTAAAACACACAACTTTCCAGCATGACCTAGACCTCAGGCTTTGCTCCAGGTTAGTCTGCCATCACCATCTAAACTTCAGGGCAGTATGAACAAACTGACCAGTAAAATGCACTGACAAGTATTTACCAGGAAATACACAACAAAGAAAGTTACGTATCAGACAGCTAAAACAAGAGTAGAACTATTCATTCACAATGCATTCCACATACATTTTTCCATGTTTTTTAATTTGACAACACGGCAATATTTAACTGCGAGATCAGTCATTTCTAGTGTTGGTAATTGAAATTCTCCAACGTTAATGATGACGGTTCAATCCTGCGTCCGGCCATCCTGATATAGGTTTTCCGTGATTTCCCTAAATCACTCCAGGCAAATGCCGGGATGGTTCCCTTCAAAGGGCACGGCTGACTTCCTTCCCCATCCTTCCCTAATCCGATAAGACCGATGACCTCGCTGTCTGGTCTCCTTCCCCTCACGACCCATCAAACTCCAACATTAATAAACACAAACCTCCATGCTTACCCACACCTATTGCTACGCTACTGGTCAGTCTGTCTTCATAACCAACATTTCACAGCAAAATAGATAGACATGCCTATAAATCACACTGACAAGGATTTATTGGTAAATACACATCAAAAACATATGCGTACCTGACATGTAAAACAAAAGGAGAACCGATTTTTCATTATTTACTCACAGTATATGTCACATTTTTTTAACATTCCTTTTAAATTCACGAGGCAGCTATATTTACCTGGGGAATCTGTAACTTATACTGTTGGAAATTGCATATCATCAATGCTAAAACACACAACCTTCCAGCCTGATATAGACCTTGTGATTAGGTCCAGGTTAGTCTGCAATCGCCACATAAACCTCATTGCTGTATGGACTGACAGACCAATAAAACACTCTGACAAGTATTTATCAGTAAATACACAACAAAAAAATTTGCGTAACTGACAGCTAAAACAAAAGGAAAACAGAATTATCATTAATTACTCACAGTCAATTTTACATTTATTTATCATTGACTTTAAATTCACAAGATGACAATATTTACTGGGGCGGGGGATCTGTAATTTCAACTGTTGACAACTGCACATCATCAATGTTAAAAGACACAACCTTCTAACCTGAGCTAGACCCTGAGATTTGCTACAGGTTGGTCTGTCATCACCTCCTAAACTTCAGGGCAAGATGGACAGTCTGACCAATAAAACACCCTCACAAGTATTTAACAGTAAATACACAACAAAAAAATTTGCGTAACTTACAGCTAAAAAAAAGGAGAACAGAATTTTCATTATTTTCTCACAGTGTATTACACTTTAATTTATCGAACCTTTTAAATTCACACTATGACACTATTTACCTGGAGATGTGTAATTTCTACTGTTGGCAGTTGCATAACATCAACGTTATTACACACAACCTTCCAGCCTGACGTAGTCCTTGGGCTTTGCTACAGGTTAGTCTGTCATCACAACCATACTTCTGGGCATGATAGACAGCCAGACCAATAAAACACTCTAACAAGTATTTCTCAGAATATACACAACAAACAAATTTGCTTATCTGACAGCTAAAACAAAAGGAGAACAGACTTTCATTATATACTCACAGTGCATATCACATTTATTTATAACTTGTTTTAAATTTACTAAACACAATATTTAATTGGGAGATCAGTAACTTATACTGTTGGCTATTCCATTTCATCAACATTAAAACACACAAGGTACCAGCTTGACCTAGACCTTGGGTTTTGCTACCGGTTAGTTTGTCATCACCTACTAAACTGCAGGGCAGAATGGACAGACTGGCCAATAAAACACTTTGACATGTATTTATCAGTAAATACACAACAAAAATTTTACGTATCTGAGAGGTAAAGCATTAGGAGAACAGACTTCCATTATTTACTCACAGTGCATTTCACATTTATTTGTTGTTGTTGTTGTTGTTCTTGTGGTCTTCAGTCCTGAGACTGGTTTGATGCAGCTCTCCATGCTACTCTATCCTGTTCAAAATTCTTCATCTGCCAGTACCTACCTACAACTTACGTTCTTCTTGATCTGCTTAGTGTAGTCATGTCTTGCTCTCTCTACGATTTTCACCATCCGTGCTGCCCACCAATACTAAATTGGTGATTCCTTGATGCCGCAGAACATGTCCTACCAACCAATCATCTATAAAAGTTGTACCATTTTCAGTTCACAACACAACAATATGTAACTGGGCTGTCTGTAATTTCTACTGTTGGCAATTGCACTATATCAACATTAAAACAGACAAGCTTCCAGCCTGACCTAGACCTTGTGCTGTGCTACAGAACAGTGTGTCATCACATCCAACAATTCAGGGCAAGAACCACAGACAGACCAATAAAACGCTCTGACAAGTATTTATCAGTAAATAGACAACAAAAAATTTGGTACCTGACAGCTAAAACAAAAGGTGGACAGAATTTTCATTATTTACTGACAGTGTATTTCCCATTTATTTATCATTGCTTTTAAATTCCCAAGACAACAATATTTACCCCAACCTGACCTAGATGGTTCAAATGGCTCTGAGCACTATGGGACTTAACAGCTGAGGTCACCAATCCCCTGAAACTTAGAACTACTTAAACCTAACTAACCTAAGGACATCACACACATCCATGCCCGAGGCCGGATTCGAACCTGCGACTGTAGCGGTCGCACGGTTCCAGACTGAACTGCCTAGAACGACTCGGCCACACCAGCTGGCCCTGACCTAGACCTTGGGCTATGCTATAGGTTTGTCTTTCATGAGAACCTGAACTTCTGAGCAGGATGGACAGACAGACGAATAAAGCATTCGGGCAAATTTTTATCAGTAAGTACAGGACAGACAATTTTGGGGTACGAGCCAGCTAAAAGAAGATTACAGAAGTTTCAATATCTACCCACAGTATATTTCACATTTATTTATCATCACTTTTAAACTCACATAATGGCAATTTGTTCCAGGAAGATCAGTAAATTCTAGTGTTTTCTTTTGCACAACATTAACGTCAAAACACACCGCCTACCAACCTCACCCTGACCTTGGGCTTTGCTACGGATTTGTCTTTCATCACAACCAACATTTCGTTACAGGATGGACAGACAGACCAATAAAACACTCGGACAAGTATTTGTCAGTAACCTCACGACAAAAAATTTTGCATATCAGACAGCTAAAACGAGAGGAGAAAAGAATTTTCATTATTTACTCATAGTGTTTTTCACAATTATTTATCATCCCTTTTAAATTCACAAGACGACAATATAAACTTGGGGAATCTGTAATTTCTTCTGTTGGCAATTGCACATCATCAACATTAAAACTCACAACCTTCCAGACTGACCTATACCTTGGGCTGTGCTACAGGTTAGTCTTTCATCACAACCAAAATTTCAGGGCAGGATGGACAGACAGACTAACAATACACTCTGACAATTTTTTATCAAAAACTACACGTTCTAATATTCATGCTCCTGTCCTCGGTGCGATAGCAGTGTGAATGAGTAAGAGTCTTTCTGTATTTGATGATATGTGTGGTAGTTTGTAAGATTTAATTGCCAGCACAATATGGCGAACTGTATAAAATAATGGCTGGAAGTATCCACTGCAGAAGGAAAAAGGGCGGACAGTGCTTTGATACCAGCGGCATCATTAATTCGATGAGTAAATTCGATTAGATGCGATCATAATGCTCGATTCATTCACATCCTTTGTGCAGGGATATAGGAGCCTCTACATAGCGAAGGGGACGTTTGTGTGTGCTGAAAGCAGGAAGAGAAACCTCATTAGGTCCGCAAGGGAGACTGCATTCGATGTTATTCTGCGCTATTTTCCTAAACAGGTTCTATTAGGGCAAGAATTTCCGTGCATACAAGCTGACACATCAAGAAAGAGAGCGTTAACTATTTATGGGACACTATACAATTTCCGTGAGGTCGTCTCGGTTCTTATTTTTACATGGTCATGTGAAATGAGTATAAGGTTGAGAATGTCGTTAGATGCGCTTGCGACGATCGCCCCGTCTGTGCTTAGACAGTGATCTATTTCCAAACAAGGAGAACGCTCTTACTATTGAGGGTGTTTTCAGAAGCCTGCCACGTTGTGGCGCCTGTGCTTTGAAAATAGGTCTTCGCTCCCGTACGATCGCAGCATCAGCGGCGCCAAGGCGACCACGCATTTGGAGAGAAATTTCTCAGGTGTGTCAAGTATGATGGGGATGCTGCCACGTCATGCGTGCGGGACCCGAACCCCAGACCACGTAAGATTCTTACGTGATATGGGCCCAAACGGACACCTGTGTGTGGTTTGACAGCTGACGGCGGGTTGGCCCATGGACGTCACAGAGATGCTGTGGCGGCCGCGGCCGAGGAGGTGTCGGGGCCGCGAGCTTCAGTGCCCGAGTGTTCCATTTGAATTGCGTTCAGATTTCTGCTGCACGATCTCTCACGTCGATATGCGCGTCACACACACACGTCACGAGCAGTGGAACAGCACTATCTGTGACATCGGTATCCACGCGTCAGAGGTGTCCCATTAGAATGGCGATAGAGAGAAAGCTGTTGAACAGATGGGAGGGATGATAGCGCCATCTGATGCCGGTACTGTGTACTAGCTCAGTTGGGCTCTGGACCTCGTGGCAAACACACCGGATGGCGGTAGTGCCTCAAATTGATTAAGTAAAGACTGGTCTTTTAGTGGTTCGCGTGTCTGTAGGCTGTGTGACATGACCCCAAGCATGTCAGAGTGTGTTTTTTGTACCAGTGTAATAAATATACTCCATCCTTAAATAAATTGTTCCAAAATAAATAAAGCACACTCCTTCCTCTCTCCACCATCCCAGTGCAGGCTGAGTCCTTCTCCCACGAATCCCTAGGAGGACGTGGCAGTCGGGTGACAGGTTAGTCCAAGTGTCCTTTCTTTCCCGCCATTTTCTTACGGTAGCAGAGGCAGCCCAATTGACCTCTCTTCCCGCCAAAATTCAAACCTCCCACCAGCTCCTAGGATGAGGTGAGAGGTTGGTGAAGGTAGTCCAAGTGTCCTTTCTTTCACATCATTTTCTTAGCCAAAATTCAAACTTGGCACCAGTTCCTAGGAAGAGGTGGCGGTCGGGTGGCTTAGGTTACTGGAGGTAGCCCAGGTGACCTATCTTCCCGCGATTTTCTTAGCTTAGTAGATTTAACTGTGGTCTGATGAGTTATCCTGTTTTAATTTGAACTTCCCGCCATTTTGGTGATGGAGGGGTGTGTGGCACTCCCCCGCCAAAATTCAAACGTCCCGCCAGGGGGGTGTGACAGCGCTTCCGACACTTGCGTCATCAGTGACGTCACGGACGTCATTTGGGGTAACCTAGTTTGGGGCGACGTCCTGTTCTGGGGTGACCTACTTTGGCGCGACGCCGGACTTGCGGTGATGTCCGCCTACTGGCAGGATGTTAGAAAAGGAATTATGAGAGAAATCTGAGTCCGATCCTAGAATTTAAATTATTGTATTATTATGCGAGTGCATTCTTATGTATAAAATGTTTGTTGAAAGCCGTGTGTCACCAGTTTTCCGTATTATTTATCAAGAGATAATGCCTGGTTTGCATACTCCCTATTCTTCGATAATACTGTGACTTGCCCCCCTCCCCCACCCAATTCCACTAGTTTATATCGTGGGTACGCCCTTCGATATCACATTCATGGGGACAAACCGTAAGGATAAGGAGTCGTATGAATAAACAGAGGTTATTCACCAAAGCAGTTTCTCAGAGCAAAAGAATATTCTCTGAGAAAGTTTGCAGGTTCGGATGAATCAAAAATTGGGAGCGTATTCTCTGACGAGAGAGTTTCATCCCCACTTCCTCCCCACCTCCCTGAGAAGGTTCTCTGTGTGCGTCGTCTGCCGTGTCACGCACAGAACGCACGCGTAACGTCAGACTTCATTCAGCTCGCTCAAACAGGCAAACCGTTCAGTGTACGAAGATGGGACTGGCCTCAGTGTGTTCTGTAAAGAGTTGCACTATGTTTCGATTTCACTTTTACTTGCGACAACGAACTGTTCAGGCGATTAATGACAATTTAAAAAAAATGGGTTTTCTGCTATCTTATCGTATTAACGACATGCGGGAACCTCTTCTGTTACTGAAGTTAGGTGAACACATTATGTGAATGAAATCTTAAAATTACACGATTTTTCATCTACTCCAAACCAGAACTGTGGCAGAGTTTTCTAACATGAGATAATTTTGGTTGAATACGATGCGGAATGATCTGCTCGCGTGTCAAGGACGCAAGCGATCGCCCGTGGGGTTCGTTCCGAGAAACAGATCGCTAGGTTTGTAATCAACCAGCTATCAATTTTTCTGATCCGCCTATATTTTTAATGTAACAAGACATAAGATTTATGCTGTGAGAATACATGATGATGAATATCCGGAAATGTCAGCGGCACATTTGTTCTGCTGACAGACCGCAGTAATAGTTTCAAAAACAAACTGAAATCATACCTCCTTGACAACTCCTTCTATACCATAGATGAATTCTTGAATATGAGTAAATAAATCTGGAGATATAATATATGCATTTTGTGCCAATTAAGGGATTGGGATAGATAATAGAAATATTTAAGTATAACACTACAATGCAAACAAAAAAAGACTTGTTTCCTGTGCACATTTCTTATGCATTTCACATGTTCCACATAATAACGGTTTTCGGTGCTATTGATCAATGGAATACGTAACTAACTAACTGTGTACACCAAAGTCTTCTCGTGCATCACTTTGAAAAAATGTTGTAATATTCACTTCGTTTGGAAGGTCTCCCCTCTTTTTTTTTCACGATTTTCTCGAAGGAAATTCGCCAGGCAAGTGACGTTTTTTGTTGCAAAACCCGTATAAGCTTCTACAGTTTCTTTCTTCTGTACTTCTTCGGGTTACTTATACCTTCTTGCCTTCCAGGCAATGTAAACTCTGGCTTTACTGCCAAAAAGTCGGTAAAAATTAACCTCAACAGAACTTACTCAGATCGATGTAAGATACAGAGATCACTTCAAAAAACGGAGAATGTTCTCGGCTTGTGATACGTTCTTCTAGATTCACTGATACGAAATCCGAGTGTTTTCTTTGTTTTGAGCGACTTTCCCCACCCCTTTACTCAAGATGAGGACGTTCTTGGATCGAGTGTATCCTCCGACACGCTTTATTTGTGCGAACCGGGGAGTGTTCTCCAAAATTTGGAATATAAAGTAGACTCTCCGTTTTATTCATACGACCGAAGGTCTCGATTTCGTATGTTGCATCAAACCATGATGACGCACACTCAGTGAGGTAATTCGGCTCAGGAATTTTCCCACTGGTTGGCGGCAAATATTGGGCTTGCAACAGTCGGTTTCAGAAATTGTTACGTTATTCACTCTGAAGCTGCAAATCGAAATGTATAATTCTATCCCAAATACAGCAACACTGCTTGTAACGAACGTTTACCCCACATGATGCAGTGTACTTTTTTCCGAGGTTTATACCTTATACCTGTGAATTTCTGAGGGCTTTTGGCAGAATCGCGTGGTGCCAGGACTTACTTAGGGCCTTTTCAATTAATGGGGCCCAACACTGTATTGTCAATCGGCAGAAACATTGTGTTACATAGTGCTTGCGTGTTTATTTCTGTTTCATTTCTCTTTAATCTTCTCTCCTCCCACTTTGGGTGGAATATGACTGAGTAAGTTCTACCAAGCTTAGCCCGAATTATGCACAAATTATCTCCTGTTTTTTAATTTACGATTTCCCAAGACCATTTACAATTACTTTTCAAAGGTACTAAGACCCCACATCGTGATTAAAGTACTTTAAAGAGAAAGCGCGTAATCCATTTGGAGTTGTGAATAATAACAAATCCAACACCACATTGCATTCCAGCATTGCCGATGGGGGCGCCACCAACTTGTAAGTCAGTTTCAGCCAGGTATCCAGACACTTTTGACCACATAGTGTATGTGAAGGCATCGTCAAGATTTATTGAAATTGATGTCCCATTCTGCAGATAGTGCAAAATCGTCTAAATCTATGACAACAGGTAGGAAATGTGTTGTCCAGTCATTAAACAATCGAGCCACAGAATGAACATCAGTACAGTAGTTACATGTGTAGTGAATTTGATCTGAAAATATGCTATGGAGGATACTGTTAGACATGGCCAAAGAGGAATAACATGTCTATGTTGGACAATCCATGTTCACAGGAAGATCATAAAACATCTTTGGAAGAACTATGTTATCAGTGAATACATTTATAAATAAATACATCTTTGGAAGAACAGTGTTATCTGTGACCACAAGGTGTAAACAGTATGTTTGTAGAAGAAGAATATGATATCATTCGGAAAGGAATACCCACGTCGCATGCAGGTTTAAATGAGAAACACGTCCATATGTCATACATACCATGCTACAGAGAATTACGAAAGTTTGCCATTAAAATATTTTTCGTTGTAACCAATATGTTGCAGAACACTATAGTGTCAGGCATATGGCCTGAATGTCAAAGTTGATAGTGTAATGAATGAACATATTAGCAGCTCGAATTCGTGCAGTCGCTGCTAATTCAGTTCTAGCGAGATGAGAAGCCAAGATAACGTGCAGTACTGCACTGGTGTTAAGGATACGAATTACATTGGCACAAGGACGATAAAGATGCCCCATTTAATGATATATTAACAGACAAAACAATGAATAAATTCTAGTGTCCGATTTCACCCTCGGCTTTGACCACAGAATGAGGATTCAGATGCACAGAATTTATTTTCTGTTGTCGATATACATTGCCACCGCGGACATATGATGGTGGGGCGGCGTAGGTTTCTCCATAAAACGTCCTATAAATTTTGAATGCGGCCATATCGTTACTACAGATAGATTCCCTTCGTATGTGTTGTGTATTTGGGACAGGTGTTTTGTAGATACCTTATCAATTTGCATTTGATACCTAGAATAAATTATTCTCAGAGCTTTGATGAGCAAAATGAGCTGTCATCACGTCACAGCACCGTCACATCAGCTTGTAATTACACTGTCTCTCTCGTCATGTAACATCAAATCGCTTAGTCCGTGTCAGAGTGTAGTATTGCAACTGAGAAACTACGGTTATTAATGGCCGAACCAAACCTCATAATGTATGTTCTTGATCAGTTATGTTTGTTGAAATGCTGAGACGTGGAGCAATATTTCAAAACATCGACATTTCTGTGCTATGAAAGAGAGGGCGTCTGTTCTGTTATTGTCATACCTGAATAATTTGCTTCCAGATATCTCACATTCCTTGTGTTAAAACATCTAGTGGAAATAACTCTAAACATTTACAATTTGCCACGAAAACGAAGTACAATAATTCAATGAAGATTAAGAAGATGCAGAACCACAAGATCCACTACTATAAGACGAGCGAGCGCCGCAAAATAGGTTAACTTACGATGATGGCAGACGATGATACCGTCGACACTTCCTTCCCGGGAAACCTTGGCCTGCCGTGACGTGACGTGACGTGACGATCTGTTGATGACTTGTCTGAAAGCCGCCATTTCAAATGCATTGTGGAATGTTATGACTTGACATTACACGACTTGACGGCCAAGGCGAACTGGTCTTAAAAAGAGTCATCCCGAGATCATGTGACAATTTCAGTTTAATGTTGACAACATGCGTATGACGCGATGCACACTCCAGAGATTTTTCTACTCTGTGGCTTTGACCGACGTCTTATCTGAGACACAGACGCTACTTAGAGGCGTCATCTGAAGGCAATGAGGTTTATTCGTAAACCAGAGAAGGTATCTCAGAAAAGAAAGATAATACACATACATACAATAACATCCCATTGCAGCTCACGCGATTAATTACATTGTTGAAATTGGGGTGACAGAAAAGAAAGTAACAACATAAAAAACATACATGCATTAAATAAATTATTATCACAGTTTACACGAGCAAGTGAAAGAACCATAGACGGCCTTCAAAGTCCACTGCAATATCACTCGTAGTAAACTCGTAATCTACATCTACATGCCGGCCGCTGTGGCCGAGTGGTTCTAGGCGCTTCAGTCCGGAGCCGCGCTGCTTCTACAGTCGCAGGTTTGAATCCTGCCTCGGGCATGCATGTGTGTGATGTCCTTAGGTCAGTTAGGTTTAAGTAGTTCCTAAGTCTAGGGGACTGATGACCTCAGATGTCAAGTCCCATAGTGCTTAGAGCCCTCTACATCTACATGGACACTTTACAAATCACACTTACGTGCTTAGCAAAGGGTTCATCGAACCAGCTTCACAATAATCCTCTATTATTCCAATCACGAACAGCGCGCGAAGAAACGAACACCTATATTTTTCCGAGCGAGTTCTGATTTCCTTATTTTATGATGATGATCGTTTCTCCAGATGGAGGTCGGCGTCAAAAAAATATTTTCGCATTTGGAGAAAAAACTTGGTGATCGAAATTTCGTGAGAAGTTTCTAGAACAACGAAAAACGCCTTATTTTTAATGATGTCCGCCCGAAATTCTGCATCACGTCTCTCCCCTATTTCTCGATAGTACAAAATGTACTGCTCTTCTTTGAACATTCCCGATGTAGTCCGTTAATTTTATCTGGTAGGGATCCCACCCCGCACAGCAGCGCTCCAAAAGCGGACAGACAAGCGTAGTGTAGGCAGTCTCTGTAGTCGATCTGTTGCATCTTCAGCCAGTAAAACGCAATCTTTGGTTCGCTTTCCCCCACAACATTTCCTGTGTGTTCTCTCCATTTTATGTTGTTCATAATTGTGATTCCTAGGTCTATCTATATCCGAATCCCGCTCCAGCTACTGCCAGTTCTGGGTGCTGACGAGTCCTCTCCATTTGTTTCGGTCCTCCCACCGCTTTTCTTCCTCCACATGCTGCCAGGTCACACCTCTCCTTTCCACAGATATTCTCACTACCGTTTTCCACCGTGTTCTTGGGCGCCCTCTAGGTCTTTTTCCATCCATCTTTAGTTCTTCCATAATTTTGGGGAGTCTCTGCCCACACACCCTCTTAACATGCTCGTACCATCTTAATCTCTTTTTTCTGTTTCTTCTCTCATGCATTCTTGTTTAAGGTCCTTTCTGATATCTACGTTCCTTACTCTGTCCATTCTTGTTTTTCCCTAAACTCCTCTGAGAAATTTCATTTCCCCTGCTTGCAGTTTGCTCCAGTCCCTTCCTGTCATTGTCCATGTTTCTCCTCCATAGGTAACAATAGGGAAGCAATAACTCTCATACATAAGGAGTTTTGCTTTTTCTGAAACTTCATTATTCCAAATCAGGTGTTTTATTGTTTAGTAGAAATTACTTCCCTTCTGTAACCTCCTATTAATTTCGTTTGTTATTCTTCCATCACTAGACATTTCACTCCCTAAATAAGTGAAACTGTCTACCATGTTGGGGGGTTCTCCATTCAAAGTAATATATCCATTGATCCCTCTGTCTCTTCCAAATACCATTACTTCACTCTTATCTTTATTTATTTTTAATCCATACCTTTTCATTATTTCCTTCCACACATCAAGTTGTAACTGTACATGTGCCGCTTTATCGCCCCATATTACCATATCATCTGCAAAAATAATCTTTCTGTCTTTTTCTTTTACCATATCTTTAACTGCCCTATTCATTTCTCCATCACAGCATTAAAAAGTGCAGTAGGTAGAATACTTCCTTGTTGAAGTCCTTGTCTTATTTCGAAGTATTCAGAGTTCCCTAATGATGTTCTAATTCTATAATTGTGTCCTTTGTACATTGTCTTCATTACATTAATTTATTCATCTTCTATATCTATTTTCTTCATTTCTTACCAGAGTCTTTCCCAGTTAACTGAGTCATATGCCTTTTCTATGTCGATAAAAACAATTATCACCCTTTTGTTACATTCCCAATTTTTTCCCATCAGTTGACGGATAGAAAATATTAGGTCGATTGTGCTTCTTCCTTTCCTAAACCCATGCTGTTCTGCACTCAGCTCCTTTTCTATCTTTCACTTATTCGATTTAGTAAAATTCTTTCAAAAATCTTGGCTATATGACTCATACATGTTATTCCTCTGTAGTTTTTACAAAGTCTTTTATTGCCATTTTTTAAGATGGGAACAACGCCTCCTCTTCTCCAATCATCAGGTACTTACTATTTTACACTTTGAAGGGTGCGTATTGTGCCACCACCTATCGGGTCTTCATGAAACTATGAGGGCTCAAGCGGAAGTATTCCACGATTCCCCACAACATATTCCTCATTTCTTTCAAGCAGAACTGGTGGAGGAAAACAAATGTGCTGCATTACTTACTTAATGCCTCTGGTTAACCCTAAATTACAAATACTGTAATTACTCCGAAAGTACTAACTAGATTTTGAAGAGCGAAATGCTGTAGACTTGGTCTCTTTCAGAACTACGATACTAACAGCAGAAACCACAACAGTCCTATTGCAAAAACCTAAATTGATACCGATATCCCTGCGATTGATATAACTATGAAAACAGACTATACGTCGTTCACTGAAGCCTTTCTCACAGTATTTAATATGGGGTAAATCGTATTACAGTATCTTAAACGAGTCCAGAAATGTGACTTGTGGTGCTCAGCTGTATCACTGTGTGTCTTGGGATGAATGATCAGTGTGCTAGAGGTGGCTTCACTCTCTTTATGGGCGACTGTCGACAGCTCCACATGTGAGCGATCCTTCGGTGATTGGAGGCAAAGTGACTCTGGCGCCAGAAGGCTGCGGCCTCTGTCATTTAATCACTAACACGTATTATGCACTTTGCTTTCAAATCCTCACGATACAAAAGACAACCAAAAAACCCAAGATCTGCGGAGTACATGACATTCCTTCAGAGTCACTAAGATGCTTGGCTACGCCAGCCAGGATAAAACATTCCCCCCTGGTGTGCAAGGTCAACATAGAGTTGTGTAGTTTCCTCTATTGGCACATCTGTTGCGAGTATAGAGGGACATCAGAGAGAAGGAACGTGCTTATGTCCACGGTCAGCAAGATAGTTGTCTTGCAGAGGGTGGGTAAAATAGAACTGTTGAACAAAATTGTTGTTTAATTTGTTGTTGGAGCTTCAACGATGTCAGATAGGAAGAGGATACGGAAAGAAATTGAACACCTTTGTTTCGAAATGGTGAGTCCTTCTTGTGATATTACTTCCTTTTGTTCGTCTTCGGCCAATGTAAACAATTCAGCAGGGACACCTGTGTGGTCCTGATGAGCACAAACAATATACGAATACGTCTAAAATTAAATCCACCGGTTATTTCACCGTATAAAAGCCATTGTGCTTCTTCCGTATCTTGGCAAAATTTAACTGAAAATAACTTACAATTTGTGTGTTGCCATGAAAATAAATTTAACATGTTTTAATGGCATTTAACCAATGTCTTCTAACTGTTTTTTTTTCATTTCCTGGTTACCCCTGTCCCACCTACATACACACCTCCGTCCACACGACTGCTCTGCTATTCGCACTTAAGTGCCTGGCAGAGGACTCGCCGGACCGCCTCCGCACTCTGTCTGCACCGTGCCTTTCTCGAACACCACGTGGATAAAACGGCCACTTAAATGTGGTGTGTGGTCTCTTAGTTTGCCACGGTGATCATTTCTCCCTGTGTAGGTGGGCGTCACCAAAATATTTTCGCCTATCATATCCGTGTCACTCTGGCCCTACATCGCGATAACACGAAATGAGCTGCCCTTCTCTCAAACTTTTCGGTGTCTTCCGTCAGTCCTATCTGGTAAGGGTCCTATACTGCACAGCAACACTCCAGAAGAGAACGGACGAGTTTCGTGTAGGCATTCTCTTCACAAGACCTGCTGCATCTTGTAAGTGTTATGCCAATAAACGCCGACTTCAGTTAGCCTTCCCCGCAACATTATCGATGTGATCGTTCTAGTTTAAGTTGTTCGTAATTGTAATCTCTAGGTATTTAGGAGAATTGACGTCCTTCAGATTTGTGTGAGTTATCGTCTAACAGAAAACTACCGGATTCCTTTTAGTACTCGTGTGGATCGTGTCAACTGCCGCTTCTCGCATCAGACAGATATTTTGTACTTTGCAGCTTCGAGTGGCGAGAGTTTCAAATTGAAAACTTTTGTTTATCGTAACTTCACACAAATTGATTTTTTCCGATAGCGTGAGAGGTGTTGAATTCTTGGGCAGCATTTATACTTGCTTTGGGCTACATGCGGCTCGTGCGCTGTGCGCTGGACACCCCTGATGTAGATTAACGACAACAGTGGGCGCTGTAACACATTCTTGGGTAACGCCAGGTAGGACACCTGTTTTAGTCGATGACGTCTCGTCATTTACTGCGAACTGTGACCTTTCTGACAGGAAATCACGAATCCAGTCGCTCAACTTGGAGGTACTCCGTAGGCGTGCAGTTTGATTACAAACATAGTGTGTGTTCCAGAATCCTACAGCAAATCGACGTCACTGATGTGGGTCCGTAATTCAGTGGATTATTGCTGTTCCCCTTCTTGTGTACTGGTGTGACGTGTGCCACTTTTCGGCCTTTAGGTACGGGTCTCTCGTCGAGCAAGCGATTGTATACGATTGCTAAGTACGGGGCAGTTACATCTGGAGACTAATTGGTGTACAATCTGGACCTGAGGACCTGCCCTCATTAAGTGATTTAAACTGCTTAACTACTCTGAGGATCTGGACTTCAAAGTTTCTCATGTCTGCAGCTGTCATTGACTCTAATTCTGGAATACTTACTTCATCATCTTCGCTGAATTTGGGAAACATCAGAATTCCTATCGCAGAGTGCGGGTGGTGGCTGTGTCTTTGCACTGGTGTACTTTTACTACGACCTGAACCTCTCTGATTTTCTGCCAGTTTTCGAGACACACTTTCGTTGTGGGAACTATTAGATTCATCTCGCGTAGAATTCCACGCTAAATATCCAGCTCCAGTAAGGACATTGCCAGTCACGATTTTGGGTTTTTTCTGTCTTGCGACGTCCGTACCACACCTGTCAAGTGAAGATGTCCATGACCCTAGGTATTAGAAAAGGAAGTTAGTCCTGAGTACACATTACATTTTTACTGTTTGATCAATGTAAACCGTACCTGGATCGTCTGATGAAGAATAGTGCCATCAAAAGGAAGTGAAGAAAGGCGGGAGAGAGGTCAGAGACATTACACCAAATAGCTAAAAGGGTTGTGACTGAGACGATACCTGAAAGTAACTCGTACAAAAACTTTATAATTCAGCCCCGTTAAAATCTCAAGCACTTTGGAATTACTATAAAGGTCCCCTAAAGCTTGGGAAACCTATATAGAATCGACTGGAAAATCCCCGACTTATCCATGTCAAAGACGATGGAATACACAACATAACCACGGGACCTGTGCGAAACACGCTCGCTGTTACAGTTTTAAATAATGTCAGTTTTTCGAATAAGTTTAGTCATTGGTGTAAGGGTAGTTGCGGGAACAAGAGGAAACATTTTTAAAAACTAACCGAACGACGTGAAATAATAATCGTGGATTATGTATGATACGTTCATGTTTCCAGAAATGTATTTTGCATTCGGACTGTTTGTCCCGGTCTGTACGAGTGGCAGAGGTCAGGGACTGTCAGAGCATCCACGTAACCTGGAACTTCCTCTCGAGAGACATTTTCAGGTACAGTGAGCACGTTAGATCATGGTGGCTCTAGGTAAATCAGAATTGAAGGTGGCAATGGCAGATATGTCTGTCGTTTCAGAAGGTATACTCGATTAGGAAAGTCAACTTGTACAATGGCAGATATAGCGGATAACTGCAGTGGCCACAGACATCATCTGTTACTGTGCTGTATACAAACTGTCCAGTTAACAAGTGCTTTACAACAAATAAAATTATTTTTGTAGCATGGTGGTATGAAGAGGGAGACTGTTATTCCTGTTTAATAACTTAGCTTCGTAGACTATAGGTGTGAAGCTCGCCATCCACGATACCCTTTTGCGTGTGACAGTTGAAAGTCTCCTTTAAGCTAAATTTTCCGCAAGTAGCAAAATTTTAGTGCAATACTAATATGGAATGAGAGAAGCCAGTTAAAAAACTTTCTAACGATACCTCATTTACCCCCGTACGATCAGTATGTGTTGAGAAAAAGAGATGTTGGCTTGTCTACTAGTATGAAAAATAAGCCTTAATTTGAGGAACAAATTTCTTAGGGTTTACGTTTGGAGCACAGTTTTATATGACCGTGAGACACGGACTGTCTGAAACCCAGAACAGAAGAGAATAGAAGCATGTAAGACGTGGTGCTACAGGAGAATATTGATAATTAGGTGGACTGATAAGGTAAGGAATGAGGAGGTTCTCAGCAGAGTTGGCGAGGAAAGGAATATATGGATAAAACAATGACAACAAGAAGGGACAGGATGGTAGGACAGCTGTAAAGACATGACGGAATAACTCGCACAGTACTAGAGGGAGCTGTAGAGGGTAGAAACTGTAGAGGAAAACAGAGACTGGAGTACACCCAGCAGACAGTTGAGGACCTGGGCTGCCTGCGCTACTCTGAGGTGGAGAGGTTGGCACAGGAGGGGAATTCGTGGCGGACCGCGTCAAACCAGTCAGAAGAGTGATGAGTGAAGAAGTAAATAAATAAACGGTACGGAGTGTCGAATAGTGGTGAAGAGAGCGATGATGATACCCAATGACAATGACTCAGAAACGTCAAGATGTGAAGGGGACGTCAGACAAGAAGTGATAACTGATTACAATGGTTCCGGTTCGGCAATTTCGTGATCCGCTAATTGCAGTGTAGGTAGGAGTAAATTCCGTTCGACACGAAATCTAGATGTAAGAATTTCGTTGGAGATCCTCCACAGTCACTTTTTTTATGGGAGCTTGCTAACAAAGATGGCGAGCGACACGAACAAATGTGATGAACAGTTCATAAACGCACACGCAGGACACATTAAAACAGCGATCGTGTGTTCGCAAATGGGTAGAAAAAAGTATTGGGGAATTGTAATCTTTATTCGATATCTTATTCCTCTCAGGGATTATTTAAAGACTGAATTTTGAAATGTACTATTTGAGGTTCCTTCATTTTAATGACAAGAGTGTTTATTCAAAATGACTCTGGTATTCCCGCTGACTTGTGTGGATACAGATCTGTCATTTATCATCTATAGAAAACATTTGAGGAGGCCTTTTACTCCCGGACATGAGTTATGCCATCAGAAATCGCTGTTAATTGTGGAAAGGGCGGGACGTCTATCAATCTCGCTTTGATATTAAATAGTTTCGCTTGTGTAAAGCAGGTAGCGTTTCTTTGTGACACTTTGTAACTTGCAGTGGAAAAGACATTGTGTTTAAGCCACAATATAGTGAATATCCTCTATTGTCTAAAGTCTTTGCTTCACCGATGTTTTAACAATGGATATACTTTGTCTACCGACAGGTTCTATATTATTAATCAGCGGTTCCATTTTCTCGTTTCTAAAAGCAGTGGCTGCATTGGAACTGTTAGTATTAACGGCAAGGAACCGACTTGGTGGTAAAATTCGGAAGACTTGAGTTTCAAATGAACCTCACAGAAAGAGGCAGTATCGATGTCAGCTGATCCTCTCAGCACGGAACCTTGACAGGTGTCGGTGCCGACACGTCTGGTGGGACGACATCTTCCAGAATAACACACACAGTCTTTCGCGTAAAAGCAGGCGCCGACGCGAAAATGCCGTGTGTGTTGCCAATTGGAAAAAAGCGAGAAGAAAAGCACGTGTGTTTTGTGTAGAGTGCGAAGTTGGGGTTTGTGGAACACGATGCTTTGAACAGTATCATTCAAAATCAAATTTGTAATAACTCCGCGGATTTCGTTAGAAAACTGAAGGACATCCGAATACAGAGTGATGACCTACTCGTGAGCTTCGACGTCACCTCCTTGTTCACAAAAGTACCGCTACAAGACGCCTTGGCGCTCCTTAATCGGCACTTCGAGCCTGAAACAGTGAAGCTCTTTGAATATGCACTTACGACCACCTACTTCAAGTGCAATGGAGAGCATTATGAACAAGTGGATGGAGTGGCCATGGGATCTCCCCTTGCTCCAGGGATCGCGAATCTTTACATGGAACACTTTGAGGAAGTGGCACTACAAACTGCTCACCGTAAACCCAGGCACTTCTTCCGCTATGTGGACGACACTTTCGTGATTTGGCAGCATGGCAGGCAGGCACTGGAGGAGTTTATGGACCACCTAAACGGCATACATGAGAATATAACCTTCACGATGGAAGTAGAAGAGAATGGCTGTATTCCATTCCTAGACATACTGATCAGGAAGAAAGCGGATGGCACGCTGGGCCATTCAGTATATAGAAAAAAGACACACACAGACCTGTACCTCCATGCAACCAGCTGCCACCATCCGGCGCAACGCCAGTCAGTACTGACCACCTTGGTGCGTAGGGCGCACGTCATTTGTAACAAAGAAAGCCTCTCAGACGAATTACACCACCTAAGAGAGGTTTTTCGGAAAAACGGGTACAGTGAAACACAGATTGGCAGGGCCTTCAAGAGGAGACAGGCTGACAAAGTTCAGGAAGAGGAAGAGGAAGTTAACAAGAGACTCGCCTTTCTTCCATATTTGGGGCCCACATCAGCCAAAATCGGGAGGCTATTAAGAAAATCTAACATAAATACCGTCTTCCGACCACCGCCGAAGACGAAAGAGCTGCTGGGCTCAGCTAAAGACCCACTCAAACTAAACACACCTGGTATATACAACATTGCCTGCGAATGTGGTGTGCAGTACATTGGTCAAACGCAGCGCTGCATCTCAAAAAGGTGCGAAGAACACATCAGGCATGTTCGACTTGGACAGACAGAGAAATCTGCTATAGCTGAACATAGCATCAAAGAAAACCACACCTTTGACTTCGAAAACACCAGGGTGCTATGCCGAGCCGGGAGCTATTGGGATAGCGTCATTAAAGAATCAATAGAAATACGGGTCCACGAGAACCTTGTGAACAGGGACGAAGGCTATCAACTGAGCGCGGCCTGGAATCCAGCATTAGCCGCAATGCGCCAGGAACGCAACAAGAACCGTCCAGCTCACGAGACGCAATCAGAATGCTCTGACGGAGACACGAACGGCGCACCCGCTTCCCCCTCCACCTCGCCCGCCGGCTCCTCTGGACCCAGCCTCCCGCGGCCAGGTGGTGGGGGGCACACCGCAGGTATAAAGGGACCGGCATCCGCAAAGTCTCGGCACTTCGCCAGAAGATGATGAGTATGTCACTCGTCGAAACGTCGCTGTTTGAAGACACCGCCACCCGGCTGGAAGCCCGAGAACTCTTCGCCAGCTGTATACGCCGGGAAAGCATACACTCACATTTACGAGATCGAATATGTTTACAATAAAAACAAAGAACTTTGTCGGTAGGTTTCGAATACTTAAGCCATTTACGATCATAGTTTTTCTCAATTTGGTAAACTTCTTATGTTAAAAATGGGTTGAAAAATTTCTTTCATTCTCGTTTAAAGGATACTCAAAACTTACAATGTTATTAGGGCCTTTATGTAAAATTTCATTTATCTTTGTGGATGTTAAGCTATTAGGCCAAGTACCTGGGTCCAAACTCGTGGCTGCTTCACAACTGCTAGCAGTAGGCCTACCCGAATGTGGGACAGCTGGGGGTCCGTATTCCAGTGCTTGTGTTCACTTGCATCTGAAGCAGCACACGATGAGAGGCTGCTGTTAACGACATGGCCTTTTAAGCACGCTTAAGTCTCACTGTCTGACGTTGTTGGTAGGAGAAATTTTCCGGAAGCGCCTTTTTGTGAGTTCAAAAACTGTTCAGTTGTAGCTCTTTCTTGATATTTTGAATACATGAATCGTATCTTTTAAATCTGTCCCTTTCATGAAAGGTTTCCCTTTTGGCTCTTTGAACTCCACAGGACAGGGAAAAACACTGTATCTTGACACACAGTGCACACATGACACGTGAAGTGGCGAAGTAGTGCAGGCATATGTTTAAACTGACGACAATAAAACAATCATTCTGTGGGAAACAACCTGCTGACGGGTGGGATGTAATGCTTCATTGTTATCCACAGCAAAGAGTAGAAATGGCGCGAACAGGGGCTACGAAGCAATGAACTGAATATATGCATGGGCAACAGCCATGTGTTGACAATAAACAGTACTATAGCGCGTCGGTATCACAATAACCCTGGTTCCCTGGACTCCGGTGCGGGCATAATTTTCTGAGGGTACTCAAGTGGCCACAGCAGTGTCACAGTGAGCGTAGAATTGGATTACATAGCTCTAAAAGTACTTTCACAAACATGTTACTTTATTTTTTTCAGCTTGTCCGCAATAACAAAATTAGGGCGACAGTCTTCGTATTACATTCGCATGTTCTGCGCGGGGTCCCTGGAAGCGCTGCCCCCTGTGAGGCCCCGTAGCAGACTGCAGTTGGTACCTGCCGGCCTCGCAGCCGTTGGCAGCACTGACTGCGTGCCACAGCCCTGCCGCTTCAGGCGTCTGTCGCATTTGTAGCCAGTCGTGTCCAGTGTGACGTTCTGCGTTGGGGTTTCGTGCTGCTGTTTCTACGCCGAGAATTTCTTCTGCTACACCCACATCCTTAATAAGGTAAGGACGACTGTTTTCATGCGTTCCCACAGTATTGAATTATTTTCTTTGTTTTCTTTTGGTTTGTTTTTGCCAAGTCACGGTAGCTGTAAGGTTTCATTTACGTTCACTATGGAGACTATTACTTATAAACCAAATCGCGTTCGGTTATTACGCTCTCAAAATACTAACGAATTTCGTATTACAAATCTTGTTATTTTTAAGTCCTACCGACATTCCTATTAATTCTGCTGTTCTACGGACATTAGGCATGAGTGAAAAGCATAGGCTCGGACGAGATTTGTACTCGTATTCGCGCCATTTTGTTGAATTTTTTTCCCCGAAATACAGGTTCGTTTTTGTACACATGCGATCCATTAAAGAATTATTGTGCGTGTTAGGAATAACAGAACAGAATGACGGAACACTGCTTCTGCAAGTAGATAAGATGCTATGGCAACTTCGACTATTGAGGAACTAAACAATTACTTTACGTCAGGATAGTGCGTAGACCTAGGGACAGTCTGATCCTATTGCTAGACGCATTTTGACAGTTCGATAGTGGAGCACTGAATCCGGTATTTCCCCAAGCAGTCAGCTCCAGGAAAACTGCCGAATTTAGTGCAACTAATCTGTTAGCTTCTTTCCCCCAGTCCTGCACTAGCAATCGTCAGCACATTAGGTCACGCAAATGTGTTTTAGTACAGAACGCTGTTCCATTTAATTTCGATATCTTCACTTTTCTAGAGAAATGTTTTTGGTGACAAGGTAGTCTGTTGGGTAGTCAGTAAGACAGATAATGTTACCCTCCATTTCGTCTTTGTTCTATATGTGTAAGTGCAGAAATGAATGAATTCTTACGTTGACCTAAAATTGATCCTCTTGCTGGAAATGTTGTCAAAATTCCCGGCGTTAGGGACTTAGTCTTCACTTCTGTTAATAATCGTGCATCTCCAGGCAGTGACTGTGCCGTACACTTACCAAAAAAGTAGTCGGTTTTCTGCTAAGGGGGTATCTGGATGTGTGAAGCAGTATCCCACGTAAAGGACCAGTACTGAAACACTTTGGCGGTAAAACCAGCCGTCCTCAGAATCTTTTCTGACAAGTGTTTGTCAGTGCTCAGAACGATATCAAAATACAGAGTATCAGTTACAAATCTCACTGCAGAACTCAACTGTTGCATATATTCTTGATGGAACAGTCCATAGCTGTACTTTCGGTTCATAGCGTGCACGCTGGACACTACGAACAGGCAGGTCACCTGTGGACTGTTCCATCAAAAAATAAGCTGGGAGAAACTGAAGTTTCACATACATGTTCTTGTCAAACCAAACCGGTACTGCTGAGTAATACTTTATTAGGACAAATAAAGAATTATTGACCTGTTGTGGCTTTAAGAAGAACGCATTGTTACATCTGTAGTTGCCTACAGTATAAAGTGTGTTGCTGTTGCGTAGAGAAAGGAATACACAGTTTATATCACAGCAATCGGATCTCTTGTCATTAATACGTTGGGAGTAATTTCATCGTCTTTTGTGTAAGTAAATGAAAAACAGCAATGCAGGTGGTTGTAGACTAACTTCCACAAAGAAGGGCTGATACGATAGCCACCTTCCTGAAATGAGTTTTGTTGACAAATTAGCCTGCATCCATAGATACATACATACATTGATCCTTGTTGCATAGAGCATTAATACATGTCGTAACGATGTGGGATGTGTCACTTGAACATCAGCTTTCTTTACACAAAATAGTAAATATTTTTATAGTTAATACTTCATGTCTAAAGATTCATCTGTTCAGTAGGAGCTGTCATTCAGGAGGGTCGACATAAGCGTCCGATCCCACGCGTCGGCTTTGACCCGTGACGTAAGGGTGTTGTCGTGTGTGACGTCATGACGGCGCGGAGTTTGGTTTAAGTGTGGCTGTCTCCAGTTCTGTTTTATCTTATTTTGTTTATTTTTCTGATCTGTTCGTTCTATCCCGTGAATTTTTTTTAAAAAAATACAAAAAACACTAATCAGCTACTGAAGCATCTTTATCTTCTATGGGTTGCAGGGGTTACGACCCCTGGGGAGGTGGGTGGGTATTCATGCATGGCTGTCTTCACTTACACGTAGTAGCTACGCAAGGCGTCTAAATTTGTTTATATTTAGTTTGCCCCCCCCCCACCCAAAACACCCCATTTCCCGCGCTTGTGCCGTTAGTGTCATTAGGCTTCTTGTGGAAAGTGTGTGTGTTTTTGTTTCCGCCATATTTGTGACGTCATGGGTCAAAGCAGACGGGCGGGATTGGACGCTTCCGTATTTGCAATTTACTGCACAGAATTGCATACACTGTTTTTTCTTGAAATTTAATGAGTGTCCACTTGCAGGGAAACACTTAGTAATTTTGTGAAAGACATTATTTACAATTTCCTTGGGTGTGATTACTGTACTTGTATCATTAGCAAAAAGAACTAGCTTCCTATCTTCATGAATATAGAGTGGCGAATCATTAATGTATATTAAGACCAATAAGGAAACAGACTGAACTCTGTGGGACACCGTTCTTGATAGCTCCCCAGTTAAAGGACTCTGCTGGTTTTCGCAGACTCTTTGTACTGTTAATTTCAGCCTTCTGCTTTCTTCCAGTTAAATATGAATTAAACCATTTGTGCACTGTCCCACTCATGCCACAATACTTAAGCTTGTGCAGAAGAAATTCGTGATTCACACCATCAAAAGCCTTTGAGAGGTGACAAATTATCCTAATGGGTGATGTTTGGTTATTCAGTGCATTTAATATTTGATCAGTGAAAGCATATTTATAGCATTTTCTCTTGAAAAGCCTTTCTGAAAAACCAAACTGACATTTTGTTAGTACTTCATTTTTACAGGTACGTGATGCTACTCCTGAATACATTACTTTTTCAAGACTTTTGAATAAAGCTATCAGAAGTGAGACTGGCTGGTAGTTGTTAGCATCAGACCTATCCCCATTTTGGAAATACGGAAGCGTCCGATCCCGCCCATCTGCTTTGACGTCCCAAATATGGCGGAAACGACCGTAAACCACGATTCCAATATGGCGCATATAAAGTCGTTAGTACACATTATGAGGGCGAAAATACATCGAAAAACACACACACACACACACACACACACACACACACACACACACACACTTTCCACAAAAAGCCTAATGACACTAATGGGACAAGTGCGGGAAATGGGGTGTTTTTGGGTGGGGGCAAACTAAATATAAACTAATTTGGACGCCCACCCCCATACAAAACACAAAACGACGAAAAAAAGACATCACAAAACTCCCCAAATACCACTAAACACAATATGATCTGGAATCGGACACTTCCCTTGACCTATATAGCTCAACAGCAGCTCCCGATCCCATAAATTAGGATCAAACCCTTTCCTTGGCCTATATAGCTCAAAAACATCTCCCGATACCAATACCAACATACACAGCCACACATTGGGATCGAACACCTCCCTTGATCTGCGCACTGTTAATTTTATCCGTCATATCCATTGCTGAACAAAAACAACAACCGATTAATTTTACTAAAATTACCACACGATGTACAGCGAACACTGAATTAACTTTCACACAAAATCAGTTTACTCACTGAAACGAATTCCACCACAAACACAGCCAACACTCGAACAATTCTGGATAATGATCAAAAGCAAACTGAGCCCATTACACCACACGAACGAAAACCCTGAACATACCACCAGAGAGCACAACAAACCACAACACGACGAGATCTACAAACACGCCACACTCACAAACCAAACTCCGCGCCGTCGTGACGTGACACACAACACCCTTACGTCACGGGTCAAAGCCGACGCGTGGGATCGGACGCTTCTGTCGCCCCCTCATTTTTACGCAGTTTTTGAACAACAGAGTATTTCAGTCTATCGGGAAAAATACATATCTGGCTGAGACTCCTACTTATTTGTTGGGAACAAGCTTTCAGTACTCCGTAGCACAGCGAGAGGTAGGTTGGTGTGGAGTAAGGTGGTATGGCTGTGAGACGGGTAGGACAATGAACGTGAATGCGAAATAAAGGGTGGGGCTACGGGGTTCGTATGTAGCATGTACTTCATCATAAGAGCAAACCAGATGTAAACAAACGCAAGCGCGGTGACAGGTCAGCAGCCGTAGCTCTCCTAAACTGGTGGTGCTCCGCTCTCGGAAGTAGGTCCAGCTTAAGTGTTCGATAGCTTATTACTATGTCAGTGTGGAAGAACCTTTCAGACATTCTGACGTATTAACAGCCATCAACGTCTATCTTAATCGTACTTTACCTACGTAACTTTTATCTTAAATTGTGTACAGTCACAGTCTCTGTAACCAGTACGTGTGCTCTGATTGTCTCGCTGTTCATACGTACCGCGAAAATGGACGACACTGCTTCCTGCTTCGTAGTGAAACACGCACGTGGAACACCGTTAATGGCGAGAAACAAGGAGTTAATGTTCTTCACAAGATTACAGACAAAAATCAGCTTTTGACTTTTTTTCGAGTAGGACCATGTATCAGAAATAAGGGAGGTGTTAACTACATGCGTGGCGTGATAGACAGGGTCGTAGACTGACCATCGTGTGTGCTGGCGGGCGGTGGCTCTACACTCCACGTGGTGCGAAATTTTCTTTGTTAGGTTTGGATACCTAAAGCATTTAAATATGAAACTCATCACATGTACATATACATCTATATGGTTACTCTGCAATTCACACTTAAGTGCCTGGCAGAGGGTTTATCGAACCATTTTCATACTAATACTATACCATTCCACTCTCGAATGGCGCGTGGGAAAAAGGAACACCTATATCTTTCCGTTCGAGCTCTGATTTCTCTTATTTTAATATCATGATCATTTCTTCCTACGTAGTTGGGTGTCGACAAAATATTTACACATTCGGGAGAGAAAGTTGGAGATTGAAATTTCGTAAATAGATCTCTCCTCAATCAAGACTGCCTTTGATTCAGTGTATCTCAGCCCAACTCGCGTATCATATCAGTTACACTCTCACCCCTGTTTCGCGATAACACGAAATGGGCTGCCCTTTCTTCAACTTTTTCGATGTCCTCCGTCAATCCTACCTGGTAAGGATCCCATACCGCGCAGCAATATTCCAGCAGAGGATGGACAAGGGTGATGTAGGCTTTCTCTTTAGTGTTCTGCCAACAAAGCGCAGTCTTTGTTTCGCCTTCCCCACAATATTATCTGTGTGATCTTTCCAATTTAAGTTGCTCGTAATTTTAATTCCTATGTATTTAGTCGAATTGACAGCCCTAAGATTTGTGCGATTTATCGTATACCCAAAATTACTCGGATTTCTTTTAGTACCCATGTGGATGACCTCGCACTTTTCTTTGCTTAGTGCCAATTGCCACTTTTCTTACCATACAGAAATTCTCTCTAGGTCATTTTGTAGTTGGAATTGATCGTCTGATGACTTTACTAGACTGTCAATTACAGCGTCATCTGCAAACACTCTAAGGGGGCTGCCCAGATATCTCCTAGATCATTTAGGTAAATCAGGAACAGCAGAGGGCCTGTGACACTACCTTGCGGAACGGCTGATATCACTTCTGTTCTAGTCGATGATTTACCGTCTATCAGTAAGAACTGTGACCCCTCTCTGAGAGGAAATCACGAATCCAGTCACACAACTGAGACGATACTCCATATGCATGCAATTTGATTAATAGTCGCTTGTGAGGAACGGTATCGAAAACCTTATGGAAATCTAGGAATATCGAATCGATCTGAGATCCCTTGTGGACAGCACTCATTACTACATGGGAATAAATAGCTAGCTGTGTTGCACAAGAACGATATTTTCTGAATCCGTGTTGATTATGTATCAATAAGTCATTTTCTTCAAGGTGATTTATAATGTTAAAGTACAGTATGTGCTCCAGAATCATCCTGCAAATTGAGGTCATTGATTTGGGTCTGTAATTAAATGGATTACTCCTATTTCCTTCCTTGAGTATTGGTGTGACCTGTGCTACTTTCCAGTCTTTAGGAACAGACCTTTCGCCAAGTGAAGGGTTGTATGTGATTGCCAAGAAAGGCGGTATTGCATCTGCATACTCTGAAAGGAATCTGATTGGTATACCATCTGGACCGGAAGAATTGCCTTTCTTAAGTGATTAGAGTTGTATCGCAACACCTAAGCTACCTACTTTTATGTCACTCTTGCTAACAGCTGCTGTGGTTTTTCAGAGGCACCATCATCGGTAACTTCTCCATCGCTATCGCGGTGTTGACTGTTTTTTGCCACTGGTGTACTTTACATTCGACCAGAATCTCTTTGGGTTTTCTACCATATTTTGAGACAATATTTCATTGTGGAAACTATTAAAAGCATCTCGCATAGACGTCCGCACTAAATTTCGAGCTTCCGTGAAACTTAGCCAGTTTTGGGGCTTCTGCGTTCTTCTGAATTTGGCTTGCTTTTTTCGTTGCTTCTGCAACAGTGTTCTGATGTGTTTTGTGTACCGTGATGGATCAGTCCCGTCTCTTATTAACTTAGATGGTATGAATCTATTGCTGTCGATACTGTATCTTTGAATTTGAGCCATATCTGGTCTACACTTACATAATTAGCTTGGGAGTAATGGAGACTCTCTCTTAGGAAGGCATGAAGCAGAATTTTTATCTGCTGTTTTAAATAGATATATTTTGCGTTTATTTTTAGTGGTTTTGGTTGATACGGTTTTGAGTCATATATGGCAATTAACTTGTGCATCACCAATTTTAAGAAAAATGCACATCTTGTAGTTTACAATTACATATCACACGAAAATTTCTGGTTTTCATCGCAAGTACACGTTCTTAATTACAGATATATTATAAAAGATTGCAAAAGATGGTTGAAGATAAAACATTACGTGATTAAATTTTTTGGAGAAAAATTAAGAAGTGCTGTTTGAATATGCCCATTGTTTTGTATGACAGATGTGGTCTCACATGAGCCAGAGTGACAGATGTCGCAGAAAGATGGAAGACAATTTTGATGGCGTCGAGCACGCTGTACAAATGGATTATATTTAGAGTTGTGGTCGTAACACTGCAGTCTGAACCCGACAGAATTGATATGGAGCCAAGTTAAGGTATTTGTCGCGAGAAATAACAAGACATTACGGTGTCAAACGAACTGCAACTAATGCGCGAAGCTTTGTGACACGGCACTGCCAAACGATGGCGAACTGCAGAACAGCACGTCACGAAAGAGGAGGAGGAAATGTGGACATTTTTGTGGCTTGGGGTTCTGTCTCTGATGACTCGTTATCAACGTAGTTGTACTGAAGTGTATTCAGCGGTGTCCGATGTGGAAGGAGTTCAGAGATTACCAGACAGCTGACTCCGATACCTTCAGTGGCTTAGTATTTTACTACATTGCGCTACTACAGTGCGCTTTCACGCCACACACAGCTCAAGTAGAAAAATTACCCTCGTTAGTCACGAATTTTCATCACTCCTGCTTTTAATTAAAATACTATGTTCGCTAATATCGATGGCATGTTATACTTTCCGTCCGGTCATCTGAGGAGAAAATCACCTGAGTTTTGCCATATATTATTTCCTTCTGTTTAAAAATTCACATCCAAAGCTGTATTGTCCTCTGCTCGTCTCTTTTTACGCCTGAACTGCCACTGCTCACTTCAGTGTACGTTAGCTGGACCACTTGCCCGGCCAGCGCTGTCAAATCTGAACGCGCCGGTAAAGCTGTTGTCCCGTATTACAGCACAAGTCGATAGGTACAGCATAAAACGAACCCTCATCATCGTACTTGATTGCACTTGTGACCGCTTGGCATCTGCTCCACCTGAAACTAAATCCAAAGAGGTTCCAGCAAACGCGGAAGAGTACATAGTGTAATGTTTACATGAAGTTTAATGTGATGAACGGAGTATATTCCGATGTCCAGACTTGCAATACATTCAACGCACTTTGCCGTATATATCATGCCTTCCAAATTAAAATCTTAAAACTGCTAGGGCACAACCACGTACCGTAAAACAAGACTCCCCACCGAGTGTCCCAGCGATGCCACACACTGGCTTTGACCTGTGCCGTAGTTTCACGGGACTCTCTCTCTACTGTGTGCAGAGCCAGAACACAACACTGACCTTTGTTTCCCTCCCACATTGTTGCTTGGAAGGCAGGGTGTGCTGACACGTTTCTGCAGCTGAGACTGAAAGGGCAGTTTGTGATTTGGTGAAGTGTATGAATGTGCTGTGATGGAAACAAACTAAATAGCCCTTGTCACTACACGTATTTTACGCATACTGCATTTTGGTTAGTGGTTTATCCGGCATTTTCTTCGTCGGTCAAAGATGATGGGCAGCGGTAGCAACAGGTGCGGTGTTTTCTTATTCCTAGTGTGGACACATCTCGTACAGTACTGGTCCGTATTTCCTTTCACGAAATTCGTGCAGCAAGAATCGTCATGTGCTGTTAAATGTGCATTCAGTCTGCGTCGGAAAACAATATCTTTACTATTCACTCTTTAGGTGTTTCTGATCATGTGATCTTCTGATGCAAACCTGTAAAGTGTTATACGGAACTCAGAATTCAAATGATGGTTCACTCGTCAGTATGCAAATGAAGACAGTAATAAATTTGTCATCGGGATGGAAATTTCATTTTTAGCTACGTAATGCATACGAAGTTGTACGGAGAATTTTCCCGTCATTTAGAAGTCAGTAACTTTTCTCATGACTTCAGTTGTGTCGTGTTGTGGTTGGTGGGAAACAGCAGTCGCAGTAGACGCCAGGTTACATTCAGTTTCCTCGAAGCTTAAGTGGTGCATTTCGGAGTCATTATTTATTAAGTTGCACGCCACGAAACTCTGTGATACATTTTAGGGTACATAGGTATTGGAAAACGGAAACGTCCTTCGCAATTGTGCAGTCCAGGCATGCAGTACGGAGCATTGGACAGCGTTTCCAGTATTTGGAGCTGCAACATTGATTCTGCTCGCTTGGTCGGCTGTGTTCCTGTGAAGACAAACAAAGGAAGTGGCGGAAGACCAGACTTGATGTGGGCCGTCAAGAATGGTTAAAAAAAGAAACTTATCACACTGTTACTCCGTGAGTTGACGACATTTGCACGTGACTGTTATAATTATTTATGCATGAAAAAAGTTGTCATTTGTCATGGCTGCTACTGGATATGAGGTCCTAAATTCCGTATTATGAAACCACACCGTTTCAAGGCAACGGTACGTGGAAGGTATATAAAAACAAGACACTTTCTTTCTGATGTGTTATAATCAGACGTCATGTAAGGGCGTATCGGGTGCTAAAGCCTTCATTACATTCAGTTTACGGTGCGGGGGCTGATCTTCCAGCGGTTGATTGAGGCAGCGGTTGTAAGCGTTGAGTCACAGAGCAGAGGGTAGCTACGGAGGTGACTCGCGTCCTACCATCTCACCTTCACGCTTGCAAGCTTCTGGGTCTTCTTTATTAAGTTAATTGCAGTTAGTTCTTAAATATTCGATATTGTGTACATACACTAGTTCCCTCTCTCTGGAGGTGTGCGTATCAGGTCTGGGTTGTAATTACAACGATTACAAGGATTAAAACGAAAAGCTCCCTAAGTACCGTAAACACACTTCACACAAAATTCAAAACGGATATCAAAGACGACACTGTTTCATAAAGCAAGCAACAACGCTGATCAACCACAATGAAGAAATTGTGAGATCTGTAGAAAATTTTCATGTTAGTACATCCTAACAATGTCACAGCATCAACATAAGATCCCTGGGGTGACCGAAATCCTGTGCAAAAGGGTCTCGCCATTATGAAGGCTACCTGTTCTCCGCAAAATTCAGATTTAATGGCAAAGTCGGTGTTACGAATGAAACCTGTTCCTGACTTCAAATACCAACAGCCACCAGGCAAACAGAGGTTATTTTCGTTTTCGTTTCATTGAGCACGCACCAGACACACAAACTTAGATTGTGGCTGAAATTCGTTCATGTACTGGAAAAATAGCCGAGAAAACCACCACCTGTCAAGCTGTTGTATGAGCTAAGGAATGAAATATCCTCGTACTGGATACACAAGACAACATATAACGATTTTATAGATCGCTATTAAGGGAGGATAAGAACTGAATGATTTTAGGGAGCTTGACTGGGAAGCAGAGTGGTGCTGTGAGGTGGTATGTAAAGAGCCACTCGACGTTTACGTCTGAATTAAAACACGAAAATATTAAATGGTGCTTAAACTTCGACATGTGGTACGTGTCTCTCGAATGCAGCCTCCAAATGTGGAACCCAATCTGCCAAATATGGGGTAGGATTTACTTGATCCAGACACTGACCATATCCATACATTATATAGTTTTGAAGAATGCTTGCTTATTCTGCTTTTAAGTACACTGGGACAGAGAGCAACTACTTTGGCAGTCAACTTCTGAGGACAAAGGCCCATTGCAAGAATTCATTATAAATCCAATAATTAGACAGTACAGTTACCGAATAAGAGCACCTCTACTCCGTACTTGACAAAGAATTTTAAGTTCGGTTTTGGCCTCAAATATGAGACACACTAACACCTGTGGGGAATGAAGTGGTTTTGGCACTACACATTCCACCCTCCAAAGGGAACTCACAATTGAAAATATTCTTTCCACAACAATATTTGTCTGGTACAGCAGGAGAAAAACTCACAAGCGTGTCTATATTTTTACATGACGTACCTGTACTTTTAAGTGTATTGAATACTTCGCACAGTCTCTCATCTGTTTCCAAATTAGCTTTTTCCAATTCCTCAAGTTTCTGGGATACAATGTTGTTCACGCATCCTTCTCGTCTGAAATGTTGCACATGAGTCTACTGCCTTAAGAATTATTAGAAAATTTAGAAGTTCAGCCCAAGAAACAGTATTTTTTTAGTGTTATCCAATGATTTCAGAGGTTGAAGTGGAGAACTCTACTTTTCCAAACAAGTCACAAAAGTGTCTTAGAATTGGTAAAAGGCTCGTATTTTGACTGAGTGAAAGTACCTTCTTTTCCAAGTTAATTAAAATGGTATTTCTTGAAGCAAGCTGAAACCGTGGTTATTTCCATCTTTTGGATTGAATTTAAAAAACATTTTCAATGGGCATTGTGTGAAATGAAGCCAAAGAAGTGACTGTGGGTTCTTGAAAATTCGTTTCAGCAACGTGGGACATGTATTCTGAGATAGAAAACAAGATTTCAAAGGTTCATACATGTCAATAACTTTTGTAACTCCTGGCAACAATGACAACCATCTAGTTTTAATACTACCCAGAACTTTCCCGTATCCAGTATCAACGAAATCACAGAAAGATTTCAGTTGGTCCACATGTTGAGGGTAAATGTGTCGTCCTCAGTGTAACTTGAAGTTAAAGTAGTACGTGAGCCCAGGCACCGATGACCTCAGCATTGATATCCCTGTAACGTTCTTTAACGAAAACTTGTCACATTCGTCCGTCATTTCTGGAGTAGCAAATGATCGATACGAATCGCGAAACTCGCACGTAAGTCACTGGCACTCAGCACGATGACGGAAGATGTTGTGTTCACACCTCTCCTCATCCCGTGACCAAAATGCAGCGTCTTTGTTTCATCTTTGCGTTGACCAAAAGCGGTACTGGGAAATCGGTTGACGAAATCGGGTTTTTTGGGGCGCCAGGCGAAGGGGGTGCGTGTTGCCAGCTGTATAGCGCGGTTCGAGATAACTGACTGTGGCGTGGATGGGACGCAGGCGGTCCGGCAGTGCCGACACCGACGTAAACGCCCCGCTGGCACTGCTGCAGCAGTTCCCTCGCCTGCCGCGCGAGCTGGCAACGCCGCCCCGTGACGTCAGTGCAAGGGGGGGGGGGGGGGGCAGCCGGCTGTCTGTCTGTGCGGCCCAGTTGTGACGCAGCAGCCTGGAGGGAAGCAGCGTGCCACGTTGTCCTGCCTACCCAGACAGAGCTTGTGTATCTTGTGTCTGCACGGGAATACCACAGAAAGGTAAGGCAGGAATTTATGGGAGCGGCGGATGTTTTGCACGCTTTTGTGTGGTTTTTGTCTCGTAACTCACTGCTCTGGTCTAATACTTTGTCTTACTTTGAAAAATTACGACCGCTACGAACAAAGGGGGTGGCTAACAGTGTGTTAAATTACCGTTTTGAGTGTTCAGTGATTTATTGGTCGTTACTTATGGCCTTGCTCCAGTCTATGAAAGCTTGAGCGAGAATAACGTGGAACGAATGGAAAATACCGCCACATTGAGTCGGCTAGTGTAGATTTCCACGGTATTCACGTACAACAGGCATTTAAAATGAAAACCTCGCGTTCTTGATTATGTTCGTAGGACGCAAGTTTACGAAAACCATCAAACGCAGAACTTTGCAGTAAGCGAGTTTTAGTGCGACAAGGCGTGTAGCGGCTTGCAGGCGTGGCAGAAATTTATTTTTTAATGTTTCGCATAATGTGGCGGAATTCAGACATCTGAAATGTTGTCAAGATGTACTCATTCAGAGGTATAATCTTAAATTGCGGTTGTCACACAGTAAGAGAAGTACCGCAGTTGGAAACATTGCGCGTCGCGAGGTAACGTGACTAAGGGCGCTGAAATACGCGGACGTTAGTCAGACAGTATTTCAGAATGAGGGCCGTTACCGACTTCCAAGAAGCTGCACGCAAGACTACAAAAACTGGAGAGATTTTTCCGCTACCCCCCGGCCACGTTGTCGCTGTTCATGGAGTCAACTTAGACATCAGACGTATCGTTGTAGTTTATCGGTACCTACCTATTCGCGACGCAGTTTGCAGACAGTATCCCCACACCCTGTAGGGTATCTGCAAAAATTACATCGTCGTACGGCCCACACATCAGTAGACATGACGTGTCAAAAATTTAGACGCGCGATAAACGGGCATTTATTTAAAAAGCAGCGCAAATTAAGCAGACTATGTTTACCCAGTATTTCAGAATGAGCACTTGCTTTCGAACACACATTAAGAACAATTTCAAACCGTTTCTAAACTTTATCTCGCTTACATGCTTAACATCAGATATTACACACGTAAACTCGTGTGCAAAGTAAAGAGACGTCGGAAGCTGTTTCGTGCGTGGGCGTTGCGGATCCTGAAGTCCGTTCGCGAATCACAACTCGTGGCGTGACGCCGACACGCTTGTGGCGATGAGACGCAGTACTCGCCTTCATTTGCGTATTTTCACAATTTTCTGGAATTAAGGTTATGGTCAACGAGCAATCTGTAGCTTTCCCCAACACCCTCATTACAAACAGGCGACCATCTGCGTAGTAGTTGGCGAATTCTTGAGAATTTATCGAAATGTTTGTACTTCACGAAATAAACATTTCGTATTTTTTATCGCTCTGTCACGTCTCCTCGTTTGTGATTTGCTGATGAAATTTTTTTAGCGCTCTGCAACGCTGCATCGCTTTGTTGGGCTGTTCTCGTGTTACTATTTGCCTGATGAGAGAGCCCGGTGTGTCGACAAAGCAACGCGTCAGCGATCTGTGAGGCGCGCCGTGTTGTGTGCGGCCTGCGCTTCAGTCGTGTATTATGTGAGGGAGGAATGAATGTCGGTGATTCTGACGCCGTCATTTACCAGCTTCTTCATTTCACGTTCAAATTACACGATTAAAGTGCAGTGTAGATTTCTACGTGCAGCCTGTAACGGCGGCAGAATCTGGATTTAATTTGTGCCATTTCCAGTGCAACAGTTGCGAGAGTCGAGGTAGATTTGTTCTTAGTTTCCGTCAGAGGGCTGAATCACGTCAAAATCATAACATTTGTGGGGGCATTTGCTAATTATGTTTGACAGAAACCTACAGTAAACATTATTTCGTTTAGCCAGATACTGTTACAGAAGCCTTACCCGTTATTGATGGTAAGTCCCAGTTTCGGAATCGTGGGTGGCCACTGAATTCGCATTTACAGACACTTCGGCATGACAAAGTACTGAACACGACCCGTCTTGAACAGTTCAGAAATGCCATGTGTCAGTTAGACTGCACATCGTCGTAAAACGCAAATTTGAATACCAAAACCATAAAATTGACAATTTTATCTTCGGAAACAGGTAGATCAACACGACGACTGTTCAGTGTGCTCCCCTGATCCACTGCCAGCAAAGAACGCGTGACGTCACGGAAAAGTGACTGTCGTCACACGTGAGGGACTTCCTGGCACTTGCCCGCGAAAGGCAAAGGTCCCGAGTTCGAGTCTCGGTCGGGCACACAGTTTTAATCTACCAGGAAGTTTCATACGGAAGGTAGTTTGAAGTCACTGCCAACTATAACTGTATGAGTAGCGTACCTATTTGTGATGACTCAAGTTTTCTTTCAACTGTTCAGCAACTGTTTCGTCTGATACCGGGGGTCGGCAAAAGGAGCCAGTTATTAATTTATTCAGGTAGTCGAATATAACCTCTGCCCACACTTAGTCACAGGAACTATCTGCTTCAATGTAACTTGTGAGTTGGAACAGGCATTACATTATTTTTCCCTACGTGGTGCTTCTTGTTTCTGTTGCAGTGCAGATCATTATAATTACGGCTTTTCCCTCCAAAACCTAGGATGTTTTCTCTGTGACTCTGTAAATACCAGAGGTAAACAATGTAGAACAACGTACGTTACAAGCATAGCATTCTGTATTACTACAGTTCCTTATCTCTAACATTTTTAAAAATGTACGTAGACTTTAGATGACATGTCAATCATAGAAGTTCTTATCTCTATTTAGTAGCGTATTTTCAGTCATGTTTTGAACATTGTCCCGCTACACTTGATTAACTAATGTTTCGCCGCAAGAGATAAGTAGGCACATTGCAGTGACCAAAAAGAAATGATTAGCGTACATGCGCACTCTCTTTTACATCTTTCCGTTCTTGTTGTTCCCATACCAATACTGTTTCCATCTCAATAAGTAAGCGTGAAAGGAAGCTACCGTACAGACAGAGGGATCTGCATTTATACTTGGCACAACTAATCACATACTGACTTAGTCGTCGGTATTCCTTTCGTTTCCCAAATGTTATAAATGTTTCGATTTCGGAGAAGCAGCTCTGTATTTCCCCGAGATGTCGATGGAGGTCCCTTACGTACTGGTTGCATCGAGTAAGACGTGAAGACGGCGGTTCGAAAGCGGACAGAAGTAGTATGAGGAAGGGCGCCCCTAACCTGAGGGATCGCTAGTCAAGCTACCTGGCGAAGGGGCCAGTGTGGCAAATGTCCGGCGTGGCAAATGTCCGTCATTCGCTGTACCACTGGCTGCTTGTAGTCTCAAGTTGAGCCACTCGCAGAGGTCCATCGTGGGCTGTGACTGCTGTATGGCGGCGAAACTTGGTATGCTAATGCGCCCTTGCGGAACCGATTTACACCGCAAAGAAATGTTCCCATATCTAATGCATTGGGAACGGAATGTGGACAGGAAGGGACAAACAAGTGAGAAAGGCAGAATGTCGATATTATTAGCCGCCACTTGCAGAACTTGTTCAGTATGAGCACCGGAGACTTCCGCGAGGTGTTGCACAGTGACAGATTCGCACCTGGTATTGGAATTGATTTCCTCCGGCGCCAACTGGTTTCGCGTTAACGCTTTAGCATGTCTACAGTATTTCGCTGCCTTACCATACTCAGACCACAGTGGACTTGGGTCAGTAGCTGCATTTTACTCACAAGCACCCGGTACTTGAATGTCTCAGACGGAGAAAAAAAAGGTTCGTGAAAATTTCGCTGTCGCCTTGGTGGCCCATGTGGTCATAAACCATTTAGTAGTTAATGAGTGAAAAAAATCTGCAGTTTTCTCAGACTTCCGTCGTGTGTTTCACTTTCCTCAAAGCATCAAGGTTCTGCAAGTACCCGTATTTCCAGTACAGGCGGCTGCCTAAACTGGAGCAGCTCGCAGCTGCTGATAGCGGCCGTCGACATTGACCCGTGGCGTAATGGTGTGCTGCGTGACGTCACACACACACACTCACGGATACAACAGAACGCGTGGCTGCTATATTATTTTCTGTAAAGTGTTGTGGTGGAATAGTGATCCGTTGCTTGGCCAGAGTTCTGGTACAGGTTGTCAGGTTACAGTGTGGTTGTCAGTCAGCGGAGCCAAAGAAATGAAATGTTACAGTAACAATTTTTGTGTGGCACGTATTTCACGCATGTTAGCTTTCGAAGAGTGTTTTGGTGACGCACAGTTGGAATCGGCAGGTTCAGTGGTGGGCACCGCTTGTCCCTAGTGTGGAGGCAGGTTTACACCTGTGCAACTTTGCGTGTGCGAGAGACGCACGCAGCCTGTGCAGTCTGTGCAGCCGGCCGGCCAGCCGCGCATGCCCCCGACACGTGAGCACGGCGCCCCGCGGCAGCCCCCACTCTCCGGACGAGTACAGACCGCGCTCTCCCGTGCACGGTGTTTTTTGTCTGTTTTTTGTACTGCGTCTCACTGTTAACGTTCCTGTGTTTCGCGCCCTTTCAAATTTTCGCAAGCCCATTGGCCGAGTGGTCTAAAAAGAAACAAAATGGCTCTGAAGATCATCGTGCATACATACGTGTGACGCGAGTTCCCGGTAACATCCATTATGGCCTCTATTTTGTGTAGTCAGTGATCGAGTGGCCTTCTGCTAATATTTCAAGTTCATTTGAGTCAGCCACAGTGCAATGAAACCCTATGTTAATCGCTAGATTTTCGAAAATAAACATTAAGAGAAACAGGGCTGTAGTAGAATTATAAACATTATGACTTAAATATAGGAGACAACCGCAATCACGACACACACAGTTTAACTACACAAACCCGTGACCAGTTTCAGATTTTCAAACATCCATTGTTAAGTGCTTTTGCAAGCTGATCAGTACTAGCGTTAACCGCCTACGGCCAATCCAGCGATGCGAAATTTCGTCGTTTAGGTAGCAACAAACATCGATGCTCCCTGAAGGAATGAGTAGTCGAAACAACCACAAGTGCAACATATCGAGGTAAGATGTACCCGCTACAGTTGTCTCACAGTATTAAAACGGCCCATTCAGCTTCGCCTGTCACACTGCACAGGATACATTAACCCTCGGCGAATCTCCTACATGCACCGAAATTTGGTGAGGATTTTCAGTACGGCACACGCTCACATTGCGGAGATAAACTTTTTCAGAAAAGTGTTAGTTGCTTTGTCGCTGAATATCAGCGTGGGGGCGAAATGTCCATCCTCAGTTGCTGCCTCCAATTTGGCGCAAATCTGAAGGCGCCGGCCGTAACAGTCCGCTTTTAATTGTTGTAAGGGATCCAGACGGTACGGTTTGAAGTGTAACCGCCGACGCACTGTCTTCCACACACTTTGCTGCGGTGTTCAGAGTTCGTGGCTTCTGCGTGCTGTTGACTTGTGTGGACTGCGTACAGAAATCTTGTTTAGCCCCCCACCCCCTTACACAGTTTTTTGCAGCTGCCACATTTGGTCAAATACCTCGCATGTTCCAACACATGAAAAGTCTTGCCTTGTCGGCATTTTGGCAAGGCGCTGAATTCGTAATGGCATGCAATCATATTCGTACACTTAATACTTCGGAAAAATGTGAATTCTGGAAACGAGTGAATCGTTCATGGTAGCCCTCTGTCTCGCCTTTTACCCGTCGTCCTTAGTTTCTGCACCAGTACGGTGCTGAGCAGCTCAACTCGTGATCTCGATCCCCTAGCTCATTTTACACAAGGCCAAGAAGTCTTTAAATTCTTAGTCAGTCTGGTTGACAACATTGCATTTACGGATTATTTCAATAACGTACATAATATCTGTACACATAATGTGCTTCCAGGAACACCCGCGAAATGTTAATCATCAAAGTACTTCTGTGCTCTTACAATTAACCACTGCAGCGCCTAATATTTAATTCACAGAATCTGGTACTTTCTGAACACCCGTGGTTACACTTCACGTGCTGACTTTAATCCTAGTACATACACTGTGTACCTTAGTGTCGGGAGTCTTTCCGTAAGCAGCGAAAGATAATGTACGTAAATTATAAGTATATGCCTACAGAAACCAGATGGCAGTTATAAGAGTCGAGGGACATGAAAGGGAAGCAGTGGTTGGGAAGGGAGTAAGACAGGGTTGTAGCCTCTCCCCGATGTTGTTCAATCTGTATATTGAGCAAGCAGTAAAGGAAACAAAAGAAAAATTCGGAGTAGGTATTAAAATTCATGGAGAAGAAATAAAAACTTTGAGGTTCGCCGATGACATTGTAATTCTGTCAGAGACAGCAAAGGACTTGGAAGAGCAGTTGAATGCATTGGACAGTGTCTTGAAAGGAGGATATAAGATGAACATCAACAAAAGCAAAACAAGGATAATGGAATGTAGTCTAATTAAGTCGGGTGATGCTGAGGGAATTAGATTAGGAAATGAGACACTTATAGTAGTAAAGGAGTTTTGCTATTTGGGGATCAAAATAACTGATGATGGTCGAAGTAGAGAGGATATAAAATGTAGACTGGCAATGGCAAGGAAATCGTTTCTGAAGAAGAGAAATTTGTTAACATCGAGTATAGTTTTAAGTGTCAGGAAGTCATTTCTGAAAGTATTCGTATGGAGTGTAGCCATGTATGGAAGTGAAACATGGACGATAAATAGTTTGGACAAGAAGAGAATAGAAGCTTTCGAAATCTGGTGCTACAGAAGAATGCAGAAGATTAGATGGGTAGATCACATGACTAATGAGGAAGTATTGAATAGGATTGGGGAGAAGAGAAGTTTGTGGCACAACTTGACCAGAAGAAGGGATCGGTTGGTAGGACATGTTCTGAGGCATCAAGGGATCACCAATTTAGTATTGGAGGGTAGCGTGGAGGGTAAAAATCGTAGAGGGAGACCAAGAGATGAATACACTAAGCAGATTCAGAAGGATGTAGGTTGCAGTAGGTACTGGGAGATGAAAAAGCTTGCACAGGATAGAGTAGCATGGAGAGCTGCATCAAACCAGTCTCAGGACTGAAGACCACAACAACAACAACATGCCTACTTCTACTGAACCCATATTACTCCTCTCAGGTACACAAGTTAATTATGTACGTACACGTAACCGATGCGGCTCCGCGTGTAACTGACGTATACAAAGACGCAGGTATCGTTAATACGTCGAGTGTAAGTGTTTGAATTCTAAAATTGGATGTAGAAGTTCGTTACGTGGAGAGCCAAGTACGGAAAACCACTGCATCAATGGCTTTATTCTTCTTTCAAAATAATGCTGAGAAATTTATACACAAGTGCTTTCTAACGCTTAAATACCTAGTGTATGGTGAGCTGTCAGTGTTGCTGTTCATTAACTTGTAATTCACGCCCTACCTACCCTTAGTTCACTTACAGTATCACTGAAGCGTCGTTCCTTTCCGTAGGTAAAACTGCGATTACAAGTTACGAAATGCCACAGTAGGTGAAGTAACGTCCTCTATAAAGCACTGCAGGACCTTTGCTTGTCTCTGAGTTGCACAGCTGATACAATGAATTTTCGTTACCACTCACGAATAATTCCGTCTCTAGTTTATTTACGATTAAAATGCTTAATACTTGGGCAAATCTGCTGATAGCAAATGTCGTTCTCCTTACTGTTTCTCAAAATATGCCCCCGACCTTCATGCCTTCTTTCTTCTGTCGTGTAAATTTTGCCAACTCCAAGGAAACAAGACGACCGGCAAGTCAGGGATTTTTGTCTCCTTATCTAGGAGTTTCAAACAGCTGTTTCTCTTTCTTTTTCTCCTACAGAAATTAGTATTGCGTATTTACTTATACTTACTGCGTGTACAAATTATTTCCTCTTTTTACTTATTTACATAAAAATATGCAAATAATCATTACCACCTCGACGGACGTAAAACATGAAAATTATATCTATGGACGGTTAGTCTCTAATTTGGCTAAAAGATAATTACTACCATCTTGGTAGCCTCTTTATTGTAGGTGCTTCAAAAATATATTAATTACATCATGGACGGTGCAGTTTTTATAAACTCACGCAAAGCTTTATTAACGTGGCTTTTCTCGACCGAAATATTTCAGACAGGACTAAAGAAAACGATGGCGTCAACTCTTACCAGTTTTTGTGTGGTGATCCACAGTGCGGACCTTACTGTAGTTAGTTTCTTACTGTGCTTAGTTTGAAGCGTCAGAAATTGAACTTGGTATTTGAATCTAAAGTAAGTGCAGTTTGCGGGGATGACGTCATATAGCGATATTTTGCGCGGTTATATTGTAAGAATTCGTACCTGTAGCTACGAGATTTCGAGGGATTTTTTCCTTGCTCCTGGTTCAATACAAAGCCACTAAATGTGGCACCAGTGCTCCGGTAGTATAAAACCGAATACGGCGACCGGTCAGTCTCTTCTGCATCAACGAATCAGAGCGCAGACAACAGCCACTTACTGGGAACTGTTGAAAGTGACCAGCCCTAATATATAAGGGTTACTGCAGAAAACAGCCGCCATAAAATAAGTTCTGACCATCGTACTCGGCGCAGCACAACGGAACAGACAGGGAAAATTTAGGTTCCTCTTCCGCCCACGAATGGCGCGTGGGTAGCGTGATCCTCGGTAAGGCGTCTGTATTGGCTGCAGTTTCTCGATTGTTCTCGTCGTCATTTCGCTGCAAGCCTGGAAGCTTCGAGGAGACGCGCTGGCGCTGCGGAACAGCGGTGTGTGGGCAGGAAGCGGGCGTCCGCGCAGTGCAGACAACTGCGGGTCGCCAGTCCAGGGTCAGCGGGTGACGTCACGCGGCGAGGCTGGTGGAAACCTGCTGCTGTGAGCACACTTGTGGGGATGGGGAGGGGAGGAGGGGGGCGACGGCGGCAGCAGCAACACTGACGTCACGGCGCAGCGAAGAACGGCTTCGGTGAACAAAGTACCCACCACCACATTCCGCAAAGTCGTCTCAGGTTTGGATCTGTTGGTGGTTTCTTAGTTTTACTGCATGCCCCATCACGATATTAATTTTGTGGTGCTTTAGGTTTAGATTTGATTGATACACGACAAGTGTGTTGGAAAAGAGCACTGTAACGTATTACGGTTATGCACATGACGGTATACAGTTACATTCATGACGGTGCATTTTGTGTGCTTCATATCGTTTGAAAGCGATGTTTCACGCTGAGAGAAGGTAATTAGCGACTCGGCCGGGAATCGAACCTGGGACGCTAACCACGGACTGCGGACTCTGCTGCACCGACCGTGAACACGACTGGGTCTGGGATGCGCTGTGTAGGGCTCACCACCTCTTTCCTGCTAGAAGTAGTCTGTTTCGAAATTCTTCCGTTCATTACCGCCTTCACAACGTCGCATTTTGTCTCTCTGGAGGGGGGGGGGGGGGGATGCGAAGACGTTCTACAAAACAAAAATCTACTCGCATTTTGACCTAGAACATAGGAATTTCTTCTCAGATGGGTCTCTGATAAGAGCCGTGCTGTCCGTTCAACGGAAACAACGATTGTGTTTTCCGGCATGGAATATCCGCTGACAAACTTCGGGGTCACGTTATTCTGTTTACACTTGTTTATAAATGAAATGGCCACGCTAGTACTCCGAATTGTGTAGGAAAATTATATTACAAATCTCCTACTTTCAAAAAGAAATTCATAGCTCAGATCCTCAATAACAGAATTGCGGAATTGTATACAAAGAAAGGTTGGTTAAACGAGAAAGCTTATTAGTTGTATCTTGAAATATCGATGCACTATTCGAAGTCTTAAAATTATCGAATACATAATGATTTCATTGGTAAAGAGAAAGAAGAAATCGCTGCAAGGCATGCGAAAAAACTGTCAAATTTGTCCAACGGTGTTACCAGAGGTAACCAACAAGGATGTTCCAATAATACAGGATTCACACCCACGTTCTGTGAACGTGTTATTAATAAAACTTCTATAATGTTTTCAACAGCTAAGACCCAGTTACTGTCAAAAGCGCTGAAATTCAATATCGCACCTGCGATCAAAGAACCACACGTGGTAGACAATTTCATAGCAGGCCTTAAATTAGGTTTGGAGTGTACCAAAACGCCAAAGAATGTTCAAACGCGGTTAGGCTAAGAATTCTGTGAAATCTTAGAAAATGATCTGTCGCTCAATCAAAGCATTACGTTATAGACCGGTGAAAAGTATTAATGGTAAACTGGAGAATAATGGCGCCCTAGTTACGAAAGCCGATAAGGGGAACTCGTTAATTATAGCTTCCAAAGCGGAATACATAGAAAAACAGCCATTTTTCGATCAAAATGGCATTACTTCCATCGAATCAGATCCTACTCAAGCGTTACAGAAAGAGATAAGAACAAGTTAGCAGGAAACCAATAAATTAATAGGAGTGTTTCTAAAGAAATGACTCCTGAATATGAACCCGAAGCCTCCCATACTAACGAGACAATTCAAAGTTCACAAAAACTTCCATCCGATACGTCCGATCATGGACAGTACAAATAGTACGTACCACAAGCTGGCTGCCTGTTTACATTACAAAATTAAGGACAACTTCGCTTTCCAGAAAAATTACTTTGAGAAACTCTGTCGAATGGTAAATGAACTGAATAACGTAATCTGCCATGCCACATCCGAGCTGGCCCCCTTCGAGGTTTCCAGCCTCCGCACCAACGTACCTGTAGATCGGACTTACACTTCCATAAGAAATTACCAGATATTGAAATTGATGTGCTCATGAATCTCCCGCGCATTGTTTTGAAATACAATTACTTTTCTTTTAAAGACAAAATATACTCACAACCGTACTGGTTAGCACTGGGTAGCCCTCTAGCAGGGATTCTTTCCGATATATTCAAAAAAAATGGTTCAAATGGCTCTGAGCACTATGGGACTCAACTGCTGTGGTCATAAGTCGCCTAGAACTTAGAACTACTTAAACCTAACTAACCTAAGGACAGCACACAACACCCAGCCATCACGAGGCAGAGAAAATCCCTGACCCCGCCGGGAATCGAACCCGGGAACCCGGGCGTGGGAAGCGAGAACGCTACCGCACGACCACGAGATGCGGGCCGATATATTCATGGATACGATAGAATCTCAATTTTTTGTTAGTAATATATAGATGGCGGAGAAAATAAAGTTGTATGCCGAGATACATGGATGATATTCTCTTGGTAATTGACTCATCCCAAGAAGACATAGATCAGATACTTGCACTGTTCAACGATCTCCACGAGAAAATTTTTACTCTTGAAAACGAGTCACCCAGTATGACGTTGTAGATCTTAAGTTATGTATAGTCGATGATCACATAGAATGTGACATCTTCATCTCCAGGAAGCATAAGTTTTTCTGAGAATGTCATACCTGCCGATTCTGCACACCCGCTGGCGCATAAAATGGCACTTTCTCGTTCTAGTATACATAGAGCGATATCCATTCCCCCATCCGCAGAAGCCTTGGAACACGAACTGGCAACCCTGGAAACAACAGCCCGAAATAACGGTTACGAGCTTGAAATAAAGAGACGGCTCTAAGACAGGAAAGTAGATAATAATAAAAGTTCCACGTTAGGTTATCGTGCTGGAAGTCAGTCCCTTCATAGGTAAAGTTTCATATTAATTAGGGCGTCTTCTAAAGAACCCGGGGTTCCAGACAATTTTGCCTACTAATAGTAGGCTGCAGAAGAACCTGATTCACACTTTGAAAAAGCCTAAATTGTCATTATCCGGAGTTTACAAGATTGCATGTGACAATTGTCCGAAATTTTACATCGGCCAAACAGGAAGAGCCTTACTAACGAGATACAAGGAGCCTATCCCTACTAAAGTTGCAGATGACAAGCGTGGTTCGACATTCGCTGAACACTTGGTGCAAACGGCTCACACACTCAACCCTCCTAATAATGCTCAGCTCTTGCATTGCGAAGTTCCCGTACTACATGACAAAAAATAACCTTAACGACCAGCTACAGCTGCGAAGCAAAAACTTTTTTGAAGGTGTTCAACCGTTATTCCATCCGCCATAATCGTAGGGAGTAATCAACATGTTTTAGCACTCCCGTTTTGCCGAATAGCTGGGATTATCCGGTATTTCAAACCCGTAGTTATCCCCATGCGGTCAAGTTCGATGTTTAGCTCAAATATGCTAGGTTGGCTTAAAATAGTAAACGCATTGGTCCCTTCACTTTTGACGTCCAACAAATTATTACAAATGTTAAGACAGTCGCTTTGTCTGTGCTCCTTACTGGACAACGTGTACGTCAATTTCGTTAGCCGCACCTGGTTATTCATAAAATTTTAAGTTCAGGAGTACTCGTTGGTACGAGTGTCAACACACACTGTCGCGCATGCGCTCTCGAGGCTGTGGACAGTACCAGTACAACGTCCGTTGCTGCCGTACAGCGGTCGCGGAGTGGGGCCGTGGCTGTTTCCCGGGTAAGTTATTACAATGTGGCGACGTATTTCTGTATTATAGTTTTTAGTTTCTGACGTTGACCAGTATGGACAAATCGTAGTTCCTTTTATTCTGAAGAAGGTTGGGTTGTCCCAACTGAAACCTAGGTAAATCTAGGTAAACATTGCAACTGGGGCTGTTGTTAGTTTCAAATTAATATTTATACAGTTGCGGACAGGGCCGCGAAATGTTGAAAATGTTATAATAACCTCATCTCCTCTTCATTACTGCTCATACATAAGCAGCTTATTTTCTGGAGTTGGGCTTTAAGAGCGTCGTTGGTGGCTGCTCCACACGCCGGGCAGGGCGGCGTGAGGCGCACACAGATTGTCCCTGCAGCTGAAAGCAGCGTCGTGCCGTATTCGCGGTGCGCACTAAAGGCTGCCGACACAGACTGCCGCATATCGGCGGCCATATTTGTCTGCACGACATGCAGCCCGTCTTGCTCTCTGGAGTGCGTTAGCTTCATTCACAAAAACGTGATACCAGGTTTTGGTAGATACATGCAGACATCAGTTTGAAGAGGTACGGGCACAGACAAATTTCAGAACTACCGATACCGGCTGTGTTTTACACATAAGGACGACGTCGTTTTGAGATCTCGAGATAACAGAAGACAGGAATGTGCTGCAGGAAACTCGTGCCGACGTCACTCGCTATTGCAGTTCGCTGATGAGCTCGGAATAGAAATGAAAGAAAACTACAGGTTCCCTTAGAAACGTCCTTCCGTGCAAGAAATACAACTGCGTCTTTGCAAAACAAAACGAAAGCTAATCCTAACGCTGATAAAGAAGAGAGCATACTTTTAAACTGGGCCAAGCCATAGATCCAGTCTCTTGTGTACGCTGTGACAACAGTATTGTGGGAAATCGTAACCGATTAGTCTCCGTCAATGTACGATAATTCCAATTGTATATTCCCGTGTACCCAACGAGATTCTAAATCGAAATACAGTGATACGTAGTTCTGAAATAAATTCAACTCCATGTTGGCAGTGTACGTGTTAATCCCATCTCCGGATCACACTTCAGTGCCCTTGAGAGATGCAGACACACTCTTCTCACGATTGCAGCTGTGGTAAACATTACCAAATTGTTTCGCATTCTACGAACCCGAATTGACGTGAGCTGTGGAAGTTTCTGCGGCATTCGCGTTAGAGTTCAGATCCGGCCCAAATTTTCGTGTTTCGCAAACAGCGGCGGTCAGTCCGGAATCGCGAAATTCTAATACAGTACCCAATAAATGTGAAACTGTTTCCCATCTACACGAACCTACCGTTATATATAGGGATATGTTTGTCAAGCCCTAACAACTTGTATATCGGAAAAAAATCAGAATAAATGTCGATTTCGTAAGTTTTTCATTACTGTGTCAGATGTTAGGCTTGCATATGTTCCGTATAAAGGAGATAACCTAAAGTGAATCGTTGCCACTGCCGGGTTGCTTATACTATTGTAAAACTTGCTGACACTTTGGTTTTGTAAAGCACGATGGATGAAGCTTGCGTATCTAGACACGTTGAAATTTGTGCCGTAAGGCGTGGACGGATACCTCAGCTGGCAAGAGTGAAGCTTCCACGTTGGCAACCTCATGTGGGGCGTAAACGTCTCAACAGCCAGAATACGCGGGTGTGGTTGACGCTTTGCTGATAGGCGCGGAAGCAGATACTCCGGCTGCGAGGCTGAAACACTGAGGAGACACACAGCCACTGCGAGAGAGAGAGAGAGAGAGAGAGAGAGAGAGAGAGAGCAGTCTGCCACCGGGGAGCGGCCGCCCGCCGCGGCCAGCCCGGGCTCCACAGAGGCCGGGACTTCCCCGGGCAGCTGGCGCAGTGCGGCCACAGCCGCGGAAAAAAAGTACCTGTTGCTGTGGGGGAGAGGAGTGTGCGGCAGCGAGGCTGACGCGGCGACGGACCGCAGAATGGCCTTCCTGCCCCAAGTACCCTCCGCCACACACCGTAAAGTGGTCGGAAGTAGCTGTTCTTTTTATTTTTGGATCGCACTCCAGCTCAGGACTCATTTTGTACTGCTAGATGAAGAATGTCGTGTCAGAATCAAAGTTCATCGACGAAGCATGTTCGTCATAAACGATAGTGAAATTTAGATATAGCTGTGTCATTGCTTAAAAGAGCTATTTTTGTTTCAATTAAATCTTAAGGTAGCTTTAGTAGCTTGCTAACTGTTGACTTTGCTTTAAAGTGACTTCACATTTTTTCACAAATTACAGAATGGTTCAAATGGCTCTGAGCACTATGACACTTAACTTCTGAGGTCATCAGTCCCCTAGAACTTAGAACTATTTAAACCTAACAAACTTAAGGACATCACACACATCCATGCCCGAGGCAGGATTCGAACCTGCGACTGTAGCGCTGACGCGGTTCCAGGCTGTAGTGCCTACAACCGCTCGGCTACCACGGCCGGCTATTTCCTATTGTACTTGGATGAAACGTGAATAATTCATAGTCATACCAATAGTGTTTGACGGTATTTTGCGTGATACTTTAAAGTCCTTCAGGAATTATGTTGAATGACGAGCTGCGTTAGCGTAATGGTGAAGGTGCTTGGCTGCTAAGCAAAAGGTTCTGAGTTCAAACATTGTGCGGTGTTTAATATTTCCTTTATTTAAAAACAATATCGAAGTGTCTTCATGAATTTCATTCGTTTGAATGTAATTATTTGAAATTTCTAGTGGCAACTAAAATCGACTATACGGAAAGTATACGCTGTGGACTTTTGCCTCTGCAAACACTTCAAAATTTCGTGCAATGGTTTACTACACTTAATCTGCGCAATAACTGCGTTGAACATCGAAACAAAATCGTCAGTTATGTGGGGAAGTTATCAGTGAAGATGATGTGTTAAAATCAAATTTTTGGGCCAGATAGATTATGTGAAATCGAATAAGTGTGTCAAAGCAGTCGGAACACCATGTGTCTGCACAGGCGAGCAGTGCAGTGATGACAAAATGGCGCACATCGCGGAATGCGGGGAGCACGTCTCTGTAGCAGCGAAAGGGTTAATGCGGCTGTGGCGGCTTTACTTCATAAACTGCGCGCTCCCCCTAAACGTAAGTTTGCGAACTATACTGTACTATGGCGCTGCTTCTCTTGGCGCGTACAACTGGCAACGCAGCTATCTCCCGCGTCTGGGCGGGTATGCGCGAACCGCCGAGATAAAAGAATTGAACTATACCACAAGTAGACACAATGAGGTTCTTGGTAAGCTATTGAGCTCTCTGGTCGCCAAATACTTGTTTAATGAGACACTCTTTCTGAATTCTTTCACAGTAGCTGTTCCAAAAATGAATGTTAAAATTATAGTGTGTTTTGGCAAGAAGTACAATTAAACCGGTCAACAAGAGGAATGTGACCGTTACTCACAAAATAGTGATGCTTCTTCGAATTAGGAAAGGTTAGCAATTGACACAAAAATAAACCGCCAATGCTGTTGGAATTGTGATTGAATCCCATAACCCATCGTATTTTTAACACTGAGCGACTGGAATGGAAACTTTACAAAGTATTTTATTCCTTTTCTTCATCTGACGAGTATTAAAACTAATGACGAGCGTAGCCGTCGGGCAATACGAGACGCACACGCCGTATACTGGTTACTGACAATGCGATTCGCGAATAAAACGGTTGTTGCTGAGAAAAGTAAACAGTTGATAAGGTGACAACACATTGCTCAGTGAGCTGAGAATAATGCGCGCGACAGGAATACGGCAGCTGGCCGTTTGTGCTTTGTGAGAGGAAGAGATCACGTCGTTCGAAAGACATCGCCATGTAATTAGATCTGCCTTCATTGGCAATACAGTTCAACAAGTTAAATACATCAAATCACCACAGACTTTCACGATACTCGTACTTTCGAAATAATACCGACCACTACTTCATTTGTGTAGACTGTTGTATAATTAGTTTATTAATGCTGTGTGTGTGTGTGTGTGTGTGTGTGTGTGTGTGTGTGTGTGTGTGTGAGAGAGAGAGAGAGAGATAGATAGAGGGATAGAGAGAGAGATAGATAGAGAGAGAGAGCAGAAGCATAAATGGTCATGAGTAAGCTATCGTTAAAAGAAATATGTCGTATGTCATAGTCCCGCTTTCCTGTTTGACGATGACAATTACCTTTTATTTGTTTTTCCTAGTTCTTACGCTTGGAATTGTCGTAATGCATGCGATCTAATGCGTAGGATTTGGGTCTAAGAATGTAGTCGCTGTCATGTTGACGCCAGGTACACTCAGCTGTGTAATGTCCCTGAGCTGTGGAAGTCATTTCTAAAGCTGAAGACAGCGTCGTGTTTTATTTCGAGGCTCGTCTAAACGCGCTCTGACCTGCAGCCACAGAACATCGCGTATCCAGTGACATACGTACTTTTCTATTAAGTGAGTAAGCTTTACTTTGCAGTTGTTGCCGGTAGTAATACCTTGAATTCAGTATAAAGAGCGGCAAAGTAGAGACTACTATTACAATTAAATAGCCGCCCAGAACAAGGTTGTAACAGACAAAACTAATTTCCTTTTTCAGGAAGAAGGAAACATTCTGTTGCACACAGGTTTATACCGCGAATGACAAAGTTACAATGAAACAAGTGTACTGACCTCGTTATTTGACTAACAAGCACTTGTAAGGGTCACATGTAGATTAAAAAACAAGTACTTGAAAAATAATCTTGCTCTACATACCTCATCTGGTGATTTTGCCGCTATTAACACCCCTTCTTTGATACCTCTGTACACTACTGGCCATTAAAATTGCTACACCACGAAGATGACGTGCTACAGACGCGAAATTTAACAGACAGGAAGAAGATGCTGTAAAATGCAAATGATAAGCTTTCCAGAGCATTCACACAAGGTTGGCGCCGGTGGCTGACATGAAGAAAGTTTCCAACCGATTTCTCATACACAAACAGCAGTTGACCGGCGTTGGCTGGTGAAACGTTGTTCTGATGCCTCGTGTAAGGAGAAGAAATGCGTACCATCACGTTTCCGACTTTGATAAAGGTCGGATTGTAGCCTGTCACGATTGCGGTTTATCGTATCGCGACATTGCTGCTCGCTTTCGTCGAGATCCAATGACTTTTATCAGAATATGGAATCGGTGGGTTCAGGAGGGTAATACGGAACGCCGTGCTGGGTCTCAACGGCCTCGTATCACTAGCAGTCGAGATGACAGGCACCTTATCCGCATGGCTGTAGCGGATCGTGCAGCCACGTCTCGATCCCTGAGTCAACAGATGGGGACGCTTGCAAGACAACAACCATCTGCACGAACAGTTCGACGACGTTGGCAGCAGCACGGATTATCAGCTCGGAGACTGTGGCTGCGGTTACCCTTGACGCTGCATCCGCAGACAGGAGCGCCTGCGATGGTGTACTCAACGACGAACCTGGGTGCACGAATGGCAAAACGTCATTTGTCGGATGAATCCAGGTTCTCTTTCAGCATCACGATGGTCGCATCCATGTTTGGCGACATCGCGGTGAACGCACATTGGAAGCGTGTATTGGTCATCGCCGTACTGTCGTATCACCCGGCGTGATGGTATGGGGTGGCATTTGTTACAGGTCTGTCACCTCTTGTTCGCATTGACGGCACTTTGAACAGTGGACGTCACATTTCATATATGTTACGACCCGTGGCTCTTCCCTTCATTCGATCCATGTGAAACCCTACATTTCAGCAGGATACTGCACGACCCTATCTTCCAGGTCCTATACGGGCCTTTCTGCATACAGAAAATGTTCACTGCTGCCCTGGCCAGCACATTCTCCAGATCTGTCACCGATTGAAAATGTCTGGTCAATGGTGTCCGAGCAACTGGCTCGTCACAATACGCCAGTCACTACTCTTGATGAACTGTGGTATCGTGTTGAAGCTGCATGGGCAGCTGTACCTGTACACGCCATCCAAGCTCTGTTTGACTCAATACCGAGGCGTATCAAGGCCGTTATTACAGCCAGAGGTGGTTGTCCTGGGTACTGATTCCTCAGCATCTATGCACCCAAATTACGTGAAAATGTAATCACATGTCAGTTATAGTATAATATATTTGTCCAATGAATACCCGTTTATCATCTGCATTTCTTCTTTGTGTAGCAATTTTAATGGCCAGTAGTGTATTGTTTTCCAGCAGCCGTGAGTGGTTTACGCTTCACGTAACGCCACCGACTCACACGTTGTTTACACTGTTTGCCTCTGTTCGTGTGTTCCTGACAGTCATTTCTGTACTTCCTCCATGTTGAACTTCAGCTGTCAGGTCGTGACAGCCGTAGGTGCTCCTATTTCGTTTCTTGTCAAACTGCAACATGACTGCTAGGAAATGTCACTAGAACACGAAAAGACAATACTTCCGGAGTCCGCTCCCACATCAGGCTATTACATCACATGTTGACATCAAGTTCAAAACAAGAAATGGTTCTGCAATTCTTTATCACGTAGGGACCGATGGAAATATGTTTGCCGAACTGCAACATGGCGGACGATGCAAAGCACATAATTCCGCAGATGCGCTACAGTTCTATACTCAAGAGACCAGTCCTCTACAGTCATGTTGTATAGAGGTGACCGGTTTTTGAGCACTGACCGTAATAAGTGTACCGGTACTTGCTGTGTCCGCCATCTTGCGTATTGATACACCCTCGTTCTGTGCAACGCAAACTTGGCAATCTGACGCCAACACAAGAGTTGGTAGACAGTTCCAGTATCCCCACCTTGCGCCAGTTGCTGTTAACAACCTTTTTCCATGCAAAACCCAACTTCCGTAAAAATGAGGGTTGCAACCTTGTTCTGGGCGACTATTCTATGTGCTCAGTTTAATCTCAGAACGAACGAGTTTCCTCGTTGTTTCGGTGATACCGGAAGGCAGCAACATGCAGCTTTGACCTTTATACAGGTCATGTAGGTAGGATAGATTCAGCTTGCTATTAAGTGGCAGAACAGAAACGAGAGAGAAATACGGGTTCCCCCAGGAATGCTTTTTTACGAAACAGATGTTATTGTACGTTAAGAAGTCGAACTATGACAGTGTTGACGATGAAATAGGTAACATAGTTTGCAGTACGTGCTGACTAAAATACCCTCGAATTTCTGGTCCTGCCCTAGAATGCAGCCGATGTAATACTGCAACAATTACCAACGGAGGGGGGACCCTGTCGGTTTCTGATAGTATCACAGCGGGCATTAGTGCCAACTAAAATACTGATCTCGACAAGATTTCTCTTGATATTATCTTTTCACTCCTGTTACGCTAGCGAATGGCGTGTGGGTAGGGTGATCCACGGTAAGGCGTCTGTATTGGCCGCAGTTTCTCGATTTTTCTCGTCGTCGCCATTTCGCTGCAAGCCTGGAAGCTTCGAGGAGACGCGCTGGCGCTGCGGAACAGCGGTTTGTGGGCAGGAAGCGGGCGTCCGCGCAGTGGAGACAACTGCGGGTCGCCAGTCCAGGGTCAGCGGGTGACGTCACGCGGCGAGGCTGGTGGAAACCGGCTGCTGCGAGCACAGTGAAGAGGTGTCCGCATCTCGCGGTCTTGCGGTAGCGTTCTCGTTTCCCGCGCACGGGGTCCCGGGTTCGATTCCCAGTGGGAATGTGTTTGTAAGGTGCAGTAGCTGCTGTTAATTTTTTCCAGAGGAAATCTGTTTCTACCATGTAGAACACTCCAGAATGATTGCAGCTTGCCGTACTTCAGACATTTGGTGGGTGATGTGATAAATATAATCGATACCTCTTGACTAGCTTTTTCCACTCAACTGATAAGTCATTCGACGGCTCTTCACTGATGAGGGATCTGACTTTGAGCCACGAATAGGTTTTAAGCAGTCCTGTAAGGACTGCATGGTTTTCGGAGGTTGGTGGTTTGAGTGGGGAAGCAGAGCCACTTTGCCGGAGGACAGGAGAATCTCGCGCGTGTCTTTTTCAGGAAGGCCGTCCTGGTTTTTAGCCGGGCGTAGTGTCTCATACGTTACCTACAATGCAATAATGTTGCACAATCGCAGTTCCCCGACTAAGTGCATAATGAAACTCATCGTATGTGTCAGTATGGGCACTGACTCTGTTGTCAGTAATTCTGCCCATTGATCACTTTACGATGTCTGCATACAGGGAAAAAGCCAAGTGACGAAAACTGACGTTTGGTAGACACACAGCCGTCCATTTATGTAGCCTCACAGTTGCATTTGTGTGCGCTGATGACGTGATGACGTTCAGAGGGAGCACATGGTCGTAATAAGGACTGAAAACGCCACACACTATGGGTTTCTTCCAGTATTTAACGACCGTTAAGTTGTAAATGTTCCTTTCAGCTCTGCAGGAAGTTTCAGTACAGTAATGCAAAGTCTATAGTTACCGCAGATGGATGATGTATTGCTCATAATTACGGACTCGTTATGTATTACCCGAGTTGTTTACGTGTGAGAGCAGCAAGGCTCTTATATTTACTGGAGAAACCAATCAGTTACAGTCTTTTAAAAGGTAGTGTGATTCTTCCTCCTCCCAAACTGAGTCTCATTTATTTACACCATTGAAACGACTGTGAAGTGCATGGCAGTGGGTACATCCATCGTATCACTTACTAGGAGTTCCTCATGGTCCATTCACGTTCAGGGGTGTGTGAAGAATCATTAAAGTGCCTCTGTGTGTGCAGTAATCAGTCTAAACTTGTCTTCGTGATCTGTGCGAGAGCCATACGAATGGAGTTGTGATGTATACGCAGAGTCAGGATTTGACGTAGAGGTTTGTCTCCTCCAGAAATAACCTGTACTCAGTGCAGTCCTTAGCTCCTCGAAAAGTATGCAGAACGGCAATGTTCTGGGCTGATTTAACAATTGCGGCAATCACTCACCCAGACGCAGTATAGAAACATTCCTATAATGCATATAATGTCTCGTAATCTGCACGAAACACGGCGCGCAATGTTTGTGTACGAAATAAAATGTTCACATGCGAATATCTCCTAAAATAAATCACTCACAAATCTCAGGCTTTCACAAAATATTCAGTACTGTAGTCGCTCTTTGTCAATGGCAAGAGAAGCAATAAAACGCGCAAATTTCTTTATTTTGGAATAAATTTGATCAGCGCGATTTAACATAGGCGTTTACCAGAAGATGGTTCCCGAACAACTTAATCGGCTCCTAGATCGGAGGCACAAAGCCATACTCGTACGCACGGGATATGCTTAATTCCTATTGGCTAATATGTTAAACAGCCAATCAGATCATTTCGAGCACTTGTATACTCAGGTATTTTTAATAACAGCCAGTCAGATTACTGCAGGTAATTTAGACGAGAAATCGCGTAATTCTGAAACAAAATAAAATTTAATGAAGACAAAATTAGATTCCATTCCGCAACATAAATTACTTAAAAGTTTAAACTCAACTCCCCTTCTGGATGCCTTTTACAAAACCAAACTAAGTCGGGCATACGCCACAAATTCCACTATTGTACAAGAAACGTTCTCACACATACATTTACTTAATTTCCATAAAATTTCAACGTATCTCTTCAGACCCTGCGAAACACGTGCGTAGCCGAAACACGTTCAGATAATAATTTTCCAAAGTACTTTTTATTTAGTCAGAAATCTGTGGTAATGAAACGAAAGAAAATTCCGGACAATTAGATTTTATGGACCTGTACTTCTGGTTGTAGTTTCAATTGATACTATAGATGAATCCATCACAGTCGTCCCTTGGGTAAAAATTTATATCTCCGAAAGTACTGAAGTTATTCACTTGAAATCAGCTGGGCCAGCGTGAGAACCAAAATTCTGCTCTCCTCCCAGCTCCGCTTTCGATGTAAGATGACAATTCGTAATAATTAGCTACATTGAAAACCGAGAGTGTGGTTGAAAAAGTGTTCATATAGCTGACATGGCCAGTTTCATCTGGTTGTTTCATTCAACTGACAAAACTGACCGAGTGAGTAAACAGTTGATTAGCCACTCACGTCTTGCTGCATCAGTGACCTGCCCATCATCCGTGTACTGCTTGCCGTGGCGTGCATCCTTCGTTTGACCAAACAGACGGAAGTCGGAAGGTGCGAGATGCGGGTTGTTCAGCTCTGAGTGATCCACCGGTCACCTTGAATGAGAGCACGTCCCCACATCGCAGGAGTCACAGCCGTCTGCAGCTGACCGACACGTGGAGGTCGGCCAGATACGCACAACCTTGCTGCGACGATGACGCTGCTAGGCCAGGCGTGGATCACCAGTAAGCTCTTCTGACGCTGACAGACACCTCCCACTACGACTCACGGTGCTTCTGTTCACTGCCAAATCTCCTCAGACATTCTGCAAGCGGGTATGAAGATGCTCTGGTTTTCATCCGAAAGAAACTCAGTGACAGCTCTCTGCTTGGGTCGCAGCTCCTTCACGGACGCCATTTTGGAGGCTGATGGAATTCCATGAAGGTGTAGGGGCTGAAGCAGAAATGTTCCACGATGTCTCACAAAATTTCGCATTTTTCCAACTGAAATTGGCCGAGAAAAAAGTGTAGCGTTGCAGATCGAACGCCCCCGTAATTTTATAAGTAGCTCAGTTGGACGATGATCGTGCTTATGTATTTTAATCTGGATCCTTGATCTTGATGTGGCTAGATTCTTCACAATGCCTGTCTTCTTCTCAGCATCTGGTAGCAAGAAATGCGTGTGTTTGAGAATAGCTCCTCCTTAGATTTCTCCCTGAGGTCACTGGAAATCTAATATCGTTCTCGGCCGAAAACACTAACATCTTACTGCTATCTGAGCAGCACAGTGAAGTCGCTACCACGGCCAGGACAGACACACAGCCAAACCAGTTACAGAAGTACTGGCTTGCACGTCAACTAGTTCCGAAAATGACGAAGAGATTAAGGAAATGCTTTTTGAGAGAGGAGAAATTGCTCAGATCTTTAAGCGAGATGAAAACTTGTGATGCGGCACTCGAAATTGATAGTCGGAATACGAAGTGGAAGGAAAGTTGGAGGAAAATGAATTGAATTAAGGGAATGAAAGGGGAAGCTGCCTGGCAGAATTTTGCACAGAGCACAATTTAACCACTGCTAACAGTTGGTTTGAATCATGAAAGATAATTGTGTACATGTTAGGAGTCAGAATGCACCTCACTATTTGAGACATACTATATAGTCCTAATATTTACTATTATTTGGCAAATAAAAATGTGCTCGGATCGAACCTTGTTCTCTCATAACGACTCTGGAAGTTGCTAATGTCCATTCCCATCAGCTGGAAAATTATTTCCTGAACCAGAGATTACGAGTTGCAATTTTCATTTTAATCAACGTGGAAAGAAGTCCCCTCTTAAGAAAAACTAAGAAAGACATTGTTACCTAACAATCTATCCGGACTACGATATATTGTCTTAGAAATATTGGACCATGGTTGGCTGTCTATTCAGAAAATACTGTCTGAAAAACTAGTTTCGTCGATTATTTGACTATTTCTAGACCAGTTGGTTGATAAAGACCAGATGCCATCAGACATGTGGAATTACAGTGGAAGGCCCCATCACATCAAAAACGCCTCTCAGGGGTGGAAGAAATTGATAATATATCAAAAGCTCAGCCAAATGTTTAGTCATTAATAAACCAAGAGGGCGTAGTTCTTTCGCTGATTAATTTCTAATTCGGATGGAAAAAGAATAAAGAAGTCTGCAATTCATACTGATGAGGCGACTGTAAAGATTCCAAATTGATGGCACCGTGAAATCGTTTCTGACTTGTGTGACCCACACACGGAAATTACACTGTAGAAGAAAACATGACCACCATTGGAAATTATAAAAATATTGAAAAGTAGTTTAATGCACGTCGTACTCATTGGAAAGCTTGTAAACAACTTTAATGATGGACGAAATGAGACCACTTCCTCACGGTTTTCCTGGGAAACGACAGACCGACAAGTAAATACCTGTTGCAATTTGTGGAACATTCGGTAATGAAGACCGGTAGGGCTACCTTAAAGGTCATGCCTCTCCTAGGGCACCATCACGGCACTCCTATTGAGAGAGACTCTATGAAGAAAAACCTGTGTGGGTGGACAGCAAACAGAGAACCGGTGCAGAAGACACAAATGACAAGCAGCCACATCCACTCATTCGCCCTTGGTCTGCAGACCTGCTGCAGACCGCTGCACGGTGTGTGGTCGAACCACTGTCCTCCCGAATGTGAGTCCAGAGTGTCTCACCGCCGCGCCCTGCATATCTACATCTACATCTGTACTCCGCAAGCCACCTGACGGTGTGTGGCGGAGGGTACCTTGGGTACCGCTATCGGTTCTCCCTTCTATTCCAGTCTCGTATTGTTCGTGGAAAGGAGGATTGTCTGTATGCTTCTGTGTGGGCTCTAATCTCTCTGATTTTATCCTCACGGTCTCTTCGCGAGATATAGGTAGGAGGGAGCAATATACTGCTTGACTCTTCGGTGAAGGTATGTTCTCGAAACTTTAACAAAAGCCCGTACCGAGCTACTGAGCGTCTCTCCTGCAGAGTCTTCCACTGGAGTTTATCTATCATCTCCATAACGCTTTTGCGATTACTAAATGATCCTGTAACGAAGCGCGCCGCTCTCCGTTGGATCTTCTCTATCTCTTCTATCAACCCTATCTGGTACGGATCCCACACTGCTGAGCAGTATTCAAGCAGTGGGCGGACAAGCGTACTGTAACCTTTGTTTTCGGATTGCATTTCCTTAGGATTGTTCCAATGAATGGCATCTGCCTTGCCGACGATCAACTATATGATCATTCCATTTTAAATCACTCCTAATGCGTACTCCCAGATAATTTTAACTGCTTCCAGTTGCTGACCTGCTATTTTGTAGCTAAATGATAAGGGATCTATCTTTCTATGTATTCGCAGCACATTACACTTGTCTACATTGAGATTCAATTGCCATTCCCTGCACCATGCGTCAATTCGCTGCAGATCCTCCTGCATTTCAGTACAATTTTCCATTGTTACAACCTCTCGATACACCACAGCATCATCTGCAAAAAGCCTCAGTGAACTTCCGATGTCATCCACCAGGTCATTTATGTACATAGTGAATAGCAACGGTCCTATGACACTCCCCTGGCTTACCTGAAATCACTCTTACTTCGGAAGACTTCTCTCCATTGAGAATGACATGCTGCGTTCTATTATCTAGGAACTCCTCAATCCAATCACACAATTGGTCTGATAGTCCATATGCTCTTACTTTGTTCATTAAACGACTGTGGGGAACTGTATCGAACGCCTTGCGGAAGTCAAGAAACACGGCATCTACCTGTGAACCCGTGTCTATGGCCCTCTGAGTCTCGTGGACGAATAGCACGAGCTGCGTTTCACACGACCGTCTTTTTCCAAACCCGTGCTGATTCCTACAGAGTAGATTTCAAGATTCCAGAAAAGTCATTATACTCGAACAGAATACATGTTTCAAAAGTCTACAACTGATCGGCGTTAGAGATACAGGTCTATAGTTCTGCACATCTGTTAGACGTCCCTTCTTGGAAAACGGGGATGACCTGTGCCCTTTTCCAATCCTTTGGAACGCTACGCTCTTGTAGAGACCTACGGGACAGAGCTGCAAGAAGGGGGGGCAAGTTCCTTCGCGTACTCTGTGTAAAATCGAACTGGTATCCCATCATGTCCAGCAGCCTTTCCTCTTTTGAGCGATTTTGTTTCTCTATCCCTCTGTCGTCTATTTCAATATCTACCATTTTGTCATCTGTACGACAATCTAGAGAAGGAACTACAGTGCAGTCTTCCTCTGTGAAACAGCTTTGGAAAAAGTCAGTATTTCGGCCTTTAGTCTGTCATCCTCTGTTTCAGTACCATTTAGGTCGCAGAGTGTCTGGACATTGTTTTGATCCGCCTACCGCTTTGACATAGGACCAAAATTTCTTAGGATTTTCTGCCAAGCCAGTACATAGAACTTTACTTTGGAATTGATTGAACGCCTCTGGCATAGCCCTCCTCACACTACATTTCGCTTCGCGTAATTTTTGTTTGTCTGCAAGGCTCTTTGGCTATGTTTATGTTTGCTGTGAAGTTCCCTTTGCTTCCGCAATTTTCTAACTCGGTTGTTGTACCACGGTGGCTCTTTCCCATCTCTAACGATCTTGCTTGGCACATACTCATCTAACGCATTATGTACGACGGTTTTGAACTTTGTCCACTGATCCTCAACACTATCTGTACGTGAGACAAAACTTTTGTGTTGAGCCGTCAGCTACTATGTAATCTGCTTTTTGTCACTTTTGCTAAACAGAAAAATCTTCCTACCTTTTTTAATATTTCTATTTACGGCTGAAATCATCGATGCCGTAACCGCTTTATGATGGCCGATTCCCTGTTCTGCGTTAACTGTTTCAAATAGTTCGGGTCTGTTTGTCACCAGGTGGTCCAATATGTTATCGCCACGAGTCAGTTCTCTGTTAACTGCTCAAGGTAGTTTTCAGATAAAGCACTTACAAAAATTTCACTGAATTCTTTGTCCCTGCCACCCGTTATCTATGTTTGTCTCCCAGTCTATATACGGCAAATTAAAATCTCCACCCAGAACTATAACATTGTGGGGAAATCTACTCGAAATATTTTCCAAATTATTCTTCAGGTGCTCAGCCACAACAGCTGCTGAGCCAGGGGGCCTATAGAGACATCCAATTACTATGTCTGAGCCTACTTTAACCGTGGCCGGCCGCGGTGGTCTAGCGGTTCTAGGCGCGCAGTCCGGAACCGCGCGACTGCTACGGTCGCAGGTTCGAATCCTGCCTCGGGCATGGATGTGTGTGATGTCCTTAGGTTAGTTAGGTTTAAGTAGTTCTAAGTTCTAGGGGACTGATGACCACAGACGTTAAGTCCCATAGTGCTCAGAGCCATTTGAACCATTTTTTTTTAACCGTGAGCTACACCCAAATCATTTCACATTCCGGATCTCCGTCAATTTCCTTCGATACTATAGCACTTCTTATCACTATAAACACGCCTCCCCCCTTGACTGTCCAGCCTGTCTCTGCGGTATACATTCCAATCAAAGTTTAGGATTTAATTACTGTTTACGTCTAGTTTCAGCCAACTTTGTCCCTAGTACTATATGGGCGTTATGACCGTTTATTAATGAGAACAGTTCTGGGACCTCTCTATAGACGCTCTTGCAGTTTACTATTAGCACATTAATATTGTTATTCCCTGTTGCATTTTGCCTACTCCTACCTTGCCGCGTCTCAGGAGGCATCCTGTCAGGCCTAGGGAGGGAATTCTCTAACCTAAAAAACCCCCATGTGCACTCCACACATAGTCCGCTACCCTTGTAGCCGCTTCACGTGTAGTGCACGCCTGACCTATTCAGGGGGGCCCTACGTTTCTCCACCCGATAGCGGAGGTCGAGAAATTTGCACCCCAAATCTCCGCAGAATCGTCTGAGCCTCTGGTTTAAGCCTTCCACTCGGCTCCAAACCAGAGGACCGCGATCGGTTCTGTGAACGATACTACAAAGAGTTAGCTCTGATTCCACCCCGCGAGCGAGGCTTTCTGCCTGCACCAATTCCGCCAACCGCCTGTACGAACTGAGGATGATCTCTGAACCCAGACGGCAGGAGTCATTGGTGCCGACATGAGCAACAATTTGCAATCGAGTGCACCCAATGCTCTCTATCGCCGCAGGCAGGGCCTCCTCCACACCTCGGATGAGACCCCCCGGCAAGCAGACAGAGTGAACACTGGCCTTCTTCCCCGACCTTTCTGCTATCCTAAGGGGCTCCATCACCCGCCTAACGTTGGAGCTCCCAATAACTAATAAACCCCTCCCCCCGTGTGCCTGCTCGGACCTTGCTGAAGGAGCAGCCACATGTCCACTCACAGGCAGATCGGGCGTTGCCACGCAACCAGCCTCCACATTGACCCTCCGCCTCGTGCGCCGCGAACGCCGCTGAAACCGCCGCTCCCCTTGGGGAGAGGGTGGCCCAACCGCGCCCTGTACCCGCGAAGATGTCTCGACAGCAGGGTCAGTGGGTGACGCATGTGTAACACCTGGGGTGTACCTTGCGACGCACCAGACTCCCCACTGCCGCTACACTCAGAGGCAGCAGCCTGAAGACGGCAGACCACGGCCATCAACACGTTCAGCTGTTCGCGAACAGTGGCCAGCTCCTCCTGCAGGCCACTACTTGCATTTCACACACGTTTCTCTGCCAGTTACATGGCGCAGACACGTACGAAGATTGTGTCTCCAAAATATGCTGAAGGTGATCGGGACCATGGCTCTCTGTCTTCTCATAATTCAGACGCGATCCCGCTCAGTATCTTGGCAAGTTTGTGATTACCTAGAAAACCGTTTGAGTGAAAGAATCTGCGAAAGCTCAGTCTAAACTACAGTCGCATTACGAGTGTCACAATAAAGTAGAACACTACACCACTGATCTCGGGATACATTAAAGATTTATAAGACAATGACGTCTGTTTCTTAGACGAGGAACATGTCGATGCTCGAAGACTGTATGGAAATGTGAACGGCTTTACAGCTTTTACCACTTAGTTTATTGACATGCAGCACCACTTGGGTGTAGGAAAATACGGTAACAACGCCTTTAAACAACAGTAAAAAGTCGTTCATTATGCGATTACAACGCCAGTGTCAAGACTCTTGAGCCTATAACATTGAGTGCATACTTTGTATGGGGAGGCGAAAAAACCACAAAGCGACATAAAACGGAAACAAATGTACAACTAACTAACGAGGGATGGGAAAGGAAGACTTGGGTTGGTCGGGTGGCTTCCAGAAGCCTGCAGTGTACGTGTTGGCCTGCGACCCTGCGTTGACGTCCGGCGCTACGCTCTGTACAGCACTGCCTCGGCGTCTCGATCCAAGTCGGGCGGGCGCGACAGAAGCCTTCGGACGAATTCTTAGGCGCTCTGCTAGCACCGTAACGGTCCGGCAGACGTCTTACGCTGGTGGAATGGAGATTCTGATTCGGCACGTTTCGAAAAAAGTGGACGCCGTTCTCGCAAAACCCACTTGTCTGAATTTCGGAAGCCAGTTTACACTGTAGGGTGTGGAACTATTTCACTGACTCCGTCGTTTGCCCCCTCATACGACCAGGAGAGTCAAGAGTGATGTCGGAGCTGTGATGGAGCTTACTTTGGTTTAGCCATGACGTATGTGTCATCTAATAAGTACCCGAACGTTCTGTGGGGCAAAGATGCTCTACAAACACGTCCACGCCAAAAGGAGATGCAAATTTAGATTTGTGCGAAAGTTCCACAACACACGTTCTGGAAATGGAGGCAACGAGTTTCATTCCTAAACTGCTCAACCTGGAAATACCTGGGTACACCATAGCTCGCAACAATCGGATAAAATGGCGACATGATTTATGATTGTATTATGCAGCATTCTTTACCACGGAGGTGTGCGCTGCATCTTTTTCTGAAGAAAGAAGACGCAGGTATCGATCTGTTCAAAGGAGAGTTAAACATACCAATGAATTTAGATTAGTGGTTCAAAACAGCTCAAATGGCTCTGACCTCTATGGAACTTAACATCGGAGGTCATCAGTCCAATAGAACCTAGAACTACTTAAACCTAACTAACCTAAGGACATCACACACACCCATGCCCAAGGCAGGATTTGAACCTGTGACCGTAGCAGGCGCGCGGTTCCGGATTGAAGCGGCTAGAACCACTCGGCCACGGTGGCCAGTCAAGTTTAATCGTGCCTACCCTGAGACATTCACCGAGGAAACTGATTTCTGCATTACATGTACATTGCTTTTGATCAGGTTTCACGGATCTGAGGAACTTGAGATAAGGAGGAAGAAAATTTTTCCTAGTTAGAGGTGCCACCAACTTGGATTTAAAAACCATCTTTTGACTGAGAACGATAACATTTTTAGAAGGTGAAAGCAGTCTATCATAGCACCGCAGTGGTAGTTACAAACCTTAGGTGATCGCAAAGCAGTACGGGCCCTTGTCATTTGAAGGAAACTGGTGACGTTGCAATTGATTTAGGATGGACAACACTTTCACAGCTGCTGTTTCATACAGGTATGCATGCGCCTCGTACAAGTGTTGAGGGTGCAGTGTGAGGGCTGCTCAGTGGCACTGTGTTTCAGGACCACCCACCATGTCGGCAGTTACGGAGGTTCAGAACACCACAACCGAGGCCCTGGCCGCCCTGCTAGACGGGGGTGACGGCGCCCTGGTGACGCTGGTGGCGGGCGAGACGAGGGTGGCGGCTCACAGGGCCGTGTTGGCGGCCGCGAGCCCCGTGTTCGCAGCGATGTTCGCGCACGACATGCTGGAGGCCAGCTGCGGCCAGGTGAGCATCGACGACGTGGAGGGCCCGGTGCTGAGGCTCCTGGTGGCCTACACGTATACCCTGCAGGCCCCCCAGCTGCCCGACACGGCCGCCCAGCTGCTCTCGGCGGCCGACAAATACGGCTTGTCGGCCCTGAAGGCTGCCTGCGAGCTGCAGCTGATCTCGCAGTTGGCCGTCGAGACCGCAGCGGCGACGGCCGTCAGGGCAGTGAGGCACTCGTGCCCGGACGCCACCAGGGCTGCCGTCGCCTTCATAAAGGACCACCTGCAGGTGATGGCCACGCGGGGCTGGGCGGAGCTGTGCTCGAGTACCCGCAAGAAGTCATTGAAGTCGGCCGTCTGCTCGGTGAGCCACCTGCAGAAGCCAGGTAAGCACGATTCCCTTTTTGGCAGTGCTAGTGTGAATTTGACGTCGTCCTTGCTTTGTTCGTCATGGGTTTCTTTGCTGCCTACATTGCATAGCACCTTAACGTCATCTACTTAAGCATCGTCAGTCACGATGCTAAGTCTCTCACTGTTTCCACTTCTACTGCTTCTTATCAATTTCGCCTTTCTCTGATTTACTCTGATTCCATATTCTGTACTCATTAGACTGTTCATTCCATTCAGCAAACCCTGTAATTCTTCTTCACTGTCACTGAGAGAATCGGTCATCAGCAAATCTTATATCATTTCACCCTGAATTTTAATTCCACTCTTCAATCTTTCCATTATTTCCGTCATCGCTTCTTCGATGTATAGACTGAACAGTAGGGGCGAAGGATTACATCCCTGTCCGACACCCTTTTTAATCCGAGTACTTCATTCTTGGTCTTTCACTCTTATTTTACCTTCTTGCCTCTTGTACATATTGCAAATTACTTGACTTCTCCTATAGCGTACATGTATTTTTGTCTGAATTTCTAACATCTTGAACCACTTGATATTGCCGAACGCTTTCTCCAGGACCACAAATCCTATGAACGTCACGGAACTTCAATTTTCTTTTCATTCTCCTGTGTATTATCATTGTCAGAAACGTGGATGCTTCAGCTGTTAAGCTGATTGTGCGATAATTCTCACGCTTCTCTGCTCTTGCAGTCTCCCAAATCGTGATGATTATATTTCTTTCAAAGTCAGATTGTATGTTGCCAGACTCAGACATACTACACACCAGTGAGAATAGACCTTTTGCCACCTCCTCCAATGATTTTAGAACTTCTGATTGAATGTTGTCTATACCTTTTGCCTTCTTTGATCTTAAATTTTCCAAAGCGCTTTTAAAATCTGATTCTAATCACCAATATTTTCCATACCGACTCCTGTTTGTTCTTCTGTCACGCCATCAGACAAGTTGTTCCAATCAGAGAGGCCTTCAGTGTACTCCTTCCAACTTTCCGATCTCGCCTCTGTATTTAACACTGGAATTCCCATTGTGCTCTTAATGTTACCACGCTTGCTTTTAATTCCGTGGAAGATTGCTTTGACTTTTCTATATGCTGCATCAGTCGTCCCAAGAATCATTTCTTCTTTGATTTCTTCACATTTTTCGTGCAGCCATTTCACGTTAGCTTCTCTGCACTTCCTGTTCATTTCATCCTTAAGTGACATATTTCTCAATTACTGAATTTTCCTGAATATTTTTAACTTCTGTCTTTGATTGATCAGCTGAAGGATTTCTTATGTTTCCTATGGTTTCTTCGCAGTTAGCTTTTTTGTACCTACGTTTTTCTTTCCAACTATTGAGCTGTTAATTATCGCAGTATCTGTAGCCTCAGAGAACATAAATCTCATCTCTTCTTTCCTTAGTACTACGGTATTCCACTTCTTTGTACATCGATTGCTCCTGACAAGTCTCGTAAAATTCCGCCTACTCTTCATCACTCCTAATTGTTATGAGTCTATATCTACTCCTGGGTATACTTTACAGTACAGTATCTGATTTCAAAATCTGACTTTAAACCTCCCATGTTTCGGTCCTTTCCCAAGTATACCCCCTTGTCTCAAGATTCTTGAATAGACTATACCAGCTATTACTAGGATAAATTTACTATAGAACTTAACGAACCTTACTTCTCTCCTATTCCTATTATCAAGTACATATTCTCGTGTAACCCTTTCTTCTACTCCTTCCCCTACGGTTGCGTTTCAATCCCTCCATGACTATCACATATGTACCGAATTACCTGTTCAATATCCTCATACTTTCTCTCTCTTCACTTTCAACTTGCGACGTCATCATGTATACCTGAACTATGCATGTTGTTGGTTTGCTTTCGATTCTCACGAGAACATCTATACTCATCCGTTCACAGTATCTCACTTTCTGCCCCTGCCTTTCTATTGATACTGAATCCTACTCCTGTTATCTGCTGCTGTTGCTACTACCCTATTCTCATGTGACAAGAAATCCTTTCCTTTCCTTTACTTTTCTTTCCTTTGCACATCACTGACACCCACTATAGTTAGATACGTCCTCAGCATTTCCCTTTTCTTATTTTCTAGCTTCCCAACCACATACAAATTCCTTACTTTCCACATGACGACTCGTAGAACGTTATCCTTTTGTTGATTACTCAACTTTTTTCTCATGGTCACCTCCCCCTTGGGCCTCCTCGCCTGGAGGTTTGAATGGGGGACTAGTCTTTTGTTAATGGAGAGACCGTTATGGCTCTTATTGAATCACATGCCACATGTCATGTTGATGCACGTTATGCATATTTACACAGTGGTTTCCATTGCCTTCTGTGTCCTCACGTTGTTGATCATTGCCAATTCTTCCTCATTTAGGACCAGTTTCAGATCTCAAGGGAAAGAGAGTGCCCTGAACCTCTGTCGGCCCCTCCGCCCTCTTTGGAAAGGCTGTTGGCTGAAAAAGGGTGACACCTTATGCTGGAAGTCTTCAGACACCAATGCTGATTATTCTTATTCAAAATTCAAGCGATGGTGAGGTTCAAACCCGGGACTGAGGACTTTCCTGATTACTGAAAAAGACGCTACCCCTGGGTGACTGGCCCCAAAGAGCAGGGTGTGACTCACTGAGATATCCAGGAAAGCAGGAGCTATGAACACTGGGGCTAGTCGTGCACACTGAGGGGAAACAAGAAGAGAATACTCCAGCCAGCACAATAATATTGTCACACTCAATGCTATGCCTTACAATCACATTTCCTTCTCTATTCAGCTATCGCCCTGAATATTTTCTGTGCATTCCCTTTCACTAAACAGACGGGCAATCTCTGCCCCCCGTGTCTTGTTTCAAGTTCCCTGTGGCGTTACGAGGTCGTCCAGGGAATCCTATCAGGTTTCCTGCTACTGGGATATAGCAGATTATATTCGCTGTCGACCTACAGGTGTACGACATATCTCCCACAACGTCAGTATTGATGTGACGTTTTCATCCAGCTATCATTTGTTGCCTCTGTCTCTCGGATACATATGCTCCATACAAGTCTATTTTGTTTCCTTTTCAATTTTTTAAAAAAAAATCCATATTCAATAGACTACAGGTTACTTCACAAGTTGTAAACGTTGTCCATCAGGTAAAATTGCATACACTGTGTAATCCATTTTTTTCTTTTAATGGTGGCCTCTACTGCAAACTGCTCAACACGAAAATTATTGTTTAAGAAATACATCACCACTGCTGTCTTTTCAATGAATCGAATTGTGGAGACATTACATGCATATATACAGTTCTATTTGCTTTACTCAAATGCAGATTTTGAATATACTCTTAAGAACTTTTATAGCATACCTGTTGTATTTCTTGTCCATCTTCATTCCCTCAGGCTTCACATCAAAAATCCCCTGCATATCCATGATCATGTAGTTTCAAAAAGTAAGTTGATACCCCAACTTATCAGTTTGTTTCTCTATCACTGGATCCCTCCCTCTCTCCCTCCCTCTCTCCCTCCCTCTCTCCCTCCCTCTCTCCCTCCCTCTCTCCCTCCCTCTCTCCCTCCCTCTCTCCCTCCCTCTCTCCCTCCCTCTCTCCCTCCCTCTCTCCCTCCCTCTCTCCCTCCCTCTCTCCCTCCCTCTCTCCCTCCCTCTCTCCCTCCCTCTCTCCCTCCCTCTCTCCCTCCCTCTCTCCCTCCCTCTCTCCCTCCCTCTCTCCCTCCCTCTCTCCCTCCCTCTCTCCCTCCCTCTCTCCCTCCCTCTCTCCCTCCCTCTCTCCCTCCCTCTCTCCCTCCGTCTCTCCCTCCGTCTCTCCCTCCGTCTCTCCCTCCGTCTCTCCCTCCGTCTCTCCCTCCGTCTCTCCCTCCGTCTCTCCCTCCGTCTCTCCCTCCGTCTCTCCCTCCGTCTCTCCCTCCGTCTCTCCCTCCGTCTCTCCCTCCGTCTCTCCCTCCGTCTCTCCCTCCGTCTCTCCCTCCGTCTCTCCCTCCGTCTCTCCCTCCGTCTCTCCCTCCGTCTCTCCCTCCGTCTCTCCCTCCGTCTCTCCCTCCGTCTCTCCCTCCGTCTCTCCCTCCGTCTCTCCCTCCGTCTCTCCCTCCGTCTCTCCCTCCGTCTCTCCCTCCGTCTCTCCCTCCGTCTCTCCCTCCGTCTCTCCCTCCGTCTCTCCCTCCGTCTCTCCCTCCGTCTCTCCCTCCGTCTCTCCCTCCGTCTCTCCCTCCGTCTCTCCCTCCGTCTCTCCCTCCGTCTCTCCCTCCGTCTCTCCCTCCGTCTCTCCCTCCGTCTCTCCCTCCGTCTCTCCCTCCGTCTCTCCCTCCGTCTCTCCCTCCGTCTCTCCCTCCGTCTCTCCCTCCGTCTCTCCCTCCGTCTCTCCCTCCGTCTCTCCCTCCGTCTCTCCCTCCGTCTCTCCCTCCGTCTCTCCCTCCGTCTCTCCCTCCGTCTCTCCCTCCGTCTCTCCCTCCGTCTCTCCCTCCGTCTCTCCCTCCGTCTCTCCCTCCGTCTCTCCCTCCGTCTCTCCCTCCGTCTCTCCCTCCGTCTCTCCCTCCGTCTCTCCCTCCGTCTCTCCCTCCGTCTCTCCCTCCGTCTCTCCCTCCGTCTCTCCCTCCGTCTCTCCCTCCGTCTCTCCCTCCCTCGTGATATAATTCAGCATCCATACATCAGTTTTCGAGTTACCTCACAACCAAAAGTAGCAGCCAGTTGACTTTAACTGCTTCTAAATTGTCTGATAGTTGTTCTGTCAGGGCAGCAAAATTGTTGGCCCTTATGTTTGGAATTTGGTTTGTGCTTCATTTTGAACAATTTGTTGTTTTGCATCTTAGGCTACGCCAATGGGGAATATAGCAGAAGTAGTGCAGAAAAAGACCAGTTAATTGGTGGCACAGTCACGTTAAGTGTTCTGTTGCCCCGGTGGACAGTCCCTCAGCTGTACCGCCTGCAGTGAGCCCCTGTGTGAACACGCCCACCCACACAGTGTTTCTCTGTGCAGCTCGCCGACCGCCACAGGGGGTGGGTCCACCCCCAACTCTGACAGTCAACCCCACAGCGCCCACAGCCGGACTCCTGCTGCAGCTGCGCCTCCCACGTCTGCCCGACACACCCCTCCACCTGATGACGCAGCCGTCTCTCGCTTCCGGTGAGTTGTGTTGCCACACGTGCCCAAGTCTTACCCTCAGAGTACTGCTTATTTTGGCATTAACCAGCCGATATAGTAAATAAAATAAAATACAGATTCCTTCAGTTTTTGGATAGAGGTTACAGTTGCCAATAAATATTACTCCTATCTCACATTTTTGGCTATGATATTTTGAAGATTGAGCACATATGCAGAAGATTTCTCGTTCTCTGTATTTGCAGTGAGAATTACGTTCAGTTCAGTCACTCAACTGTAGTTACGTAGGAAGTGTCCCATACAAATCATACCCATTCCCAAAGATTCTTTATATATTGATGTGTTGAATCTAGATTTTGTTTTTAGTGACGATTATGTGTCTTACAAACTGATTCTGAATTAAATGGGTGTGGAAACACGATTTTTCACACAATTCCTCTCAACAAAACCTATGTGAATGGTTGTAGATATAAGTTGTTGAAGACACTGAGTAAGAAATGGCGAAAATAAGGTAAACAGAAATACAAGTAATAATGACAAAAAGTTAATATTTAGTACAGTAATGAGGATACAGCTTGTTTTGGGTATGTCTTAAAATGTAATTCGAATATTCCTTAAATGGTTCCCTAGTGAGTTACATCTGTAGTGACTACTGAAAATCTGTGCCGCACTGGAACAGGAACCCAGATTTGCTGCTTATTGCAGGCAGTCTCCTTGAACAGTCTGCTGCCTGAGTACACCTCCACTTCTGACTCAGCTTCTCATCGAAACTTGCACTAGAGTTTATCCCGAGGGACTTGTGGGAAGAGTAGCAAAAGGGAAATCGAATCAGTGGATGTGTTATCCTACTGCAGAGGATGTACATGAGAACCTCCGGTGGTAGTGTCTGCAAACCATGGGTAAAAAGCATCATCCACAATGGTAATTCCAGTTACGCCAGCAAACGCGCTCAGCTGGTCTAATGGTTGAGGTATCTGCTCTCGAGAAGTGAGAAATGCAGTGGGTGTGGCTGAGTGGAGATGCGTACAGCACTGTATGGCTCGTCACTCGTAAACAAACTCCTCTATTCGATGGATGTTGAAGGTCACCAGGTGTGATGAGTAGTGGATTTGATTCACAGAGGAGAAGTTTTGCATAATTCCATGGTATAGTTAACTTCTAGTTTCAGAAATGAGCAACTGACGTGGGCAAAGATAGTTGGTCCTACTGAAAAATATATTGACATCTCACAGTGAACTGATACATTTACAAGATGACTTCATAGCCTGTGGATTTCAGTATCAAGTATGGACCATTTTATACTTCAGTTTTATATATACCCAACAGCAGTTTCCTCAATGATTATGGTGCCACTAAACCGGAGTTACTAAATACAGTTTTCCTTAATTCCTTCACGAAAAATTATGTATATTAGGTGTTGTGAAACAACTCAAATCACTTAAGAAAGGCAAGTCTTCTCGTCCAGATGGAATACGAATCAGGTTCCTTTCAGAGTATGCAGACACAATAGTGCCTTTCTTAGCAATCATATACAACAGTTCACTTGGCGAAAGGTCTGTTCCTAAAGACTGGAAAGTAGCACAGGTCACACCAACACTCAAGAAAGGAAATAAGAGTAACCTATTGAATTACAGAGACATATTACTGACCTCAATTTGCTGTAGGATTTTGGAGAATACACTGTACTCGAACATTATGACTCACCTCGAAGAAAATGACTTATTGATACATAACCAACACGGATTCAGAAAATATCGCTCTTGCGCAACACAGCTAGCTATTTATGCCCATGAAGTAATGAGTGCTGTCGACAAGGGATCTAAGATCGATTCCATATTCTTAGATTTCCAGAAGGGTTTGATACCATTTCTAACAAGAGACTATTACATGGTGTATACGACCCGGAAGATCCGGGAAAGACCTAGGAATTTTTTCATCTGCAGGAAAAACAGGGGAATTTTCTAGAATCCCGTGAGTTTTCCATTGATTTAGTTTTCAGTTAATTTTTTATCATTTTAACTGGTAATAACCAATACTCTAACAATGGAAATTACTGTATACCGCTACTGCAGAATAATACTGCAGCAACAAAATATGAACGAGGGAATGAAATATAAATTCCAAAGGAAATGCTTCATATATAAACAAAAAACACACAGCGCTCATACAAGCGTCTGCCAACAGCAAAATGTGTGATAGGCTGTAGGAAGACAATGCAGTGCTTAGTAACAACAAAGTACCTCCGATGAGCGTTAAGTCTCAACTGTTCACATCAGATTCATTTAAGCAGTTACGAGCGGAACCACGCGCATGCGCAGTTGAGTCGCGTCTGAGTGGTACCTTCTCCCGCTTCTGGAAACAGGAATGTCGCTGTTGGTTGTGTACGCAGCAAACCGGAGTGTCTGAACCAGGCGGCAATTTCGGCGGCGAGGGGGAAAATTCGTATTGTTGAGGAAAAATAACCTTGTTTCACAAAGCACCTAGCATCTAGAGCACATTGGTCTATCAATTATTCAAAAGAGTTTGAAGCTCATCCCTGTTGCTTTTTGAACATTTTTGATCACATTCTAAGTTGATTTCTGAATGACTCGTAAGTTGATTTTTGAATGCGTGCATAGTGTACGTGATGTACCTGCCGGGGGAATCCTCGTCGCATCTGGAAATAAACTTTCCTGCAGACAAAAGGGGACGGGGCTACACGAGCTGAGCGGAATAAAGCCGCACGGGTGAATGTAGTGTGTGTGTATGTGTGTGTGTGTGTCTGACTGGTATGCAGCTACGTCCATAGATTCAGACTACCAGAGTGGAAATGAACGACCAACAGGAATAACAGATACGAAATATTAACGTATTATCTTGTCGCTGTATCAAAGAAAATGAAAGTTTGACAGAAAATTTTTGACCAGGTCGCTTCACTAGAGAGGGAAAGTTGTACATATCCTGGTTAGCAGCCGCTTAAGTTCCATTCTGGGAGTAGCGCGGAAAACGCGTTGTACGAACACGTAATAACGCCTAACCGGAGAATAATCGCTGGATAATTACTAAACCGGTGGGTGCCACCATCTAACCGTCTAGTATTGCCCTGCTACGAAATATCATAGATCCAGGGTTGATGCGCAGATCAGGTTGACTTGTAATGGGGAGGGGGTGGGGGGTGATCTGTGTTCACATTTAGTGACTTTGCTGTTTCCTCTTTGTTCACTGCTGTCATATCAAATGAAAGAGAGTGGTTTCTGTGGCTGGGAGATATCAAGGGAATTAAAATACATTCACACAATTACGGAAGATTAAAATATGTCATTAGTTCCAGATTTTAATACAATTTCCACCTATCTGACAGTCAAGCATTAATTATCTTGCAGAACAATGAAGTTACTTTTGTCGCTTTGCTGAAGTAATTCGGCTTTTATTGATCTTTTCCGCTGAGGCAGCCAGTTTGTTTGAAACAAAGTGTTCAATTCCACACTATTGGCTAGTTTCAACTGTTCGCTGCATTTCAAGGGCACGTTTTCATCTTCTACAGGGTGTATACGACCCGGGACAACCGAGAGATCTGGGAAAAACCCGGGAACTTTTTCATCCGGGAGAAAACCAGGAAAAACCCGGGAATTTTTTAGAATTATGGGAATTTTTCATTGCTTTAGTTTTCAGTTAAATTTTTGTAATTTTGACTGGCAAGAACCGTTACTCTAACAAATGATATTACTGTATCCCGCAACTGCAGAATAATACTGCAACAATGAAACTTAACGAGAGGAAAAAAAAACCAAAATAACTTAAAATGCAAACGAAATGCGCCACATACGACGACGACACAGAGTCCTCGTGCAAGCGTCTGCCAACAGCAAAACGTGTCAAAGGCTTTGGGAAGGCTGTGCAATACTTCATAACAACAAATTCCCTCCGATGACCGTGAAGTCACAACTGTTTACACTACATTCGTGTTAGCAGTTACGAGCGAGCTCATGCGCATGCGCAGTTGAGTCGCGTTTGAGAAGCAGATTCTCCCGCTTCTGGCTACAGGAATGTGTGGCTCTCCGCTGTGCAAGCAGTCGCAGCAAGCAGCTAGATTGTACCGGGAAAAGGGGGCGCCAAATTCATATTCTCAAGGAAAAAAACTTGTTTCACAAAGCGCCTAGCATCCAGCGCACGTTGATCTATCAATCATTTATATGATTTTGAAACGCATCCTTGTTGGTTTCTGAACACATTTTAAGTTCATTTCTGAATGAATCGTAAGTTGATTTTTGAATGCGTGCGTAGTGTACGTGATGTCTCTGTCAGGAGAATCCTAATCGCATCTAGAAAATAAACTTTCTGCAGACAAAAGGGGATGGGGCCGTACGAGCTGAGCGGAGTAAAGCCAAACGGATAAATGCCAGTCGCTGTCTGATTATGTGGTTGATTGGGTTTTCGAATGATCAGCTTTCTTATAATTCGTAGCGAAATCCATAGATTCAGCCTACCAGAACGGAAATAAACGACTGCAGGAATAACAAGTGGGTAAGATTACGTATTATCTTCTCGTTGTATCCAAGAAAATGAAATTTTGACAGAAACTTTCTGCCCAGATTGCTACACTAGTAAGGTCCAGTTGTACAGTCCCCGGCTAGCAGCCGCTTAAGTTCTGATTCGGAAGTAACGCAGAAAACGTTTTGTACGAATTTGTAACAACGCCTAATGGCAGAACAATCGCGGGGTAACTAAACCGGTGTTTCTGGCAGGGTTACTGAAGTTAATCGGCGAACAAATTTTGACAGTAGCAGGAATGTCCACAGAATTGGTGATGACAAGATTGTTAGAACGAGGAAGCAGAATAAACGGGGACATCACACAAATTATGGAAGGACGAGACTATTCCAAATTTATATAAGAATTTCGTAATACTACTTTCCGATCTCATGCTTGAGAAACTGGTGCGCATGAATAAAATGTGAAACTATTTCCTAACATAAAGCTTTCTGCTTGTTGTAGGCCTAATAGGCATTTGATATTGGTACTTAGTGAATTACATTCTATCGTGTTTTAAAAATGACCATTTGTGTCAAAACAGTCTCGATAATTTGGTGTGTGTGTGTTACAAAATTTGCTACAATATTAGAAAGGCCTGTTTTGTTTTATTTAGCATCCAGCGACAAAATAGACGTGATCAGATCCAGAAAACACCAATCTTGGGTATAATTTGTATTAACAGCTTTTTCAGTATTAGATAACGAAATTTCGATTTTTCATGCAGCAAAAAGTTTGGCGAACTTTGGTGAGGTAATAGATTCTTGTGCAGAAAGCAAAGCACGCCATTTAAAGCTGTAGCCAGATTAGAGAGAAAAAATGCTAGGAGGTAAGTATTGAAATGTGTACTTTCTTGCTTGTCTCTTGTCTATATTGGTTTTATGCATCCTATATTTTACTTTTGTCACACAAAACAGGAAGTTATTAGCTATTAGGCAATAAAGAGTCCAAATTTTCTGAAGAGTTCTTGTTCTCACGATTACAAATAATCCCATCCACTATTAATGGCGAGTTTTTTTAAAAAAATAAAGAGGGGCAGGCTGTCAAACTGGCTGACTGGGAGCAGGAGAGGCACCACAGGACATTTCTATTTACACAGTCCTGAATATAGTTTAATGTCATCGCTTACAAAATATACCCGTTTCAATTCCACAGAGTGAAATACAGTGACGTGCGATAGGAGAATGCTGTACGAAGAGGCGTGGCACTGCGGTTCGGCACACTTCAGACCATATAACATGTCTTATATTTTCTCGAACACGTATGTTTTTGTTTCAAATTTTTCAGAATGATGTGTTTTACAAGATGCCCTAGGGTACTTTTGAAAATTCGATTTTTTTGATGTTGACCGGTTCGCAAATATCGTAGATGCGAGGCTGATGCGCAGAGAAGTCTGAACTACAGTGGGCAGTCACCACGTGGCCCGTGTTGACGTTCAGTGATTTTGCTGTTTCTCCTTCGTTTACTCTCGCGTCACATGAAAGCAAAACGGATATCTTTGGCCGGGAGGTATCAAGTGAATTAAAATACATTCACATAATTACTGAAGGCTGATATACATTATTAGTTTCAGATTTTGTTTTGTTTCCACGTTTCTGACATCAAGCACCAATCGCCTTGCAGAACAATGAAGTTATTTTTGTCTGTTTGCTAAAGAAATTTGGCCTTTATTAACCTTTTCTGCAGAGGCATCCAATGTATTTGAAACGAAATTTTTAATTCCACAGTACTGGCTAGTTTAAACTGGTCGCTGCATTTCAAGTGCAAGTTTTCATCTTCTAGCACGTATGGCATTATTCCATAATAATGAACCAAACATGAGATAATGCAGCACTGGTACTCCAAGAAAATTTACATCTGAATCTGGACATACGAATGTGCGCTTTAAGTAGCAGTTTAAATGTGCACATTTTAGTATGGTTCACGAAATTCTGATCTCTTGGAGTACCCTGTGACGTCTTACTGCTTTTACAACGTAATGTAAGATCTTTCAATGTTTTACACGTACGTACATACGGGCTTCCTACGTCATGTTAGCTGCGCAAGCGCGGGGCGCCTCTTACCTGGTGCTCTCCGGCAGCTGCTGGAACGAACCTGTTTCCAGCAGGTCGTGGAAAAATATTGCGAATGTTGGTTTGAAAAGCGTTAATTTCAAAGTAAATATCTTTTAACGTAAGTTGGACTACGCGCGAGGATGTACCATGAAATTCTTAAATCACAGAGTGTTTGACTCCATTTAAAAATCAACTCTTTAATGACAAACCATGTAGAAGAATTTCGAACCCTGAAGATCAGACATTTATGTCATTATTAAAAATTTTACTGCCACATTTGTGTGATGTGTCTTAAAGTGAAACACGCGCAAAAAATCAACATTATCTCGAAAGATTAGCTTCTCTTGCAGCTTATTAACCTTAGTGACCAATATTATATGTGGAAGCTTTGCTTCTCTTGTAGCAACACTATGTATGTTAATGTAAGCCGTTAACTCGTGTGTTACCGCTGCTTAACAGGGGTGTTGCTATTGGCTGACTACGTCACGCGTCCTATGCCCTGAATACTCGCTGTCATGAGCTGGCGAGATCACGTGACATGAGCCGTGGCTGGCTCACAAAAGCGCATCGCAATCTCGATTTCAGTGATTCGGAAAGTAACATGCGGTGTTTGGTGGAATTCCAATGTGTGCTGTCGTAATACGAAAATACGCAACGTACATGTTGCTGCACATCAAAGATATTTCCAAAATGTGACTTTTTCCCTGAGTTTCGTTTTCTAAAGTGCCGGGAAATTCTACGCCCATGTCCAAAACCATAACCATTCAAAGGATTGATAAGTTTTGCACTTCCGAGGGAAAATATACTGTCACTTAAAAGTGTTTTCACGCGGGAGAAAGTGTATTTTTAAGCGGGAAATCCGGGAAAAATCCGGGAATTTCTTTCCTTGTCCATGTATACATCCAGTATTAATCAAATTTGATACGTATGAAGTATCGTCTCTGTTGTGTGACTGGATTCTTGATTTCCTCGCAGAGATGTCACAGTTCATTCTGATAGACGGCAAATCATCGAGTAGAATAGAAGTCATATACGGCGTTCCGCAAGGTAGTGTCATAGGCCCTCTTCTGTTCCTTATTTACATAAATGATCTAGGTGATAATCTGAGCTGCCCACTTAGATTGTTTGCAGATGACGCTGTAATTTACCGTCTAGTAAAATCATCAGACGATCAATTCCAATTACAAAATGATCTAGAGAGAATTTCTGTATGATGCGGGAAGTGTCAGTTTGCACCAAACAAAGAAAAGTGCGAGGTCATCGACATGGGTACTAAGAGGAATCCGCTAAATTTTGGGTATACGATAAATCGCACAAATTTAAGGGCTGTCAATTCGACTAAATACCTAGGAATTACAATTACGAGCAACTTAAATTGGAAAGATCACACAGATAATATTGTGGGGAAGGCGAAACAAAGACTGCGCTTTGTTGGCAGAAACTTAGAAGGTGCGACAAACCTACCAAAGAGAGCCTACATTACACTTGTACGTCCTCTGCTGGAATATTGCTGCACGGTGTGGGATCCTTACCAGGTACGATTGGCGGAGGACAGCTAAAAAGTGCAAAGAAGGGCAGTTCGTTTCGCGTTATCGCACAATATGGGTGAGCGTGTCACTGATATGATGCGCGAGTTGGTGTGGCAGTCGCTGTAACAAAGGCTGTCCTCTTTGCGGCGAGATCTGTTTACGAAATTTCAGTTGCCAGCTTTCTCTTCCAATGGAAAATATTTTGTTGACATCCACCTATGTAGGGCGAAATGATCAACATAATAAAATAAGAGAAATCAGAGCTCCAATGGAAAGATTGAGGTGTTCCTTTTTCCTACGCGCCATTTGAGAGTGGAATGGTAGAGAAATGGTATGAAACAGGTTCATCGAACCCTCTGCCAGGCACTTCAGTGTGAATTGCAGAGTAAACATGTAGATGTAGATGTTGATTCCCTCCTGTATAGAGATTCAAGTACTTTCTGCTTTGATTGACCAAGATAATCAGCTGCAGATTTGATCGACTTTGGAATCCACTGAACATTTAAAACCCTCCTGCACCTCAGGCAGGCAACAGAAGCACACCCATTTCCACTCGCAGTCATGGAAGACAGAGAGAATTGGTGTTGAAATTATATCAGGGGCAGGCAACAAACAGAAATTTTTCAGTTTTCGTGCATACAAATCATGCGGGTAATAACGCGTAATTTAGCACAGGAAGTACATACCTACAAGTAAAAAAATTTTAAAAACGCTACATATAAGATGACACACACCTACATGTGCTACATGCACACTGAAAACATCATCGACAGTGTCGAATTGTATACTTAGTGTCCAGGATAATAGTATTAATAATGCAGCACATGCTGATATCAAAATCCGTATGCTCCGTAGAGAATGTGAAACAAAGCAGAGAAAAATAGAACGCCAAGATGACATGCAAGACTTGGAAAGGTAAGAAGTGGGGAAATGTTTGGGATGCAAACACGCCGGCCGAGGTGGCCGTGCGGTTCTAGGCGCTACAGTCTGGAGCCGAGCGACTGCTACGGTCGCAGGTTCGAATCCTGCCTCGGGCATGGATGTGTGTGATGTCCTTAGGTTAGTTAGGTATACTTAGTTGTAAGTTCTAGGCGACTGATGACCTCAGAAGTTAAGTCCCATAGTGCTCACAGCCATTTTGTGATGCAGCGTCAAGGGTAACAGCAGCCATGTCTCCGAGCTGATAGTCCGTGCTGCTGGAAACGTCGTCGAACTGTTCGTGCAGATGGTCGTTGTCTTGCAAACGTCCCCATCTGTTGACGCAGGGATCGAGACGTGGCTGCACGATCCCTTACAGCCATGCGGATAAGATGGCTGTCACCTCGACTGCTAGTATACGAACGCTTAACCTCCAAGATGGGAGTCAGAAACCACACCACTACGCTGTGAAGTCAACTGGTTAGCATCAGCTATTGTTACAGAAGTAAATGTAAACAAATTACGCGAAATATGCTGATTTTGTCATTTGAACTATATACTAGCTTTAAAATAGTCAACATATCGAGAATACTTAAAGAAACGGCTATTTCTAAGACAAATGTAGCAATTATATCCAGGAAGAAAAGCAAATACACTTGAGCAACATTATTTATTGCCTGTACAATATAGCGAGTCATTCACTCCCGTAAAGCAGTATACTAATGCGTCAAAAAGCATCGCATTTATGTGAATTCGTTTGTATTACGGTAATTTTTCAGTTTCAATTATTGAAAGTGTTATGTATGTGCAGACGTCTTACCCTTTCGTTTGCATCGCCGCTTTCCACAATTTCTTGTCCACGCCAGTTCGGAATGTTTATGCAGGGGATTGCTGCTGGTAATAACTTCTTTCTTGAAGGTAACCCTAGAAGCTCATTTCTCAAATCCTGTTCACAATCTTCTGGCCGATAAGGAGCTGACCACACACGTGCAGTTTCCGCATTCACTTCGTCCTTGCGTTTGCACCGAACTATCCATTCACGTCGCAAGTGCTCATCCTTGGGAAACACGTGATACGTAGCGTCCGTCGTCGTCCGAGCACCATTAAAGCAATGTGCCACGGCACACTTACAGCGAGCCTTGCTCGTGGCTGTCTCAAAACTGAATGCTCGGCGCTGCAGCCTCCTCCCCTCTCCGTGACGTCAAGGCGCGCGAGGGCGTCTGCGAGTTTTTTTACTCGCTTGGGGCCGGAATGGCCTGCCTGCTTTTCCTATATGCCTCGGTTCCGAAATGCCGTGCCGGCGATTCCGCGGCGCGCGCCTTAAATCGATGGCGACGCACTGTGCAGGCCCATCCGGGCAGCGTTCATTTTTAGGTAAATGAGTTGGCACCACTGCAAGACAGCAGACGATAGCCACCTCCCGAAACACGACATTGTGGAGTAAATCACATCAACACAGGAACAGAAATCAAAAGCCAAGGTTGCTACATAAATTACGAATATACATCAGTACCGAATAACTTTTCATCTAAAGGCATTTTCATCTACAATTCCCTCCTAAATGGATGGATATATTCCAAAGCGATTATAAACGAAATGTGGTGCAATTATACCGGACAACTAAAGACTTGCTCTTCCATTGTGTTTCCTCTAAGAGGTAAAAGTTCCTCTTGATTGGGTGGATTGAAGCGCAACCATTCTTGTGATACGAGTAATTTTTTTTTGTTTTTACGGCAACAACTAATTTGTGTAATGTCAGCACTAGTTTTTAGCCATACAAAAGTCCCTATGGTTGATCAAATTACCTATTTTGAGAAACTCCTTGCAATGATGGATTTATACTCCAAATTTCGTAGTGCACTTTCTTGGCGGCTCTGGCAAACCACGTGGTTTATTTTCGGTCGCCTTTGTGATGCGTCCAATAGCGGCAAGCCTGACTTGTGTGTAAACTACAATCCTTTCTTTTTGAGACTGGCAACATTAGCCCCCAGTTCTCTCTGTGCCGACTCTTTAATACAATCCGTGATTGCAACAGAGGTGACTGAGCCATTTTTACCCCAAAGATCGCAATTCTTTGCATTGTGCAGATTTTCCTGTGATGTGGTGCGCTTGTCGATCATCTCTGAATAACATATTCGTACATGTCCACAGAGCATTTCACACGGTGGATTACTCTCGACTGTTGAAGGAGATGGAAACGTGTGGAATAGGTTCCCATGTATGTGAGTGGACCTCAGCTCTTAAGTGACAGAACCCAGTATGTTGCCCTCAGTGGCGAGTGTTCGCCAGAGGCAGGAGTGCTCCAGAAAAGGGTGGTGGGGCCGCTGTTACTGTCTGTATACATAAATGGTCCGGTGGACAGGTATCTGCGGCTGTTTGCTGATTGTCCCCTGGTGTACAGTGAGATGTCGTCGTTGAGTGAGTGTAGATGGACACAAGGCGAGTTGAACAAAATTTCTAGTTGGTGTGACGAATGGCAGCCATCTGTAAATGTAGAGAAACGTAAGTTGATGCAGGTGAGTAGGAAAAACAGACATGTAATGTTGAGGTACAGCAGTAGAGGTGTTCCGCTAGACACAGAGGCGTCGCTTAAATGTCTGAGCGAGAGTTCGCAAATGATACGAAATGGAACGAGGTTGAGAGGACTGCGGTAGGGAAGGCGGGAGGTCGACTTTAGTTTGTTGGGAGAATTTTAGGAAAGTGTGGTTGGCCTGTAGATGAGGCTGCATGTAGGCCGCTGGTGCGACCTATTCTCGAGTACTGCTCGAGTGTTTGGTATCGGCAACAGGTATAATTAAAGGAACACAGCTAAAGGATTGACAGCTGAGCTGCTAGATTTGCTACCGGTAGTTTCGAGTGACTCAGAGGTATTGTGCAGAAGCTTCAGGAACTCGAATCGGAATCACTGGAGGGGGGACGACGTTCTTTTCGAGGAATTCTGATGAGAAAATTTAGAGAACCGTCTTTCGAGGGTGACTGCAGAACAATTCTAGTTCCGGCAATGTACACTTGAGACGAGGCGTGTGAAGATAGGGTGAGAGGCGTTGTCGCTCGTACAGAGGCATACAGGCAGTCGTTTCTCCCTCGCTCTACTTGGGAGCGGAACGGAAAAAGCAGATGACTGCAGTCAGTTGAGAACTTTTTATATGTACCAGTTACTACTATTGTTTCATATGGTTGCTGCTCCACCTACATTGATTATTTTGTACTAAATGCAGCAGTTTTATTACGTCTGTAGTTTCTAGTTGGTATTTCACTTGTCTTTGGAGTTTCTTACTGGCTCTCTCGCTTGGGATTAGCCTTTAACTTGCATCAGCTGTGGGGAGAGGTTCCCGTGACATTGGTTAAAGTTCAGCAATGCCAGATCTATACCAGTATTTTGATATTTGTAAGTGTACATGCGATAATGAATCAACACTCTGTTTGTATTTCTTACAGGCACCTGATTTCTTTCTGGCATGATCTAATTTATGCATTGCATTAGATACAGGAAATACAGTACTTTTTTGAGACTGGTCTAAAGTTACGGCTTAAGTGTTTGTACTACTACTGAAAGAGAAATTTTACTCGGAAGCAGCGTAGCTGGTGTACACTTTAAGTTTACTTAGAACTTTTTAAGTATAAATGTAAAGTTTTACGCCTTCTGTAGTGGTGTGTAACTTATTTTGTGTCCAGAATTTTCAGAAAATGCAAAAAGTTGCACAAAGTTAACATGACTGAATATAGTAGTTGTGCAGGATGCCGCCTGCCACAGACCATATGGTGGGTTGCAAAGTTTGTAAGTAGATGGAAATGAATGTTCCAGTGGATGTATCTCTTGTTGCATGCATGATTATATGAGCACATGTGACGATTATTATGCAGCGGGTAGTGTGTGTGTGTGTGTGTGTGTGTGTGTGTGTGTGTGTGTGTGTGTGTGTGTGTCAGGGAGAGCCGATCCGGTGCCCTTGTTGTATTTGAAATATGTCGACCAACTTATTGTGTACGAAGCAGTGACTTTTATATCTTTTGTCGGTATGTCAGGAAATTTCCATGTTACTTGTCTGAATCAGCTGTCTGGTGAGGAAATTGTATTTCAGTACTTACAGATACGTTTAGTTTCTAGTGTTTTCTTCCTAAGTGACAGAAGGAATTGGTACCCAGAGAAGGTAGTTTTGGGGTGTGTTTGAATGTAGATGAAGGATTGGGTAGCAACTGCATGCCGAGGTGAAAGGAGGCGGATCTGTGGATTGAATTATGAGGAAAACCAAATGAATTTGTTAGGAGATGGAGTGCACCTATTTTTAATGGGAGATGGCTGAAGTTTTTGATTATGGGCTAGTGCTGTGGATCTGTCTGTAATACGCTGGTTAACCCGTATCGCAGAAGCGAGATTTCTAGATTTGTGACTTGTCGCTCGGAAGAAGTGTATTCCGAATTGTTGGCAGTTTTGCGGCTGTGACAGTTTCTTTCATTTGGTGTGTGTGTCTCGACAGTAGACAGTAAGTGTTTCGATGTTTTGTGCAGGAGCCTTTCTGAGGAGGAGCGAGGCAGGAGGCTGAGAGAGGCGGCTGTGGAGGGGGCGGTGGAGGAGGTGCGGGCGTTGCTCGCGGGTGGGGCGGACGTGGGGGCGATGGACGGGGTGTTCGGGCGGACCGCCCTGCACTGGGCTGCATGGAGAGGCCGCGCGGCTGTGGTGCGGCTGCTGCTCTCTGCGGCGTCCGACCCCAACGCCAGGGATCACTGCGGGCAGACGCCGCTGCACTGGGCGGCATACAATGGCAACACAGAAGCGGCGGCTGCGTTGCTGCAGGCCGGAGCCGACAGGGGGGTGGCGAGTAATAGTGGGAGGACCCCCCTGGACATGGCCAGGCAGCGCAACCATCAGGAGATCGTCGAGATGCTAACAGGGTGTTAGTACGCGCCAGTAGTACTTCACTGTACAGGATATTAAAATAAAAAATTGAAAAAAAAAGATCGCTTTCTCTAATCATTTCTACATTTTGCAGTCCACACAATTACTCCAGTAACACCACAACTACTGCAACAACACGAGATATCTGTAAACCAACGTGACAAACCTTCCTTTTGAGAATTCACTCTGTAAAACATGTCACAAGCAATTTCTGCCAAAGCTCAGCAACAATTGACAAATATTCCATCATTTATAAACTCCACTTCTCTCTCCCTCTCTGTCTTGTGTTTCTCGTCCCACATACAGTATTCAAACAGCTTACAAGAATACAGACGACCTCTCACAACCGCCTGTATTTCGAAATGTAAACACCCAATCTCTTCCAAGACACAAATGCGAGAATACCGGTTGTTGTGCGTTAATGTTAGTTCTTTGCACCAGTCTCCTACATTACCTAATTACTGCAAACCATTTGCTAGCAGTGTCTATGTTGCTACATTACATCACTGCAAACTGCACCATACTCACATTACTGCCATATAAGCTGTTCAGTTAGAATGTATCTTCACTTGCGACCTCACACTGAATTCACTTCTGTGCGTGCACTGCACAAGTACTTTTCGTGTTTAATTGTAATGTCACATTGGTAGCAGTGCTCACACCACATCATGCTCACACCATCTGGAGCCTTCTTGCCAGCTCACCTTCAAATAAAGAGAATTGAAGAACCACCTAAAATCATTAGACTCCTAAACACATCCCTTGCTGCTCTTACAGAACAAACTACCATCTCTCAAGGAATTATACTCAATCGCGCGAGACATGCAGCCATCACTGGAATTATTCGGCAGTTTCCCAAAGTACACTTTTGCGTCTCTGTACACTTTTGCGTCTCTGTACACTTTTGCGTCTCTGTACACTTTTGCGTCTCTGTACACTTTTGCGTCTCTGTACACTTTTGCGTCTCTGTACACTTTTGCGTCTCTGTACACTTTTGCGTCTCTGTACACTTTTGCGTCTCTGTACACTTTTGCGTCTCTGTACACTTTTGCGTCTCTGTACACTTTTGCGTCTCTGTACACTTTTGCGTCTCTGTACACTTTTGCGTCTCTGTACACTTTTGCGTCTCTGTACACTTTTGCGTCTCTGTACACTTTTGCGTCTCTGTACACTTTTGCGTCTCTGTACACTTTTGCGTCTCTGTACACTTTTGCGTCTCTGTACACTTTTGCGTCTCTGTACACTTTTGCGTCTCTGTACACTTTTGCGTCTCTGTACACTTTTGCGTCTCTGTACACTTTTGCGTCTCTGTACACTTTTGCGTCTCTGTACACTTTTGCGTCTCTGTACACTTTTGCGTCTCTGTACACTTTTGCGTCTCTGTACACTTTTGCGTCTCTGTACACTTTTGCGTCTCTGTACACTTTTGCGTCTCTGTACACTTTTGCGTCTCTGTACACTTTTGCGTCTCTGTACACTTTTGCGTCTCTGTACACTTTTGCGTCTCTGTACACTTTTGCGTCTCTGTACACTTTTGCGTCTCTGTACACTTTTGCGTCTCTGTACACTTTTGCGTCTCTGTACACTTTTGCGTCTCTGTACACTTTTGCGTCTCTGTACACTTTTGCGTCTCTGTACACTTTTGCGTCTCTGTACACTTTTGCGTCTCTGTACACTTTTGCGTCTCTGTACACTTTTGCGTCTCTGTACACTTTTGCGTCTCTGTACACTTTTGCGTCTCTGTACACTTTTGCGTCTCTGTACACTTTTGCGTCTCTGTACACTTTTGCGTCTCTGTACACTTTTGCGTCTCTGTACACTTTTGCGTCTCTGTACACTTTTGCGTCTCTGTACACTTTTGCGTCTCTGTACACTTTTGCGTCTCTGTACACTTTTGCGTCTCTGTACACTTTTGCGTCTCTGTACACTTTTGCGTCTCTGTACACTTTTGCGTCTCTGTACACTTTTGCGTCTCTGTACACTTTTGCGTCTCTGTACACTTTTGCGTCTCTGTACACTTTTGCGTCTCTGTACACTTTTGCGTCTCTGTACACTTTTGCGTCTCTGTACACTTTTGCGTCTCTGTACACTTTTGCGTCTCTGTACACTTTTGCGTCTCTGTACACTTTTGCGTCTCTGTACACTTTTGCGTCTCTGTACACTTTTGCGTCTCTGTACACTTTTGCGTCTCTGTACACTTTTGCGTCTCTGTACACTTTTGCGTCTCTGTACACTTTTGCGTCTCTGTACACTTTTGCGTCTCTGTACACTTTTGCGTCTCTGTACACTTTTGCGTCTCTGTACACTTTTGCGTCTCTGTACACTTTTGCGTCTCTGTACACTTTTGCGTCTCTGTACACTTTTGCGTCTCTGTACACTTTTGCGTCTCTGTACACTTTTGCGTCTCTGTACACTTTTGCGTCTCTGTACACTTTTGCGTCTCTGTACACTTTTGCGTCTCTGTACACTTTTGCGTCTCTGTACACTTTTGCGTCTCTGTACACTTTTGCGTCTCTGTACACTTTTGCGTCTCTGTACACTTTTGCGTCTCTGTACACTTTTGCGTCTCTGTACACTTTTGCGTCTCTGTACACTTTTGCGTCTCTGTACACTTTTGCGTCTCTGTACACTTTTGCGTCTCTGTACACTTTTGCGTCTCTGTACACTTTTGCGTCTCTGTACACTTTTGCGTCTCTGTACACGCTTTGGAAGCAGACCACACTTCGAACATTCATTCCCCTGTCTGCTGTGATACAATTAGACTTGGCATACCCGTGCGTGCATGTGCGACCAAAGTGGCAGACTGCATTTTGAACAAGAGCTTCTGTGGCCCTCATGTGGCGGCGTTACACACGGAAGCTCCTCAACATTCTCTATGAGGAAGCAGCGGCGCCAGGAGACAGTATTGACTTGGTGAGTGACCTCCACGGCATTGATGAATACTTCAGGCTCTGCCAGTTGATCCTCAACATAAATGTAATATACTGTGCATACACGGGAAAAGAAATCCACTACTGTACAATTACACTGCTGATCACAAATTGCTGGAAACAGTAAGTCACCTACCGTAAAATATCTAGCAGTAACTATCCAGAGCCACCTTGCGTGCAATGACCAAAAATACCAATTGCTAAGAAACTGCAGTACATCTTTTCTCAGCAATTCCATAATCACATGTTTTGGGCTCCTAAATCCAAATTTCGTGCTTCCTGCTCTGTAGTATGTAGGCTTCACAACGAAAGCCTCAAAATTTTCCGACTTTTCTCAGATTTTCATTTATTTCACAAAGACTACGTGTTTCTCATAGTTGACAACCCAACACAAAATTAAATTGGACAAACTCTTCTACAACATGCAGCAATCAGCAGTGATTTTCTGACAACGAGTGGTGACCGCACTAGAGCGTCCTAAAAAAGCGGCGACTCCCCAAAATTCGGATCGTGCCTAACGCCATTCACCTGTTGCACTCTGCTATTACGGCACTTTGGAGCGGTATGGCACGCGTCAGCAGACGGAAAACAGCCCAGAACTCCACCTGTGTTCTTCGCATCGTCAAACACAATAGCACTCACGCCAGACATCCGCTGTCGAAACGGACGTCATATATTTTGAAACGTGTTCGCATTTATTTAAACTAGTGCTTCTAAGTGTGTGGTTGGTATCTGAGAAATGGGTAAAATTTATTTTGATATCGAAATACGTAAATCTCAGTCCAGTGCGACAGAAAAGTGTAAAAATTAAATTTTGTACGGAAGTATGCGAAGCACACGCTACACGATGCGAAATCCAGGCTAGCCGGTACATCAAAGAATGGGCCTGCGAGAGAGGAGATCGTTTTCAATGTAATTTATACATACCACTTGTCTGCAAAACAGATAACTCAATTTAAAATATTGGTCCTGAATACTGTAAATCCTTATCTTCAAACTTGTAAACAATAACTGCACCAGATCTGCTGTCGTGTCTATTGTGCAAATGAAGATAAAATGTAACGCATCCCGCATTGTGTCAAAACTGCTCCAAAATTCACAAGATAACGTTCTGAAATAATTTACCGATTTGGAAAGTCTGAAATGATAATTTCACAGATACATTGTGGTGTGTGGCGGAGGACAGTTTGAGTACCACAGCTGTTCCGGCCTTTTCCTGTTGCAGTCGCGATACGAGAAATATCTTTGGACTACTCGTCTATTAAGAGCTCTGAATGGAAAGTAAGAAACCCGGAGAACATCTGGCGTGCATTTCCTCGCCATGTTACAGTTTTAGGTGGAACCTTTAACCTGCCACCTCTGCAGTGGGCGACATAGGTGGCTGAGACTGACGGCAGGGCCAGGGAATCGTGAGAAACTGATCCAAGTGCTTTACTCAAAAACTACCTCGGGCCATTAATCTGAGAAACGAGTCGTGAAGACAGCATCTTAGACTTGCAAGTGACAAATAGAACCGAACTTTTCGAATCTGTTAGGGTAGAACGGGGAATCAGCTATGCCAAGACCGTTACAGTGTTACCGAATACGACCGTAACCATAAATAGAAAATAAGTTGGGAATATTATTGTCCTTAGCAAGAGCGACGAGAAACAGGCTTCAGGTTACCTTTCCTTTACTCTGCAGCACCAACAGCGCGGGTATCAGTGGAAGAAGTTGAAGAGCATTGTGAAATACGCTTCAGACAGGTGTGTACCGACCAAATGCGTTTCAAGCCCGGTTTCACAGCGATGAGTTTACAGCACTTTGTTTCATTTAAGTATGCGTCTGCGCACGCCAGATGACGAGATAACAAAGAAATTTCCGAGATCCGAATTTCATCGATAAAAATGACGCCAAAGAAACAGTTATTTCCGGAAAGAGCAACATATCTGTAACATGTTGCATTACTCTCTACGTAACGAAAGCCTGTGTAAACATTCGGTCTTGTCTGTAAGGCAGAAACGCTTACGACACTGTTATTCACGTGCAAACAGCAACAGGTGGCGTCAGACAGCCCGCGCAAACGGCCGGCGCAGTCGCCGAGGGGAAACTCGCAGGTGGGGGAGCGACGCAGAATGCGGGCAGCGAATCCGGCAGAGGGCCGCGCATGCGCAGAAGCTGCGGCGGGGCGGGAGCAGGCGGTAGGGGCGGTCCGACCACGGCGGCGGAGAAAAGACCGGCCACACGACAGGGGGGCCGAAACTAAATCAGGACGATCACTTCCGACATAAAATCTGTAATACTGTTTTGCGATTACTGCTCCAGGTGCACTCAACAATTTCAAAGTCGGTGATGATCGCAGACACCGGTGTCCGGCTGCCATTTAATGTCCCAGTATTACAAAGATATTTTCTCCCGCTCTCGCAGCAGTTTCGCAGTTATGTCACAGCACGCTACATCTGTCTAATGGCAATCCACTATGTACTAACACTAAACATTATTTCGATAACAACCTCTGTTAAAATTAGTGCTCTGGATGATTCAATACATGTAATGTTTTATTTTTGCAGCAAGTCTCAATGATAGGTATAGGTACATCCGCTGGCTTTCAAGCTGTCATTACTATCGATCCAGAAATCAACAGCGCAACGGCAGTTCTTTTAAGGGATGGGTTTACACCTGAAAACGTCCAACTTTATCCCAGCAGACGTGCAATTGCATGTTCTGTAGCTGAGACATTCCGCTTAAATATTTACGCGTGACGTTACACATGCACGGTCGGACTATTTTTTAATCAGGATGTCCCATGTCTTTTGGTAAATGTGTGTATGCGAAGCACACGCTACACGATGCGAATTAGAGGCTACTCAGTATATCGAACAATTCGCCTGCGAGAGAGCAGGCCGATTTCAGTGTAATTTGTATATGTCATTTGTCTGCAAAACAAATGACTCTGATTAAAATGTTGGCCCTGAATATTGTTAAGCTTTGTATTTAGACTTCATTCACCCGTTTGAAACATCTAAAATGATATATTTTCACAGATATATTGTGACAGTCGCTGTACCTTGCGGTGGACATGAACATTGATTCTAATTAAATTTGTTGGCTTAGCAGTCCGAAGGGAACGCTCCTGTTCTGGAACCAGTTACTATTAAGAAGGTGACGGAACAGTCAAAAACGTACGGTACAGGTCCAGCGCGACAGCCGTCTGGAGGCAGAAAGGGTGCCAGCGTCAAAGAGTCAGCAAACGGATTCGATACGCCCGCGCATGCGCAGAAGTACGCCTTCTGCTTCTCGCTCGGGTGGCCACCGGGCAAGTGCAGAGTTTCGTAATGCAGATTTTGCGCCTTTTGCGGTGAGTAACTCTTCACGAACACAGTAACTAAAGGATGTAGAAAAAGAGCCGGGAGGACGCATTGTGACAGGAGTTGCGAATGTGGTCACCTCTCTAAACCTCTGCACTCCCTCCGCATCAAACAAGAGAGCTCCAAGGGAAAGATTTTTCAGCCATCGACTCAAAAGGCGCGACACCCTTCTGTGGCGCCCTGCAAAATCTGACTGCAGGTCTGGACACGGAAGCCGTAGCTGAGCGGCGCGCCGCCACGCGCACTCACTGCACGCACGTCTCGCCAGTGTCGGCTTCGAGGCCTGACAGACTCCACACCACAGCGGGCTGTGAGTAGCTGTGCAGGATTACGACGCAGCCCCTGTCAGCTTCTCTGACCGTGACACTGTAATTGTGAAAGCAAAAGGTCTACCTCGTCCCAAAATAATTGGCGGAGGATAATGGAAATTAAATTGTAACCTCCTCCACATAACATCGGTGAACATACATTTCATTGCTCGGTACAAACGCTTCTTCCGTAACGCGAGTGAGTGGCGGCTGAATCTTGCAAAATCCGGTGTTCGGAAATTAGTTACAAATGTCGCCTACAGGATTGAAGTAAAGCGTGAATTTCATTTTGAATTATTTGAAACGTGTAAGAATAATTAGTAATTCTCACTACATCACTCAAAAAAATAATTCGTTCACGTGACATATCAGACAGTAAATAATACAAAACGTGTTGGCAAGTCCTTTGCACGACTCACTTATCTACAGAATTTTCATTTGGGGAATAGTAAACAGTTATGTATAAAATGCTACACAGGCAACCACGTCCTCCAGATAAACTCATGTGTGTTAACTGGAGAAACACTGGCCACGGTGGCTGGAAAGGAACAAGTAGTGGCGAAGCCTTCGACTGCAGGCGACGGACTAATTGAGCGACATTTTGGAAGAAATTTTCCTCCAACTGTCAGCAAGCGAGGCCGTGGAGATGGTGTAAGGCGTGTGGTGACAAAGTTAAAAAAGAAACTGGAGAGTCGAAACGGAAAGAAACAACATACTGATGTTCAGTGTGTGATGTTACGCTGTGCAAGGCAGAATGCTTTGAATCGTTTCACGCTCTAACAATATACCAGCACTTGCAAAGTAAGTTAGAAATCAGATTAATAATGTTGCTCACGCAGCATATGTTATCTTTATCGGGCAACATCAAAGTTATTCACTTTGGATGGTATCGTCAGAATGGAAATAATGAGGTCACTGCAAAAAGAGTCATTAATTTGGCACTTACGTTGAATGGATTCCCACGTAGATTTCGTCCAAGTCGTTATGGCTCATCTTGTTGATTCTAGGGTGATTCCACTTTGACTGCTAGAAGGTCCAGATCTGTGTTTTAGCAATATTTGAAGACGTAACAAATGCGTTTTTGCGGAAATTCTTAATGATCAAACAATCCCAGATCAGAATAATGGTATGGTAGAAGTAATTTTTGACTTGGTGTTCACGATCCACATTCTTATTAAACTTCTTGTAAATTCACATATACTTCTTCTTAATTGTCAAATCAAGAAAACAGTTTTGTATCAATCTTCGTATACTTGATTTCCACTTTAACGAAATACAAGACTTGACTGTTCTTTTATAAAGCGAAATAACAACTTCTGCCAAAGCGAAACAAAGACTGCTCTGTGCGCATTCGCGCCAAAATGGTTACAATTAAGTCAAAGCCCGCATCTCGTGGTCGTGCGGTAGCGTTCTCGCTTCCCACGCCCGGGTTCGATTCCCGGCGGGGTCAGGGATTTTCTCTGCCTCGTGATGGCTGGGTGTTGTGTGCTGTCCTTAGGTTAGTTAGGTTTAAGTAGTTCTAAGTTCTAGGGGACTAATGACCATAGATGTTAAGTCCCATAGTGCTCAGAGCCATTTGAACCATTTAATTAAGTCAAAGATTATGGCAGTCTCACAGAAAAGAATACACACAAGAACCATATCACTGTAATATATCGATACATCAGAGTAGCTATACATTAATTAAAAAAATGTGAATATTGTCACAAAAATATGTCTGTTACTTGGCAGAAAAGCAGTACGATATTACTGGTATCGACAACTGGAGTTGGAGTGCCGTAATGGTCAGTTAAATAAAGAACCATTACAACACGAAAGCCATTTACGTATACAAATTATTTATAAAAAATTGTAATTAGTTGTGTATTGGGATATTTTTTAATAAACGCGTTTCAGTTTGTTTTTATAAAACATAAACAAGTCCAATATTCATTCTACCTATAATAAACCCTACTGTGAAAACTTTATTTTCTTTGTTTCACCTATAAACTTGCGATAACAGCGTAAATTTAAGCGGAGTTTTTTACTATAACGTGTTACTTCATTTTAAAGTTTAATGTACAGGGGTGAAACGGACAAAGTGCAACGATTTATCTGTAACCGTTCGTAAATTGTGATTTTTTTTAAAAACGACAGAAGACCCCAGTCTGGCGTGCTAGTGTGTCATACTGAGTCCCACACTTCAAAGTGTTGATTTGTTGTTCCGGTGAGAGGCAACAAGGCCAGGCTCACTCGATTGCGGGGCCAGCGTGTGTGGGCGGTGGTGTTGTGACGTCACCACAGTGTGTCGGCAAGAGGCGCCTGCCGCGGCCTTCAGTTGATGACAGACTGAGGCAGAGAAACTGCAGACACACTCACTGAGGTCTTGGTGACGCGACACAAAATTACAACGTTTTTCTCTTCCATTATCGTCAAGAGAACTGTAACATTTTCAATATGTGGAACGTAGTATTGAAAGTCTAAACCTGATGTAATCACTGACCAAATGAAAGGAGGAGGTACTGATTTCTGTACGTTTCATAGCGTGCTTTTGGGCAGGGCACCTCCACTTTGCAAATAAAACACAGCTGTTGACAGAGGAAATGGTGGCAGCCAAAAGACATTCATAACGTGCTGGAAAAGAACAGTGATATTACTACAATTCATGTGGCGCTCTGTAGAAAACATTTGAGGCAGCAGAATGTAATGTTTAAAACGTTAACCAGATGTAATTTGTTATAAAAAAGATGTTCTCAAAAAGATTGTTAGAGTAGGGCATCTTCCATTTGCAGATAAAATGCAGTCATCGCCAGAGTAGACTAAAAGACGTCCGTTAAATGCTGATAAAGAACAGCAGAATACCCCCCGTTACTTCAAAATAGGAAGCTGTAGACAATAGCCTTTGACGTTGCAGAGAGTAATATCAAAAAATGTTAACCACATGTAATTACTTACCCAGTGCTAGAAGGAAGTACTTATTTCTCTTCATTTGGGCATCTTTCCTTGGCAAAAAAAAATTTTAAAAATGCGGTCGATATCAGAATAAATGGCGGCAGCGACGTGGCGCTCATTAACCTCCTGGTAAGGAACAGGAGACAGCATTTGAGGCAGCAGGGTCCCGTATGAACAGTGTCTGACCAGGTCTGTTCACCTACCAAGCGGAAGAAGGGAGGAGCAGCTGCGTCGCTGGAGGGTGTCCACGTGTTTGTCGTCGCTGCCGGGGAGAGAGAGGGGCGCTGGAGTTCCAGCGTCAGGAGGGTAGTTGTGAGTTGAGACGCCGAGCAGAGGACTCTGGGCAGTGCAGGCGTAAAGTTAAGAGCACCTGCGTTCAAGTAAAGTGCTCTGTGTTTGAATGCTGTGAAACAGAGGAGAGAGATACGATTAACGGTTCAGAATGAAATGAGGTGTAAGGACATCAGAAAAGAGTATGAAGAGGGATGAAGGGAACATTTTTTTTATTTAGTGGCACTGCAGTCGCGCTAGTTACATTAGTTTCATTGTTGAATTAGACAGCCATATCAAGGAAATTGAGATTTTTCATTAAAGATTTTTTGATTTTGACTGTCAGGGTTTTTTCATTTCTGTCAATTATTTCACTGACGTTTGTGAGAGTAAGATTTTGGTATTGGTGTCTTCCTTTGACAATATTAATAAATGTTTTAATATGAACTGCATACGGGTAATAATATATCTGATAATGTATAAACATTTGCTTAAAGGCATATTTCAGCAATTCCTCGATCCAAGCCATTTTTATTCAAAGCAGTGTCTCACTCAGTGGTGTGTATAAAACAGTTTGCTCGCTGTCTGGAGCATTCCATTAGGCTCTCAGCAACTGGAGTCAGAAATTTGCAACTGGAGCACAGAGAGCAGCCAAGCACTGTGCTTCCAAGCAATTACATTACGAGGTGAGATATTTTCATTTCACGATCTGTTTGCTACGAAAATTGTCAGGAAACAGGCATCATTTCACGAACAGAATTACTTGCAGACCATTAACACACGGGGACTACTTTGCTTTTATTAAAGAGATTAATAGTAAAGTTCAGGATTTAATCAGTTTACAGTTTTTACGGTATCAATACAGTAAGACAACATATTATCACGTCGGAAGACACAAGAGACACGTAATTGCAGGGAAAAGGACAGCCACAAAAGAATGTGCATCATGCGATTAGAAGCATACCAACTGACTTACATAATTTCACCACACTGACTGACTATGGATCTCCAGTTACATCGATTAGTGATGCAGCGGGCAATACACACAATGCGAATAATTCTCGCTGTACAATCCCATTACAAAGGACTTAAGTTAGAGGAGCAGTTTCAGGAAAAACAATAGATGTAAAAACCACTCACACACACTTAAAATTTGTTGTTCACAGCCACACAATTTACGCAGAATTTTGGATCGTCCCACTTTTAAAAACTGACGCTAAGCTGCGTATGGGTTTTTTAACAGAACATGATGCCATTTCGGACTATGAAGATGCATTACACTTTCAGCAGAGCATTTCAATACACGAATGGGAAATTAACAGATTAGAGCTTTCTTCATACACAAAAAATAACCAATGGTACACATCATTTTTAACTGACACGTATTTTGCCACAGTCAATGCGGATGAAGGATTAAATTTCGACGTTTCGCAGACAATCAAAGCCAAGGAAGACAGTCGTGAAGCAGCAACAGACGAACCAAACAACACACTCCATTGGACAGATTTTTCAGATCACCACTAATTCAATCGCTATTGATACAACTTTGCTCTCGCCACATTTAATTTTGAAGGATAAAAATCAGCCAGACAAAGTAAAAGAACTTGTGTCTCTCCCCAAGTCACAGCGTCTACGTCATCGTAAACTCACAGACACTGCAACAGTTAATACAAAAGAGGCAGCTGAGAAGAGGAAAACGCTACAACAGAAGGTAAGTCACACTAAAAAATTTCAAGTTGGACAGTAAGTTTTAGTTCAAACACGCCCATTGTCTTAGTAAAGCAAAGAACAGGTGTCAGAAATTTGCATTGCCTTATAACGGACCATTTCGGAATCGACGAATCCGACTTCCGAACGTAGGACATCTTGAAACACTCAGAACGAAACCTTCGACAGCTCTTCATCACATCACCAATACAAAACCGTTCACTGTGTAATTGTTTGACTTTGTACTCCTTATTGAAGACAACACCACACCGATATACTACACTTCGTTCCCATATAACGCCAACCGTTTGTACGTAGTTTCATTGACACGTATGTGTGCATGACAATAACATTTTTATCTCATCCAGCACAAGCCATTTCGGATGTTTATTTTCTCTGTTTCATGATTGTTACAGAGTATATATATCTCATTCCGTGTTCTAACATCTGACCCCGATCGTTACAGTACATCATTTTAAAAACAAAGGTTGCGTAAAAGAAGACAAACATTCTTTCGCCAAAGACAAAGGCATCACAAAAGATAAAAGCAACATGAGAAACAATAACATCGAATTTTGCGCGTCATAATGCATTTTCTCTTACAGGCTAACGTACAGAAGTATGCGATAACGGATTCCAGATAGTACTGATAAAACAGGTAGAGTATGAATATTTGCACAGGTTCGACACGTACTGTCAACTATCGGAGAAGATAGTTAATTTCTTCGTCTACCACTGGGATACTCTAATCCTGAGCTATAACCAGGGTTTCTTCATTGACTGTAAGAATTTTACTCTGTGTCGTATGTGAAGACTTAAGGATTAATTATAGATGGAGCATGTGTAGCAATGACTTATGGATTTTTGCAACAAAGATATGGTGAGATAATAGGAAGTGAGGATAGCGAACTTTTCATGATTATTATGCAGACGTTTATGATTTATAATATGAAGTGTGGCACACTGATGTTTGGGAGTATTAGGTATTGCGTGATGATTTAACCTTTGGAGCATGCTTTGTTGATTGTGTTTTGGTGTGTTTCTCTGATGAATAGAATTTCCAATGAAACTCCCCAGCAGATAAAAACTGCGTGCCTGACCGAGACTCGAACTCGGTACCTTTGCCTTTCGCAGGAGAGCTTCTGTGAAGTTTGGAAAGTAGGAGACGAGGTACTGGCAGAAGTAAAGCTGTGAGGACGGGGCGTGAGTCGTGCTTGGGCAGCTCAGATGGTAGAGCACTTGCCATCGAAAGGCAAAGGTCCCGAGTTGGAGTCTCGGTCTGGCACACAGTTTTACTCTGCCAGGAAGTTTGATATCAGCGCACACTCCGCTGCAGAGTGAAACTCTCATTCTGGAATGTCTAATGGTTTGCGATAAGGTGTTACAAAGCGGCAAGACAAAACTGTGAATTTACAGGAAGATAAACACTTTCTTTCAAACATTTACATGTTTTTCTTTGGGAATAACAACCTGAAGGATTGAAGACGCTTATTACGATTTACTTGCTTTGATGAAATTTGTGACTTTGCTTCCACTAATCGATTTTCTTCTCATTCACAGAGTAATATCATTTATCATTACTTTTCACCCACATTTAATCGACTTCATCGGAAAAAGAATTTCTTAATTATTTTCATTCTGCACGTTGACTTTAGTTGTTCATAGATATTAAGTACTCTTCTTGATAACACTTAAATTTTGCATTTGGGGTAATTATAAGTAACTGGCACGTGCATAGATTAAGGTTTTGTGGACACATTTTCATTTGCTTTATCTTTTTTTGTGTGATTGAGAGACAACAGAGAATGCAGCAACACATTGTTCCTTTCCTTTAGCCTGTATACTTCGGCGCATTTACTCGAGTACATAGAAACACGCACTCTGCATAAATCACTATTGTACTCTTGCATAACAACACAATGTTTACCTATTGATATTTTCGTAATGCATTATACATGTAATGATTACTGTATTTTAATGTTTCTTTTCTAGCACAGTAAAACAAATTTCGATTATGATTTTTCTGTTTGACATGTTACTACGGACACATCTGTCTAAATTGCAATGTCGATATTCGTGACAAATGTTTGTTAGTCTTTGTCATTTAATCCGAGAATCTACCATACGTAGTTTTAGATAAACATCTTGGCTTTATTTTCTTTCACTGTATTGTAACAGAATATACGTACTTTGTCAAAGCAGCACATTGATAGACTTGAGTAGAGTTATTCTCTGCACTGTGAGAAAGTTGAACGTATTATGAAAGTTTTCTTTTTATCACGACATGCCAAATCGATTACCGTGATTTTTGGCGACTTCACAGACATTTTGTTAAAAGTAACATGGAGGTACCTTCTGTGAGCGGTCTGGCCCTGAGTTGTCACTGGGTTTGTTGCTGACACGTACTGAGTGCACCAAGTCTGCTCTCAGCCGCCTCCCACACAGTCACGATACGACGCTTTCACTTGGAGAGGTGTTACAACGTCATGAGTGCTGGAAGACACTTCAACATGTGCTACATAGCGTGCTGGGTACACCAACAGCATCGTGTATGAAATGCAGAAAAAGACATTGCTTCGACGTAATCACAATAAGTCTCACGAGATTTTGTGCAGAACAACGATAAAAAATAAAGCAATGAATGTAATTATTTCCCTCAATTGATGACTTTATAGCTAGTTGACAATAATGGAGTAGACCATTTTCTCAACTTGCGCACACTTCTTTCAAACGAAATGTAACGTATTCTGAGTACACCTGAGCACCAATGTAAACAACATTTGTAACTTGACTTGGCGTTCGCCTGAGCACGAAATGGACGAAGCTTTCTGCAAAATAATTTATGAGCGAGTAGTCGCCACTACTTGCAAAACAAGTGAGATATTTTCATTTCAGGATCAGTTTGCTACGAAAATCGTCAACGGACAGGGATCATTTCATCAACAGGATTATTTCCAGAGCATTAACACATGAGGACCACTTTGTTTTTGTTAAGTAGATCAGTAGTTAAGTTCAGGATTTAATCAGTTTGCAGATTTTTACAATATGAACACAGTAACAGAACGTTTATCACGTTAGAAGATGTAAGAGACACGTTATTGCAGGGAAAAGAACAGCCACAAAAGAATGTGTATCTTGCGATTATAAAGATACCAACTGACACATAATTTCACTGCGGGAATTGACTAAGGATTTCCAGTTACATTGATTACTTATGCAGCATGTAATAAACGCAGTCCGAATAATTCTTGCCCTACAGTCCCATTAGAAAAGAATAAAGATAGAGGAGCAGTTTCAGGAAAAGGAGTAGATGTAACCCTAAAGACACACTTAATATTTGCTGTTCAAGTCGACATATTTTATGCACAAGTGCCGCAACACGACGAGGTATGGACTCGCCTAATATCTGAAGTAGTGCTGGAGGGAACTGACACCATGAATCCTGCAGGGATGTCCACAAATCCGGAAGAATAAGAGGGGCTGGAGATCTCCTCTGAACAGTATGCTGCAAGTTTGACAGCCGGCGGAAGTGTTTAAAATCAGAAGAGTGTTCCTGGAGCCACTCTGTAGCATCTCTGGACGAGCGGGATGTCGCATTGTCCTGCTGGAATTCCCAAAATCCGTCGTTGTGCACAACGGACGTGAATGGACGCATGTGATCAGACAGGATGGTTACGTACTTGTCACCTCTCAGGGTCGTATCTAGACGTGTCACGGGTCCCATATCACTCCAGCTACACCAGTACAGCGCCTCCACCAGCTGGAATAGTCCCCTGCTGAAATTCAGGGTCCACAGATTCATGAGGTTGTATCCACACCCGTACGAGTCCATCCACTCGATACAATGTGAAACGAGATTCGTCCGACCAGGCAACGTGTTTCCAATCATCAACAGTCCAGTGATGGTGTTGACGGTCGTAAAGCTTTGTGTCGTGCAGTCATCAAGGGTACACGAGTGGGCCTTCGGATCCGAAACACCTTTTGGATGAGTGGTTGCCACGCCGACACTTGTCGATGGCCCAGCATTGCAATCTGCAGAAATTTGCGGAAGGGTTGCACTTCTGTCTTGTTGAACGATTCTCTTCAGTCGTCGATGGTCCTGTTCTTGCAGGATGTTTTTTAGACCGCAGCGATGTCGGAGATTTGATGTTTTCCTGTATCCTGATATTGTAGGTACACCAATGAAATGGTCGTCCCGGAAAATCCCCACTTCATCGCTACCTCGGAGTTGCTGTGTCCCATCGCTGGTGCTCCGACTATAACACCGCGTTCAGACTCACTTAAATCTTGATAAGCTGATATGGTAGCAGCAGTAACCCATCTGTGTAGATGAACTACACTTCGTATGCGAAACAAGCCTCGAATTGGCACAACGTCGCCGTGTTAATTCTGCAGACATTTTGACGTCAGCCGCAGACGCAGGTCGCAGCAAAGCAGAGGACGATTTCACTTCCAGGTGCGCTTCCCGTGTCCTGCCAACCACGCAGCTTTCAAGCTGCTCCCGCGCTTGCTTGTTGCTGCTAAAAGTGAATGGAAACGGAAAGAAATAGAAAATTCAGAACTATCAGTCAGACTTCGTTTATTACATTTTCAAACGTGAAATTAACTCTCCCGATCTCGGATATGCCAAAGTCGAAAAAGTTTCCTTTCTTCGCACCCGAAATCATGTTCCGTGTTCTTCACAGAGATCTATTACTGACCTCCATTGGACTGGCACTCAGTACAAAATAAGCAACACTGTATCTCAGGCAGTAATTAGAGTTAAATTACGTTGAAACAAGCTCAGAGCAATAACAGAAGACGGTTTTACAGTTTCTGGCGATAATATTTACAACGTATCGTTTCATTGTCCATAAGCAACACTTTGCAAAAAAAAAAAAAAAAAAAAAAAAATGGTTCAAATGACTCTAAGCACTATGGGACTTGACATCTATGGTCATCAGTCCCCTAGAACTTAGAACTACTTAAACCTAACTAACCTAAGGACAGTACACAACACCCAGTCATCACCAGGCAGAGAAAATCCCTGACCCCGCCGGGAATCGAACCCGGGAACCCGGGCATGGGAAGCGAGAATCCTACCGCACTACCACGAGCTGCGGACTTAACATCTTAACATCTTAGAACTTAGAACTACTTAAACCTAATTAACCTAAAGACATGACACACATCGATGCCCGTGGCAGGATTCGAACCTGCGACCGTAGCAGTCGCACGGTTCCGGAATGGAACGGCTAGAACCGCACGGCCACCGCGGCCGGCCAATACTTTGCAGTTTGTTGTGATGAACATTGAGCAATAATTTCTGAACGTAGCAGATAAAACTTTCTTCACAGATTTAGGTAGGCTTTTATTTTCTCTTGCTTTCATACAGTTCTCTTCTAAGTGAACTAACGGAATATTGTTGCTTATTGTGAAACAGACAGTTGTAGCTACTGAGATACCATGGTGAAAACAGGAACGAACGTAACGTTATATTTAATGAATCTGGCAAACGTAAGAGGACCAAAGCAAAAGTCTGGAATATTTGCAGAGGCATCTGTCGTTATGACTTTGTAGATTTTTCTGTTTTGTCGGTGACAGTGTGGTGAAGACCGATGACATGAATTTCTTTTCTACTGTAACTTTAAGGTATTTTTATAGGTTTAGATTTCCGTTGCACCATTTTAAACTCAGGGATTTTCAACTACGAGGTGAACAATTCTTTTGGCGTTACTTGTGACTGGCCAGGCTGTTTGCTCGTCATCTGTTGGAGACTTGTTTTCATTTTGGAGCTGACCGTTCCTTTACCAGACGGTTGTGTTGTATCTGACAAATACGTAACATCTGTAATGACTGTCCTTATGGTAATGGGAAACAAAATGTCGCTAATAATTAATGCTTTTATTAGGTCCTGTAATTAGAGCCATTCAGTTTTGATACTATTTCGTGACGCATTCGCATGTGTGACGTGTGGGCCTCCCCGGACACAGTGCCAGAAAGGTGCCGCGGCTGAGGCGCGCCTGCAGAGCCCCTGGCTGCCCCGGAGAGCGGCTGGGGTTTCCCCCGGCAGGGCTGAGCGGTCAGCGGCGGCGGGGCGAGCGGCTCTGCACACTGGCGGGAACCCGACTCGAGGCAGGCGGGCATTCTTAAACACGCTACCAGCTGCAGCTGTTCAGGGACAAACGGCGCAGCAAGTGCGATCACGTGAAATAATCACCGCAATGCGCTGCGTCTAATCAAATGTCAACCACAACTGCATCAACAAAAACATACGAGTTAGGTGTTACAGCAAAACTAATAACAATTCAGATATTGAATGCTGTACTCGAGCACCGTCAAACACGTGTCTGATAGCAGCACGATGCCCAATGTATTGTCGCAGCCGCCACTGAGCTGCGCTTTACCGACAGCGTCCTCTCACTGAGTGGACGCGTCTGCCATCGGCAGATGGTCTCTCTCCACTGCGACGCACCTCAGGTCGCCCCCAAACACTACGTGTTTGTGGTTTTCTGCCGTAAGGCCGCAGATTTGTAGCCTAAATAACACAGTTCAGGCTGCTTTGCTTTCGGTTCCTAAAGGAGCGAACGGAAAAGTACACTGTGATCTGGTGCAGGACACAACAAACGAGCAGCCTTCAAATTGTGGAAAATATGCTGTACTATGAAAGAGTACAGTACTACCCGACATAGAAAAGGTTTGCCTCGTTCGGGACAGTAATACCCATAGTATAACAACATACTCCGTTGTTCTCGTCAGAACAGCTGTTTTATTGTAACACAACTGTATTCACTACACTCACACCGGTTACTGGTGTAGAAAAAAAGGACAGTTTGTATATTTGCTTATTCGTATGCACACTTCCTTCAAAAATAGATCCCTATATCTAGTTTTGTGATGTTTGAGAAATGAGTGAATGGTTTGTTGCTTGCTGACCACAGATAGTGGATGTAGAACCTGTAATTATCTTTGACACAGTCCTCTGGTCACCTTCGGGAGAGCCAAAGAAGCATTCCAGACCACTGGAGGGGCTGGAGTGTGTGGCTGGCCACTACAGTAACAGGACCCTCCCCCACTGGTGAGGGAGCGTGGGGTGGCCTGGCGAACGGCCATGTCCCGGCACTCTGGCGCTGGTTCCCCAAGTTGAAACACCTGTTTTCAGTGCGCTCCGTAGAACCAAAGAATACGGGAATGGTATGCGTGTGGAACATTTAAGAGCAGCCAGAAACAATGATTTCCCTTTTCAGAATATATATATATATAAAAAACGTTATGGTGGTAGATTCATGTAAAGGAAGGTAGGTAACACTCATGGCGAACTTGGGTATTTTTTGCAGTGGGCAATGGTCTCAATGACACCATGTGTGGTAATTTTAAGCTGAGATACTTGCGTGTATAAATTTAAGCTGAGAATATTTAAGAATTTTCTTGTACGGAATTTGAATTGGAAACAAGCACTTCCACATGGTGAGTACTGACTGTTTCAATCTGGCGAAGAGACAATGGAAAACAGATGTGCGTGTGCAAACCTTCACTTGAGGACCCGTGTGTGAGATAATTAACTACTCATGGCACCAAAATAACCATTATTAACTAGATTCGTGTAAAGCAAACTAGAAATTTTGATTGAGAGAGAAAAAGGTTAGTTAACCATTTACCCAGCAACACAATGAGGCTTACAGTGCAGTGGGAGATGAGTATAAATCCTCCAGAGTGTGTGGCAGGTCCGTAGGAAAGGTTTCATCTGAAATTTAATCCGAAGCTCTCTGACTTATTAATCTGCGTAGAAATTTAGTTGTTGGGAAGATTTGATACGTACAGGCTAAAGTCGGTTGTTCTGTTTTACTTACATGTTTAACCTGTGTAATTTGAATGTAGAAACTTAGTTACAAGTACTGTACCAAAAAGCAATAATTATCCTTGAATAACCTGACCGTTAGTAAATTCTCTAGGTTATTAATCAATCAGTATAGGAGAGTGTGAGAGAGAGAGAGAGAGAAGTAATGGATATCTGTCCCATTCCAGAAAATCCAGAAAGTGCACTATAGTAAAAAAGGAAAACAAGAAGAGACCACAGGATATTGAAATGCGTACGTAACATCATGTCCATGGGGCAGACAATTCCTTGTTTTCTCCTATGTTTGAATGTATTGAACGAAATTCTTCACCATTGTGGTGGTAGAATTTCAGAAAATAAAAGATGATTGCAGCTGTCCTTGACGATGTGAACTCACCAGACTTTTTGACAAGTAGTGCAGAGTATGCGTTCCTTACGGACGCCTGTGAAATCGTGAGGAGCAGATTGCACGTAGAGGGATGTTCAAGAGTCTCGTGCACGGCCAGTGAAGGCTTCGTAGATGATTTATTAAGCGGCCAGGATTACGCTCGTTGTGCAAAGAAGTGCGGGATGGGAAGTGCTGCAAGCATATTACACCAAAAAAAGACTGGGCGTGTAGGGATGGCGACAAAACTTCTCAAAGAGTAAATTGCAATACAATTACGTAGCAAATTAAAAAAAGATGTAATCGTTTCTTTACATGTCAAAGCCAGCTACCGACTAGGGCACCTTCCCTTTGCCGAAAAAATCCAGTCGATGGCAGGATGAACGGTAGAAATCTCAACGCGCTCATTAACCTGATGAAGTAGAGGAGAAGAACCGTGTTATTACATCCCAAATAGGAATCTGGAGATAGTCTTTGACGTAGCAGAATATAATATTAAAATCGTCTACCAGATATACACTCCTGGAAATGGAAAAAAGAACACATTGACACCGGTGTGTCAGACCCACCATACTTGCTCCGGACACTGCGAGAGGACTGTACAAGCAATGATCACACGCACGGCGCAGCGGACACACCAGGAACCGCGGTGTTGGCCGTCGAATGGCGCTAGCTGCGCAGCATTTGTGCACCGCCGCCGTCAGTGTCAGCCAGTTTGCCGTGGCATACGGAGCTCCATCGCAGTCTTTAACACTGGTAGCATGCCGCGACAGCGTGGACGTGAACCGTATGTGCAGTTGACGGACTTTGAGCGAGGGCGTATAGTGGGCATGCGGGAGGCCGGGTGGATGTACCGCCGAATTGCTCAACACGTGGGGCGTGAGGTCTCCACAGTACATCGATGTTGTCGCCAGTGGTCGGCGGAAGGTGCACGTGCCCGTCGACCTGGGACCGGACCGCAGCGACGCACGGATGCACGCCAAGACCGTAGGATCCTACGCAGTACCGTAGGGGACCGCACCGCCACTTCCCAGCAAATTAGGGACACTGTTGCTCCTGGGGTATCGGCGAGGACCATTCGCAACCGTCTCCATGAAGCTGGGCTACGGTCCCGCACACCATTAGGCCGTCATCCGCTCACGGCCCAACATCGTGCAGCCCGCCTCCAGTGGTGTCGCGACAGGCGTGAATGGAGGGACGAATGGAGACGTGTCGTCTTCAGCGATGAGAGTCGCTTCTGCCTTGGTGCCAATGATGGTCGTATGCGTGTTTGACGCCGTGCAGGTGAGCGCCACAATCAGGACTGCACGCGACCGAGGCACACAGGGCCAACACCCGGCATCATGGTGTGGGGAGCGATCTCCTACACTGGCCGTACACCACTGGTGATCGTCGAGGGGACACTGAATAGTGCACGGTACATCCAAACCGTCATCGAACCCATCGTTCTACCATTCCTAGACCGGCAAGGGAACTTGCTGTTCCAACAGGACAATGCACGTCCGCATGTATCCCGTGCCACCCAACGTGCTCTAGAAGGTGTAAGTCAACTACCCTGGCCAGCAAGATCTCCGGATCTGTCCCCCATTGAGCATGTTTGGGACTGGATGAAGCGTCGTCTCACGCGGTCTGCACGTCCAGCACGAACGCTGGTCCAACTGAGGCGCCAGGTGGAAATGGCATGGCAAGCCGTTCCACAGGACTACATCCAGCATCTCTACGATCGTCTCCATGGGAGAATAGCAGCCTGCATTGCTGCGAAAGGTGGATATACACTGTACTAGTGCCGACATTGTGCATGCTCTGTTGCCTGTGTCTATGTGCCTGTGGTCCTGTCAGTGTGATCATGTGATGTATCTGACCCCAGGAATGTGTCAATAAAGTTTCCCCTTCCTGGGACAATGAAATCACGGTGTTCTTATTTCAATTTCCAGGAGTGTAATTACTTACCCAAAGATAGAAGGCTCATTTCTCTACATTTAAAAGCCTCCTCTCAAACACGGTATCTTCCCATTGAAAATAAAAGGCAGTCGATGGCAAAGTAAATGGTGGCAGCTAGAATACACTCGTCAACCTGCTGACAAAGAACAGGAGAACAAACCTGTTACTGGACAGGTCTACTGGGAGTTTGTTATTTGCATTTCTGGATTTTGTACGCACTTCCTTAGCGTATGGCTCAGACACTAAGCGACAACTGTTAGTCGCTTATTATTCGCGTGCAGTCTTTGGTCAGAGCAGCTGCGTTGCTGGAAGGTGTCCACGTATTTGTCGTCGCTGCCGGGGAGGGAGAGGGGCGCTGGAGTTCCAGCGTCAGGAGGGTAGTTGTGAGTTAAGACGCCGAGCAGAGGACTCTGGGCAGTGCAGGCGTAAAGTTAAGTGCAGCTGCGTTTAAGTAAAGTGGTTTGTGTGAAACAGAAGAGAAAGATAAGGGTTCACAAAGAAATGAGATGTAAGGATATTAGAAAAGAGTATGAAGGTAACATTTTTATTTGGTGGCACTGCAGTCAAGCGTAGTTAGATTCATTGTCGAATTAGACGGCCATATCAAGGAAATTGAGTTTTTTTTAAAAAAGATTGAATGAGTTTCACTGTAACGGTTTCTTCATGTCTGTCAATTGTTTGTCCCACATTTTTGACAGTGAGTGTTGTTAAGAATATTGCCATTTGTCAATGTTAATGCGTGTTGTAACATGAATATGATACAGTTAATTACATATCAGATAATGTAAAAACAGTTTGTTAAAGGCATATTTCACCTAAGAGCATTTTTATATAAAATCGTGCCGCACTCAGTGGTGTGTATAAAACAGTTTGCTCGCTGTCTGGAGCACTGCACTGGGCTCTCAGCGACTGGAGTCAGAAATTTGCGACTGGAGCGCAGAGAGCAGCAAGGGGCGCGTTTCCAAGAAATTACATTACGAGGTGAGACATTTTCATTTCAGGACCTGTTTGCTACGAAAATCGCCAACGGACAGGGATCATTTCAACAATAGGATTATTTACAGATCATTAACGCACGGGGACACTTTGTTTTTATTAAAGAGATTAATAGTAAAGTTCAGGATTTAATCAGTTTGCACATTTTTACTATATGAACACAGTAACCGAGCGTGTTATCCCGTTATTGCAGCAAAAACAACAGGCACAGTGGAATGTGTACCATCCGGTTGTAAAGACACCAACTGACTCACATAATTTCAGCGCACTGACTGACTATGGCTCTCCGGTTACATCGATTACTGATGCAGCAGGTAGTAAACGCAATGCGAATAATTCTTGCCCTGCAATCCCATTAGAAAAGACTAAAGTTAGAGGAGCAGTTTCAGGAACAGGAGTAGATGTAAACCTACAGAAACATCTAAAATTTGCTCTTCATGGCCACAGATTTTATACAAATTTTTGGATCGACCCACTTTTAACAAATGAAGTTATGCTAGGCATGGACTCCTTGACAGAACACGAACAGATTTTGGTCTTTTAGGACTCTTCTATTGTACTACGCAACAATAACGAGCAAGTTGCATTACAGTTGCAGCAGAGCATTTCAACGGACGAACAGCATATAAACAAATTACAGCTTTTTTCATACTCGAAGAATACACAGTGGTACACACTATTTTTCACTACCCGTCTTTTGATACTGACACTGGACATGAAGAATTTAATTAGACGTTTCGCAGATAATGGAAGCCAAGGTAGACAATTATGAAGCAGTAACAGACGAAGACAAACAACACACTGAATGGGACAGACATATTCAGATTTTTCAGGACAGCATTAATTCAATTCCTAGTGATTCAGCTTTGCTCTCGCCACATGTAGTTTTGAAGAATATAAATCGACCAGACAAAATAAAAGAACTAATTACTTTCCCCACGTCACATTTTTTACGTCATCGTGAACTGATTGAGATTGCAGTTACTAATATAAAAAAAGCAATTGGGAGGAGGAAAATGCTACAAGAGAAGATAAGTCGCACTAGAAAATTCAGAGTTGGACAAAAAGTTTTGGTTCGAGTGTATCCATTATCTTGTGGGGCAAACAAGTGTCAGAAACTTGCACTACTTTATAACGACCGTTTCGGATTCGACGAATTCCACTTCCCAACGTAGTACATCTTGGAACTCTCAGAATGAAAGCTTGGAGAGGTGTTCATCACATCACCAATACAACATCGTTCATTGAACAATTACTTGACTTTCTACTCCTTAATGACGACAACACCACACCTTTATACAGGGGGACTATAATTAAAGTTAAACTTGCAAAACGCTATCGAAATAACGCCACTCGTGAGAATAACGTCGAATTGCAACGGAATATTATAGGAGAAGGGGGGAAACGTATGGCAGAAGAAAAAAACACGTCGCCCTGCAGAAGTTTCGGACACTGAAGGGTTTGAGAAAAGGCGATGACTGCCGTGGGTCTGGAGAAAAAGATTCCGAAATTCGAAAGACGGATTATTTTGGTGTGCAACCTGGTAGAGGGCGGAAACGAACTGGTTCGACGTCAGTGGAAGCAGCGGCCACAGCAGTGCAGGGGGAGGCGAGTGGCGGAGTGCAAACGTGTGGAGCACGGAGAACTGCCAGAACGTTGGACACACCCGAGAGCACGGCGCGTAAAATCCTACGAAACATCGTTCTTTGCTATCCATTCAGAATTTCCCATGTGCACGAGTTGCTTCCTGCCGATCTGCCAGCAAGAGAGACCTTTGATTTAGAATTTCTTGTTCGCACGGAAATGGACAATGATTGACCGTGGAAGATTTCGTGGATAGACGAAGCCCACTTTCATCAGACAGGATATGTCAGTACACAGAATTGTCGAATATGGGCAACGGAAAATCCACACGCAAACCAACCAGTACCACTTCATCCTGAAAAGGTCTCTGTGTGGTGCGGGCTTACGTCATGGTTTTTCATAGCACCATAATTTTTGGAAGAGACAGGTGCTTCCGGTCCTGTTACCTGTACCGTCACTGGAAAGCGCTATCAGTGTCTTTAGCGCAACCACGTCATCCCAGCTCTCCAACAGCGTGGATGTGTGGATGGGATCAATTTTATGCAAGATGGCGCACCTCCGCACACTGCAAATCCGGTTAAGCAGCTGCTGAAGCGCCATTTCGGAAATGCTAGAATTATCAGCCGCCATTTTCCTAGAGCCTGGCCGTCCAGATCACCTGAACTTGATCCGTGTGACTTCTGGCTGTGGGGCTGTCTGAAAGATGTTGCGTTCAGAGTTCAGACCGGGAACTTAGCTGCACTGAAGGCACGCACTGCACAACACATTCTGAACGTGATCCCGGAACCCACTACGATCAGTAGTGGAACGTGCTGTTTCTCGACTTCAACTTGTTGCGCCGGCCGAAGTGGCCGTGCGGTTAAAGGCGCTGCAGTCGGGAACCGCAAGACCGCTACGGTCGCAGGTTCGAATCCTGCCTCGGGCATGGATGTTTGTGATGTCCTTAGGTTAGTTAGGTTTAACTAGTTCTAAGTTCTAGGGGACTAATGACCTCAGCGGTTGAGTCCCATAGTGCTCAGAGCCATTTGAACCATCAACTTGTTGCACAAAACGGTGGACAGCATATTGAATATGTTTTGCGCCAGTCACAAGGAAATTAATAGTCAGATTTGATTTTGATTCATGCTTTTTATGCTGTTTTTGGCCTCAGGACAATTAAAAACCGATTTTTCCCAATCCATGTGATATGACCTTTCCCTGGTGGATGGGCTTACGTAGCTGGCAGTACCACACCGGTACACCCACGCACACTGAGTAGTACAGTTTCTTTGACATCAAACGTACACCTTAGGCATTGTTGTATGATTCATTTGTCATTTGTAGTCGACCACATTAAATTATGATGCCTACAGCGCCATGTATTGCTACATTTTGTAACTATTTATTTTTCTACTGCCATGCGATTTCCCCCTTCTCCGATAATATTCCGTTGCAACTTGACGTCATTCTGCCCAGCGGTGTTATTTCTACAGCACTCTGAAAGTTTGACTTTAATTATAATCACACAGTACATCAGGTACGTTCTGACAACACGAATCTCATTTTTCTCATGACATCAACCCTTTGTACACAGTAGTTAAACTTTTTCTACAGATTTTCCTTCATTGACATGTAGGTGTACACGACAATAACATTTTCCCCTCATACAGTACCATAAGTACAAGCCATTTCGTATGTTTATTTTCACTGTGTAATGGTTTTTATGTAAATAGATACAACGATTGTTACAGAGCATATACCACATGATGTTCTAAGATAATTAACCCAGATCTTTACAGTCCATTGTTTTACAAGCAAATGCTACGTAAAAGAAGACAGCAATGATTTTTTCGTCAAAGACAAAGGCATCACAAAAGATAAATTCAACATGAGAAACAATAACATCGAATTTTGTGCGTTGTAATGCATTTTCTCTTACAGGCTAACGTACAAAAGTATGCAATAACGGATTCCAGATAGTACTGATACAACAGGTAGACAGTATATATTTGCACAGGTGTAACACGTACTGTCAACTATCGGAGAAGATATTTAATTTCATCGTCTTGCACCGAGATACTGTAACACCGTGGCAGAATCAGGGTTTCTTCATTGACTGTAAGGATTTTGCTGTAGGTGTCGTATGTGAAGTGAAGACTTAAGGATTAACTATAGGTGAAGTATGTGTAGCAATGATTTATGGATTTTTATAATGAGGATATGGTGAGATAACAGGAAGTGAGGATAGCAAACTTGTTATGATTATTATGCAGACGTTTATGATTTATGATATGAAGTGTGGCATACTGATCTTAGGGATTGTCAGGGATTATGTGATGATTTTACCCGTGGTGTGTGCTTTGTTGATTGTGTTTTGGTGTGTATCTCTGATAAGTAATATTTATAATGGCTTCTGATAAGGTGTTGCCAAATGACAACACAAGGCTATGAAGTTACAGGAATATAAAGCTTTCTTTCAAAAATATGAATTTTTTTGTTTGTGATCAACAACGTGAAGGATTGGAGACTGTTATTGCCGTGTACTTGCTTTGATGAATTTGTCATTTTGCTTATGCTAATGAGTCTTTTCTCATTCACAGGAAAATACCGTTTCTCATAACTTTTCGGCTGTAGTTAACCGATTTCATCGGAAAGACAATATTTCTTAATTATTTTCATTCTGTACATTCACTTTACTTGTTCATAGTTACTAACTACTCGTCTTGATAATACTTAAATTTTACATTTCGGGTAATTATAAGTAACTGGCACGTGCGTAGGTTAAGGTTTTGTGAACACATCTTTATTTTATTTTCTTTAGTGACTGACACACAACAGATAAATGTAACAATTCCTATTTTTCTCTACAGCAATAAAATGTTGTTCACACTCGCTCCCTGTCCTTCCCTTTAGCCTGTATTCTTATGCGCATTTACTGGAGTATATAAAAACATACACTCTGCAGAAATCACTATTGTACTCTTGCATAACAACACCAGTGGTCGACTTGTGCTCGTGTAAAAAGTAAGAAGACTGATAACAGTGTTTGCCTGTTGATATTTCCCAATGCACTGTACATGTAATGCATTACTTCATTTTAATGTTTCTTTTCTTTCACAGTGTAAAACAGATTTCGATTATGATGATTCTGTTTGAGATGTCACTACCGACATATCTGTAATTTCGATATTGGTAAGAAATGTTTGTTATTTTTTGTCATTTAATCTGAGAATTCACCATATTTAGATAAATCTGTATGCTTTATTTTCTTTCACTGTATTGTAACAGAATATAAGTACTTTGTGAAAACAACACATTTATGGACTTGAGTAGAGTTATTCTGTGCACTGTGAGAAAGTTCGAAATATTATAAATATTTTCTTTACCACGACATGCCAAGTCAATTATGGTGATTTTAGATGACTTCATAGACATTTTACTAAAGTGACATGGAGGTGCCTTTTGTGAGCGGTGTGGCTCTGAGTTGTCACTGGGTTTATTATAGACACGTACTGCGCCCACTAAGTGTGCTCTCAGTCGCCTCCCAAACAATCGCGATACGACGCTTTCACACGATGGGATATTACAGCGTCATAAGTGCTGGAAGACTCTTCAACATGTGTCACTTCGTTTACTGTGCACACTCGTGTCAACAGCTTCGAGTATGAAAACCACGAAAAGTTATTGCTTCGATACATATTTGCCACGACTAAAAGACAATGTAATCACAATCAGTTACACGAGATTTTGTGCAAAATAACGACAAAGAAAAATGCCATGAATGTCATTTCTCCCACTATTAGTGACTTTGCCACTAGCGCACACTAATGTAGTGGACATTTTTTTTTAACCTGTGCACACTTACTTCAAACAGAACGTGACGTATTGTAAGTAAACCTGAACACCAATATAAACAACATTTGTAACTTTACTTGGAGTGTACCTGAGCACGAAATGTACAAAGATTTTTGCAAATTAATTTATAAGCGACTTAGCACCACTACTTTTTATCACTTGTTTACAGTGACTTTGTGCACGTCACATGTATATTTTGTATATTCCATAATCTTTTACACTTCTACAATACTACTTCGTAGCTTACTATTATTTTCGTATAATATGACACAGGCGAATGTTTCAGTACAATCTTTGCCATATGTAAAAATCCTCCTGCAAAATTCTGGCCGGAGAGGCTGTGGAATAGTGAAAGAGATCTACTGGAAGTTTGTTATTGGCATTTCAGAAATGTATACGTACTACGTAAGTCTCACTTTTGATTTGTCGTGAGTAGTTCTTTCCCAGGGAAATTTTGAGAAAAATTAACTGACAACCATGTCATACACCATGAAATATGCTATAAAGACATATAAGCTCCAATGGCGCAATCCTGAGCCCTTGTTAGGAATGCCGAAACTGCCTTTGTCCCCCACCACTCACTCCAAAAATTAGGGGAGGGTAAAAGGTTGGCAACAGAAAGGAGCATCCCGCGACCCTAAACCACTGACAGATTAACGTACTGACGCCGAGGTAGGGAAAAAAGAAAAAGAGCAGACAGTTTAAATCTCAACACCATTTTACTTGATATGTTACAGTGCCCAGTCGGTAACATCCCGACACAACTGTAATGCATTTCAACTCTCGTTTTTCTGCGGGTATTAACCGACATACGAAATCTTGTTAATCACTGCAGATAATTTTTGATAGCAGGTGTTCCAGACGTAGTGACGTTCGAATTACTGATTAAAATTGCTATATAAATCGCTGGTGTGTTTTGTGACCAATTTCTAGCGACATTGCTAGCGATATATCGGTCGCGTGTGTGCTGCTAGATGAACTCGTCGTCGGCGAACCTGTCACATCGTGGGATACACAACTGTGCAAATGACGCTCACTGCTATAAGGTACGCATCACCGAAATGAAACACAGCATTAAACAATGACGAGCATAGTTTTTGAATGATATTTCCACCTTATGACTATATAAAACTTCCTTATTCTGTATTAATATCATGATTTTGGTCTTAAGTCAACAATGTTGGGTAAAATTAGACATTGTCAAGTGATGTCATCGTCAAGATCTATTGTAATGGATGCCCCAGAGTGCAGAAAGTGCAAAATCGTAAAAATCTGTGGCAGACTGGTAGCAAATAAGTTTTCCAGTCATTAAACAATCGAGCCACAGAATGAACACCAGGGCAGCAGTTACACGTGTAGTGCGTTCGATCTGAAAATATACTACGGAAAATAATGGTTGACATGGCCAAATATGAAAAGCATAGGTTGTAAGTCCATGATGGACAATCCATGTTCACAGGAATATCATAGGTACATAAAATCATCTGTTAATAGTGACCACAAGGTGTAAATAGCATGTTCATAGCACAAAAATATGACAGCATGCCGCAAGAAATACCCACATCATATACCGGTTTAAATGATAAAAATGTCCATGTGCCATATATAACCATGGTACAGACAATGGCGAAAGTTTGCGATTGCAATATTTTGCGTTGTAAGCGATATGTTGCACACCACTATAGTGTCAGGTCTATGGCCTGAATGGCAAAGCTGACAGCGGAATGAACCAACATATCAGCAGCCCGAATTGGCGCAGTCTCTACTGATTCAATTCTAGGGAGGTGAGAGGCCAAGATCATGCGACAGTACTGCACTGGTGTTAAGGATACGAATTACACTGGCACGAGGACGATAAAGACGCCTCATTTAATGATACACAAACAGAAAGAAACAATGAACAAATTCTAGTGTACGATTTCACCGTCGGCCTTAATCACAGAGTGAGCATTCTGATGCACAGAACCGATTTTCTGTTGCCGACACACATTGCCACCGTGGGCACGAGATCTGGGGTCGGCATAGGTTTGCCCGTAAAACGTCCTATAAATTTTGAATGCCGCCATATCGTCAGTACAGATAGATTGCCCTCATATGTGCTGTGTATTTGGGACAGGCGTTTTGTAGACACCATAACAATTGGCATTTGATACCTAGAATAAATTGTTCTCTTAGCTTTGATGAGCAAAATTAGCGGGCACCACGGCATGGCACCGTCACGTCATTCCGCTTAGTCCGCGTCAGAGTACAGTACTGCAGCTGAGGAACTAAGGTGATTAATGGGTAAAGCAAACCTCATAACTTGCGTTCTTGATCAGTTTTGTTTGTTGAAGTACTGAGATGTGACACAACATTTCAAAATATCGACATTTCTGTGGTTTGGGGAAGCGGACATTTGTTCCGTTATCGTGAAACGTAAATAATTTTTCGCCTTAAGATATCTCACGTTGCTTGTGTAACAATATCCAATGCAATAAAAATCCAAGTCGTCATGGTACATCTACAATTTGCCACGAAAACAAAACACAATATCTAAATATAGATTAAGAAGTTACAAAAGCACACAATCCACTACTACAACACGAGTGAGCGCGGCAAAATAGGTTAACTTACGATGTTAGCAGGCGATGATGCCGTCGACACTTCCTTCCCGAGAAACCTTGAGCTGCCGTGACGTGACGTGACGGTCTGTTGACGACTTGTCTGAATGCCGCCGTTTGAAGTAAATTGTGGAATCTTTGGATCTGACATGACAGGACCTGACGCCCAAGGTGAACTGGTCTTAAAAAGAGTCATCCCGAGATCACGCGACAATTTCAGCTTAATGTTGACAACTAGTGCAGCACGAAATGTTTACTCCAGAAATTTTTCTACTTTATGGCTTTCACCGACGTCATATCTGAGTCACAGATGCTACTTAGAGGCAATATCTGAAGGCAGAGGGGTTTATTCCTAAACCAAAGAATGTATGACAGAAAAGAAAGATAATAAACATACATATAATAAAATTCCATTGCAGCTCACGTGATTAATTACATAGCCACAAGTTTTATCGCAAAAGGAATTGGGGTAACAAAAAAGAAAGTAACAACATAAAAAAAACACATGCATTAAATGAATTATTACCACGTTTATGCGAGCAAGTGAAAGAACAATAAACGGCCTTTCAAGTCCACTATAATATCACTCGTAGTAAACTCGTGATCTATATCTACGTCTACATGGATACTTTACAAATCACACTTACGTACTTGGCAAAGGGTTCATCGATCCACTTTCACAATAATCCTCTGTTATTTCAATCTCAAACAGCGCGAGAAAAAAACGAACACCTACATCTTCCCGAGCGAGTTTTGATTTCCTTATTTTATTATGATGATAATTTCTCCCTATGGAGGTCGGCATCAACAAAATATTTTCGCATTCGGAGGAGAAAGTTGGTGATCGAAATTTCTTGAGAAGTTTCTGCCGCAACGAAAAACGCCTTTGTTTTAATGATGTCCGCCCCAAATTCTGTAACACATCAGAGACACTCTCTCCCCTATTTCTCGATAATGCAAAATGTGCTGCCCTCCTTTGAACATTCTGGATGTACTCTGTTAATTCTATGTGGTAGGGATCCCACACCGAGCAGAAATGCTCCAAAACAGGACGGAAAGCATAGTGTAGGCAGTCTCTCTAGCAGATCTGTTGCATCTCCAGCCAATAAATCGCTGTCTTTGGTTCGCCTTCCCCACAACATTTCTTATGTGTTATTTCCATTTTGTGTTGTTCGTAATTGTGATTACTAGGTATTTAGTTCAATTTACTGCCCTGACTGATCTAACCAAAGTTTGACAGATTCCTTATAGCACTCATGTGGATCAACTCACACTTTTCATTATTTAGGTTCAACTGCCAACTTCTGCACCATACAGGTATCTTTTCTAAATAGTTTTGCAATTTGTTTTGATATTCTGATTACTTTACTAGAAGGTACATGACAGCAACATCTGCAAACCACCTCACACGCTTCCTCCATTCTCTCCGAAATCGTTTATATAGATAAGGAACAGCATTACTTGGGAAACGCTGGAAATCACTTATGTTTCCTTCGATGATTTTCGTCAATTACTACGAACTGTGAACAATGTGACAGGAATCTTTGTAATAGCTCTGCATCAACTGACAAATTGTCCATTGCTAAGAAACACAACTCCTCTCTCTGTCGAGCTTGTGTTTCTCATGGAACATAAAGTATTCATACTACTTACAAGAATGCAGCCGACATCTTTCACAATCTCGTGTATTTCAAAACTAAAAGCCCAATCTCTTTGAAGGCCAAACGCCGGAATATCAGTGGTTGTCTAGCGCATCACCCAACTCCATTAGCGTTTGTTGTTTGAACCAGTCCCCTACATTACCTGATTACTGGAACCTATTTGTTGGCAGCATGTATGGTCCTGCCTTAGATTAGTGTAAACTGCACCATACTCAAATTACTGCCATATAAGCCGTGCCGGGGCTAGCAGCGTGTTTAGCACTAAATTCAGTTAGAATTTGCATATGGAAATGATGCTCTAAGACCCCCATTCCTAACTCCGACTTTTTCTGTCGCATATGGATTAAAAAAAGAAACGCAGACTGATTGTTATCGACCCTGCAAGTGGAGTAGAGGAGAATTGGCACCTGCAATAATTTAATTTGATAAAAATTAATTTGACAGTCGAAAGTTTAATTAATGTCGTGACAGATGAAAGGATTGCTCTACCTAACTACAGAATGAAATTTCTGTTCAAGATAACAATTGGATTTATTCTGACAAAATTCAGAATGAAAAACACATGAAACAATCACAATACGTCAATTTAATAGGCTTCGGTAGAGTGGCCTTTACTGTGGGAGACCTGCTGTACATGTACCTCTGGTACGTCTCCACAGAAGGGAGTGTCTACAGTGGAGCTGTCAACATTCCACCTGGAGTGTCTAGAGTGGAGCTGTCAACATGCCACCTGGGCGGTCGAACAGTTGGGCCGACGTTCTTTTCCCAGATGAGTCCCCATTTGGTCTGCAGAGTGATTCTCGACGCATCCGCATCTAGAGGGAACGTGGAACACGATTTCTCAATCCAAACACTGTGCAAGGAGACTGATATCGAGGATCCCGGGCAGGGATTCTGGCGACCACTCGAACACCTCTTCATGTAATTGTACCAGTGAATTGGCGAGGTTTAACCGCTGCCAGGTATCGAGGCGAGATCTCGGGACCTGATGTGCGGCTGTAGCGAGGAGAGATGGACCCAGACTTTGTACTGATGGACGACAGTGCTCGACCTCATAGAGCAGAGGTGTTTCACGTTTTCTTGGAAATCGGAGACCGTGCGTGGCGTGGCCTGCTCACTCTGCCGATTTGAATCCCATAGAGCGTGTCTGGGACGCACTGGGGAGACGGGTTGCATCGCGTCGTCATCCACGAACCACTCTGCAGGACTTGCGAGCAGCTCTGCAGGAACTGTGGGCGTTATCGCCTCAACAAGAGATTGATAACATCACTCACAGCACGCCCCGCCGTTGTCGGGGCTGTACTGCTGCCAGAGGTGGTCACACCCCGTGCTGAGCACAGTAACCAGTCGTCGCAGTGCGTGTGTGGAGATACATTGAGTTGTAAGAAGAGGAACAACGGTTATGCATGGTCCAGTTGTTTACATTCTGTGTTCTTTACATAGTTTCCACTTTACTAACGCCCGTTTACACTATTTTGTGGCAAAATAGATGCAACCTCGCAAAATACCCAACTGTTGCTTCACTTTTGGCCAGCAGGGTATTTGCAGTTTGTACTATCACATTGTGAAGTGTGGTGTTCAGTTGTGACAGTCAGAGAGCAGACATGTTTACACTGAGTGGGCCTCCTGGCTTGATGAGTGGTACCCTGAGGAGCTGCTGTGTGATGGACTGAAGTGGATGTAGCTCTTAGAGCGAATTTTTCAGGCTGCAGTGGAGTGTGCGCTGATGTGGAACTTTGTGGCAGATTAAAAAACTGTGTGCAGACTGGGACGTCTGCATTTCTCTGGCAAATGCACTACAAACTGAGCTACCCGGGCTCGTCCTGTGACCCGTGTTCAGGGCCTAGCGTGCCCCCTGATTTCCAAACACTCCACTGCCAACTGAAACATTCATTTCCGAAATGATCTCCTGCCTTGGCTGAGCCGAGTCTCTGCAATCTTTCAGGAGTGCTAGTCCTGCAAGTTTCACATGAGGATATATGTGGAGTTTGAATGGTAGGAGATTTACTGGTGAAAGTAAGGCTGTGACGACTGGCTGTGAGCCATTCTTGGATAGCTCAGTAGGTAGAACACCTGTCTGTAAGCGGCACAGCTCCCTGGTTTGAGTCCCAGTTCGGCACATTGTTTTACTGATTTCTGAGAACATTTCTCGTGGAGAACAGTGGTCTGGCAGAAAGTAAAACTGACACGGAAGACAGCAGTCTTTCGCGGTGGGGAAACTTCCAGAACGGCTCTAACCTCTATGGATTAGTATTGTAAGGTAATAATGGTTCGTGCAAGTCCGCACTGAAGCTCAATACGGATGAAATCATTGTCGTCCTTCACTACTGAACGTAAGCCGCTCACATTCTATTATCTGTTAAGTGGTATCACCGTCAACCGAACCATATTAGAGTATAAATGGGACACGGGATTACTGCTAGGTACACGATCGCAGAGCTTAAACTGTCTTCGTTTACCTGTATGCAAAAATTTTTCGATTGCTTTTAATTAAATTTGTGACTGCAGATCTTCACTGAAATATCAGCAAGATCAGGTGGAATGTTACAGTGTGCGCTCTCCCCTGCATGATTTTTACTGTCTATTTTTATGTACTGATAAGGGAATATTTTCTGTATTGCCAGCGTTTAAAATTTATGCAGTGTTTCCCTGCCTCCCCCCCCCCCCCCTCCTCATCTCAACAGGATTGCGTATGAAGCAAGACTTCGCTAGTCTCACTAAGCATTTGTTTCACATTTGCAAGAACACTGGTAATTTATGTGTATATATGTGGAAATAACCGTGTCTTCCAGTGCCGTGAAAACATTGCCGTAGCCTGACACTGAGGTGGTGAATAGCACAGTTAAACCTAAATTCAATCTTGTTATTAGCGAGAGATATCATTAAGGAATGTATCTATTGGCATGGAAGTGTAAAAATCGCTAGGTCCTTAATGAAGGTTGTGTCAAATGTTTGATTATCCAGCCAAATGCAAAATATTCTTCCAAGTACTTAACAACAACTTTTCTTTTCCTGCATCAAAAAACCTTTATATCAAATTACATGTTGTACCACCGTTGCTAACCTGTTCATGTACATTGTACGTATGTGTTTAATGTAACAAACTTGCAGGAGGATGATATAGTTATTTAATCATCAATTTTAGTGGGAGATCGATATGCCATTTTCTTCATTTATTGTAATGTATGAAAATGTGTTTCTTTGCTTAAGTGTGAGTATATTGTGTGTGTGTGTGTGTGTGTGTGTGTGTGTGTGTGTGTGTGTGTGTGTGTGTGTGTGTGTGTGTGCATATGAGAGAGAGAGACATAGACAGAGAGAGAGATAGACAGAGAGAGAGATAGACAGAGAGATAGATAGATAGAGAGAGAGAGAGAGAGATAGAGAGAGAGAGAGAGACAGTAATGGTACTAATTCAATGTTTCCCATTTTGCTCTAATTTTTAATGATCAGTTCAAAATGGTTGAAATGGCTCTAAGCACTATGGGACTTAACATGTGAGGTCATCAGTCCCCTAGACCTAGAAGTACTTAAACTCAACTATCCTAAGGACATCAGACACATCCATGCCCGAGGCAGGATTCGAACCTGCGACCGTAGCAGCAGCGCGGTTCCGGACTGAAGAGCCTAGAGCCACTCGGCCACTACGGCCGGCGAAGAACGAGTAACAGATAGCATCAGCTTGCGTATGGAAAGGCAGAAGACACATGTAGGCAGTGACAAGTTATGTGGCTTTAAAGGTAAAATTGTCGATGGTATTAAAAATATAAATAATGGAACATAATAATAAAGTGCTGCTTACTTTGTGGGAATGTGTGTTACTCATCACGTTGACATCAGTCGTCCCATTCGTTGCAGGTGGGTCCAGAATGGAGCCATCGAGTAATTCTTATGCTCGCTGTATCTAAAAAAGTGTTAAGTCATCAGTTACAACATCGCTCCTCGTCGTCATTTACACATTTATACTCTGCGAATTGGGTCTTCTGATGCGCCACTTACACCGGATCGTAAGAAAGCAAATACGAACGTAAAAGCATCTGCTGACAGTTCTCAATTGTTTGCTTGTATCCGTGAACGTTTGTATACACTCTAGGCAATAGAAGAGAACACGATAAAATAAGCATATACGAGGGCGGTTCAGAAAGTAACCTCCGATTGGTCACAGTGCGGGTTGTGGGGGGAGTAGCGACGCCATCTGTGCGTTCACGCACTCAACAGGTCAGTCGGCATCAAGCCGTGGTCGAGTGAACGTCGTACCTGCGCTAGTTTAGTTTTTGTGGCAGTTTGAAATGTGTGCTGCAATAGAAAACCCCGCCAAATGTGAAGTGCGTGCTGTCATAAGGTTTTTTACAGCCAAAGGATATTCTGCAGCAGCTATTCATCGTGAGCTTTGTGCCGTGTACGGACCAAGAGTTATGAGTGAAGGAGTTGTCCGTGAATGGGTACGTTTATTTAAAAGTGGACGAGAAAACGTTCATGATGAAGAGAGGAGTGGTAGACCATCATTGGTGACTGACGAACTCGTTCAGACAGTTGATGCAAAAGTTCGTGAAAATCGACGTTTCTCTATGTCGGAGTTGTCTGCTGGTTTTCCACAGATTTCTAAGACTCTCTTGTACGAGATAGTGACAGCAAGATTTGGTTACCGTAAGTTCTGTGCACGATGGGTGCCCAAAATTCTTACCGACCACCACAAAACTCAAAGAATGGCCTCTGCATTAGACTTTCTGTGACGTTATGAGGACGAAGGAGAACCATTGTTAAACAGAATCGTGACCGGTGACGAAACCTGGATTAAGTACGTGAACCCTGAGACAAAAGAACAATCAAAGATGTGGGCACATTCAAATTCGCCTACCAAACCAAGAAAAGCCTCGCAAGATTTTTCTGCCAGAAAACTGATGGCAACGGTGTTTTGGGATGCCAAAGGGGTGTTGTTGGTTGAATTCATGGAACGTGGTACGACCATTAATCAAGACGTGTACTGTGAAACAATAAAAAAGTTACGACGGGCTATACAGAACAAACGCCGTGGTATGCTGACTTCCAGTATCGTTTTTTTGCACGATAACGCCCGTCCTCACTCTGCTCGCAGAACAACGGCCCTTCTTGAGTCCTTCAAGTGGGACGTTATCAACCATCCACCTTACAGCCCAGACCTGGCGCCAAGTGATTATCACCTCTTCATGCATTTGAAGAAATGGCTCGGGTCACAGCGGTTTGATGACGACGAAGAGCTCAAAGATGCGGTCACAGGCTGGCTCCAGGCACAAGCGGGTGATTTTTATGCAGAAGGAATTTCAAAGCTTGTGAAGAGATACGATAAGTGCCTCAATCGCTATGGAGACTATGTAGAAAAATAGTGCAAAGATGTAGTTGTAAGATGTATATATTAAAATATTTTTATTTAAATTGGTGTATTTTTTTAAATCAACCGGAGGTTACTTTCTGAACGGCCCTCGTATATACACTTTCACTGACTCCCACACAGATTTGACTCAATTGTTACAGCTCTGGTATAAAACTCTGGTATTCACGTAGGATTATTCCGCATGCTGGGTGTGTTGTTCTACGTCAAGCAAACTAAATGTAATAGGAAAATAAAAATGTATTATTGGATGTCTCAATTTTTATGCAAGTGTGCAGCACTTGTCACTAAACTGCAGCTCCCTTCTTCCTTCGCACTAATCCAAAGTCTTGCAACTACGTCACTTGACACTTTAGCTTCTCGTTACAACTAATGAGAAAATTTGAAAGTGGAACACTAATTTCTGATGAGCGACATAACCTGAAGAACAGATAGAATTTACACACTGCAACTGGAGAAATTTATGCCAGCTTCTGTGCCTCAAATAGTTCCTGATGCCTGCAGTGACATGTGCAAAGCACAGATTTCATTAAGGTACGCGTAAGGAAGATAATGTCAGTAAAGTACAGTAACTGAAATGTGAAATGCACATAAAACCTCTCAATAAGGCTATTTGACAAAATTTACCGCACTGTCGATGGAGGACGAGGCGTAAAACGTCATCCATAGAATGAGATGTTGCTCATCCTCGATAGTCATTGTCCATTGAAAGACGTTCGTGGGTTAAGGTAGTTGGTAAGCAGGCAGCGTTCCACTTTCGGGGGCTTATCTGACGCTTTGTGCAGATCGTGGTCGTGGCGATACTGTGCTGCCAGCGATGCGGGCCGCGGACGGCTCCTCTACCTGCTGGGCGGAGTCGTTTGCCGTGTGAGGCTGTGAGGAAGAGCCGTGGAGTGCACATGAGCTCCGTGATGCTGGAGGAACTGTCGTGGCACTCATGTTCTGTTTCTGTTACACTATTGTTTTGGGTCTCGTGTGAGACTGACGCATGAGAGCGTCCAGCTGGAATATAACGTGTAGCCGATTCATTAAGAGAAGTTAGAGTTGTACGTTGTAGGAAATACATTGACATGAACTTCTGTGACAGTGTTATTCCAACGGAACGAGAAAAGTCTCTTTTGGCATGTTCAGTACAGTGGATTGAAGTTCACAGGGGAGAAGCTGTGTCACGGTTCACGGGTGCTGAGCAGCAGCACCACTGCAGCGTCGGTGTTACACGGCGACACCGAGAGGAGCACGACACCCAGTCAGGTACGGAGACTGCGGGTCTACGACTTGTGGACTGTTTCAGTGGCCTGTTCCTAACACCACTATTAGGGACATAAAAAACAAGCAAACATTCAAAGCAGGCATAACATGATCGAAAGAAAAAATATTTTGAGGTATTTCGTTACGACATGTAAAGCGTAAAAAACCGGTGACACACCCATTATGTAACTACAGCTGATTTGAATATAGGCCACGAGACTGATAAGCTTCTTCACAAATTTTTAATTTTGAATTACTCAGCACTACACATTTTTGTTTTTGTAGACTTGCAGGAAAATTTATTGTGCTGTTCCTCTTTAATAAAAAAAAAATACGAAAGCTTGTGGTTCTTCAGACTGTTCTCTCCTAACAGGATGCATCTAATGAATTTATAATCTTTGCTATGTCTCTGGTTGGACTTTTTAGTGTTCCGACTGTTTTCTATTGAGCATGTTTCCCTTATACAGTAGTGTTACATTATCGTCTGACCACTCCACAGCTCACACGAGAAATCTTCCACAATAAAAGTAGTTTGTGTGGAAAACAGCACGCCAACGCAAGTGCAAGTCAAACAGTGGTATGAAACTTGCGTGGCAGATTAAAACCGTGTGCTGGACCGAGAGTTGAACGTGGGTGCTCTGCCTTCCTCAGGCTGGGTCTCTATTGACTGAGCTACCCAAGCATGACGCGTGATCCGTCCTCACAGCTTTACTTCCACCAGTGCCTCATCTCCTACCTTCCAAACTCAACAGCTCTGCTGTGAAACTTGCATGACTAGCTCTCATAGCAGAAACGATATTGCACAGACATGGCTTAGCTACAGTGTGGAGGAAGTTGTCAGAATGAATCTTCACTCTGCAGTGGAGTACGCCATATTCAACCCGCCAGGGCAGCCGAGAGCGCTGACGCTCTGCTTCCTAGGCTCGGGTAGGCCCGCCAGCCTCGGATCGAATCCGACCGGCGGATTAACAACGAGGACAGGTGTGCTGACTGGCCTGTATGTGGTTTTAGGCGGTTTTCCACATCCCGCTAGGTGAATACCGGGCTGGTCCCCACGTTCCGCCTCAGTTACACGGTTCACAGACATCTCAACACGTTGGCACTATTCCACGGATCACACTAGACGCAGACGGTTGTGCTACGCTAATTCCTCCCCCGGGGGGGGGGGGGGGGGCGGAAGGAAGGGCATCTGGCAACCTCTTGAAATTAACATGCCACATCTGCTTCACCAACAGAGCCCGCCAGTCGGGTTTAATGCTTGGAAAGAGGGACAGTGGAGTACGCCGTGTTACACTATACCCTACCTATCGTACATCTGATTAACACTGTAGTTCACTAAAATTATACAGAAGAAAGAAGCAACAGAAAAACTTTATCCATAGAAGTGTTTGCTAATTTACTGCATTTCGCATCCCCAGACTCGGCGTTTTTGGAGTCGCATTCAGTGTGGTGCACTGGGAAGTCATGTCACAACACGACTGCAAGCATAGTATTTACTCAAACACAGAAGCTGCAGTCTTATCAGGTGCATTATAAATTCTAAAAATAGCAGTGGCTATACCTATTTTGCCTGTAGCGAAAAGTCGGACGACATATGAGCTGCGACCATTTTTGTAAACAAGCGAAGTGGCCTTCCATTTATCTCTACACAGAATTAATCCAGATTCTTTCTGTGTATCAAGTGCAGATTGTTAACCTCCATTTGACAAGCCTGTACAAAATCTGCCAAACTTCAGAACGGGATTCGACTCTTCCAGCGACGTGATGACATTAAGAATCTGCAGAGGCCTTACTAGTAAACGACACACAGCACCTCAGTGTCACTGTCCGTGTGATTCCTGTACTGCATATCTGAATGCTGGCTTCTTAGGCATTGCTGTCCTGCGATTATACCTTTACACAGCACCCTGTCTCCTCCCTCCAGTAGCCAACGCACATCACCTGCCTCCTAACTGCAGATGTGTGAGTACTGCCACCATACAAACTTCGCGTATGTTGTACGAAAACACATAACAATGCAAGCTGGCTGATACAGACACTAATGCCGAGAAACCACGAGGAAAGAGAATACATATATGCCTTTCTCCATACCACCTCCCAAATATAAATAAAGAATTCGAACTCAGGATTGCAAACATAAACGAACGCAGTCGGAGAGCCTTAGTGCAGACGCATTCCCAGCTGCTGATTCTCAAACACATCGCTGTGGCAGAACCGACTGGTCAGATGTGTACAGTGACCGTTTCCTGCGAAATACATTAGTAGTTTCTCCGTGAACTCGTCGGGAGTCTACGGAACTGGTGAATAAACCCTCCACTTGTTTACTCAATGCCGATATTCAGCTTGCGTAATTAAACGATTTACAAGTAGGATCTGAAGAGAGTATTGAGGTGAAGCAAAGTCAGAGCACAGTTTTCAGATTACACTACGAATCGAGTGGATATTCTTTACAAAAAAAAGGAATACACTGTGGACTATGCATCTGAATGCAGTTTGTTTATTGGCTGATGAATCCATATCAGGTGAGTGAAGCGAGTTAGTCAGCCGGAGTGGCCGAGCGGTTCTAGGCGCTACAGTCTGGAACCGCGCAACCGCTACGGTCGCAGGTTCGAATCCTGCCTCGGGCATGGATGTGTTAGTTAGGTTTAAGTAGTTCTACGTTCTAGGGGACTGATGACCTCAGAAGTTACGTCCCATAGTGCTCAGAGCCATTTGAACCATTTTTTAAGTAAGTTATTTTTTCCCTTAGCTGACCAGAAGACATGGCATTACTTCTTAATTGCTAAATATGAGTAGGAATTCGATGTATAACCTAAATTCCTTCCCCTCTTCTCTCTGTCCATCTCCTACTCCCTCTCTCTTTGTCCATCTGCCACTCCCCCCCCCCCCCCTCTGTGCATGACCTCCTCTCCAAGTCCTCCTCCACCCCCTGCCCTGTCTATTCCCACTTCTCTGTCCTCTTACCCCTCTCTCTGAGCTCAAGCCTTGTTTATTGTTATTGAGAACAAAACCTCGATTGGGAACTGAAGCCACTTAAAATGAACATGTACGCTAGTTGAGACCATTGGTATACAGTGTGTTAGAGACACCTGTTCACATGCTGGATCTGTGAAGACAGTAGCTGTAATGACAGTCTTTGCCATGGTTTTAATTTGTGAGTGGTTAGAATTACAAAGTTAAGGATTCTGTAGTGTTTTCCTAATAATAAGCCGATAAGCCATAAATACCAGTTTCTTGTTTCTGTAAAAACGATGGCGAAGAAGAAAACAAAACTGTACAATACTGTGTACACAATTTGTCTTTGAAATTATACATAAAGAGAAAGAATATATAAGGGAGAAACAATTTGTCTAATGGGTTACACGCCCCCCTATTGTAGTTCAAACTGTGGGAAGGATACCGAAACAACACATTTTCACAGTACAGCACACGATTTTCTTTCACACAGTCGGTTTTAACAGAAAACCTACATGTTGCCATTTAGAAAAATATGTAACCTAAACCTGACAAAATGTTTGTTAGGGGTTAGTATAGAAATTCGAAATAAATCGCTCAAGCACTTTTCGAGGGTTTTGGTAACAAAGTATCCCCTTTTAATGTTCATTAGAGCATTGTGCATAAATTTCAAGTAATTCACTCAGGAACTTTTCCAGGTATTTGGTAAATATATTTATGTATCATATATGTTAAAATTGGTTGTTTGTTAGAGTATCATGTAAATATTTGATGTAATACATTGAAGATTTTTGGCAACAACATGTACCCTTTATAGATTAAAAGTATATTTGTATGTTATATACATTGAAAGTATATAGCCTATGTCCATTCAATAGTTCATGGAAGTATTGTGTAAAACTTTGAACTATATCAATTGAGAACATTTCGAGATGCTTGGTAACCTCCTTTCCCCTGTAAATGTTAGAGAAACATTTATATGTTATAATTGTGAATGAAGTACATAGTATATATCCAACTAAATGCTGATGAGAGTATCAGGTGCAAATGTGAAGTATATCAGACAAGAGCTTTTAGAGACTTTTAATAAAAACTATTCCTCTTTACATGTTATGTATGTCCAGTATCTGTCTGACCATTCATTAGAGTATCATGTGATAAACAATGACTTGTCCTTGTATAGTAATACAGATTAAAACTTGCGCCAACCCCCTCTTAAAATTTCTTTGATGTGTGGTCCTTAAGATGTATTGTGTTCAAACTTTAAAAAAGGGAATAGCAAATTTTTATGCAACACAAGGAGAATTTAGATAAAAGTCTTTAATCACAAGATTTGTTGAGTGCTAAATAGTTGTACCATGTCTGCTTCTGCCCACTGTTACCCCTTATGTCCCTCCTCGCACCGGCCAGCAGCAGTGCCTTTGCTGCATATGCACACCCCCATCTGGCAGCCACATGGAGTGGAGTCTCCCCCGCATCGTCCTGGACATCTACACACGCTGATGCCGCCAGTAGCATCCGTACAATGTGCTGCTCGCCACCTCTACATGCAGCCCAGTGCAGAGGCGTCATCCCATCCGAGTCCCTGACGTTGACATCTGCTCCGGCATCAATCAGGCACTTGACAGTTTCTTCGTGGCCATTCATCACTGCTTCATGCAGGGCAGTGTCGTCACTGGGGTCTGTCGCGTTGACTGGCGACCCTGCATCCAGGAGTGCCCGCACTTGGCCGGTCTGACCCTGAGACGCAGCAATGATCAGCCTCCCAGCCAGCATCTGCTTCTGCTCCTCAGTCAGGATCCTGTAAATCACATTATGATTTACATCAGTTTTAATATAGCAGCAGTGACATGAACATGACCTCCACAACGTATGTAAAACACACACACACACACACACACTCACACACACACACACACACACACACACACACTCACACAGAGAGAGGGGGTTCGGAGATCCAAAATGTTACTCTGTGAAAACCTTGTTTGAAATCAGTCATATAGGTAGTCAAGTAATGGCTTGAGTGTCAGAGCCGACAACGAAATGAATGCATTTATCAGCAGGTCGAATTCGTGCAGTCTCTACTAATTCAGTTGTAGGGAGATGAGAAGCCAAGATAATGTGACAGTAGTGTACTGATATTGAGGATGCAAACTGCATTGGCACAAAGACGTCAAAGACACCTTATTTAATGATACATAAACAGAAAAAAATAATGAATAAATTCTAGTGTCCGATTTCACGCTCTGCTTTGACCTCAGAGTGAGCAGTCAGGACGACGTGGGGTTGGTTGCCCATAAAGCATCCCATAAATTTTGAATCTCGCAATGTAGTTAGTACAGATAGATTCCCTTCGTATTTGCTGTGTATTTGAGATAGGAGTTTTCTAGACACCAAAGCGTTTGCATATGGTACCTGTAATAAATTGTTGTCTCAGCTGTGATAGGCAGAATGGGCGGGCATCACGTCACGACACGGTGACGTCAGCCCGTATTCACACTGCGCGCCACGTCATGTCACGTCAGTTCCATCTCAGAGCACAGTATCGCAATTGAGGAACTAACAACGACAAAGGTTATTAATGGCCAAAACAAATTTCATAACCTGTGTTCCACATCAGTTTTGTTTGGTGAAGTGCTGAGCAGTGAAACATTTCAGATCGTCGACCTGTCTGTGCTACGAGAAAGTGGGAGTCTGTTCTGTTATGGTAAAAACTAAATAATTTTTCGTTTTCAGATGTCTGACATTGCTCGTGTAAGAACATCCGAAAGAAAAAACAATGAAGTCGACATGCATCATTTGGAATTTGCCACATAAACAAAGCATAATAATAACAATAAAGATTACGAAGATACAAAATCACAGTATCCGCTGTTATAAAACGAGTGAGTGCGGTAAAAATAGGTTAATTTACAATGTTAGCAGACGATGATGCCATCAAAACTTTCTTCCCGAGAAACCTAGACTAGCCATGACGTGACATGACAGTCTGTTGACAACTAGTGTTAATTCCGCCGTTTGTAGTGCATTGTGGAATGTTTTGACGTGACGTGATGTACTTGACGGCCAACGTGAACTCACCTTAAGCAAACAGCGTCGTCCCGAGATCGTGTCACGGTTTCAGCTCAATGTTGACAACAGGCGCAGCACGCACTGCTCACTCCACAGATTTTTCTTCTCTCTGGCTTTGACCGACGTCATGTCTGAGTCGCAGACGCTACTTAGAGGTGACATCTGAAGGCAACGAGGCCTATTCCTAAAAAACGAATGTACCACAGAAAAAAAGATAATGCACACAAATACTATAAAATTGCATTGTAGCTCATGCAATTAATTACATAGCCACCAGTTACATCGCAAACGAATTGAGATAACAAGAAAGCAGGTAACAACAGAAAAAAAGCATACATGCATCAAATAAATTATCACAGTTTACGCGAGCAAGTGAAAGAACCATATGCCGCCTTAATTAAATCCACTAGAATATCACTGGCAGTAAACTCGTAATATTGTGGAATAGCGGTAATACTTAATAACAGGGACTGAATCTAAGGGGATATCGCGAAAAAGTGGGGGTTCTTGGCGGGTACAAACTAAAATCTAACGCAACAACCGCGAAATGAGATAAATAGTAGCGTGCAGGAGACGTATCGATACAGACTTCAGTCAGAAAAATACAAGGGAATTTAAAAATGCTTTCAAAGAAGTAATAACAGCGAACAAGCAGGTGGGCCTTCACTTCAGATATTCAACAGCCAAACTGATTATCAACAACAAACACAACTCTGTATTACAAGCAAAATACTTCAAAATCTTGTAAACTCCGAGGAACCAACACAACCACTAATTTCCAAACAGCCTCGAAAGGAAAACCCACCTTCAGAGCCACTATACCGCATTAGACTGAACAATACGGCCGGCCGCGGTGGCCGAGCGGCTCTCGGTGCTTCAGTCTGGAACCGCGCCAGCGCTACGGTCGCAGTTTCGAATCCTGCCTCGGGCGTGGATGTGTGTGATGCCCTTAGGTTAGTTAGGCTTAAGTAGTTCTAAGTTCTAGGGGACTGATGACCTTAGAAGTTAAGTCCCATAGTGCTCAGAGCCATTTGAACCATTTGAACAATACGCTGGGCAGCCAAAACACAACAGGGTGCCAGAAGAAGACGGGATATTGACTGAGATGTGAAAACTAGGAGGGAGTGGGCAGCTGAAACCTTTTACGAGGTCACGAGATACTGCTGGGAGGAAGGAGGAATACCGGACGGCTGGAAGCAAGCCACAATCCATCCGCCACGTAAGAAGGGAGACAGGACGGGCACACACACTTACCCAGCTCCATACTGAGGCCTCTGCTGAGTAAGACAGAAGACCAAGCAGAGGACACAACTGGCGAGTACCGAGCGGGATTGAGGGAAAGTAGTTTTTGCACGGGCCAAATTCTTAACTTGAAAACAGTCCCCACGATCACAAAAATGCAGAACCTGAACACAGTCGTTACATTCGCTGATTTAAAAAAAGCCAACGATTCTGTAGATAGACACTGGAACAAGCAGGTGTTGACAGAACCAACAGACAGTCAGTCAAACAGGCACTTACAGACACAACTTCTAAAGTTAAATTCCTAGGTGAAGTTTCTGAATGCTTCACAATTACAACAGGAGTCCGGCAGGGCTATGGGCTCTCGCCGATTGCCTACAGTGTGACCTCAGACAAGGTCATGAGAGAGAGGTCAAGAACTACAAGAGAAAAACATCGAAGGAATCCATGTAGAACAAGAAGACCAAGATCTGACGTGGCATATGTTGTTTCTGCTGACGAAATTGCAATGATTTCTAATGAGAAAATAGATGCAAAGGTAATGATAGAAAAACTGTACAAAGTTGTAGCTAAAACCGGACTACATGTATCAAAGGCTGAAATGAAATATATTGAACGTATACACAATAGAGAAAAATATTTACGAACACACATCAAAAAAGTTGATAAGTTTAAGTACCTGGGAGAAGGATACAATGAAATGGGTTAGATAAAACCACAAATAAAGATAGGTCGAGGAAAATGGAATTAGGAAACAAACGCACCCAAAACCGATATAATAAAACATCAGTATCATTCCAGGCAAAAATTAAACACTACTTTACAGTACTTAAACCGGATGCACTGTGGGGATTTGAGTGCCTAACACTGAGAACAAGAGGTGGACAAGAAGAGCTGCAAAAGCAGAAAAGCTTCAGGGCCTCAAAAGAACAAAACTAACAACCTGACGAAGAGGAGAAATGAAGAGCTGTGCAGAACCACAGAAAAAAATCACAGACACAATAAGGAAGAGAGATTAAAGTTTTACACTCATATTTACAGAATGAGTGACAACAGGCTAAAGAATACCATTTTTAATTTCATTTCCAAACTAGAAAACACCACGAGATGGCGGGAAGAGACAAGAAATGATTTGAGGAAACGAAATGTCACAGAAGACACCAGATAGGACAGGGAAAATTTCAGGCTACTGATCAATACTGGAATATTTCTCATCCGTCAACAAAACTCACAGCCTACGAGGTGTGATGTCAAATGAACAGATAACCAATGCATAAAGAAGTTCTGCGAAGCAGAAAAATAATGCCCTATTGTCTTAGGTTCTAAGCAGTCTATAAATTGCCAAATTCGGTAATAAAAAAATAGGAAACTTAAGGACGAGATAAGCAGGAAATAAAGAAAAATCCACACACAATTCCTAAAAGAAAAAGTACTACAAAGGCAACGAAAAATCAACGGAAAAGTGACAAATGTTGGAATTGGTGACTAGAATTGAGCTACACATTTCAATTCTGGATATCAAGTCCTAGGTTCATTATTTTCTGCAGTAGGTTCGTGCAGTTCCTTATTACTGGATTACTATTGTTGGTGTTGCCTTCTGTACTACTGCGGCAAATAAGAAATCTTGGAATCGAAAAATAAACTTGACCTAAATAGCTCAAGTACAGAGACGAAAACAAAAAACAATATTAAAAGTAGCAACAATACATAATGAAATGTCAGCAAAATTTACGAACCGTTGATTGGAGGACTATAATTGAACTATATAGCTGTCGTCTTACGTTCCTCCATAACCTCGCCTCATAACTCGTTCCATTTTCAGAAAAATACAGCAAAATATTCGTGATAATCAAGATTATACATATGGTTGATTGCTAATAGTTCCATTCGCACAATTTTAAGTTGTCCTCTTAGATTGCTGCGGAACCTCGCGTCCCGAAATCATGCCTTATTGAGAAAAACGTAGCCAAATACTTTACGAGAACCAATGTTACAAATACGATTGCTGCTCGCTCGATTCGCTAGCAGACAATTAAGCTCTGCCATTAGGTTACTGGCTGACCACATTCGCGAAAATCGTGACATATTTACCATAAACAGCATGGTTTGCGTCGTTACAAAGACGACAACAGATAACACTTAATGACAGGACAGTTCCATCTTTCGCATTGTAAACCCATGACGTCACACACGACGTCACTTTTGAAAGCTGACGCGTGGAACAGGACACTAGAATTGAACCAAAACAGTACTTACTGCCTGAAAGTCATCTATAATGCTGCAGAAATGTTTGTAAAAATAAATTATCTCTTACGATTGATCCATGGAGGACGTGTGTTTCAAGAAACAGCGACGATGTACATATGTACATACCTTGTCGAGCGTTATCCAAATGAGCGAATGAAGAAACCACTTGGCGTGGCAGCTTTATAGGAGCGTTTATAATTTGCAGACTCCCGATCTTCATGTAATTGAAAGATACATACAATTACTGTTTCTGCTACACAAACTGCCTTACACAGTTTAGAATCAACAATCATCTCGACTAGTTTGCAAAAGTATATTACTCTAAACATAAGTCCTGTGTCGCAGATCTCCACATTTATTAAACATACAAGAATCGACAATTAATGTTATGCATCAGCATCGGTGCGCGTGCTTTGGCAGAAACCAGACGCTGGTTGGTGTCTCACCAGATGTCTTACTGCTGCCGCTGCTCCGTGCTGTTGCCGCGTTTCTCTGTTTTTTAAGGCTTATCTGGGAATGGGGACAGGAACAGTCGTCTTGCTCGCCTTTCGACTCGACTCAAACCGTTGCTAGGCTACGGCATGGGCCAAGAGGAGAGGCATGTATTGATGACAACTGCGTACGTCACGATTTGTCTTGTTTACTATAGAGTAAAAGAGTAAAGGTCATTTTCGAAGGGGCCTTACTCCAAATTTTGATAAAATGAGTTACGAAAGGCAACATATCATATAGACATAGATACATATTTTTACGTGAAATGGGCTTTGCGACTCAGTCAGAGTGACGTCATTTACAAAAGGGCTTACTCCTGGAGTAGCGCCCTTTCAATGGTGAGCATATTCGCATGCCATCTACCGAGTACTTAATGTACTATATCTTACGGTTCGCTTTTCGTAGCTTAATAGTTGTTATTTCTGAACATGTGTTGTGAAATGTAAAATGAATTCAAGTATTGAGTTGGAACATAGTGAAAATACAAAGAACAGAAGAAAAGAGAGACCTAATGTTGGAAATTATCAACATAATGTTATAAAAATAGCAATATTGAACTGTCTTGAATGTACTATCCATTTGAACCATGTTTCTTTGTAAATTTTGAACATAGTAGCTTACGGTCATGTGTTGTGGCTTCCAAGCACGTAGAAGGATTGCACAATGATACATTCGAAGCTTTATTCCCACTACTAAAACGTAACTTGACTATGGATTTGAGTTACTTATTCAAGAAAAGGACGTTACTCCAAGATTTTGGACTCATTGTGGATTGCAAATCTTAATAACTGCAATAATGGCAGACTATCCATTTCGTCCCGTTCTTTAAACAGCGGAGAGCCCGTCCTGTTACATTCAACATACTCACTGGCAGAATGTTTTCGTTCGCTCCTGAAAACTTACGATTTTGTAGTAATGCCTTTTCATGGATAAAAACACTGAAATCGCTCAGTCAAGGCGAATCCTTCACTACGTTCAAGTTATGGAAGTCGGTTATGCATTTCTGGTTTGTTGCACACGCCTAGGCTGAGGAGCAAGTCTGTACGGTGATGGAACGAGTCTCTACATCAAACTAAGTCTGAAACCTTAAGAACAGATAAAATTCCCACGAATAGTACCCAGATGTCAAACCGCTAATTAGTTAACAATACAACACATGAATTTGCTTAATTTTTATACAAGGAGTCACGTCAGTGTACAAGGAGTGAGTCATGAAAATTCTTCAGATTAGACTTGAAAGTGCTTGAATTCCTGCTGAGATTTGTTTACTCTTGCGGTAGTTTACTGAAAATGGAGAATACTGCACGCCCGAGTCAAGGAGATGCGGTCGAAATGCAGGGTGGATTTCTGTCTTGTATCAGCTGAGTCAAAGCTGCTCATCCTCGGGGAAAAACCACGCGTTGTTAACAACAGACGAAGTGGAAATATACATTTAGAGGGCCGCGTCGGGGCTCCCAGACTCTCGAACAGGGGTCAAATGGTTCAAATGGCTCTGAGCACTATGGGACTTAACTGCTGAGGTCATCAGTCCCCTAGAACTTAGAACTACTTAAACCTAACTAACCTAAGGACATCACACACATCCATGCCCGAGGCAGGATTCGAACCTGCGACCGAAGCGGTCGCGCGGTTCCAGACTGTAGCGCCTAGAACCGCTCGGCCACCCGGCCGGTGAACAGGGGTCGACCACAGTTTCGTGAACTTACGCCACATTTTGCGCGAACTGTCGTTTTCTGAGCCAAGAAGGGCCTTTGAGAAAGGAAAAAAAACTACACCAGAATATAACAATGTTAGTCATAAGCTGATCAGAGTAAGCAATGTAGATTAATTCTCGTGTTGGGCTATCACTTATTTCAGATACTCTTCCAGTGATAAATACACCAGTATTAAGTTTTTGAACAAGATACTGAACGTGCGCTGTCTATGTCAGTTTATTACCTATGAATTTGGATTGTTCGGACTGAGTAATGATATGCATATTACATCTGATCAATATGTCAGTGTTAGTTCAGTTGTTCTCCAGAAACCGTAAAATTTGAGTCTTATTTTGATTTAGCATCAGTTTCTTCTCTACAGCCATTGAACTTACGCCATCAACTGCCCTCTTTGGTTCAGTGCTTATGTTGCACTCAGTATCCTTCACCACCAAAAAATCACTCAGAAAGCAGGGGTATCTTAGAATTTGTTGTAATATCCAGACCTACATTAATACTCCGCAAGCCACCTGATGGTGTGTGGCAGAGGGAATTTCTGGTACCACTAACTGATGTCTCCTTCGCCGTTCCACTCGTGAATGGCGCCTGGAAAGAGTGATTGTCATTAAGCCTCTGTGTTGGCTCTAGTTTCCAGAATTTTCCCGTCGTGCTCATTTCGCGATATGTATGTGGAAATACGTAATATGTTGACCGACTCTTCCTGGTAAATCCTCTTTCCAAATTTCGGCAGTAAACCACCCGTGATGCATAACGCCTCCCTTGTACCCACTGCCACTGGAGCCTGTTGCGCATCTCTGTAACGCTCTCTCGCCGACTTAGCTGTCCCGCGGCGAAACGCGCCGCTCTTCGTTGGATCTTCTGTCAGCCCTACCTGGTAAGGGTCCAAGGTGCAAGAGTCGGTCGAACAAGAGTGGGTTCCTTATCTGCGTTCACTCTTTGCCGCTACTGTCGTTGCTCGTGACGAATACATACAAGTCCTTTTCGGACCTGTTTTCTTACGGATGGCTTAGAAGCTCACTTGTCCACTATTGTCACTGTGTTAGATAATTAATCCACTTACCGCTATTATTCCCTAATGATTCACGCACCTTATGAACCCCCCCCCCTCCCCCCAATTGCAATCAATTCCGAAGCGAAGAAAGCCACATACGCAAAAACAAAAACCGCAATATCCGTCTAGGAATCGAACACGGAGTCATCGCTCATGAACCAGGTATCTTGGTCACTCGCTTAGCGCCGCTTTCGCTGGAGCATGTTTACCTTCATGCGTGTAAAAACGGCAGTCGTAAAAGTTTCTTTTCTTGATTTTTCGAAAAATACACGTTTTAGGACAGCATATATAATGATCAAAAGTGCTCAGTTTACAATTATCTGCCGATCCAGTTCACTTTGAGTCGGTTAGTGTCATGTACTTTAATAGCGATTTTCTCAAAATATTGGAGGCAATGAGCCAAAATATCTTACAGTCCTTACTTTCTGTACGTACACAAGGGACCTGTCAAAAATGAACCGGTTGGCTGTGCCTGACGTTCTTCCCTTGTATCTGATTGTCGTTGTTTTCTGTTCAGCGATCAGTTACCTCTGTACCTACCATTTCGATGTTCGCGCGATGATTGAAAGGTGGGCTCGTGTTCTGATCTTCCGCAGTGAAATCATTTCGGAAGACTGAATTCAGTATTTTGGCCTTCTCTCTGTTTTCTCCCTTTTCGGTGCCAGTTTGGTCTCTGAGTGAATAACTGATTTCGAACCGATTAGTGATTGTACGGAGGACCAAAACTTATAAGCACTTTTATTCAAGTCGGTTGATAAAATTTTACTGTCAAGGTCATTAAACGCCTAATTGCCCTGCTGATGCCCATTTTCGCTTCATTCAGTTTTTGTTTGTCAGGAAGATTTTGACTTCTCTTGAGTACTTGATGAAAGTCTCTTTGCTTACGTAGCAATTTCCTAATGCGTCTATTAAACGACGGTGGGTCTTTCCCATCCCTTAACACCTTGCTCAGAACATACTTGTCTAAGCCATATTGAAGGACGGTTTTGATTTTTTTCCATTTGTGCTCCACATCTTCGTTCTCAGAACTAATGTTTGATTACACACACATTCTACAGTGTGTATCTTCTCGTTCTTGCTAAGACCTTTCTTGACTTTCCTTGAGATATCCGTAGTCATAGTTGCTATCATAGCATTATTATCACTGACACCTTCCGCTCCGTTATCTGATCGAAGAATTTTGTGACTAGGAGGTTTAAGACGTTAGCTTCACGATTTAGGTGCCTAATTACCTGCTCGAAATAATGTTCGGGTAAGACATTCAAAATAATATCAACAAATGCCTGTCTCTGGTACAGTTTTGATTACCGTAAGTGGGCAGTGTATTGTAGTATGCGTTACTGTACAGCGTTTAAAGTTAAAGCGACTGGTTAAGAAAGTTAAGACTGACTTTGCTGTGGTCATAGAAAACTAGATCCCAACGTTTGTTATTTTTTGAAAGAATAGAAGTGGAGTCATAGTGTATCCGTTAATGGTGTTTTGTGATTACGTTGGTTTGGTATTTTCAATACTTTATGTACAGAATACTGTCTTTCCATTTTGGTACTGTCGATTAAATTCTATAATAGAGTAACTGAAGCGGAAGTGTGTCCTTCCTGACTGCTGTACCACACAGCACTCACTGCAAGTTTTAAAAGTGCTCATCACTGTATCTCCTCCACTGTCCAACTTCGACGTGAGTAAACAGTTTACATTGTTTCTACTTCTTTCTTCACTTAATAAAAGTTTTTACATTTTGGTGGCATTTTCTTGCTTTACATACTGCAAAAGCGTAAGAAAATTCATCTTCAGTCTCTCTTCACAAATACTGCATTGTTAGTACTGTAGGTGTACCGTATTTCTGCCGCTCTTTCAAGAGTCAGCTCTATGAGAGCTAAAATTTACAGACGTGAAATTTTTATCAAAACCAAAGAAAAAATCGATTTGTGCGACAATCGGCTATAATTACCGTAAACCCTCGTTCCCTTCTACACCGTTATAACCGGTTTCTACTGGATTAGCCGGCCGTTGTGGCAGAGCGGTTATAAACGCTTCAGTCTGGAACCGCGCGACCGCTACGGTCGCAGGTTCGAATCCTGCCTCGGCCATGGATGTGTGTGATGTCCTTAGGTTTAAGTAGTTTTAAGTTCTAGGGAACTGATGACCTCAGATGTTAAGTCCCATAGTGCTCAGAGCCATTTTTCTACTGGATAATGTTGATAGGAGTCTACTGGGGCACATTTGTGTGTCGCACCCGTATATGATAATAACATTAACGTAAACTAAAATGAAACTAGTATATTGTAAACGATATATGTCTCTGACTGCCTTATAATGCGGATCGCTGACTGCGCGACCGCAGAGCCAAAGTTACTGCTTCTGGTCTGAGGTTGTAGTGAGCGCTTGGCTCACAGTAGTGTATGAGGGAAGGAGGATGGAGTAGGAGTGTTTGTGGTGTGTGTGCTCTGTGAAGCCCTCAAGTGTAAGATTAACGTAGGAATTACGAGAACATGTAAGCAGAAGTCTTTTCGCAAGCAAGATAAAGCTGTTAAATATTTATGATGACTCTCGTTTTGCCAGCGCGTTTGTGTAGATAAGTTGACTGATAGTTTGTAATTGTTGAGTAGCCCCACGATGTGGTTAAACTGATTTGATGAAAGGGCTAGTTAGATATTTCTCCTTTCTAATGGTTCGAAGATTTGTTAGCACAGGTGTATGTAATCAGATGATTTGTATTTATGCCTTTTTAGTGATGTTAGATGATATTTGCTGTATAAATCTCGTCGTTTGTGACTCAATTGGTAAATATGGTGTATTTTTCTGAGAAGTGTAATTTCACGCGTGAGATGTTTTGAAAAGCGAAAGTTAACTTGCAATATAATTTCACAAAAAAATCTGTGTTGGTAATCCACGACAGTCAGTACCAGCAGCGTCCAAGTCATATGTTTTTCAAAGACGTTGGATTTTTCGTGAATGTTTTATCAGCCGAAAGAATTTCATGTACATTTCAAAGTATTGCGCCCGGCATTGCATTCCACTGAGCCTGTAGCTAGCACATTTTTATTTTTTGCATAAGAGACAACAACGTATCGCATTCCATCGCTGCTGTTTTAGAAGTAAGGCAATTTTATTTGTTTGTTACGTGCACAGGCGCTCAGTTAAGTATCACACAGATTTTAAAACAACGTTACAAATCCCTGACGCAGCGTACAATGTAGTAACACACAAAGCAAGAGTTTTCCTCAGCTCAGGCATTCTCTGGAACAAGCGAGGGGACCATCTCGAAAAACAAATCTCCAGTAGTGTTTGCGTGAATCATGAACAGTTCTCATGCTTGAACTCAGTACTATAAAAGGCATTAATTATTATCGATATTCATGGTTTTTCTCTGTTTCTTACCTCACTCTTCGCGCTCTTCTACACGTATGTGGCTGAATTTTGCACACTACGCTTTGTCCAACGCTAAAGACTGCATTGGGAAGAACCGTTTCCGTCTCGCCATTTCGCTTAGTTTCTTTTGTTACTGTGGGATGCATTCGTTTTGGTTTAGTTTTGGTGGTGGTGGCAGCTCCGACTGTCGGCCTCGTCAAGGAGGGCGGAGGAGGGCGCAGAGGTCCAGGGCGCCCTCTCGCCCTCGACTTGAGAAACTGCTGCAATAAGGCCGAAGAACCGGCAGTGGTCAACGGCATGAGGATGCAGGAGGCAGTGGGAGCCGCTTGTGTTGGCACTTAGTAGGCGATGAAACACTTTGTCACTGCAAACATTTGTAAGGGGAAGTACGTATTTGTTGGAAAAACGTAACTACGGTTGTATAAAACAAGCATTACAGTCACTGAAAATGACAGAAGCTTGAGTATGAAAGGGAATCTTATATATACGATATATACTAAGATGTCCGAAAGAACAGATACCATCTTAGTATATATATATATATATATATATATATATATATATATACACTCCTGGAAATTGAAATAAGAACACCGTGAATTCATTGTCCCAGGAAGTGGAAACTTTATTGACACATTTCTGGGGTCAGATACATCACATGATCACACTGACAGAACCACAGGCACATAGACACAGGCAACAGAGCATGCACAATGTCGGCACTAGTACAGTGTATATCCACCTTTCGCAGCAATGGAGGCTGCTATTCTCCCATGGAGACGATCGTAGAGATGCTGGATGTAGTCCTGTGGAACGGCTTGCCATGCCATTTCCACCTGGCGCCTCAGCTGGACCAGCGTTCGTGCTGGACGTGCAGAACGCGTGAGACGACGCTTCATCCAGTCCGAAACATGCTCAATGTGGGACAGATCCGGAGATCTTGCTGGCCAGGGTAGTTGACTTACCACCTTCTAGAGCACGTTGGGTGGCACGGAATACATGCGGACGTGCATTGTCCTGTTGGAACAGCAAGTTCCCTTGCCGGTCTAGGAATGGTAGAACGATGGGTTCGATGACGGTTTGGATGTACCGTGCACTATTCAGTGTCCCCTCGACGATCACCAGTGGTGTACGGCCAGTGTAGGAGATCGCTCCCCACACCATGATGCCGGGTGTTGGCCCTGTGTGCCTCGGTCGTATGCAGTCCTGATTGTGGCGCTCACCTGCACGGCGCCAAACACGCATACGACCATCATTGGCACCAAGGCAGAAGCGACTCTCATCGCTGAAGACGACACGTCTCCATTCGTCCCTCCATTCACGCCTGTCACGACACCACTGGAGGCGGGCTGCACGATGTTGGGGCGTGAGCGGAAGACGGCCTAACGGTGTGCGGGACCGTAGCCCAGCTTCATGGAGACGGTAGCGAATGGTCCTCGCCGATACCCCAGGAGCAACAGTGTCCCTAATTTGCTGGGAAGTGGCGGTGCGGTCCCCTACGGCACTGCGTAGGATCCTACGGTCTTGGCGTGCATCCGTGCGTCGCTGCGGTCCGGTCCCAGGTCGACGGGCACGTGCATCTTCCGCCGACCACTGGCGACAACATCGATGTACTGTGGAGACCTCACGCCCCACGTGTTGAGCAATTCGGCGGTACGTCCACCCGGCCTCCCGCATGCCCACTATACGCCCTCGCTCAAAGTCCGTCAACTGCACATACGGTTCACGTCCACGCTGTCGCGGCATGCTACCAGTGTTAAAGACTGCGATGGAGCTCCGTATGCCACGGCAAACTGGCTGACACTGACGGCGGCGGTGCACAAATGCTGCGCAGCTAGCGCCATTCGACGGCCAACACCGCGGTTCCTGGTGTGTCCGCTGTGCCGTGCGTGTGATCATTGCTTGTACAGCCCTCTCGCAGTGTCCGGAGCAAGTATGGTGGGTCTGACACACCGGTGTCAATGTGTTCTTTTTTCCATTTCCAGGAGTGTAGTTAAGGCTCACCGGCCACTGGACCATCTTCTGCTTCCGTGCGGAGGCACAAACAGTGCCCGAACTCTTACGGGAATCGGCAACGCGCCCCGAGTAATGAGTATAATGGGTGGGGGCACTACGAATGTAGAGCGGGACACTACGGTGAGAACGTGGGTTTCGCGGGAGGCGTGCCACAGATAAATCCCTGCAGTCGCGCTATCCTCTGTTTTCAAAAATGGTCTCTGCAATGCAGCTGTCCTTGACGAAGAGAACTCATCAGTCTTTGTGTAAGATAAGAGGAGACATAAACAAACAGTGGAGAGTACGGATTCCTGACAGACGCCAGTGAAATCATGATGTGGTGGAGGGGAGATTGGAAGTAGAAGAATGATCAAAGCCTCGTGCACGGCCATTGAAGTATTCATAGCAGATTTGTTAAGCGATCAGGATTACGATCGTTGTGGAAAGAAGTGAGACATGGGCGCTGCTGCAAACACATTTCACCAAACAGTATCAGGCGTTTAGACATTGCGACAAAACTTGTCAGAGAGTGAACATACAGTCACACCGCTGTGCACAGAGTCAGGGGGTGTCTTGTCTCCGGCCACTGTTTGCCGTAGCCCTCCCCACTAAGCGAGAGGCTGGCTGTGGCTATAAGCACATTTCCAGGATCGATATAGCAGAGTCTGCGTGATAAGACAGAACTTCTATTGGCAGATCGGCTTGCAGAGACTGCCCTATGTATTACGTAGTAGCAGTCCTTCTGTTTGACGTTCACAGAAACGGACTGAGTACCAGATATGCTTCCGTACGTAAGTATGTTACTGGGAAATCGGAGATTCGAATACTAGAGAACAATTTTATCATCGCAAATGCACCACAGATGTGTTTGTCCCATATTGGGCAATGTCGTCAGGAGAGTATGTAGATATACAAATCTCGTCAATGTGTGGTACAGCTTTGCGATGTCGACTGTTGAAACACGAAGCATAGCACCTCTAATAAGAGGAAATATAAATGACAGCTTTGGTTTTCGTGGTCATCAAAATAATTGCGGGGTTGTTTTGATATATAGCAAGAATGTGAAACCGACTACGGTAGAATTTCGAGATGTACGACGCTACAGGAATAATATCAGCATGTGGCCAACAGAGATCACGTGATCCGTTAGCCGAGGCGAACACAAAGCCATGAGGAGTATATGTTTTGCGTTTGTAGCCAGGTGAGTTAAACACGATCGGACAGGTATCTACCATTTACACGCTTTCAAAGTGTGTTAATATCTACACTAAAAGAAAGAGTCGTATTGAATGGGGAAAAAAATAATCTGTCCAGAAAAGCGTGATCTTTTTAGTGTACTTAATGTAATATTCTCGTGAGAAGCTAAAAGGCCCTGCTCACTTGATTCCAGGGCTAGCATATGTGGCAGTGCAGAACTGTTCGTAATGAATGAGACGCGAGTCTGGATGTTAGGACGTCACCATAGGGTATCAGCAAGAGACGCCTGCCGTTGCCTTTAGTTAATGAAGTACTATCCAAAAATAAATAAATAAATAAAATAAAAATAAACTACACAGATACTCACTAAACTCTTGATAGTACGAGAGAAAATAATAAAAACTTTTTCTTTTCGCGTCGGAATGGAAAATGCCATAATAAGGACAACGTATCAAGCAGTCAGCTCCTAGAAAACGAGTAAGACCAGAATAATTACATGTAGGCGACAGAGTTGGAAACGATTACATACAAACGGCTGAGATGTTTTTAGAGTGTACCGAAGCTAGCGCCAGACGAAAAGTAAGCCCTCGAAATTCCTTAACTTCCTACAACGACGGAGCTGCTCGGGTGCTGAATGTATTGTCTTAGTGTGGCCAATAATAGACCAAGCTCTGTCGGTTCCAGAACACTTGCAAACTATAATAACCAGTTTTCTAGGCTAGCAAATTCGTCTCAGATGCTGGTTTGACGGCGGTGAGTTTTCTGCACTGCTAATGGTGCATTTGCTTGCCGAGGGCCAAAAAAACACATGGGGAAACAGTGAAGATATTACGAAACTTGAATATGTTTAGGGCGACAATGCGAGAAAACAGTAATAAATGCAAATATTCGCTGCAGTGTTTTAGGCTAAATTAATTTCGTTATTTATATTCAGGTACAACAAAGCGACATCAGTTCCGTGAACAGACAGGCCGCAGAGATGACAAGGTGCGGCAGCGACTTCTACCGGCACGCCGGCTGTTGTCTTTTGGCGTCGAGGAGCTACAAAGGATCTCCGAGACCTGATGACGTTTCAAGCATGGTGGAAGCAGCGTCGCAGACATCGTCACCTTGTTTACCGTTTTAGTTAGTTTGACGGGGGAGGGAACCAAACAGCCAGGCCATCGCATTAGGGAAGGACGGGGAAGGAAGTCGGCAGTGCCCTTTCAAAGAAACCATCTCGGCATTGACCTGAAGCGATGCAGGGAAATACGGGAAACCTAAATGAGGATGGCTGCATGCGGGTTTTAACCGTGGTCCTCCAGAATGCGAGTCCAGTGTGCTAACCGGTGCATCACCTCGTTCGGTCTACCGTTTTAAGCACATTCATTTTATCGAGGAATGAGAGCGGAGCTCTTGAGATTGCGGGCAGCACGTCATGTGTAACGGTGCCGGATGACAAAACATTGCTCCAACAACACTGCTCACGTTTGCTTTTTCTCACATACGTCACTGAATGACTTGTAGAAGAGATGTCCGCCTATGTTACTCCACGCCACTCGAACGCCAGCACGGGTTTCACAAAATCGTAAAAGCAGCGTCGGATTCACAAGGACACGGTACTGACTTTGAACGCATTTAATCGCGATTGCAGACCGTAGAAATATAGAAGGTTGGGTTTATTTTTCCGTTAATTCTCCGTCTCCTGCGGCCCACAGAGCTTTGTCGCTGCTTCAGCGACTGATTGTTGCTGCTGGCGCTCCACAATATCGGCAGTTCATAACATTCTCGCGAATGATGTCGGTTTTATGGAGAAAATGAAAACGGGAAAAAAATTATAACAAATGCACAATCACCAGTCAAACTTTACGTTTATCCAAGTTGTAAGCGAGTAAACTTTTAAACTGTAAATTACCTGGGTGGGGCATGCCTAACTGTATGTAGTCTATATAAACCAGCATTTAGAGTTAGGTCTTCTACACACAAACCCGATAAGGTATAGTTCTGTCCAATCGAAATTACGCGTCGTAGTCTTCAATGGAAAATGCTACTGGCTTCTACTAATGACTTGTGGTGTCTTGCTTGTATAACACCTCCACCTTTCGACAGCATACGATTGTGTACTACTTTACACACCCTGTCCGCACATAAAAGCACTGCAATATTTCGCAGTAGTAATGGGCGAACTATAAAGATTTATCGCTTCTTAATTATCATGTCGGCATTCTCATACGTAATGTGAGCTTCGAGCACCGATTTGTTAACATGCAGTGATAACGTTTTATTGCTGTGAAATAGCCTTTAAAACTCGATTGCAGACGTGGAAAGCGAATCGCAAAAGTCGTCGTTCGTTCCAACAGAAACTACCTACCGTATTCATCACTTCTTTGTTTTCATTGCTTTAACAGAATCCCAGTTACTCCGGAGTGACTCTGGACGTAACTGCCTTCATTCTGTGGCGCCAACAGCAACAATCGACCGCTGATGCAGCGACAGAGCTCTGTGCTCTGCAGTAGACGGAGAATTAACGGAAAGATAAACTCGGCTTCTACATTACTATGATCTGCATTTGCGATTAATGTCTGAGTGTGCTTACAACCAGTACAGTGTCACTATGCGAATCTGGAACTGGTTTCGTGATTTTGTGGATCGCGTGCTGGCTTTCCAGAGACGTGGCGGAACAGAAGGGGGACAACCTGGCTGGGTGTCATTCAGTGACATACGTGTAACGAACGTATGAACTGAATAACTTAAACAGTGCTGTTTGAGCGAGTTTTGCCATCCAGCACCGATATACAGGGCGTGCAGAAACCATTTGACCAAGATTGCAGGGCGGAAGGACAGCATGTAGCATAGGAATTTGTGTATGGCAACTAAAAGTCGTAAATGTATATTTTCAGTGGTGCAGGAACGTAATTGAAATCTGACATACGGAGGTCCTTGTTCAAAATGATAGGTAATTTACATAAAATGTATACGTAAACAGAACGTTCGGGCTAACCAGTCGTCACGATGGGAACAAGATAAATTTAAAACATCACTAACACGTCTAGTACTTCTTCAGGAATGAGGACACACACATGTCCATGTTTCTTGTTTGGATACATCTCCAAAAGGTCAAAATTAGTGAAAAATGAGGCACCACTTAGTTAACATGAGTATGTATAGAAAATGTTCAAACTGACCACCGTTTTCATACTGGCATAGTGGTTGAAAGATTTAATTGCGACCTGTATTTTCTATACTCAGATTCCTTCATTTGATACTGTCTTCGTCAGATTGGTTTTCCGCGCCCTGTGTATGCCAGACGATGCATTACACTCTGTTGTTCGAATTCTCACGAGTCCAGTACACTTAATCTTTGGTAGAAAGTGCTAAGAACGGCAAAATAGCGGGAATACGTTGGTAGCGACTAGTAATTTTAAAATTCAGTTGACAGTAACTACGTAAAAGGAAATGTGACACTTATAACAAAGCACTACCGAATTAGACGTGAAATACGTTTCTTGATTACAAAAAGTCCTCTAGTAGAGTGGTGCACGCAGAAATGTCGGACAAGAGTGTCTGTCACGCTATTGTAGGGCAACGTGAGGCCCCACAGAACAGGTATTAGTGAAATCAAGCACCGTTGGTCGGTTGCCAAAGCGTTTAAAATTAAAGACGAAATAAATTTATACCGTCTATGATGTCGAAGTAATGTTTCGGAGTAGCATGAATACGGTGAAATTGATTACTGTTTCTCAGTTCGATATATATCTACGACACAAGAACGATACTCTATGCAACCAAGTAGCCCCTACTCCTTCTCCTGACCAGAGGCAAACACTATTCTACTTGTTAACTGTTTTGATTATACTGAAATGTTGTGAATATTGCTTCTAGCCCTGCATCAAGGTGGGCTAACAGAATCGGATACCTGCTGCGAGTTTCCATGTTTGTACTGAGCAGTCAAGACGAACGGCGCGACACAGACGGCGACCACGCGGGACACAACATTGGGATGACCAAATTTCGGAAACCACTTCTCTGTAGTCCTGTTTACATGTTAAACCTTAATCGATTCTACTAGCCGGAACGAACGTCTGCGGTACGTTCCAAGATTCATACGTTTCAGACCCATGGTCTCCGCTGAGCAAACTATCGACGATGAAACGAACTTGGTGGTGTTTTCGTATTGTGAAACGAAGAGGTCAACAAGTAATGTAGAGTACGAATCCCTTACGGACGCCAGTGAAAATATAAGTTGGAAGAGTATGATGAGGTCAGACGTAAGGGGATGTTCAAAAGTCTTATCCAGGCCCACTACATCGTTAGCGGCTCCTCTGTTAACCGACCAGGATTACGCTGGTTGTCGACAGAAATGCGAGGCGGGCACTGGTGGAAGGGTTTTGCACCTGAAAAGATTAGGCGTTTAGGGATGGCCAAAAAACTTGTGATAGGGTAATCAATCAGTGTTGTGTGATGGAGAGAGGTTGGCTGTGGTTATAAGGACATTTGCAGCATCGATATTGCAGTGTTTCCGTGATAAGACAGAACTGCTATTGGCAGATCGATCTGCAATGACAGCCCTATGTGGAATGTATTAACAGTCCTACTATTTTACTGTCAAAGAGACGATTTGAAGACGTCACGCACATCCCTAAATATGTATATTACCAACAAATCAGAGATTCAAACAGTAGACAATAATTCTATGATAGCAAATTTCTCGCAGATGTGCTTGTCCCACACTGGGGAATGATTTAGAAAGAGTACATAGATATACAAATCGCACTGACTTGTGGGACAACTCTGCGATGCGACACGACGGACAGCTCATTCAATAAGAGGAAATGAAAATGATAACTTTTGTTTCACGTGATAATAAAAAAAATTGTCAGAGTGTTTTAATAAATGGCAGGAATATGAAGGACACTACGGCAGAATTTCGAGGTCGGCCTAGGGTACGGAAAATAGTGTCTGTCCAAAGTTTTACACTGGCCAACGAGCGGCATATAACGCATTCAGGCACCGTGAATGAAGCTTTGGTGGCGTTCGATCACGCGACCGGCTCTGCCCAGCAAAAGGACAAAAGAATATGGATGACACAAAGTTTTTATTCTAATTTTCTACCGCCGTTTGTCTTGAACGTGATCTTTGTTCTCATAGATGCAGTGTGTGAAGGTCCTGGATAGATCTTTTCTTTTTTTTTTTTCAGTTGCCTTTCACTAATGGAACGTGTATAAGCAGAGAAGCAACTGCTGGACACATTGCCCCAAGGAAGGAAACAGTTTCTCACACGGCGTTTAAATTCCGCATCGGTACAAAACAGATGATATTGTCGACTGTTTTTATTACTTTTTCACAATCGATGCCTGTTGACAAAATACACGTTGATAATACATATATGATTAAGATTTCGCCTTGACTCAATACGAATTTTCTAGCCGTTGCAAGTCTCCATAATCTTGGAGCGTAAAAATACGTTACACCTCTTACCACGCATCGCGTGTCATCCAGGTCAGCACAATAAAGCAGAATCAAATGCGTTACCTGGCACGGATAAATATGTTTTGACGGTATATTTTGACGATTTCCATACGTGTTTTCTTGAATATTTTCTCACACAACCTCCTCCTCCTCCTCAGAAATTTAGGATACCATCAGCTGGAGGCAGCTGTGACAGAAGGCCAACCATGAATGTGCGGACTGCGAAATAGCAGAGTCCGGATGCATCAAAACAGTGCAACTAGCCAGCGACTAGGAGTGTGATTATGACATGTGGGAATGGTTAAGCATCTCGTAAATGGCAGGCGACACGACGTACTTCTGTGGGCATATTCGAAAAACTTTTCCCGCTTTCCTTTGGGCCAGGAAACCGCCGTCACTCGCGAGGGAGTGGACCTGCCGACATTTCGAAGCGCCAGCAGCGACAGTCAGCAGCTGAGGCAGTGGCAAAGCTCTGTCGGCCGTAGGGACGGAGAACTGACGGAAAAACGTATTCGGCTTAACTGTGTATAGAAGAGTGTATTGGGAGAGCAAGCCATGACAAAACTCTACCATCTGGTGAGGAAGATGTATGAGACAGGCGAAATACCCTCAGACTTCAAGAAGAATATGATAATTCCAAGCCCAAAGAAAGCAGGTGTTGACAGATATGAAAATTACCGAACTATCAGTTTAATAAGTCACAGCTGCAAAATACTAACGCGAATTCTTTACAGACAAATGGAAAAACAGGTAGAAGCCGACCTCGGCGAAGATCAGTTTGGATTCTGCAGAAATGTTGGAGCACGTGACGCAATACTGACCCTACGACTTACCTTAGAAAATAGATTAAGGAAAGGCAAACCTACATTTCTAGCATTTGTAGACTTAGAGAAAGCTTTTGACATTGTTGGCTGGAATACTCTCTTTCAAATTCTAAAGGTGGCAGGGGTAAAATACAGGGAGCGAAAGGCTATTTAGAATTTGTACAGAAACCAGATGGCAGTTATAAGAGTCGAGGGACATGAAAGGGAGCAGTGGTTGGGAAGGGAGTGATACAGGGTTGTAGCCTGTCCCCGATGTTATTCAATCTGTATATTGAGCAAGCAGTGAAGGAAACAAAAGAAAAATACAGATTCCTAGTAGTATGAACTTTTCGGACACGTCGAAGAGCGGAAACCAAACATCGTACCAGAACCTTCAAATGATAAATTTCTTCTCTATTGTCATCAAGGCTACTTTCATACTGAGCTGATACGTGGCTGGAATGTGTAAGAAATCACAGTACTACTTCGCAGAGGAAGAAGCAAACTGCAACGAAAACTCTTTGGCAACAAAGGCTGTGCGATTAGATTGTCGATGCAGAAAACAAAGCGTCGGAAATTTTTTCGCCATTCGTAGCGTTTTAGACCTGACGACCGACACGCGTCCCTGCGTTCAACCCATGTTTGGACACACTCTTTAAAAAGGGAGAATTTTAACCCAACTGACTCCACAAGCTACGCACCAAACCTGCTTCAGAATCCTTTTTCATAGCGATCGATTAGATGTACGCCATTTATATGTTTTGATAGTATATTAAAGCAGTAGCAGTACACCATTTAGATGCTAAAACTTCATAATAGGACAAATCTTTTGCAATACTAAACGCATCGTCTTAGTAAGAAGACTGTAAGGCCGAGCTCTGTGGAAGGCAGGGGCTGCACGTGTGGCGCTGCAGAGTCGGCCGTAATAAACAGGGCGAGTGTGTCCGTGTTGTGACGTCACGGTTGTGTATCGCGCAACGAGGCCTGCCGCGATGGGTACAGAATGTGCGTACACTTTCCAAATTAGGTGTCTACATCTGCGTATTGTGCGTTTCCCAGGCTGGGTGGACGGCAGTGAATTACCAGCACTGCTTACTATGCAAGTGCTTGCAGTCCGGCGCAAACGCACGTGAAACAAAAGTTGTTACAGTCTGCCCAGTGACGGAGCACTGAGAAATGTTTGGACACACTCTTTAAAAAGGGAGAATTTTAACCCAACTGACTCCACAAGCTACGCACCAAACCTGCTTCAGAATCCTTGCATGGGTTGAACGCAGGGGTGCGTGTCGGTCGTCAGGTCTAAAACGCTACGAATGGCGAAAATTTTGAGACGACAGGATGTTAATCTCTAACTCGGTATATTAATGTCTTCCATCAGTGACGTATTCGGTACATCACGCTTCATATCTCGATACTGTGTCGCTACCTGTACTGGATTCTGCAGGGATCATAGCCTCGCATTCTGTGTAAATTTGGACATCACGGATGTTAGTTCTTAAAGCATAACAACACACCTCACACGTACTCCCGATGAAACGGCCAGAAAACCATATGCTTCCTGCCAAACCGATTCTGTGGAAGCGGTCAGCTAAATGAGCCACATTCCAACAAGAACAGGAATTCGTCGTATTACTGTATTCTGTCGTTTGTGAAAATAAAGAATTGTCAGGGCAGTGTTTGGAACGTTTGATGTCGTTTCACGTGGCCAACTGCAATAAGGACAGTTATCGGATTAACACTGCGAATCTTGGGGAAATTAGCTCAACTTCATTACTACGTGTGTGATACTAATCCAACAAGGAGATCAGTTGTTGAAATCAGTCCTTGAATCTACCTATAAATGCTGCAGAATGAAATTTTTATAAATACTGCAACTGCCTTGGTTTCGAACCACAACACAGCAAGGATAGATGCACGTGCCTTATATATGTGTATCTCTATGGCCTAAGATATGAAACGTGGTGTGTGTCCGCATGCGCCAAAGAGCAGCGTATAACGCAGTCAGGCACCGTAAAATGAAGCTTTGGTGGCTTTCGTTCTCGCGATCATTGCTCTCCAGCGACATGACAGAGCAATATCGCGGACAGAAGATTTTTTGTTTTTTGTTTTTATCGCCTTTCCAGTGAATTAGTTGTGACCTTCACTGCGGTTCTCGTCTTCACATATGCAGCGTGTAAAAGCCGAAGATAGATCTTTTTTCTTATCCGTTACCAGATACGAACGCAATCTGTAGAAACGGAAGGACAACAGCTGGACACATTGTACGAAGTAAAACACGTTCTGACACTGCGATTATAATCCGCGTCGATACGAAACACACGTCGCTGGCAACTTCTTTATTATGTCTTGACAATCGATGGGTGGTGACTACATATCTGCTAATCCTATGTACGTGTTTAAGGTTTCGCCTTGACTCGAGAGGAATTTTTCTAGCCATCATACGTCTTCAAAACCGTGGAGCTCCATCCCTTATCGCTACGCATACTTCGCACAACGCATGCAATGCAAGTGAGCATAATAAAAGCATCACATACGGTAATTGGCTTGGATAAAAACGTTTTGACGGTATTTTTTGACGATTAGTATACGTGTTTTCGGGAAGATTTAGTCACAGAATCTCCTCCTTCTCAGGAGTGTAGGGTAAGATCAGCTGAGACAGAAGGCTATCCATGTAGGTGCGGATTGCGAAACAGCACACTTCGAATGCATTACAATGGTACAACTACTAGCGACTAGGAGTGTGATTCACGTGTGGGAATGGACACGCATCTCGCAATTCGCGGGCAACGCAAGATTCTGCTGTTCCTAAATATTAAAAATTAAGTCGCTGTGCCAATTAGGGATTCACTATCGTTTCGATGACGAACACTTGCGTATATATTTTCCTCCCGTTTTCGTTTATCTCAGAAAACCGCCACTACTCGCGGGAGAGCTAAAATTTACACCGATCCTCGTGGTAGCAGCAACAATCAGTCACTGAGGCAGCGACAAAGCTCTGTCGATTGCAGGAGACGGAAGACTAGCGGAAAAAGAAATTCCGCTTCTACATTACTGCTGTCTACATTTGTGATTAACTTTTAAATTTGCTCACACTCTGTACAATGTAATTATGAGTATCTGATGCTGGTTTCACGGTTTGTGTGTCGCGTGCCAGCGTTCCAGTGACGTAGCAAAATATAGGTGGACGACCGGCGTGGGAGTCATTGAATGACATATGTGCAGTGTACGTAAAAAATTAAAAATTTAAGCAGTGCTGATTCAGCGAAGTTTGCCAGCCCGTATCGTTGTACAGGGTACATAGAAAATATATGATGAAAAGTGTAGCCTGGAAAGGCTGCATGAAACACAGAAATTTGAGAATAGCATTTAGGCGTCGCAATTGCACATTTTCGGCGGTACCGGAACGTAATTAAAATCTCCCACACGGGCATCTTGGCACCAAATGATGGTTAATTTACCGAAAATGTATACGTATGAAATGATCGATAAAAATAAATGATTAATTGCAGCGGATACAAGAAGACTTGGTTGCCAAGTGACGTCACACGTCAGTGTGGTCTGCTGCCGTCTCTAAACGCCCCTCAGCCGCTGTCGTCACCATTAAGACGTCACGGAAGACTCAGCTGTCACGACAGCCCTGTCATGGCAGACATCTATAGCCAAGTCTTTCTATGTCTTTGCTTTTTTGTCGTTGTTGCCGAGAAAACTGCCGCATTCATTCACGCAATGTAGTAGGCCTACGTAATTCAGTTTGGAACGTCACATATGAATTAGATGAAGAGGTAATGACAAAATCATTCATTTGTGGCAACCGGAAATGCTCTGGCTGGAGGTATTGTTTCCTGGGAGATAGCGTGCTAGACACAAGACTACTATCTCATGTGTGCGTTTTGCTCGTTCGTTACGTAAGGAAGATACAACAGTAGGAATAGTAACAATCAAGTTCGTCATGAATCACAGGCTTAATTATGTGTAGCTCATTAGAAATAGTCTGATTCAATTGTGTGTAAAATGAAATGTGACAAGGACGATAACTTTTAGTGAGTTTGTCTGTTGCGAGCGTAACTTTAAACTTTGATTTTTTTAATAGATAAAACACTTTATCTTTTTAAATTGTCGTCGCATTAAACTAAAAGAAAAGTACTGTCTGACTGCTAGCTGCCGCGTTCGTTACTTCTTTCTGTTTTCATTTCTTTAATAGAATCCCAGTTACTCCGGAGAAAGTCAGAATCTAACTGCCATCTTTCTATGGCGCCTACAGCAACAATCGACCGCTGATGCACCGACATAGCTCTGTGGTCTGCGGGATTTGGAGAATTAACGGAGAGGTAAAGTCGGCTTCTATATTACTACGATCTGCATTTGCAGAACGTGTATACGTAAACAGAATATTTGAAGAACAGGATGTTTCGTTTTTCAATATCTCATAAAAGAGCCAAAATGAATGACGGATAAGCATCCACTTAATTAACGTAATTATCTGTAGCAAATGTTCAAACCGACCACCGTCATCATGCTGACATAGCGCCTTAAATATTCACGTGCGACCTATGGCTTCTATATTGAGATTCTTTCATTTGATGCCGTCCTTGTGCCCTACACTTTTGGTCAAATTGTGTTTCCGCACCCTGCGTATGCCAGACGAGGCGCGACAGAGGGTTGGTCGAATTCTCTAGACTCCAGTACACTTAATCTTTGATGGAAAGTGTGGAAAACGGCAAAATGACGGAATGCATTGGTAGCAATTTGTAACTTTAAAATTCAGTGGATGATAACTATGATACGTTTAACAAAGGCGCTAAGGAAATAGATGTGAAATACGTTTCTTGATTACAAAAACTCCTCAGGTAAAGTAGTAACTGTACATGTGTCGTGACAAGCGTGAGACCTCACAGAGTCAATATTAATGAAAGTAAAGACTATGCACCGTCGGTCAATTGCCAAAGCATTGAAAACGAAGCAAAATTTTTAACTGCGTTGGTCACATTGTTACCATCAACGTGAGTAATGGCGGTACTCTTTTTTATATTCTGTGGTTCGGTATTGATGAGTCAGAGGCTGTTGAATACGGCGATATTAACTTCTCTTGGTATTTCAATAAACATCTGAAACATGTGGACAACAATCTATGGAACCACGTAGACCTCGACCAGAATTTAATATTTTCTATGATTTAACACCTAGCCTGGTTACTGAGCAGGTAAGGTGTACGGTGCGACAGATATGACGTTTACACGGGACACAACATTCACAAGACGAAACTTTGGGCAACTGCTTTTCTCTAGTCATGTTTGCATATGAAACGTTAGTCCGAAGAAGCCTCTATTTTGTGAGCTTCATAACAATTACGCTCATAGCCTCTGCAATGCAACTATCCTTGGTACAGCGAACTTTTCGGTGTTTCCCTAATATCGAGAGGAGACATTAACAAATGGTGGAGGGTACGGACTTGTTACGGACGCCAGTGAAAACATGGGGAGCAGGAGGAGGTTGCACATAAACGGGTGTTCAAAAGTATCCACGTCCGTTAAAGCGTTGGAAGGTGCTGTATTGAGCGACAAAAGTTACGTTTACTGGTGCACGGTTGTGAACTAAGTGTAGATACAGGTTGTGCACTTATTTCTTTTACGGCTTTGTGCTACCCACTATTCAAACACGATAGAGAATGGCCAGCATACTTGACAACAGGTTACAAAAAGGATAGCTTTACGTGTTTCCACATTGTCAAGAAGACGGGTACTGACCTGTTTTTATACACGACCGGAATGTACAGGAGACCACAGCACCACTTCCGGGAAGAAGATGTCACAGCGATGTAAACATGTCGTCTACTCGGCTCGCGCGATCCTTTTGCACAATCACCAGACAGAGCGATTAATAATTATATTAGCTGGCAGCTGTAGCTAGCAGAGTTGAAACCAGTCGGAAAGATGTCCGCCGTTTACGTTTTCAAGGTGTATTAAGCGTATAGTAGAGCAAAAATGAGACACATTGAAATGGAAAAAAATTGTTTCTTCAGTACTTTAGTAATAAGAATGTGAGGCCAGGGTCACTAGATTACAGGCGTGGTGTGTTTGCCAGTGCAGGATCGTTGGTAATGAGTGACTCGCGAGTGTCGATGTTGCGACGTCTCCACAGTGTATCAGCAAGAGACGCCCTCCCCAGACCTGAATATGTGTAACACAACTGAAGCGAAGGGAACAGTCAATTCTGGGAAGCGCGCCATAGTTGTAACATTTTCCCTCGTTTGCCACTTGCCTCATCTAAGTGTAATACTTTGCCTAGCGTTTTACGTAACAATATTTAGAGTACTGTTAGCAAACAAAAAATATAGGAATACAGACATTTGAATTGTCCGTTTATCTGACGAATTACAGGGCGGTGAACTGGAAGGAACTGCGATTACGATGAGAAGTTGAAGGTTTTTCTTACCTGTAGATTAATCGGAAGAACGTAACATTTCTTATCGTATCTTCTGTGGATTAGGGGAGACCACACTATGGTGATTCAGTCTATTCACCTATGCGATGAAATTAAAAAAATTAAACAGAGTTACCCCTAGTTCGCAAATGCCTTCATCGCCTCGCTAGTACGGACGACCTCGAGATTCAGCCGTTGACTAAAGTTTGCTACCGACGCTTCCTCCTTTCCCAAACAGAGCAGGACACACAGCGAGAGGTGAATAACGTACACAGAAATGAATGACTTCGTTAAATGTACTGATATCAGCTGTCTTTTTTTTCCTTCCTGCTCTCACTATAAAGCTACGGCACAAGAGTAACACACACTGTGTGACGTGGTGGTTGTACGTGCAGGAACGGTAAAGTATAATCTGCCGGAACTAAGAGGTGCTATCAGTTTCTTCTGACCAGAAGACAAAGTAGCTTCAATGTTACCAATACTGACTAAACTGAAAGCAGCAAAATACGTCCTCCAGAAGCACATCTTCACTGGCTCCAAAACTTTAATAGCAACTGGATGTTTCGATGTTTACGTCGAGGCATCGGTCTGAAAGAAACAGAAGTGCCGTAGTATGCATTATTCGTGCAAATCTCCTGAGTACAACAGAAGCTTTGTTACGCAAAAGTCAGTGTATCAATGACAAATTAAAACTTGTAATAGTAGACGGTGGTTCTAGTACAACAACTGTGTTTCCCGTAGTTGGGTCACAGTTTTCAAAGATTACGTACATGTATGACTGGCGCCAGTTTCTACTACAGTCTTCTAGTAAGGATCATTTAAACACGACGGAGAGTGCACAACGCATTTTGTAGAAGCAGATATTAATGAGTAATTTACTCTGTGTCGTCATCAGGGCAACTCTGATATTGATTTGATACGTGGCCGGAATGTGTGAGATGTCGCGGAACTACTTTGCGGAGGAAGATGCAACTACAACGTTAACACGGAGGAATCTTTTGGAACACTGAACGTATCATCTTGGTGAACAGCGGATAAGATAGGGGCTGCATATGTGGGTTGTGACAATCTCTCGTAATAAACAGGACGGGACTGTAGATGTTACGTCACGGTTGTGTATCATGGAACGCCATGTGTATGGAACATATGTAAATTTTCCACAGTATGACTACACATCTGCATATGCGTTTCTAGGGCTGGGCTGACAGCGGTGAGTTCCCGCGCTGGCCGACCATCACAAAGACACGTGAAACAAAAGTCGTTACAGTTGGCCCACTGACGGATCACTGAGGAATGTTTGGACACTCTTTCAAAAGGGAGAATTTCAACCCAAATGACAACAGCACACGCTACGCGGCAAACATTTCCCAAAATCCTTGGGTTGGATGAAAGCAGGGATGTTGGCTGTGTCGGTCGTCATTTCCGAAACTCTACGAATGGCGAAAATTTTTGACACGACAGAGCGTTAATCTCTAACCCACTATTATGAATTCACTCTACAAGCAACGTTTTCCGGTACATCACGCTTCTTATCTCGATATTGGTTCGTCATTTGTACTAGATAAAGCACAAGTCGTAGGTTTTTATTCCGTTTAAAAATAGGACGTTACGGATGTCACTTCTTAAAGCATAATGCCACACATGAGACGTAGTCGTGAGGAAATGGCCAGAAAACTATATGATTCCCGCCAACCGATTCTGTGGAAGATGCCAGCTGAATGAACCACAGTCCAACAAGAAGAGAAATTCGTCGCATTCCTGTAATTCTGCCATTTGCGAAAATAAAGAGTTGTCAGGACAGTGTTTGAAACGTTTGCTGTCGTTCCACATGGCCAAACGTAACAGGGATAGTTGTCGCATTAACGTCGCGAATCTTGCAGAAAGTAGAGTAATTGAATTACCAAATGAGTGATACTAATGCAACAAGATCAGTTGTTGAAGTCAGTACTTGATTGCAGTTGCAGATAGTGCAACCGTCTAATCCATTTGGTTTCGAACCACAACACGGGAAGGATAGATGCAGGCGCCGTGTATATGTGTATCTCTACGGTCGAACACATGAAGCCCGGTGTGTGTTCACAGATTCACGTACGCCAGCGGGGAGCACATAACGAAGTCAGGCATCGTAAACCAAAGTTTTGGCGGGCTTCATTCTCGGGATAGGCGCCACCCAGCTACACGAAAGAATAATATCGCTGACGCAAGCTTTTTCCATTTCTTTGCCTTCTCAGTGAATTAATTATTGACTTGAATGCAGTCGTCCTCCTGTCATGAGCGGTGTGTAAAGGCATTCGAGGAATCCTTTCTTATCTGTTACCATTTAACACATCGATACAAAGAGATGACGGTGTCAACTTTTTAATTACGTCATCATAAGCGATGCCTGGTGACAACATATTCGCTAGTTCTACGTACACGACTAAGGTTTCTCCTTGGCTCTAGAGCAATTTTTCTGTCCATTATACGTCTTCAAAACCATGGAGTGTAAATACGTTCCAGCTGTTACCGTTCCACATATTTCGCACGACGCGTGTGATCCACGCGAGCGTAATAAAACAGCATCAGTGAGTTATTTGGCTTCGATAAAAACGTTTTGACGGTACTTCTTTACGATTTCCTTACATGTTTACCGGGAGATTTTTTCACTCAATCGCCTCCTTCTCGGGGGTGTAGCGTAACATCAGCTGGAGGCAGCTGTGACAGAAGGCCGTCCATGAATGTGCCGAGTGCGAAACAGCACAGTCCGGATGCGTTACAGTGGTACAAATGGCCAGCGACTGGGAGTGTGATTCACATGTGGGGAACGACACACACCTACGCGAGTTCTTGCTGTGGGTAGACATGCGTCGTGTAGGGATTCACTCTCATTTCGACGATGAACCCTTGCATCTGAATTTTTCTCCCGTTTTCGCTTATTTCACAAAACCGCCATTACTCGCGGGAGAGTTAAAACTGCCAACATTCCGCGGTGCTGGCAGCAACAATCGGTCTCTGACGCAGCGACAAAGCTCTGTCGGTTGCAGGAGACGGAAAATTAACAGAAAAATAAATCCAGCTTCTACATTACTACTGTATGTATTTGTGACTAACGTCTAAATGTGCTGACAATCAGTACAGAGTAATTATGCAGATCTGATGCTGGTTTCGTGATTTTGTGTGTCGCGTGCTGGCTTTCCAGTGAGCGACGCAATATGGGCGGGCGACCGGGGTGGGAGTCATGCAGTGTAGCGTACGTTAAAAGTGAACAATGTAAGCAGTGCTGGTTGAGCAGGGTTTCGCCATCCAGCATCGTTATACAGGGTCCGGAGAAACGATTTGACCAAAGGTGTAGGGCGGAAAGACAGTGTGAAACTTAGTACTTTGAGTACAACAACTCGGGGTCGAAAATTCGTATTTTGGGAGCTACAGGAACATAATTAAAATCTGACATGTGGACGTCTTTACTCAAAATGAAAGATAATTCACACAGCGGAAAGACAGTGTGAAACTTAGTACTTTGAGTACAACAACTCGGGGTCGAAAATTCGTATTTTGGGAGCTACAGGAACATAATTAAAATCTGACATGTGGACGTCTTTACTCAAAATGAAAGATAATTCACACAAAATGTAAGTGTAATCACAGTCTATGGACTAAGCAGTCTCAGGACGATAACAAGAAAAACTCAAAGCATCACATACACCTGTGTAATACTTAGCCGACATTCTAGACAACATTTCTTTAGAAATAAAGACAATCACATGTCCACCTTTTATATTTCAACATGTCTTCAAGAGGACAAAGTAAAGGAAACGTGATCCACCACTTACTTAGCGTTAAGTATGTCGCAGCAAATGTTCAAACTGCCAACCGTTTTCATGCTGGCATAGCGCTGTAAATATTCAACAGCCATTTCTAGTTCCTATACTGGGATTGATTTTTTTAATGCTGTCTTTCTGCCCTACACTTTGGGTCAGACTGTTTTCTCACACACTGTATATGTGAGACAAGATAAGGCAGAATGATGGTCAACTTCTCAGGAGTCCATAGAAAGTGCTGGAAACGGCAAAATGACGGAATGCGCTGGTACCGATATATAACCTTAAAATTTAATAGAAAAAATGCGATACGTTTAACCATGTAGCTAGAATGTAAGATGTAAAATACGTTTCTTGATCACAAAAAGTCCTCAACTGAAGTGGCGAATGTATAAATGTCGTGACAATAGCCTCCGTGACGTTACTATGGAGCAACACATGAGCCCCTGCAGCATCGGTATTCATGAAACGAGAGACAGTGCACCGGTGGTCAGTTCCCAAAGCACTGAAAATAAAACACGGTTTTTAACTGTGTTGGTCCCATTGCTCCTATCATCGTAAGTAAAGTATTTTTACAGCTTCTGTGACGTGGAAGTGATGACAGAGACCGACGAATACCGTCATATCAACTCCCCCCACACGTTAACCTACGGAACCAAGTAGCCCTCATTACTTCTTCTGATCAGAGGCAAACCACATTCAATTTATTAACGTTTTTGACTGTACTCAAACGTGGTGAATTTTGCCTCTAGTCCTCAGTCAAGGTATCTGACACCTGCTGCGATTTTCCACGTTTGTATTCAGCAGTTAAGATGAACGGTACGACAGAGACGACGACTACACGGGAAACAACATTCAGGTGAGCAAAATTTCGGAAACCATTTTTCTCTAATGATGAGGTTGCATGTTAAACATTAATCGGCTTTGATAGGACGAACAAACGTCGATGTCCAGAGCTTCATAATTTTTACACTCATGTCTCTGCAATGGAGCTGCCCTTGACGAAGCGAACTTGTCATTTTGTGTAATACGAAGAGGAAACATTAACAAGTAGTGGATAGTACGGAATCCTGGCAGACGCCAGTGGAGTCGTGATATGGGGGAAGATGGGGAGCAGATTGCACGTAAAGGGATGTCCAAAAGCCTCGTGCACGGCCACTGAAGCGTACGTAGCTGATTTATTTACGGAAAGAAGCGCGAGATGGGCACTGCTGCAAATACATTTCACCAAAAAGCGTTTGGCGTTTACGCACGGCAGCAAAACTACTCAAAGACTGAAGACCCATTCAGACCGCTGTGCACAGAGTTAGGGGGTGTCTTGTCTCCTGCCACTGTTTGCCGTAGCCCTCGCCACTAAGAGAGAGGTTGGCTGTGGCTATAAGCACATTTCCAGGATCCATATCGCAGTGTTTGCGTGATAAGACAGAACTGCTATTGGCAGATCGGTTTGCAAATACTGCCCTACGTACTATGTAGTAGCAGTCCTACTATTTGACGGTATATTGATAATTTTTACTTATCGACCGTCTGACAGCAACTGAATAAAACACAATTTTAGTGCCATACGCGTTTCGCCTTTATTTTCTGCAAGACATCATCAGTCGCAGGTTGCGTGGACAATTTCTTACATATTACGCTCTTGTTGCATTTTCGGTGTTCTTCTTATGAATGCGAATTTGCGGTTTTTTTCCACATTCCACAGCACTATGAACTGAACGCTTGTTTCAATGCAATGTTTTGGTTTCTGTTGCCGACTGTCAGACGGTCGATAGGAAAAAATTATCAATATACCGTAATAATACACGCAACTGAGGAAGACAGGACTACAAAAGTTGAGGATGTCTACTATTTGACGTTCACAGAAACGGACTGGGTACCAGATACGCTTCCTAATGTAAGTATATTACGGAGAAATCGAAGATTCGAGTACTAGAGAACGATTCTACCATCGCAAATGTCCCGCAGACGTGTTTGTCCCATATTGGGCAATGAATGACTTCGAGAGAGTATCTAGGTATACAAATCGCATCGATGTGTGGTACAGCTTTGCGACGCCGTCTGTTGAAACACGACGAATGGCACGTTTAACAAGAGGGTATAAATAATGACAACTTTTATTTTCGTGGTTTTTCAAAAAACATTGCGGAATTGCTTTAATACACTCCTGGAAATGGAAAAAAGAACACATTGACACCGGTGTGTCAGACCCACCATACTTGCTCCGGGCACTGCGAGAGGGCTGCACAAGCAATGATCACACGCACGGCACAGCGGACACACCAGGAACCGCGGTGTTGGCCGTCGAATGGCGCTAGCTGCGCAGCATTTGTGCACCGCCGCCGTCAATGTCAGCCAGTTTGCCGTGGCATACGGAGCTCCATCGCAGTCTTTAACACTGGTAGCATGCCGCGACAGCGTGGACGTGAACCGTATGTGCAGATGACGGACTTTGAGCGAGGGCGTATAGTGGGCATGCGGGAGGCCGGGTGGACGTACCGCCGAATTGCTCAACACGTGGGGCGTGAGGTCTCCACAGTACATCGATGTTGTCGCCAGTGGTCGGCGGAAGGTGCACGTGCCCGTCGACCTGGGACCGGACCGCAGCGACGCAGGGATGCACGCCAAGACCGTAGGATCCTACGCAGTGCCGTAGGGGACCACACCGCCACTTCCCAGCAAATTAGGGACACTGTTGCTCCTGGGGTATCGGCGAGGACCATTCGCAACCGTCTCCATGAAGCTGGGCTACGGTCCCGCACACCGTTAGGCCGTCTTCCGCTCACGCCCCAACATCGTGCAGCCCGCCTCCAGTGGTGTCGCGACAGGCGTGAATGGAGGGACGAATGGAGAAGTGTCGTCTTCAGCGATGAGAGTCGCTTCTGCCTTGGTGCCAATGATGGTCGTATGCGTGTTTGGCGCCGTGCAGGTGAGCGCCACAATCAGGACTGCATACGACCGAGGCACACAGGGCCAACACCCGGCATCATGGTGTGGGGAGCGATCTCCAACACTGGCCGTACACCACTGGTGATCGTCGAGGGGACACTGAATAGTGCACGGTACATCCAAACCGTCATCGAACCCATCGTTCTACCATTCCTAGACCGGCAAGGGAACTTGCTGTTCCAACAGGACAATGCACGTCCGCATGTATCCCGTTCCACCCAACGTGCTCTAGAAGGTGTAAGTCAACTACCCTGGCCAGCAAGATCTCCGGATCTGTCCCCCATTGAGCATGTTTGGGACTGTATGAAGCGTCGTCTCACGCGGTCTGCACGTCCAGCACGAACGCTGGTCCAACTGAGGCGCCAAGTGGAAATGGCATGGCAAGCCGTTCCACAGGACTACATCCAGCATCTCTACGATCGTCTCCATGGGAGAATAGCAGCCTGCATTGCTGCGAAAGGTGGATATACACTGTACTAGTGCCGACATTGTGCATGCTCTGTTGCCTGTGTCTATGTGCCTGTGGTTCTGTCAGTGTGATCATATGATGTATCTGACCCCAGGAATGTGTCAATAAAGTTTCCCCTTCCTGGGAAAATGAATTCACGGTGTTCTTATTTCAATTTCCAGGAGTGTATATACCAAGAATGTGAAACAGACTCCGTTAGAATTTTGGAACCATAAGGAATATAAGGTTTGCGCTTGTAGCCCGGTGACTCAAAAACGATCGGCCAGATATCCGCCATTTGCACGATTTCAAAGAGGGTTAACACATACACTAGAAAAAAAAGTGTCGTACTAAACGGAAACAATCAAAATCATGCATCAAGGAATACATGTCAAGCAGTCAGCCCTTACAACATAAGTAAGGCCTGAATAAATACATGTAAGCGGCAGAGCTGCAAACGGTTACGTACACACCACTGAGATGTTTCTAGAGTGTACTAAAGCCAGAGACAAACAAAAAGTATGCTCTTGAAATTCCTTAACTTGTTAAAACGACGGAACTTTTCGAGTGCTAAATGTATTTTCTTAGTGTGACCAATAACAGACCAAGCTGTGTCGGTTCCAGAATACATAATGCCATAGGCAGGTTTCCAGGTAAGCAAATTCGTCTCTGGTTTTACGGTGGTGAGTTTCCTGCTCTGCTAATGGTGCAATTTGCTTGCCCACGGCCAACAACACGTGTGTAAACAGGGAGGGTATTACGAAACCTGAATATGCTTTGGACGATAATGCGATAAAACAGTTAGCAATAAATGTAAATATTCGCTGTAGTATTTTAGGTAAAATTTACTGCGTTATTTATATTGAGGTAAAAGCAAGGTACATCAGTTCCGTGGAAAGGCAGGTCAGGCCGCAAGAGATGGGAACGTAGAGCAGAAGCTTGCACCGGCACCGCGACTACCGCCTGTCCTTGAGTAGCTGCAGAGGATTTCCCCGACTTGGTTGCGATTCGAGCATGGGCGGGAAGCAGCGTCGCAGACATCGACGCCTTCTTTGACAGCACGGCTGCAGCCGACTGGTGCAGAGAGAGGCGATGGAGAGATTCGTCCGAATCTTGATTTCTTATTCAAATCTAACGCGCCAAACACGCCGAAAGCATTTGTATCCAGAATGCCGCTGCGAGACACTCCGTTCGCAGTTGTAACGAAATTTTCGGCGCAGTACTGCTTTCGCGACATTTCAAAAATTCACCTCTTTGTAACTGTTCGTTTATGTACTGCTGAAGAAACGAAAACCTCTGAACTAATTACGATGATGAGTCTACGAAACATTTAGCTTTGGAAAGAGAACGATTATGGAAATTATTGTCGATTATATCAGTTAGTATCATTTCCTGGTGACGAATACGATAGATTGTTACTTTCCACGTCTGCATACGAGTTCTAGCCGCTGTTTCAGAGCAATAAATCATTGTCTCTCCATGTGAACAAATCGGTGCTCGACACTCACCTTATGTATGTGAATGCCAACAAGATAAGTAAGAAGACGTTGAATCTTTATAGGTCGTCCATTACTATTGCGAAAATATTGAAATGCTTTCAAATGCGAACAGAGTGTGTAATATAGCACACAATAGTTTGCTGTAGGGAGGTGGAAGTGTTATGCAAGCATGACGCCACAAGTGATTACTGGAAGTCAGTAGTATATTTCATTGAAGAATACGATGCATAATTTCGATTGGACAGAATGATAAGTTTGGCGAGTTTGTATCTGAAAGGCCTAACTCTAAACGTGGGTTTATATAGATTAAATACAGTCATGTGCGCTCCACCGACTTTATTTATCGCTTAAACGTTTACTCGCTTCTAACTCCGATGAATGTAAAGTTTGACTGACGCTTGTGCACTTACTATTCCTTTTCCGTTTTCATTTTCTCCATAAAACCGCCATTATGCGCGCGAAAGTTAAAACTGCCGACATTGTGGAGCGCCAGTAGCAACAATCAGTCGCTGAGACAGCGACAATGCTGTGTGGGCCGCGTGAGACGGAGAATTAACGGAAAAATAAACTCAGCCTCTGTCTTTCTACAATCTACACGCGCGATTAAAAATGCCCAACGTCATTACCGTGTCATTATGCGAATGCGACGCTGGTTTTACGATTTTGTGTAACCCGTGCTGGCGTTCGGGTTGCGTCCCTTTTGGTAGTCAGTGACGTGTGTGAAAAAATGCAAACGTGAGCAGTGGCGGTTGGGCGGGGTTTTGACATCCTGCAGCGTTACACATTATCAGACATGACACGACAAGGGTGCTGACCGCAGACTCAATTTTCGATAAAATTTAAGTGCTTAAAACCGTAAAATGATGGAATGCTGTGGTATTTTTTCTCGCTTCAAAATACAGTACGAAATCCGGCATCGGTTACCATGTTTCGGGAATCGATGTGATAGCGTTTACATGTCGGACCAGCAGCGGTAGTGGCAGATTCGGTTTATGAAAAGCACATTCGGTAGCCGTCTCTAGCAATGTTAAATAACGTTTTATATTTTGTTTGACACAATGAAAGCGATCATTAACATACAGTTTCTTTTTCGAAGCGGAAACACAGAGAAACAAAGATTTTATTTTTACGCCTAACATTTCTCCTTCGTTCGACATTTATAATTTTCTGCAACAAGATATCAGAATTTCCGTGTCCATTACTATATACAAGGTCCTTGATCGTTGAGTGACACAATGCCGCCCGTAAACATAATCTTTTTCACGCTGTTTATTCCTTTCCAACTTCTTATTCGGTATATCAAAGCTAAACACGGCATGTCGCATGCTGCCATCTGTCGGCCATCGACTACACTGCGTCCTCTGTAACTCCGTTGGCGGTTGACTTATTCTGCAACACGGGGCGCCATCAGAACGTCTCTTTCGATACCGCTGGTTGGGGTGCGATTTACGCAATTTCAAGAAATAAAAACAGAACATCTGTACATCGAAATCTCTTCTGGGAAACGAGGGAAGGCTGTAGCGTGTTTGTATGACAGAAAGTAAAATGTGATAAATGTGAGCGGACGAGACTGCCACATCAGAAAAAACAGGCGGCAGCGATTTCAAATCCGCCTACACACAGCCCCAGAGAATATCGTATAACGCAGTCAGGCGGTGTAGAATAAATTATAGATGGTTTTCATTCTCGAGCGAGCCGTTGCTCAGCGCTTTCAAATAAGTGGTAGCATATTAAAACATAAAATAAGTTTACATTTTCCATGTCCTATGAAAAAAATTGAAATAAATAAAGTTTTTTTTTCGTCACGTTCGAACACTAACAGGAACATCTTTTCTTTTTTCGTGAGAGGAAAAAAATTGATTTCAATGTCTGGTGCAAGTACATTCCCTGCGAAGCGTACTTTTCAACTACTTAATATAATACGTGGCGTTAATTTCTCTTTAGTTCTTCAGTGACAGGGCACAATTCCTGGCATGGAGAACAAGAGACATAAGCAGTTAAGTGCGGCGCTGGAAGATACATCAAGTGAATGGAGAAAGAGCTGAAGTAACAACCGGCGGCAGTCTTCAGAGAAAGCGGTCGCGAATCAGGTGTTGAGTGCGACGGACTACCTGGCGGATCTTGAAACGGAAAATCTGAACATGATCAGTAGCGGGAGGCAGAGGCCGGGCAAGTTCTGATAGATAGGAAGAGTATCCAGCAATCTATGGGCGGCGATATGGCACCGTGTGACAGATTACAATCGGCGTAACTGGTCAGTGAGTGGGACAGGATACTGGAATGCATCTGACAACTGGCGGCAGACGCAGCATTATGCTGTGCTCACAGTTTTGGACATTAGTTCGCTGGCTTGAGTAGGGAGAGACTCCAATGTTTCTCTTAACCAGGTACACGGATTGACATGTGTCTTTTTCGTGGAAGATCGGAATTTGCATATGAATTATAAAGATATGTTATGCGCCTAATACTACTAAAGATGTATCCGGTAATAGTGGGGCAACTTTGAAATGAAATGTACAAGCAAAAATGATTGACGTTTACTGAGTGTAGAATGAGGAAAGTCGGCAACAAGGGTGAGAAACTATCGAAGTGCTGGATAAAGATAAATAAATGAGTGGATACAGCGAGACACGTGGCGCGTGCTCTACGGAGACAGGGGTGCGACGTGGCGCCTCAGCCGCTGTGGCCGCCATTAAGACTTGAGGAACGACTCAGCTGTCACTGCAGCCCTATGATGGCGGACATCTGTAGCCAAGTCTTAGTATTTTGTTCTTGTTTATCACGGTTGCTCAAAAAACTGAAAGATTTATTCACACTACGCAGTATGTAATTGGGCTCGCCCTGTTACTAAATGTTCAGTTTATAAAGAAAAATATAAATTACATGAAGGGCATTTCTGCTCTGGCTGGAGCAATTGTCTCCTCCACGATTGCATGATATCTATCACGTGTGAGCATTTTCCTCATTCTTTACCTAAGAAAAATACGAGACTAGTAAAATTAATAGTCAACTTCGTCATGAATTACAGGCTCAGTTGTGCGTAGTTCGTAGGAACGTGGCAGGAACGATATCTTTAGTGAGTTTGTCTGTGGTGGACGCAACATAAAACCTGGGTTCTGTAATTGCTGGTAACTCAATCGCATCACGAACATTATCGTTCAAAATTGTCATCGCATTAAATTAACAGAAACGTACTGTTTGCCTGCCAGTTGCCGCTTTCGTTACTCCTTCCTGTTTTGATTTCTTTAATAAAATCCCAGTTACTCCGGAGAAAGCCTGAATCTTACTGCCATCATTCCGTGGCGCCAACACCAACAATCGACCGCTGATGAACCGACAGAGCTCTGTGGTCTGCAGGAGACGCAGAATTAACGGAAAGATAAGCTCGGCTTCTGCATACTACGATCTGCGTTTGCGATTAATGTCCGAATGTGCTTGCGACCGGTACGGTGTCACCGTGCGAATCTGGTGCTGGTTTGGTGATTTTGTGGCTCGCGTGCTGGCTTTCCAGTGACGTGGCGGAATGTAGGCGGTCAACCTGGCTGGGTGTCATTCAGTGACATATGTGTAACGAACGTATACTGTGAATAATTCAAGCGGTGCTGGCTGAGCGACGTTTGCTATCCAGGAATGTTATACAGGGTGCGGAAAATCAATTTGATCAAAAGTGCAGGGCGGAAAGACAGTACGAATCATAGGAATTTGAGTGCCGCAAGTAAGAGCCGCAAATGCGTAATTTCGGCGTTACAGGAGTGTAACTAAAATCTGACATGGGGACCTCTTTACCCAAAATGAAAGGTAATTTATAGAAAATGTACGGCTGAACACAGTGTTTGGACTAACCAGTCTTCAGGATGAGAAGAAGAAAACTTTAAAACATCACATACACGTTCATCATACTTAGGCGACGCACCACACAATATTTCCTTAGAAATGAAGACAATCGCATGTCCATATTTAATACTTGAAGACGTCTTAAAAAGGTCAAAGTAAATGAAAAATGAGTCACCACTTAATTAAGTAAGCGTGTCGTAGCAAGTGACATATTGATAGTCGAACTCTCACGACTCCATAGAAAGTGCTGGAAACAACAAAATGACGGAATGCGTTGGTAGCGATATACAACTATAAAATTTAGTAGACGGCAAGTACGTGGAAGAAAATGCGAAACGTTTAAGCAAGTAGTAAATGTATAAATGTGGTGAGAAAAGCGTCTGGCACATTATTATGGGGCAACATATTATGAGCCCCTACAGCGTCGGTATTAATGGAACGAGAGAGACAGTGCACCATTGGTCAGTTCCCTATGGACTAAAAATGAAACGCAACTTTTAATGGCGTTGGTAGCATTGCTCCTATCATAGAGACGAATTAATTTTATAGTTTCTGTGATGTGCAAGTGATGACTCAGAGACCGATGAATAGTCTGATATCAGATGCTCTCCGTATCTCGATATATCCCTGCGACACAGTAACCTATGAGACCAAATTTCCCTGATTTGTTCTCCTGGCAGAGGCGAACTATATTCTGTTTACGGTTTTGACTGTACTGAAATGTCGTGAAATTTGCCTCAAGTCCTCCATGTAGGTATCTGATACCTGCAGCAAGTTTCCATGTTTGCACTGAGCAGTCGGGATGAACGATACGACAGAGACGACGACTACACGGGAACCAACATTCAGGGGAGGAAAATTTCGGAAACCGTTTTAATCATGTGGTTACATGTTAAACAGTAATCGGTTTTGCTACAGTGAGCAAACGTCCATGTCCCGAGCTTCATAATTTTTATACCTGTGGTGTCTGCAATGCAGCTGTCCTCGACAAAGCAAACTTATCAGTCTTTGCGTAATACGAGGTGGAGACATTAACAGATGGTTTAGAGTACGGAATCCTGGCAGACGCCAGTGGAGTCCTGATGTGGAGGGTGAGGAGGAGATTGGAAATGGAGGAACGTTCAAAAGTCTCGTGCTCGGCCATTGAAGCGTTCACAGCTGATTTCTTGAGCGATCAGGATTACGCTCGTTGTGGAAAGAAGTGCGAGATGGGCACTGCTGCAAACACATTTCACCAAAAAGCTTTGGGCGTTTAGGCACGGCGACAAAACTTCTCAAAGAGTAAAAACACACTCACACCACTGTGCACAGAGTCCGGGGTGTCTTGTCTCCGGCAACTGTTTGCCGTAGCCCTCGCCACTAAGCGAGAGGCTGGCTGTGGTTATAAGCACATTTCCAGGATCGATATCGCAGAGGTCGCGTGATGAGACGGAACTGCTATTAGCAGATCCGTTTGCAGAGACTGCTCTATATAATAAATAGTAGCTGTCCTACTATTTGACGTTCACAGAAACGGACTGAGTACCAGATACGCTTCCCTACGCAAGTATGTTACTGAGAAATCGGAGATTCGAATAGTAGAGAACAACTGTATCATCGCAAATGTCGTGGCAGTTGTGTTTGTCCCATATTGGGCAATCGCTTCGAGAGAGTGTGTAGATATACAAATCGCGCCGATCTGTGGTACGGCTTTGCCATGTCGACTGTTGAACCACGACGAATGGTACGTTTAAGAAGAGGAAATAAAAATGACAACATTTGTTTTCGTGGTCATTCAAATAAATCGTGGGATTGTTTTAATATATACCAAGAATGTAGAACCGACTACGGTAGAATTTGGAGATATAAAACGCTGCAGGAATAAAATCAGCATGTTGGCAACAGACGTCACGTAATCTGTTGGTCGAGGCGAACACAAAGCCGTGAGGAGTACAAGTTTTGCGCTTGTAGCCAGGTAAGTAAACACGATCGGGCAGATATCCGCCGATTACACGCTTTCCAAGTGTGTTAATACCTGTAGTAAAAGAAAAGCTATATTAAATGGAAAAAATCGTCTGTCCAGAAATGCATAGCTCTTTTGAGAGTAGTTACCGTGTTATTCTAGCGAGAAGCAAAAAGGCAGGGCTCGCCCGATTTCAGGGCTAGCATATGTGGCAGTGCAGAGCCGTTCATAATGAATGAGACGCGAGTGTGGATGTTATGACGTCACTGTGGGGTACGAGCAAGTAACTCCGGCCGTGGTCTCTAGTTAATGAAGTACTGTCGCAAAGAGACTGCACAGCTACGCGCTAAGCTCTCGATAATACGAGATACAGTAATAACAACAACTCATTCTCTATCCATTATCATCACGACGATTGTAACACTCTTTTAGTGAGTGGCCGAATATGTAAAGGGCCACAGCACCACGTCGCAATGGAAGGTGCCAAATTAAGCAAAACATCTCCATCAGTCAGCTCCTAAAACACAAGTTTAGGCCAGATTAATTAATGTAAGCTACAGAGTTGCAGACGGTAACACAAACACATCTGAGACGATTTTAGAGTGTATTGAAGCTAGAGACAAACAAAAAGCATGCCCTTGAAATTCCTTCTTCCTAAAACGACGGTCTTTTTCGAGTGCTACATGTCTTCTCTTAGTGTGGCCAACAACAGGCCAAGCTGTGTCGGCTCTAGAATACATGTAAACCTTCACAAGTTGCATTCTCGGTAAGCAAATTTGTCTCCGATGCTGGTTTGACGACGGAGAGTTTCCTGCACTGCTAATGGCGCATTTGATTGCCGGCGGCCACAAACACATGTGAAAACAGTAAGGGTATTAGGAAACCTGAATATGCTTAGGACGATAATGCGAGAAAACAGTTAGTAATAAATGTAAATATTCGCCGTAGTGTTTTGGCAACATTATTTACGTCATGTTTATTCAGGTAAAACCAAGGAACATCTGCTCCGTGAGAAGACAGGCCGCAGAGACGAGAGTGTACAGCAGTAACTTGTACCGCCACGGCGGCTGCTGGGAAGCTGCAGAGGCTCTCCTAGACTGGATAACTTTTAACCCGTGGTGGAAGCAGCGTCGCAGACATCGACACCTTGTTTTCCAGCACGGCTGCAGTCGGCTGGTCCAGAAAGAGGTGACGGAGAGATTCGTCCGAACCTCGGTTTGTTAATCACGGCTAAACCGACGAAGAACACCGAAAGCGAGTGTCAGGGCAATGTCGCTGCGATACACTCCGTTCCCATTTGTAACGGAAGCTTCGGCACGCTTCTAAGTTTCTGTAATTGTTCGTTTACGTATTGCTAAAGAAACGAAAACCTCTCAACTAATTACGATGATGAGTTTACGAAACATTCAGCTTTGCGAAGACAACGGCTATGGAAATTACTCTCGCTTATATAAGTTAATATCATTCTCTGCCGAGCAGTATCATATAGGTAGTTTCTGTTGGAAGGAAGGACGACTTTTGCGATTCGGTTTCTACGTCTGCATACGAGTTGCAGCAGCTGTTTCAGAGCGATAAAACATTATCAATCCCTGTTAACAGGGAGCCCCACACTACGTTTGTGAATGTCGACATGATAATTAAGCAGTAACAAGACGAAAAATCTTTTTAGCTCGTCCATTACTTTTGCGAAAATATTGAAATGCTTTCAAATGCGAACCGAGAGTGTAATACAGCAGACAATCGTTTGCTATAGGGAGGTGGAAGTGTTATGCAACCATGACGCTACAAGTGATTAGTGGAAGTGAGTAGTATTTTTCATTGAAGAATACGATGCGTAATTTCGATTGGACAGAATGATAAGTTTTGCGAGTTTGTGTGTGGAAGGCCTAACTCTAAATTAGGGTTTAAGTGGACAAGATACAGTTATGTGTGCCCCACCGACGTTGTTTATCGTTTAAAGGTTTATCGTTTACATGTAAAGTTTGACTGGTGATTGTGCATTTACTATCATTTTTTCCGTTTTCATTTTCTCCATAAAACCGCCATTGTCAGCGAGCAAGTGATAAACTGCCGACATTGTGGAGCCCCAGCAGCAACAATAGGTCGCTGGGGCAGCGACAAAGCTCTGTGGGCTGCAGCAGACGCAGAATTAACGGAAAAATAAACTCAGCTTCTGTCTTTCTACGATCTGCAAGCGCGATTAAAAGTGCCCAACGTCAGTACCGTGTCATTAAGCGAATGCGACGCTGGTTTTACGATTTTGTGTAACCCGTGCTGGCGTTCGAGTGGCGTCCCTTTTGGTAGTCACTCACTGACGTGTGTGAAAAAACGCAAACGTAAGCAGTGGCGGTTGGGCGGGGTTTTGTCATCCTGCACTGTTACACATTATCAGACATAACCAGGTGCTGACCGCAGTCTCAATTCTTCGATAAAATAAAAGTGCTTAAAACGGTAAACTGATGGAATGTTGTGGTAGTGCTTTTTTCCTTCGAAATACATCAAGAAATCCGGCATCGGTGACCATGTTTCCGGAGTCGATATGGTAGCGTTTACATCACGAACCAGAAGCGGTAGCGGCAGATCGGTTTATGAAAAGCACATTCGTTAGCCGTTTGTACAACTGTTAAATAACGTTTTATATTTTGTTTGACACAATGAAAGTGATTATTAACAAACCGTTTCTTTTTCGACGCGGGAACACAGAGAAGCAAAGATATTACTTTTACGCTTAACATTTCTCCTCCGTCCGACATTTATAATTTTCTGCAAAGAGGTATCAGAATTTCAGTGTCCATTATTATATACAAGGTCCTTGGTCGTTGTGTGACAGAATGGCGCCCGTAGACATGTTTTTCGCGCTGTTCAATCCTTTTCAACGTCTTATTCCTTATATCAAAGCTGAACACCGCATCTCGCATGCTGCCATCTGTCGGCTAGCGACTACACTGCGTCCTCTGTAACTCCTTTCGCAGTTACCTTCTTCTGCAACACGGGGCGCCATTTGAACGTGTCTTTCGATGCTGCTGGTTGGGGTGCGAATCACGCACTTTCAAGAAATAAAAACAGAACATCAGTACATCGAAATCTCTTGTGGGCAACGAGGGAAGACTGTAGCCTATTTGTATGAGTGAAAGTAAAATGATATAACTGTGAGCGGACAAGACTGCCTGCCACATCAGAGAAACAGGCGGCTGCGGTTCCAAATTCGCCTCCACATAGCCCCAAAGAATACCGTATAACGCAGTCAGTTGCCGTAGAATAAATTTCAGACTGTTTTCGTTCACGAGCGAAGCGTTGCTCAGCGCTTTCAAATAAGTAGTAGCATATTAAAACATGAAATAAGTTTATGTTTTTCATTTCTCTGAAATTAATGGAAATAAGTACTCCCTTTTTTCCGTCAGACTTCCAGACTACCTGGAACATCATTTTATTCCTGAGAGGAAAAAATTGATTTCTGTGTCTGATACCACTATGTTTCCTGCGACGTGCACTTTTCAACTACTTAAAATATAACGCGGCAATATTTTTTATTTAGTTCTTCAGTAAAAAGGCACCAATCGTGGCATGGAGTAACAAGAGGCATAAGCAGTTAGGTGCGACGCTGGAAGATACATTATCTGAATGGAGAAAGAGCCAAATTAACAACCGGCGGCAGTTTATAGATAAAGCGGTCGCGGATGGCGTGTTGCGAGCCATCGACTGTCTGGCGGATCTTGAAACGGAAAATCTGAACTACATCGACAGCAGCGGGAGGCAAAGAGCGGAAAAGTTCTGTTACGTAGGCAGAATATCCACGAATCTGTGGGCGGCGATATGGCACCGGGGGGACAGATTAAAATCGGCGTAACTGGTCAGTGAGTGGGACACGTTACTGGAATGAATCTTACAACTGGCAGCAGACGCGAAATGACGTCTGCCTTTTTCGTGGAAGATCAAGTTTTGCACGCAAATCATACAGACGTGTTAAGCACCCAATACTACTAGAGATGTACCTTGTAAAGGCGGGCCAAGTTTCAGAGGTGCACGTAACTTGCTTGATGCTGGGTTTGGAATGAGGAAATACGGTAACTAACGACCAAGTACCCGACAAAAATTGAATGTAAAATTGTTAATAATCGTGCCGCTCGTAAAAAAGTATTATACAGAGCGTTTAAGTTGATTGTATTGATACCGAGAAAATATACTGGAGTTCAAAGGTGAGTAAGTATGGAAATGCTCGATAAAGGGGAATAAGTGATTAGATACAGCAAAACACGTCGCGCGTTGTCTTGGAGACAGGGGTGCCTTGTGACGTCACCCCACACTGTGGGCTGCTGCTGCATCTGTAGACGAGCCTCGGCAGCCGTGGTCGCCATTAAGATTTCACGAATGACTCAGCTGCCGCTGCAGCTCGGTGATGGCAGATATCTGAAGCCGAGTCTCAGTATTTTGTGGCCTTGTTGGAAAATCGCAGCATTCATTCACACTATGCAGTACTTAACTCGGTTCGCCCTTTTACTAAATATTCAGTTTATACAGTAAAGTATGAATTACATGCAAAGGTAATTGTAAAATCATTCCTGTGTCGGAAAAAGAAATGCTCTGGCTGGAGGAATTGTTTCCAGGATGATTGCACGATGGTCGCAAGACTGCTTTCTCGTGTGAGCGTTGTGGTAATTCTTTTCCTAAAAAAAAATACGAGAGTAGTAGTAGTAGTAATAGTCAACTTCGTCATGAATTACAGGCTCAGTTATGTGTAGTTCATTGGAAATAGTACAATTCCGTTGTGTTTAAAATGAAACTTGGCACGGACGATAACTGTAGTGAGTTTGTCTGTGGAGGGCCCAACTTAAAACCTGGGTTTCTGTAATTGCTGGTGACTCAATCGCATCACGAACATTATCGTTCAAAATTGTCATCGCATTAAATTAACAGAAACGTACTGTTTGACTGCCAGTTGCCGCTTTCGTTACTCCTTCCTGTTTTGATTTCTTTAATAGAATCCCAGTTACTCCGGAGAAAGTCTGAATGTAAGTGACATCATTCCGTGGCGCCAACAGCAACAATCGACCGCTGATGCAGCGACAGAGCTCTGTGGTCTGCGGGAGACGGGGAATTAACGGAAAGATAAACTCAGCTTCTACATTACAACGATCTGCAATTGCGATTAATGTCCGAATGTGCTTACAACCAGTACAGTGTCACCGTGCGAATCTGGTGCTGGCTTGGTGATTTTGTGGATCGCGTGCTGGCTTTCCAGTGACGTGGCGGAATATAGGCGGACAACCTGGCTGGGTGTCATTCAGTGACATATGTGTAACGAACGTATACTGTGAATAACTTATACAGTGCTGTTTGAGCGAGGTTTGCCATCCAGCACCGATATACAGGGCGTGCAGAAACAGTTTGACCAAAATTCAGGGCGGAAGGACAGCATGAAACATAGGAATGTGTGTATGGCAACTAAGGGTCGTAAATCCATATTTTCAGCGCTACGGGAACGTAATTCAAATCTGCCATACTGAGGCCCTTGTTCAAAATAATGGGTATTTTCCAGAAAATGTATACATAAATTTCAATCGTGACAAACACGTGTATCGCATTTAGCTGACGAATGAGGCAGTACTTCTTCAGAAATGAGGACAATCACATTCCCATGTTTCTTGTTTGAGTATATTTAAAAAAAGCGAAAATGAGTGAAAAATGAGCGACCACTTAATTAACAGGAGTATGTCTAGAAAATGTTCGACCTCCGTTTTCATGCTGCCGTAGCGCCGTAAATATTTAACTGCGACCTGTATTTTCTATACTCAGATTCCTTCGTTTGGCACTCTCTCTGTGCCCTACGCTTTTGGTCAAATAGTTTTTCCGCCCTGTATATGCCAGACGATGCGTTACAGAATGTTGTTCGAATTCTCAGGTGTCCAGTTCACTTAATCGTTCGCAGGATGTTCTAACAACGGCAAAATGTCAGAATGCGTTGGTAGCGATTTGTAACTTTAAAGCTCAGTAGACAGTAACTATGTAAAAGGAAATGTGACACGTATAACGAGGCACTACGGAATTAGACGTGTAATATGTTTTCTGATTACAAAACGTTCTCTAGTGGAGCGGTAACCGCATAAATATCGTGACAAGCGTGTGTGTCACGCTATTATGGAGCAACGTATGAGACCCCACAGAATCGGTATTAGCGAAAGCATGCACCGTTGCTCAGTTGCCAAAGCGTACAAAATTAAACAAAACACATAACTGGGTCCATGACATTGGAACTATCATCGTGAATGAAGACGAAATAAATTTATAGTGCCTATGATGTGGAAGTGTGGATTCAGAGACTGATGAATACGGTGAATTTAATTCCTCTACTTTTTTTTTTTGTTCGATAAATATCTACGACACTATGGAACCAAGTAGCCCCTATTCCTTCTCCTGACCAGAGGCAAACACTATTCTACTTATTAACTGTTTTGACAATACTGAGATGTGGTGAATATTGCTTCTAGCCCTGCATTAAGGTGGGCTAACAGAATCGGATACCTGCTGCGAGTTTCCATGTTTGTACTGAGCAGTCAAGATGAAAGGCGCGACAGAGACGGCGACCACGCGGGACACAACATTGGGATGCCCAAAATTTCGGAAACCACTTTTCTGTAGTCATGTTTACATGTTAAACCTTAACCGATTCTACTAGCCGGAACGAACGTCTGCGGTACGTTCATAGATTCTTACGTATCAGACCCATGGTCTCCGCAAACTATCGACGATGAAACAAACTTGGCGGTGTTTCCGTATTGTGAAAGGAAGACGTCAATATGTAATGTAGAGTACGAATTCCTTACGGAGGTAAGTGAAAATATAAGATGGAGAAGTGTGAGGAGCAGATCACACGTAAAGGGATGTCCAGAAGTCTTATCCAGGCCCATTAAAGCGTTCGTGGCTGCTTTATTAGTAGACCGGAATTACGCTCGTTGTCGAAAGAAATACGAGGCGGGCACTGGTGGAAGCGTTTTGCACCTGAAAAGATTAGGCGTTTAGATATGGGCAGGAGACTTGGAGTAAATTCACATTCCCACCGCTGTACGCAGGGTTAGGGGATGTTTTTGTTCCCAGCCACTGTTGTGAGCCGGAGGCTGTGCCACTAAGCGAGAGGCGGCTGTGGTTGTAGGGACACATCCAGCATCGACATCGCAGATGTGGAATGTATTAACAGTCCTACTATTTTACTGTCACAAAACGATTTGAAGGCCGCGTACACCTCCCCAAATATGTATATAACCGACAAATCAGAGATTCGAATACTAGATAATAATTGTATCATAACGAATATCCCGCAGATGTGCTTGTCCCACACTGTGCAATCATTTAGAAAGAGTACGTAGACATACAAATGGCACTGGCTCGTGGGACAACTTTGCGATGTCGACTATTGAAACACGAGTGGTAGCACGTTTAACAAGAGACAATCAAAATACTAACTTTTGTTTTACGTGATAATAAAAAAAAGTTGCAAGATTGTTTCAATACATGGCAAGAATAAGAAGGACACTACGGCAGACTTTCGAGATTGGCCGAAGGTACGGAACACGGTTTGTGTCCAAAATTTTGCACAGGCCGGCGTGCAGCGTGTAACGCATTCAGGCACCGTGAACAAAGCTCTTGCGGCGTTGGTTCTCGCGACCTGCTCTGCCCAGCAACAGGACAGAAGAATATGGATGAGACAAGTTTTTTTGTTTTAATTTTCTACCGCCTTGTCAGTGAATTACTGTTTGACTTGAACGTGTTCTTTGTCCTCACAGGTGCAGTGTCTAAAGGTTCTGGGTAGATATTTTTTAACCTGTTTCCAGTTACGAAGGGAATCTGTCGATACACACTGCGTTTAAATTCCGCATCGGCACAAAGCAGGTGACATTGTCGACAATTCTTTATACATGTTCACAATCGATGTCTGTTGACAAAATAGACGCTGATAATGCGTATGTGATTAAGACTTGGCCGTGACTCAAGACGAATCTTTCTAGCCGCTACAAGTCTTCATAACCTTGAGGCGTAAATACGTAACAACTCTTACCACACAAAGCGTGTGATCCGGGTGAGCATAATAAAACAGAATCTCATGCATTAACTGACCCGGATAAAAATGTTTTGACGGTGTTTTTTTGAAGATTTCAGTACGTGTTTTCTGGAAGATTTTCTCACACAACCTCCTCCTCCTCCTCAGAAATTTAGGATACCATCAGCTGGAGGCAACTGTGACAGAAGGCCGGCCATGAATGTGCGGACTGCGAAACAGCACTGTCGGCATGCATTAAAAAAGGTGCAACTGGCCATCGACTAGGCGTGTGATTCACATGTTGGAACGGACGCGCATCTCGTGAATGGCGGGCGACGCGACGTCCTGCTGTGGGTGGATTTTAAGGAAGGTCAGATAACAGCCGTCACTCGCGAGAGAGTCGAACTGCCATCAGTGGCAAAGCTCTGTAGGCCGCAGGGGACGGAGAACTGACGGAGAAATATGTTCGGCTTAACTATGTATAATAATTCGCACGTGTGTTTTGCCACCTATATTGACAGTACTGTTATCGACGCAAAACCGAGGTAAACAGACTTTTTTATTTCATACAAATGCTTAACTTATTCTGTCATCAGAGAGGCCGCACAGATCAGATTTCGCAACTGTAGTTCCATCCTGGACAGCGGCTGCACCCCAGAGTAATTCGTCGAGTCATTGACGCCCCGACGTGGGGAAACAGCGTCGCAGACATCGACATCTTCCCTGGCAGCACGACGACAATGATACGGTCACCAAAAGAAGAGCGATGGAACTTTATAAAATAATCCCGAACCGCTACTCAAGTTTAACTCGTCAAGAGCACGGACAGCGTCTGACGCAAGAATGGCGTCGCGAGCAACTCCGTTCCCAGCTGTAACGGAACTGTCAGTCCGGCCCCGATAGCTGAGTGGTCAGCGTGACAGAATGTCAATCCTAACGTCCCGGGTTCGATTCCCGGCTGGGTCGGAGATTTTCTCCGCTCAGGGACTGGGTGTTGTGTTGTCCTACTCATCATCCTTTCATCCCCATCGACGCGCAGGTCGCCGAAGTCGCGTCAGATCGAAAGACCTGCACCAGGCGAACGGTCTACCCGACGGGAGGCCCTAGCCACACGACATTTCGTTTCATTTTACGGAACTGTCGGCCCACAGCAGGTTTCGTGGAAATTTGTGAACAACTCGTCATTTTAATTGTCCGTTTATCTCATACCGAAGAGCTACAGAGCGGTGACCGAGAAGGAAATCCGATTACGATGATGAAGTGAAGGCTCTTCTCAACTGTAGTTTAATCGGAAGACCGTAATATTTCTTATCGTCTTTTCTATTGGTTAAGGGAGACAACACTATGCTCTTTTAGTGAATTCCCCTACACAATGAAAGTAAAAAACAGAAGATTTGCCCAAAGTTGGGAAATCGCTTCATCGCCTCACTAGTAAAGGCGACCTCATTTCATGGCAGATGTGGTTTGAAAACTGAGTTTCAGCTGTGGGCAAAAGTTTGCTACCGAAACTAACTAGAGACGCTCCTTACTTCCCAAATAAAGCATTGCGTACGGCGAGAAGTGAATAACAGGCACAGAAATGAATGAGAGGAAATCATATATAATGATTTCATCGTTTTTTTTTCCTTTCTGGTCTCAATATACACCTGCGGCACAAGACTAGCAAAACGCGTGTGACGTTGTGGTCCACGTGTAGGAACGGCTAAGCATAGTCTGTCGGAACAAAGAGGTGCTGTCAGTTTCTTAAGACCAGAAGACAACACAGCTTCATTTGCCACCAATCCTGATTAGACTGAAAGCTGCTACATGTAGCCTCTGGAACCGTACGTGGATAAACTCCAAAGCAGTTTCGATATTTACTTCGAAGCGTCGGTCGGAACGAAACAGAAGTAGTATGCGTCATTTACAGAAATATTCAGAGTGCGTTATAGCGCTACAACGATGAAAAATAATATTACGACGATGTCAAACCTCATTTTCATAAAATAAAGAAGAACTGACGATATTAAAAATGTAATTGTAATTTTATTATTTTAATTTTTGTGCTCAGTGAATCAAAGCCTTTCTATTGCACGGAATAAACTACGAGTAGCATTGTTTGTACTTCCAAACTATATATGATTGTTAAGTGAGAACTAATTCTATGTAAGAAATTTTGTCTGGGCGGATTTTGTTCTCGTACTGATCGGTAGAGAAAGAAAAGTTACTTAATCGATGTATGTAATGTGAATGTATAAAGGCTATAAAAAGTAGAGAGAGAGAGATAATCCTTGCGGGCAATGACCATATTGTATAACAAAAGGTGAATACGGGTTATTCAAAACAAATATCTCTAAAGCGTATCGTGCTGTGATTTAAAAAGACTGATAATTGCGGTGTTTAATCTAAACCCGTCCTGAATAACAGCGAAGAACATTTATGTCATCATATATTTTCTTCGTTTGACCACGGTTGTGATTCGCATGTTACTTTTTGTTACGCGACGTGTTAGGAATATTTTCATTATACGCGCAAAAGTGCACACAGCTTTGATCGAACCTGCTTCTTTCGGAAACGATAACTCTCAATCAGTACAATGACGCGAATACCGTTTGAATTGCAACCGTGATCAGAAAAGTGTTTCCTGGACCTGATTTTTATAAATGTGTAGACTTGAAAGCGAACAATATTGCACCATCGCTGGCTCGCAACAATTGAAAGAAAACAAAACAGGGACTGAACAACTTTAAATTTTAAGGCCGTCAGCGTTACGAAATCTGAACGACGTAAGTTTATTAATTAAATATTAACAGGAAGAGAATTATTAAATTTTAAAGATTAAATGATAGCAAGAATTTAAAGCATTTTAGCATCAGTACGTTTCTTGAGTATCAGATACCATCATATCTATTTAAAAGATAGTGCGTAAATAACATTGCCACCTTTTATAATTATTGTTCTAGCAATTCAACGTGAGACGCTTTCCTATGTAAAGTCAGTGTATAGGAGACATATTAAACATTTTATTAGTACACACTAGTTTTAGCTTAGCAGCTGTGCTTGCCGTAATTGGGACACGGTTTTTGAAGATTATCAGCATACACAATGCGTGCCATTTTGTAGTGCAGTTTCCTGGTATGGACTTTTCGGACACGTCGGAAAGCGGACACCAAACTTCGTACGAGCACCTAGTAATGTTAAATTTCTTCTCTATTCTCATTAGGGCAACTTTCATGCTGATTTGAAACGTGGATGGAATGTGTAAGAAATCACAACACTACTTCGCAGAGGAGGAAGCAAACCACAACAAAAACTCTTTGGCAACAAAGGCTGTGCGATTCGATTGTCGATGCAGAAAATAAATCGATGGAAATTTGTGCGTTTGGAACATGTAATCCCCGTTTTCCTAACGATCGATTAGATGTACGCCATTTATATGTTTAGATAACATATTAAAGTAGTAGCAGAACAAACAGTACACCATTTAAACATTAAAACTTAATAACAGGACAAATCATTCGCAATACTAAACGCATCGTCTTAGTGAGAAGACTGTAAGGCCGAGCTCTGTCGAAGGCAGGGGCTGCACGTGTGGCGCTGCTGAGTCGGCCGTGATAAACAGGGCGAGTGTGTCCGTGTTGTGACGTCACGGTTGTGTACCACGTAACGGGGCCTGCCGCGATGGGTACAGAACGTGCGTTAATTTCCCAAAGTAGGTGTCTACATATGCATATTATGCGTTTCCCGGGCTGGGTGGACGGCAGTGAATTACCAGCACTGCTTACTATGAAAGTGCTTGCAGACCGGCACAAGCGCACGTGAAACAAAAGGCGTTGTAAAGTCTGCCCAGTGACGGAGCACTGGGTACTGGTTGGACACTCTTCTTTCAAAAGGGAGAATTTTAACCCAACTGACTCCACAAGCTACGCACCAAACCTGCTTCAGAATCCCTGCATGGGTTGAAAGCAGGGATGCGTGTCGGTCGTCAGGTCTAAAACGCTACGATTGGCGAAGATTTTGAGACGACAGGATGTTGATCTCTAACTCGGTATACGGGCGTCCTCCATCAGTAACGTATTCGGTTCTTCACGCTTCATCTCTCGATACTGTGTCGGTATCTGTACTGGAGTATGCAGAGACCATAGCCTTTTATTCTGTGTACATTCGGACATCACAGATGTTAGTTCTTAAGCCATAATGACACACACCACACGTACTCCTGAGGAAACGGCCAGAAAACTGTTTGCTTCCCACCAGGCCGATATTTGCTCTTCTGTAGAAGCGGCTAACTAAATGAGCCACAGTCCAACATTAACAGGAATTCTGTCGTTTGTGAAAATAAAGACTTGTCAGGACAGTGTGTGAAACGTTTGCTGTCGTCCCACCTGACCAAACGCAACAAGGATAGGTGCCGGATTAGCACTGCGAGTCTTGGGGAAATTAGCTTAACGGAATTGCTACACGCGTGACGGTAATACGACACGGAGATCCGTCGTTGAAATGAGTGCTTAATACTGCATCTGTCGTATCCACCTGGTTTCGAACCTCGACACGGCAAGGATAGAAGCATTTGCCGTCTACATGTGTGTGTCCATGGTCTAAGGTATGAAACGTGCTGTGTGTCCAAAGTTTCACGTGCGCCGTTCAACGCAAACAGGCGCCGTAAAATAAAATAAAGCTTTGGTGGCGTTCGTTCTCGCGTTCGGCGCTGCCCAGACACGACAGAATAATATCGCTGACGCAAGATTTTTTTCATTTTTATCACCTTTCCAGTAAATTAGTTGTTAGTTTCCATACGGTACTCCTCTTGACATGTGCAGTGTGTTAAGGCCGATGATAGATCTTTTTTCTTATCCGTTACCAGGTACGAATGCAGTCTGTAGAAACACAGAAGGACAACATCTGGACACATTGCCACGAAGTAAGACAGGTTCTCACACTGCGATTATATTCCGCCTCGATGCGAAACAGACGACGCTGTCAACTTCTTTATTATGTCTTGACAATCGATGGGTGGTGACAACATATCTGCTAATCCTATGTACGTGTTTAAGATTTCGCCTCGACTCGAGAGGAATTTTTCTAGCCCCACTTCGCAATGGAAAATGCTCTAATAAGGAAACCATGTCACCAGTCAGCTAGTAGAAACACGGGTAAGGCGAGAAAAATAATATGTAAGGTGCAGAGTTGCAAACGGTTACATATACACGACTAAAGGTTTTTATGGCGTTTTAAAGCTAGAGCCAAACAAAAAGTGCGCCCTTGACATTCCCTAACTTCCTTAACAGACGGAATTTTTCGAGTGCTAATTTTATTTTCTTAGTGTGGCCAATAACAGAGTAAGCTGTGTAGGTTCCAGAATACATGTAAACTTTCATAAGTAGCTACCTTTCTAGGTACGCAAATTCGTCTCCGATGCTGGTTTGACGTCGATGAGTTTTCTGCGCTGGTACTGATGCATCTGCTTGCCCACTACCACAAGCACATACGAAAACAGTTAAGGTATCACGAAACCTGAATACATTTAAGATGAGTAATGCGAAAAAGCAGTTACTAGTAACTGCAAATATTGGCTGTGGTGTTGTACGCAAAACCAAGCCCCATCAGTTGTGTGAAAAGACAGGCCGCAGAGAGAAGAATGTACAGCAGTAACTTGTAGCCGCACGGCGGCTGTTGCCGTAGCATCGACAGATGACAGAAGAGTCTCATGACTCGTTTACGTTTTAAGCATGGGGGAAGCAGCGTCGCAGACGTCGACACCTCGTTTGGCAGCACGGCTGGTGTCAGCTGGTCCAGGAAGAGGCGGTGGAGACATTCATCCGAACCTCGACTTGTTACGTCTAAGCCGGCCAAGAACGCCGGAAGTGTGTGTCGGAAGAATGTCGCTGCGACACACTCCGTTCCCAGTCGTAACGGAATTTTCGGCACAGTGCTGTTTTAGCGCCATTTCATAAATATCTCGTCTTTGAAACTGTAACTTTATGTATTGCTGAAGAACTGAAATCCCTTGAACTAAGAGGAATGCAATTAACAGTTGACGAAACATTTAGCTATGGAAAGAGAACGGTTACGGAAATTACTGTCGCATTTATCAATAAGTACAGTTTTCTAGAGACGAATACGATACAGTGCATATGCGAACATTACGGAAGGCGAACTACTCGCTGCTGAGAGGAATGTCGTTACACGTATTGCCAAATGCACTGAGGTTGACGGACATCATTTTGAGCATTTATTGCATTAACGTGGTATTTACAGGTAATCAAGCTGTAACAGCATGCGTCCTCAGAAATGATAAGTTCACAAAGGTACATGTATCACATTGGAACAACCGAAAGAATATGTTCAAACGTACCTACGTTCTGTATTTTAATTTAAAAAACCTACCTGTTACCAACTGTTTGTCTAAAATTGTGAGCCGTATGTTTGTGACTATTACAGCGCTATCTATCACAAAGCGAAAAAAGGGCTCCAACTAAAACATTCATATTTCTTTACGTAGTACACGAATATGTAATAAAAATGGGGGTTCCTATTTTAAAAGAAAGCGCAGTTGATATCGGTTTGACGTATGGCAGCGCCATCTAGGGGGCCAACCATAGCGCCCTCTGGTTTCCCCCTTCAAGGTAGACGAGTTTCGTTCTTTGTAGTTTTTTCGTTTGGTGCTTATTTCGTGAGATATTTGGCCCGGTCACGATCGATAGACCATCCTGTATAGCGTGTGAATGAACAATGCATTAGTACCTATGCCACGCAGTGCGTATTAAAAACTATTAAAACTACATATAATAACGAAGTGTGTTCCTTGGGGCCAAGTTGTGTATCTTGTCAATGTTTAATACGACGAAAATAACGGCGAAAATACCAAGAAACAAAGTAAAAGTCTTACCAACAAGTGTGACAGGACGGAATGGCGCGAGTAATGAGCGTAACGGGCAGCGTGCACTCCGTCGGCAGCGTGTGGGCGGGTCGTACGTTTGGGCGTGGCGGGGGGCGTGGCCAGGGCGGTCCGCGCGGCCGCTGGGCCCGGATGGCGTAGTGATCGGAGCGCCTGGCTGGTAAGCGGGAGATCTGGGTTCGACCCCCAGTCTGGCACGTATTTTCAACTTTCTCCATTGACTGAAATCAGTGCCCACTCGCAGCCAGTGTGTGTAATTCATTTGTGACTTAATTCATAGTGGTTGATGGATCAAAACGGTGTTGTCCTGTAGGAGATATCAGAAAGAACAGACGCCACGAACTTAAAATTTAAAAATGTTAAGTGATTCTGGTTTCGGCCGTCGGCGATATCTGTCATCGAGTACAGGGCCTCACTTTGTCCACGATAAGCCGCACATTCTTTGCATATAAATATTATTATATGAGTATATTATTATGTGAGTATATTATTATGTAAGTACGTTATTATGTAAGTAAGAGCATAACTTAACCATAGCTAGCACTTGGTTCAAGAATCATGAAAGAAGGTTGTATACATGGAAGAAGCCTGGAGATACTGGAAGGTATCAGGTAGATTATATAATGGTAAGAAAGAGATTCAGGAAACAGGTTTTACATTGTAAGCCATTTCCAGGGGCAGATGTGGAATCTGACCATAATCTATTGGTTATGAACAGTAGATTTAAACAGAAGAAATTGCAAAAAGGTGGGAATATGAGGAGATGGGACCTGGATAAACTGAAAGAACCAGAGACTGTAGAGAGCTTCAGGGAGAGCATTAGGGAACGATTGACAAGGCTGGGGGAAAGAAATACAGTAGAAGAAGAATGGGTAGCTTTGAGAGACGAAATAGTCAAGGTAGCAGAGGATCAATTAGGTAAAAAGACGAGGGCTAGTAGAAATCCTTGGGTAACAGAAGAGATACTGAATTTAATTAATGAAAGGAGAAAGTACAAAAATGTAGTAAGTGAAGCAGGCAAAAAGGAATACAAACGTCTCAAGATCGACAGGAAGTGCAAAATAGCTAAGCAGGGATGGCTAGAGGACAAATGTAACGATTGAAACGTCCCCTTTGAACAATTATACAGGACTGTGCTTAACCTGACACACAATATTTTTAGCGCAACGCAATCTGACTTTCAAAATTCCCTACTAAAGAATGGCCCTGACAAACATTAAACTATACCTTTCACAAATCACTTACCTCACAAAAATCTTCGCTGCTCAAGCTACTGCAATACAGCGAGCGCCACTACTGCCAGCTAAATAAAAGATTCAAACTACTGAAGGCACTAACTACTGATAGGGGTAGTTAGCAAATGAAAGATATTAATAGAGAGCAAACAATGTATTTACCTTAATATCATCACAAGTCATAATATATATATATCAGTTCATGACAAATTACAAACCTCCGCCATCTCTCTCCCCACATCCACCACTGCTGGCAGCTCACCTCCAACTGCGCAACGCTACGCGCTGTTCACAGCCAGCTGCCTAACACTACAATGGCGAGTATTACAACAATGCAAAGCAGCCACAGACTGCACACAGCACAGCCAGTGATTTTCATATTGAGCGCTACGTAACGTTGCCAATAAGAAAACATAAACAGCCTACTTACATAGAGAAAACATAAACAGCCTACTTACATAGAGAAAACATAAACAGCCTACTTACATAGCCCCCATGCTCCCCACAAAAAATTTTACAAATTTTTTTTTTGGGCAGTGGCCAATAATGATTTGATAAAATTTTTCATAATTACAATAACAAAGAAATCAAATGCACACACTTATTGATATTATGTTGGTCAAAAGCTCAAATTTTCTCACAGTCCATAAAGACAGTCCTAATCGTACATAACAGGAGAATAGCAGTGTTTTTCTCAAAGTCTGAGCAGTAAAAGAAAATGCACACAGAAGTAGTGGATTTCCATGCAGTCTTGAAGAAGTAGTGTTGTCCTTCCAACGGAAAGACAGTGCTGACTCTCGACATGCAGACAAGTATTGGTCCACAACAGAGCAAACCCACAGCAGAGTCAGTCGAAGTTTTGATGAATATTGGTAGGTAGGTCATCACAGAGCAGACCCACTGTAGTCCTGGTAGAGATTACGGTATTGGTGGGCCATCAAAGATGTAGACCCACTGTAGTCCTTGTAGAGACGGCCAGCAGCCATCTGTTGCAAATGTGCAGGTGCACAATCACCATCGAAGAGTCTTGCAGAGAATATAGCAAGTCCATAAACCACCACTTGTGCACTCACAAAGTTTTTGGAATTGTCCTTAGAACCAGCAATGCTGTTATCCAGTCCCTTGCTGAATTATTAACACACGTGCAAACACTAACAGTCCCTACTTCTCACATATTGTCCATATACTATGACCAACAGAAACGTGTGCAGTGAAATGTAACTTAATTGGAAGAACTGGTGTCTGTACAATTATAAATTTACAACATGAAAATACAATTACAAAGGTACAAAATACATCATTAAAGAACATAACAATACAGACAACATTTGTAGTAACACAGGCTTTACAAAAGAATAGAAATAAACATATACATCAGTGGAATTATGACATGAGTACATACATAAAGGATCACAATAACTTTTGAAACATCAACTTCACACATGAGCATTGAACAGAACAGAATTAATAATGTCTAACATCTTTACAAAGTAAATAACATATTATTAATGCCAATTATATTCGAGGATAACAGTATTCCTCATCATAGTGAATGTAGCTTAATATTAAAAGAGAAAAAAAATTCTATGAAACTACACAGAGACAGGAAGAAAACAAATACACAAGGGTACACAAACACATACTGGGATAACACCAATAGGAAAGGACAGGGTTCGTTTTCAGTGTAACATTTGGTACTGCAGTCCATCCCAAAACTTCATTCCATAGATCTTTCGTCTTATTTCAACCTTTGCTTCCACCAAAAAAAATCTTATCCAAGCATGCTTTCTGTATTCTGTTCATATTTCTTTCAAAATAATTATTTCTGATTGTACAATACTCATTTGGGCCCAAATCCTTTTTATATAACTTCGCAATGCATTCTTTACCTATTCTCCATAGTCAGTTTCTCATATAGTCTACCCCCTCTTAAGCTAACTTAAATCTACTGAGCTCAGATGCTAAACTAAGGGACGAGGCAATGCAGCAGCACGTAAAACAATTATTATAAACAGCAATGAAAAAAATGGAAAATTGCAAAGCAAGCTACAGTATAAATTAGCAAAAGTCAAATTCAGTAACACTATGCCTGGCAAACAGCAGCAACTTATACCTAAACATGACATAGCGCAAGCAGAAAAAATATTACACTAAAATGGCCATGTCTAATACCTATGTCACATCTTAACATTAGAGTGATGCATCACAAAAACTTACGCTAGTAGATAAGTTACCAAATCGTAAAAAAATTATTTATGCAATTCCTGTGAAGGGAAATTTCTTTTTGTGCTCCCTCATTTGTTTTGGATGGATCATAAAATTATTTACTGGATCTGTAGGCATAAAATATTTATATTAGTACATATATTAAATTTTATTTTAACCATTGCTGCAGTGCAGCTAGAAACTTGATATTAAACAAAATGTGTAAATAAATACATAAAGCAAGCCATATGGCATTTTTCTTAACTAGCAAGACAATAGCTGTGAAATGTTTCTCATCGTTTCATTAGGCATTTCAGTAAATATCATAAATTACGAGCTCCACAGTATGCTTTCAACAAGGAGATGTCAGTAGCGCGTACAATGGCCTTCCCTTTCTTTTTTTTCTACCTGTGCCGCTGAAAAGGGCTCGCAATAATGGCTTTTTCTCCAGGCGTCTGACACAGCTGGGTGCCCGCGACGCATTATGTGCAGGTGGTCACTTAACTTTCGTACGGAAATATTTACGACAGCAGTTTCCGCTACAGTGACAGTCATATATACAAAATTTCACAGGTCGAGAATTTACTTTGCAAATGTGTAGAAACAAAATCCTATGAATATAACAGTGTCCAAAAAAATTTTCAGTGGCATTGTGATACATTCACACATGATTCACACATGTACACACATTTCATAATTCTAAAGTACGATTCTTGGTTTCCAACATCCTTTTCCATAAGTCAGAGTCCCTAATCACTATTCATTATTCCTTACCTCATTACACATATATGTATCCATCGACACTCGTCAATATTTCGTCATTATAAATATGAAGCATAATCAAATAACTCATATAGCCTCAGCCTATTAATCGTAAACATACCTCAGCAGCATAATACACATCGTCGTCGTAAAAATAACATCATAACACCTCAGTCAAATCTCAAAATCGTCGTAGCTTCCTCCAATAATTAAAAAAATTCTCTGCTCATGTCAAAAGTGTCATCTGCCTCAAACGTACTTTAAAAATCATAATCCCTTTACCAAATACATCATTCAAAGCTCTCATAGTATCACAATGGTTCCGAAAAAATATGAACAGTTTACAAAGTACAGACAAAATACAGTTTCGTAAGTGTGAAGTTATCCAACTGTGTAATTACGTAAACATCTGTCACTGATATAGTAAAATAAATGTTTGTCTCTCTCAATTAAATGATCAGATAGCTGTGTAAATTGTGTGTTAGAGAAATAAGGTACCGATGTGTAAAGTTGTATAAGCAAATACCATATTAGCTAGGGTTCCTTGTGGTTGCCACACACATGGTACACAAAGTAAGTGTGTACCCCCCTGAGGATAAATGTAATTATGCCCTCAGGTGTTACAAATTACAGCAATGGAATGAAATGTATCACGGAAAACTTTCTTTGTAATTAAAAAATCTTTAAAAATAAATGTTTCAAGTACAAAATTAATCACTCAAATACGTGTACTGTAGCGCTAAATGTGCGTCTTGTTGCAACATAATCTGTGTGGAAGTGTCGTAGTTATCGTCCTCCGAAAGCTAAGTTCTGCAGAAGCCAATGTACTTACCTCATGATAAACAAAAGTGAAATGCTTTGCGTATAGATATCATACTTATTACGCTTATTGCCGTGATGAAGAAGGTACTGTGCTGTAACGTATTGTTGTGCTACAGAAAAGGCTGTCTCCTTGTAGCTATACCATAAAAGTTACTACTAAAACATGTTTTACTTTCCAGAATAATACAGAAAAACTGTGCAGATATAAAACAGAAACACCGCAAAATCAACATTGTACATTGTCACTAATTAGTAGCGTCGTGATAAAAATCGTGTAGCTGTCACATAAACTAACCTCTGTGTCATCTGGTATCTCTCAGAAAGCACTTTAAATTCAGAATGTATTTTCAAATAAACCAAAATGTTGCATTAAAATCTCATTAGCAGTACTGGTAAATGTTCTAAGTATGTAACCCTGATAGTCGTTACGTAATCGTGCAACTAACAAGCAAGAATGTACAAATACAACACTGTGTCGTCTGTTCACTATAACAATGCATTCGTAATTTCTGTTTTAAAAATGTTCCCTAGGTTCTAGACTGGATATTTAACTTCAAACATTGTTGCATGTTAACAGTTTCTTAAGTCTGACAAAGCATACTAAAAATGTGAAGTGAAAAGTTATATGGCAAAGACAAAGGTAAAAAGCAGATTATCTCTCAATAAACGGTTTTACATGTGAAATGTGGTGTAAACCTTTACTCTTCATAGTACTCAGAGTTTGAACTTGAATGCAATTGTCGGGCGGTATACGTCGGTAAAGAATACTGGAATTTTTCTCAAGGTTAGCGTCTATGTTATTTTTCCCTGAGCCAGCGGCCGCACGCGGCTGCCTGCGGTGCGAGTCATTGTCTGTCCCTTTGTTGGCGCGCGTCGTTATTGGGATTTGGAGACCTAACTTCTACAAATTCACCTCCTCGAGAGGGCCCTGCCCTGTTTAAATCCCGCCAGTTCTGATGCAATTCAGGTCTGTCGTTACGATCACATCGTCTGTCGTCATGTCGATAGCTCCTGTAGTTTCTTTCTTGTCGGTTAAGTGGTAGAGAATTTCTCCCTGAATCGTAACTGCGCGCTGGACCGTTGCGTCTAAAGTTATTCTGTCTCCCTTGATAATAATTGTTTTGGTTCCCATATTGTCTGTTTCTCTGATTGTCTCTCTGATAGTCATTACCACGGAGAGGTGATCTTTCCCTGTAATTATTACTACTCTGCCAACAGTTGTCATACGGGTGGTGTCTGTTTTGGTCACGATATGTGTTGTGAGAATAGCCTTGTCGTGTCCAGTTATTATTTCTTTCATCGTGGAATTGTGACAGATGTGACCTGTAATTGTTGTGCTCCTGTTTCCGCGTTCCCCGATTGTCAGTGTCAATTTCCAATTCTTGTAACAGACCCTGAAATGCTTCAATGTCATCTTTGCAACGTCCTGCTAAAATAATATGTCGTAAATGTTCAGGCAATTTGAGTAAGCAAATGCGGATGAGTTCTGAGGGGCTGTATGGGTTTGAAAGATATTGATTCTTATGCAACATGTCTTCAAAATATTTGACAAGACTGGAAAATTCAGATTTTTCAAAGTGTTTCATCATCATGATGCTATGTTTTACACGGTCTTGTGTAGCTTGAGACCAATATGCTGAGAGGAAGGCATGGTAAAACTCTCCTTCACTGTGGCAATCGTGAATTACCGATCGCATTCTTACAGCTGGTTCATTCTCTAAGTAGCCACACATAAATTCTAATCTGTGTTCCAACGACCAGTTGGGAGGAAAACAATGAGAGAATTGATGGAGCCATGCTTGTGGATGAATGTCGTTGCCAGAATTCTTAAATGTTTTGAATTTACGTGTAGTAATGAACAGCTTATAGTCAAAATCATCATGTCGGCGAGTCGCATATCGGTCATTGTTAGGTCGTGTCGGCCGTTCCATCTCAAAATTCGGTGCACATTCCCAATTTCTTTCATTACTTCCGAAATGCCCTGTGTTATTATTTTGCAGCTTTTCCGTGTTTCTAAGTCCCTCTTCCCGTGTTGGAGCGCGAGTGTTCTCTGAAATACGTAATTCTTGTATTACCTGTGTCAGCTGATCTTGTACTTCCCGGATTTCTCTTTGGTGTTGTGTATTAATTCGATTCTGATTTTGTTTGAATTTCCTAATTTGTTCATACTCTTCTGTGTCAGTGAAGGCTACAGGTGTTGTGTCATTCAGATCATCATCTACCTTTGTAGATAAGTTAGTGAACTGATCTGAAAGTTCGGCTACTTTATCCGATAGTGTACTTATTTCCTCAGTGTGTTTTTCTGAACCAAGTTTCAGAGTGTCCATTTGTGTTGAAATCGTATCTACTGTGTCTTTTAAGTTTTCTTGACTTTTTGCAAGTTGCGTAACCGAATCGGTAGATGCAACTGCGTCAATTTTAGCTTGCAAGGTGTTGTGATTTTCATGAACAATAGTTTGCAGTTCTTTTATGGCTGCTTCGTGATTCTGTAATGCATTTTCATGACGCGAAAAAATAGGTTGAAAATGCTCACAAATTTGAGTTTTTACGTCATTACAGACTTTTTGACATTTCGATTCAATGTGATGTAACTCAGTAGTTAAATCTTCACGCGTTTGTTCAAGAGTTTGTTCCAATGAGTCTAACTTTTGAAGCTGTTGCTGTGTTTGTCTTTGATTTTGTTCCATTGTGTCTAACTTTTCAAGCTTTTGCTGTGTTTGTCTCTGATTTTGTTCCATTTGTTGCATTAATTGCAATAATAATGTATTAGTGTCTGGAATCTGTTTCTCTACGCTTTTCGGCAGTGCATTTGCACCGGCAACATTCACATTTTGACAAGCAGAAAATGTGTCTTGACTTATTTGAGAAAACGGTGATGACCCAAAACCTGAATCTACAGTATTTGCGAAATTGTGTCCTGTCATTTCGGATTCCTGAGGCGAGCTATTGCCGACCGGTCGGTCGATGATGCTTCCCTCTTCACTAATTGTTTCACTGTCCACGCCATTGTTTGACGCCCGCTCCATTTCCCTGTGCACAGTTACCAAATTACTACTTTGAACATTAGTAAATTCATTACTCGGCGGCGCTGATAAGCTACGCTCGTCATCACTATTATTTCTCAGTTTAGTTTGGAGCCTAGTGTTACGTTTTTCACACGCCATTATTGTCACAGTATTTCACACGACAACACAGAAAAACACAATTTGAAGATCAAAAATAAGAGAACACATTAACATAGCACTGAAAATCATATCTAGTTAATTGCAAGCGCAGCTGCGAAATACTTGCTGCAAATCTACATGCATGCCACAACTGTTATACTGTACAACAATGAAAAACTACAACTACAAAGGAAATTCTCTCTATAATTACGCGCTAGCAATAAACAAAATCTACACTAAATACACAAACTACAAGAAAAAATCAGAAGATTCCAGTGAGGTATCCTAGGCTAAGGGTCGACATATGAAACGTCCCCTTTCAACAATTTATACAAGACTGTGCTTAACCTGACACACAATATTTTTAGCGCAACGCAATCTGACTTTCAAAATTCCCTACTAAAGAATGGCCCTGACAAACATTAAACTATACCTTTCACAAATCACTTACCTCACAAAAATCTTCGCTGCTCAAGCTACTGCAATACAGCGAGCGCCACTACTGCCAGCTAAATAAAAGATTCAAACTACTGAAGGCACTAACTACTGATAGGGGTAGTTAGCAAATGAAAGATATTAATAGAGAGCAAACAATGTATTTACCTTAATATCATCACAAGTCATAATATATATATATCAGTTCATGACAAATTACAAACCTCCGCCATCTCTCTCCCCACATCCACCACTGCTGGCGGCTCACCTCCAACTGCGCAACGCTACGCGCTGTTCACAGCCAGCTGCCTAACACTACAATGGCGAGTATTACAACAATGCAAAGCAGCCACAGACTGCACACAGCACAGCCAGTGATTTTCATATTGAGCGCTACGTAACGTTGCCAATAAGAAAACATAAACAGCCTACTTACATAGAGAAAACATAAACAGCCTACTTACATAGAGAAAACATAAACAGCCTACTTACATAGAGAAAACATAAACAGCCTACTTACACGATCTAGAGGCACATATCACTAGGGGTAAGATAGATACTGCCTACAGGAAAATTAAAGACATTTGGAGAAAAGAGAACCACTTGCATGAATATCAAGAGCTCAGATGGAAACCCAATGCTGAGCAAAGAAGGGAAAGGAGAAAGGTGGAAGGAGTATATAGAGAGTGTATACGAGGGCGATGTTCTTGAGGACAATATTATAGAAACGGAAGAGAATGTAGATGAAGGTGAAATAGGAAATATGATACTGCGTGAAGAGTTTGACAGAGCACTGAAAGACCTAACTCGAAAACTAGGCCCCGGGAGTAGACAACATTCCATTAGAACCACTGACAGCCTTGGGAAAGCCAGTCCTGACAAAACTCTACCATCTGGTGAGCAAGATGTATGAGACAGCCGAAATACCCTCAGACTTCAAGAAGAATATAATAATTCTAATCCCAATGAAAGCAGGTGTTGAGAGATGTGAAAATTACTGAATTATCGGTTTAATATGCCACAGCTGCAAAATACTAACACCAATTCTTTACAGACGTATGGAAAAACTGGTAGAAGCCGACCTCGGGGAAGATCAGTTTGGATTCCGTAGAAATGTTGGAACACGTGAGGCAATACTGACCCTACGACTTATCTTAGAAAATAGATTAAGGTAAGGCAGTCCTACGTTTCTAGCATTTGTAGACTTAGAAGAAGCTTTTGACAACGTTGACTGGAATACTCTCTTTCGAATTCGGAAGGTGGCAGGGGTAAAACACAGGGAGCGAAGGTTATTTACAATTTCTACAGAAACCAGATGGCAGTTATAAGAGTCGAGGGGTATGAAAGAGAAGCAGTGGTTGGGAAGGGAGTGAGACAGGGTTGTAGTCTCTCCCCGATGTTATTCAATCTGTATATTGAGCAAGCAGAAAAGGAAACAAAAGAAAAATTCGGAGCAGGTATTAAAATCCATGGAGAAGAAGTAAAAACTTTAAGGTTCGCCGATGACATTGTAATTCTGTCAGAGACAGCAACGGACTTGGAAGAGCAGTTGAACGGAATGGATAGTGTCTTGAAAGATGGATATAAGATGAACATCAACGAAAGCAAAACGAGGATAATGGAATATAGTCGAATTAAATCGGGTGATGCTGCGCTAATTAGATTAGGAAATGAGACGCTTAAAGTAGTAAAGGAGTTTTGGTATTTGGGGAGCAAAATAACTGATGATGGTCGAAGTAGAGAGGATACAAAATGTAGACTGGCAATGGCAAGGAAAGCGGTTCTGAAGAAGAGAAATTTGTTAATATGGAGTATAGATTTAAGTGTCATGAAGTCGTTTCTGAAAGTATTTGTATGGAGTGTAGCCATGTATGGAAGTGAAACATGGACGTTAAATAGTTTGGACAAGAAGAGAATAGAAGCTTTCGAAATGTGGTGCTACAGAGGAATGCTGAAGATTAGATGGGTAGATCACATAACTAATGAGGAGGTATTGAACAGAATTGGAGAGAAGAGAAATTTGTGGCACAACTTAACTAGAAGAAGGGATCAGTTGGTAGGGCATATCATGAGGCATCAAGGGATCACCAGTTTAGTATTGGAAGGCAACGTGAAGGGTAAAAATCGTAGAGATGAATACACTAAACAGATTCAGAAGGATGTAGGTTGCACTAGGTACTGGGAAATGAAGAGCTTTACACAGGATAGAATAGCATGGAGAGCTGCATCGAACCAGTCTCTGGACTGAAGACAACAACAACTACATGCAAGTGAATCTTCTCAGAACGATCCACCTATTAGAAGTCTCATGCACATCTTTATCGCCTTAGATGCTGCCCAACATTTCGTCTCATTTTTGCTGTTCGTAAGCCGACCGCGGCTAATTCATGACTGCCTGTCTTCGTGTTTGACGAATTGTTCATAAACGTGTTTTTTCATGGAGTAACACCATCAATAAAGGAACTACTTCCCTCCCTCCTCTTTCTTCTTATCGTCAGACGCAAAACAAATGCGAGTAGCGCCAAATATCTTATTTAATTATTGAAAATAAGAGATATAATCTGTTCGAATTAAAGCTCAGGTGCGTAACTTTCGGTAGTAAACTTGATTTCCATCAAAAGGCAAGCTGCTTTTATTACCCAAATGCTGGATAGGGTGGACTCACGAGGAACTCATTTTCTCTGCAGTAGTGGCATCTTTTCCGGGTGGAGAAAAATCAGAAGAATCTCTCTAATTACAGTACGTAATAAAAGCATTAATTATTAGCAACATTTTGTCTCCCGTTACCGTAACGACCCTCATTACAGATGTTACGTATGCTATCTGTCAGAGACAACACAACCGTCTGGTAAAGGAACGGTCAGCTCTAAAATGACAGCCGGCCCTGGTGGCCGAGCAGTTCTAGGTGCTACAGTCTGGAACCGCGCGACCACTACGGTCGCTGGTTCGAATCCTGCCTCAGGCATGGATGTGTGTGATGTCCTTAGGTTAGTTAGGTTTAAGTAGTTCTAAGTTCTAGGGGACTGATGACCTCAGACGTTAAGTCCCATAGTGCTCAGAGCCATTTTTTTTTCTAAAATGACAACAAGTCTCCAACAAATGACGAGCGAACAGCTTGGGCAGACACAAGTAACGCCAAAAGAATTGTTCACCTCGTAATTGAAAATCCCTGAGTTTAAAATGTTGCAACCGCAATCTAAACCTATAAAAATACCTTAGTTACAGTAGAAAAGAAATTCATGTCATCTATCTTCACCACACTGTCACCGACAAAACAGAAAAATCTACAAAGTCATAACGACAGATATATAACGTTACGTTCGTTCCTGTTTTCACCATGGTATCTCAGTAGCTACAACTATCTGTTTCACAATAAGCAACAATATTCCGTTAGTTCACTTAGAAGACAACTGTATGAAAGCAAGAGAAAATAAAAACCTACCTAAATCTGTGAAGAACGTTTTATCTGCTACGTTCAGAAATTATTGCTCAATGTTCATCACAACAAACTGCAAAGTATTGGCCGGCCGTGGTGGCCGTGCGGTTCTAGGCGCTGCAGTCCCGAACCGCAGGACTGCTACGGTCGCAGGTTCGAATCCTGCCTCGGACAGGGATGTGTGTGATATCTTTATGTTAGTTAGGTTTAAGTAGTCCCAAGTTCTAGGAGACTGATGACCTAAGATGTCAAGTCCCATAGTGCTCAGAGCCATTTGAACCATTTTTTTTTTGCAAAGTGTTGCTTATGGACGATGAAACGATACGTTGTAAATATTATACCAAAATCTGTAAAACCGTCTTCTGTTATTGCTCTGAGCTTGTTTCAACGTAATTTAACTCTAATTACTGCCTGAGATACAGTGTTGTTTATTTTGTACTGAGTGCCAGTTTAATGGAGGTCAGTAACAGTTCTCTGTGAAGAACACGGAACATTATTTCGGGTGCGAAGAAAGGAAACTTTTTCGACTTTGGCATATCCGAGATCGGGAGAGTTAATTTCACGTTTGAAAATGTAATAAACGAAGTCTGACTGATAGTTCTGAATTTTGTATTTCGTTCCGTTTCCATTCACTTTTAGCAGCAACAAGCAAGCGCGGGAGCAGCTTGAAAGCTGCGTGGTTGGCAGGACACGGGAAGCGGACCTGGAAGTGAAATCGTCCTCAGCTTTGCTGCGACCTGCGTCTGCGGCTGACGTCAAAATGTCTGCAGAATTAACACGGCGACGTTGTGCCAATCTGACGCTTGTTTCGCAGTTTTTGTGACGCGGGTACTCGAGTGCGTGCAACATTTGAACAACGCCCGATTGGTAGTCATTTAAAGTCATACGTGTGACGTATGGGAAAAAATAGTGTTTTGTGCTGCGGGGGTCCACCCCAGATCGAGGGAGGAACTTTACACAACGCGAGTACACGGCCGATGTGACGTCACCGACTGTTAAACTCAATCCCCAGAAGTTAGGCGTATTATTTAGCGAAACGAATCCACTAGAAACGACTCGGAAGTGTAAACATAAGGTATGGTATATTAATGAAAGAAAAAACGATCTTATGCACTGATAGAGACTTTAAGTTTACAGTGCATGTAGACGTTAAATACGTAGAGGGTAATGTGGCATGTGTAGCTATGGCGCTATTAATAAATAAATAAACCACGTGTTCTGATAAAGCAAAGTCCTCTTGTAAAGCACTACACATATGGACGCCACGAAAGGAATGTAAAACGCAGCTCACAGGTCTACAGAGCAGCATACGTGCCGGTACAGAACCGAACGTAAAAAACTATTTCTCATTCAAATGGGAGGAGCGTATCGTTCTGTACTGTGTTTGGCGTGGATTGAAGGAGAGGAGAGCACGCATTCTGCGTCTACTCTGCGAGCAGTGCAAGTTAAACAGAACGTTTATCAGGGTTCCTCAAACACCACTCTCACATCGTCTGTAAGTACGACGACGTTTCATAGTTGTGTCACAGCAGACGAGTGTCACCCCAAATGGTTGTGTGGCAGAGTAATGGTGGTGTACGCGTACGTGGAGACGGTGTTTGGGCGCAAGTAAATAACAGCCGCCATCTTAATTTCAAGGTTTCCGAAGTTGTTGACGTATTCTGTGTTTCTCGTATTGAAGCCTGCGATTTTGCGTATTACGAAAGTAATGATCCACCGTATTAAAGATCTCTCCAAACAGTGCCATTTTTAATTCGGTCTTTCATTTGTGCATGAGGAAGCTAGTATTATTGAGTGATTACTGATAGATAAATTGTACTTGCACATTCTACAAATGATTAAATTAATGCAATGCTGGCGTTATATTCATATTCTCGTACTGGCCCCTTCAGTGATCTTAAAAACAAAACACTTGCCAAGTGGTTTTCCGAAACGAAGTAACGAGGTTTCTAGTAATAGTATAATTCCAGTCTGACTGTATTACTTAATAAAAGAGATCGAATATATTACAATGTCTTATAGTGTATTTGTACTAAACATAACTCCAATATCTGTAATTGAGTAACATTAACATTAAAGTTCTCACACAACTTCACATTTTGATATACCAGGCCGTATTACGTTAGTTGTATTGATAGAGAACGGTATTATTGTTTTACGTGACAGTTTGTCATATAATTTCCGAATACAGATTGTATATGCGAGATTACTGCGTTATTGATAGATGAACCCCAGGCACATGTAACACAAACAAATACGATATTTGATAAACCAACAAGAATAACGTTGACGTTTACATCTCCTTAGATCATCTTGCATGATGCCAGGTATGACAGCTTGAAACAAGCAAGAAAAACAGAGCTTTACGTTACAGGACTGATAAGAATCGTACATATTTTTGGATACACATTATCAATATAATTTTCCCAGTTTTATCACCACACCCAAATACTTAAATATAAGTACTTGTCTGTTGTATGTCTGTGTTCCCATATTTCAGGCTGATATTTTCAGTGTGGATATTTCTGCTGAATTGGGACTGCATGTACATTGTGTGTGTACCAATTATGAACAAACTTACTACTGAAATACTGGTTTGCATTTTCTATGTTCAGAGTAAGTTTTTTCTCCATGTCATTGTAAGTGCTATCACTAGCTACAAAATATGTATTATCTGGATTACAGAAGCGTCCGATTCCACTCGTCTGCTTTGACTCTCACTAATGTGGTGGAAACAGCCATTCTCAATATCTCCAATATAGCGCCTATAACGTCATTACATAAACACAAAAATAGATATAAAACCAACAAACACCTCTATCTCCAAAAATATAATCAAACTAACGAGACCAGTGCGGGAAATTGGGGGTTTATGGGTGGGGACAAACTAAATATAAACACATAAAGGCACACACCACGATCCCAAACCACACAAAACGACTACATAAAAACACCACAAAATCACAAATTCCGGTACACTCACAATATCGACAGGCTTCGGTTGCTTCCCTTCACCTACATAGCTCAACCGCAATTGTCGATGTTACTTAAAATCCGTCTTGATAGCAACTATTTTTTTTATTAATGACTTTTTTATCACTGATTGCTGTTATCTCATGAGACATTATGTCTGTTTTTGCAATTATCGATACCACAAAATAAAAACCAACTACTCCAAAAATTATAATCACACCGCAACTATTAATACCACAAAACCAACACATGAAACAACGGGAATCACACACTTTCCTTGACCTATATAGGTCAACAGCAGCTTACGATACCAAAACAGCTATGACGACACATTGGAATCGGACACTTCCCTTGACCTATATAAGTCAACAGCAGCTCACGATACCAAAACCCACATAGCTACGATGACAAATTGGAATCAGACACTTCCCATGACCTATATGGCTCAAATACAACTGACGATACCAAAAAAATTGGAATTGAGTTCTTCCCCTAAGATACATAAATCAACCACAAGTGCCAATACCAAAACATTAACTACCAACACATGCAGTAAATAACACCAACCAAAGAACATATAAAAACTCCACCAAACATCATAACACGTGAACAATAGACCCAAAACAATGACTATTTACCCCAAAAAAGTTCCGGCACTACACACTAGGTCAGCCACCCCAATCTCTGTTTCTCTCTCTCTCTCTCTCTCTCTCTCTCTCTCTCTCTCTCTCTCTCACACACACACACACACACACACACACACACAAAACCACAGCCACAAGCAAAATCAACTCCCAACCTACCATCGCCCCTCACCCAACCTTCACCCTCCCCCCAAAAACAAAAACCCACCAACAGTCCCTGGTCTGAGAAGCCAGAACTCTGGATAATCACATATTCAGCTCGCATACGCCACATTTCACTATCTCCACCACAAGCCCAAAAAGTTGCAGAATCTTAATAAAGGACAATATGTCGTCCCCCATTTTAGGCCGCAGACACACACTATTAAACCTAGAAGTCATATCCATACCTAACAATAGAATGCACAAATAATCATAAACACAACAGAAACTTAATTCTTAACTCACTGAAATCAATTTTCGTTCTTCTATAGAAGTCACGACTGATAAAAGCACACTTCTAGCACCGAGTCCCAAATGAACCCAGTGTACACCACATGACATGCGGACCATACACACACCACCAACCGCAACAAGACAGCATCTACAAACAAAACACACTCATAAACTAAACTCTGCACCATAATACATCACACACCACAACACCTTTATGTCATGGGCCAAAGCTGTCGGGTGGGACTGGCCACCTCCATTGACCCATGTCATCAGCATATATAATGACATTTGGACCCTTTAGTGTACTCATATCGCTTATGTAGAGAATGAAAAGCAGTTGACCCAATACTGTGTTGGCTTTGAGGCTCTGGGATTCTTCCCTACACTTGTTTATGAGAAACGTCAGTGGCTCCACTGGAAACTCTGAACAATAATTAACTGCTCTTGTACATATGCCATCGGGCCCTATAGCATTTTTTTCTTTATTTTCATTTTGCAGATTATTTTTTATATTTACAGATCACTTGTGAGAAACAGAAATAAACACTCTGTTACATTTACAATGCTTAAAGAAATATATTATTCTTTTTGTTTTGTGGGATTTTGTCATATGAGATTGTCTATCACAGTTACAATTGTGTTCATAGAAAATGGAATCGATGAAATGTGGGTCCAAAAATTCATTTCCTTCTGTTTTTTTAGGTATTATGATTTCATTATTGTTGGCACGTATTTCTTTTCTGTCTGTGCTAATCAAAGCCCAGACAGTCTTTGCCATATTAAGTGGGTAATTGATTTCTTGAAGAACATTGTCTTTATTTCTTTTAGTGGTAATCTCTCTCTCTCTCTCTCTCTCTCTCTCTCTCTCTCTCTCTCTCTCTCTCTCTCTGTACGTGCAGTCTTCATTACTGGTTTGATTTTTAATATTTTTTGTGCCTCTCAGATGGATGTTTCAGGTCCCCTCCTCCCCATGGAATGACTGGTGTGATCCATTTCTTTCTCATTATATTTTTGCTTTCCTTACAGCATGCAATATTTTTGCAATAGCTTAGAGATGAATAGAAAGTTTCTCAATGTTTATCCATGGATTTTCTATAACCATGTTACTGTTATGCTATATTCTGGACTGTACTAAACTGGTAAATCAGAAGTGTATAAAGAATTGTATGGTAGAGCTAAGTGTAAGTATAAGCAGGCGATCAATGAAGCAAAGAAACTGTATGATATACTAAACATTGAAAAGTAAAAAAATAAATAAATAAATAAAATAATAACAGAAAAAAATGCAAAGAAGTCGGAAATGAAATTAACTCTATTGTCTACCCTAACCAAAAAGATGATATTGCCATAACCCCAGACAAATGTAAGAAATTTTGTATCGAATCCATTGAAGAAATTGTTGTTGTGGTCTTCAGTCCAGAGACTGGTTTGATGCAGCTCTTCCTGATACTCTATCCTGTGCAAACTTCTTCATCTCCAAGTAACTACAGCAACCTACATCCTTCTGAATCTGCTCAGTGTATTCATGCCTTGGTCTCTCTCTATGATTTTTACCCTCCACGCTGTCCTCCAACACGAAATTGGTGATCCCTTGATACCTCAGAACATGTTCTACAAACCAATCCATTCTTCCAGTCAAGTTGTGCCACAAATTCCTCTTTCCCCCAATTCTATTCAGTACCTCCTGATTAGTTACATGATCTATGCAACTAATCTTCAGCATTCTTCTGTAGCACCACTTTTTGAAACTTTGTATTCTCATCTTGTCTAAACTATTTATCGTCCATGTTTCACATCCATACATGACTGTACTCCATACAAATACTTTCAGGAAAGACTTCCTGACACTTAACTCTATACTTGATGTTAACAAATTCCTCTTCTTCAGAAACGATTTCCTTGCCATTGTCAGTCTACATTTTATATCCTCTCTACTTCGACTATCATCAGTTATTTTGCTCCCCAAATAGCAAAACTCCTTTACAACTTTAAGTGTCTCATTTCCTAATCTAATTCCCTCAGCATCACCCAACTTAATTCGACTACATTCCATGATCCTCATTTTGCTTATGTTGATGTTCATCTTATATCCTCCTTTCAAGACACTGTCCATTCCGTTCAACTGCTCTTCCAAGTCCTTTGCTGTCTCTGATAGAATTATAATGTCATCGGCATATGTCAAAGTTTTTATTTCTTCTCCATTGATTTTAATACCTACTCCGAATTTTCCTTTTGTTTCCTTTACTGCTTGCTCAATATACAGATTTAGTAATATTGGGGAGAGGCTACAACCCTGTCTCACTCCATTCCCAACCACTGCTTCCCTTTCATGTCCCTTGACTCTTATAACTACCATCTGGTTTCTGTACAAATTGTAAATAGGCTTTTGCTCCCTGTATTTTACCCCTGCCACCTTCAGAATTTGAAAGACAGTATTCCAGTCAACATTGTCAAATGCTTTCTCTAAGTCTACCAATGCTAGAACTAACTTCTAAGATAAGTCGTAGGCTCAGTATTGCCTCATGTGTTCCTTCATTTCTACGGAATCCAAACTGATCTCCCCCAAGGTTGGGTTCTTCCAGTTTTTCCATTCATCTGTAAATATTTCGTGTGAGTATTTTACAGCCATGACTTATTAAACTGTTAGTTCAGTAATTGTCACACGTGTCAACACCTGCTTTCTTTGGGATTGGAATTACTATATTCTTCCTGAAATCTGAGGGCATTTCGTCTGTCCCATACATCTTGCTCACCAGATGGTAGAGTTTTGTCCTGGCTGGCTCTTCCTAGGCTACCAGTAGTCCTAATGGAATGTTGTCTACTTCTGGGGCCTTTCACTGCTGTGTCAAATTCTTCACGCAGTATCATATCTCCCTTTCATTTTCATCTATATCCTCTTCCATTTCCATAATATTGCCCACAAGTACATCACCCTAGTATAGACCCTCTATATGCCCCTTCCACCTTTCTGCTTTCCCTTCTTTGCTTAGCTCTGGTTTTCTATCTGAGCACTTGATAATCATACAGGTCGTTCTCTTTTATCCAAAGGTCTCTCTAATTTTCCTGTAGGCAGTATCTGTCTTATCCCTGGTGATATAAGCCTCTACATCCTTACATTTGCCCTCTAGCCATCTATGCGTAGCCATTTTACACTTCCTGTCAATCTCATTTTTGAGACGTTTGTATTCCTGCTTCATTTACTGCATTTTTATATTTTCTCCTTTCATCAATTAAATTCAGTATACCCAAGGATTTCTACTAGCCCTTGTTTTTTTACCTACTTGATCCTCTGCTGCCTTCACTATTTCGTCTCTCAAACCCACCCATTCTTCTTCTACCATATTTCTTTCACCCATTCTTGTCAATTGTTCCCTAATGCTTTCTCGGAAACTCTCTACAATCTCAGGTTGTTTCAGTTTATCCAGGTCCCACCTCCTTAAATTCCCATCTTTTTGCAGTTTCTTCAGTTTTAATCTACAGTTCATGACCAAGAAGTTGTGGTCAGAGTCCACATTTGTCCCTGTAAATGTCTTACAATGTAAAACCTGATTCCTAAATCTCTGTCTTACCACTGTATAATATATCTGAAATCTTCCAGTGTCTTGACGCCTCTCCCACATATACAACCTTCTTTCATGATTCTTAAACCAATTGTTAGCTATGATTAAGCTATGCTCCATGCATAATTCTACCGGGCAGCTTCCTCTGTCATTCCTTAACCCCATTCCATATTTACCTACTACTTTTCTTTCTCTTTATTTTCCTACTATCAAATTCCAGTCCCCCATGACTATAAAATTTTCAGCTCCCTTCACTATGTGAACAATTTTTTTAACAACATACATTTCTTCAATATCTTCGTCATCTGTGGAGCTAGTTGGCATATAAACTTGTAATACTGTGGTAGGCCTGGGCTTCATGTCTACCTTGGCTACAATAATGCGTTCACTATGCTATTCGTAGTAGCTTATCCGTGCTCCTGTTTTTTATTCATTATTAAACCTACTCCTGCATTACCCCTGCTTGATTTTCTATTTATAATGCTGTGTTCACCTGACCAGAAGTCTTGTTCCCGCTGCTACGGAACCTCACTAATTCCACTATATCTAGCTTTAACCTGACCATTTCCCTTTTTAAATTTTCTAACCTACCTGCCAGTTTGACATTCCAAGCTCCAACCCATAGAACGCTAGTTTTCTTGAAGAAATTAGTAGTTAATAAACGACCTCCCGAAAGTGCAGTTAGTGTCAGCGACAACTGCTTTGAAAAGCCCTTCCAAAGCACTTTCACAGGACTGTGTCCAAGTACGATCCTGAAAATATGTAAAACTTTCAAACCTTCAGCTAGAGTTGATTACTATGATTTGTCATGTAATTTGTTTAAAGATGCTATTGACTGTGTAATTTATCCTTTAACTTATTGTGTAAATAAATCTCTAGATGAAAATAAGTTCAATGAGAAACTAAAAATTTCTAGAGTTGTGCCCGTATCTAAAAAAGTTGAAAAGAACTGTCCCACTAGCTATAGGCTCCTATCCATAACTCCTTTTTTTTCTAAAATTTTTAAACAATAATGTATAAAAAAGTTAGTGTTTATTTGGACAAATCAATGATAAACAGTTTGGGTTCAGGGAAGGTAAATGTACAACTGACTCAATGAATTCACAAGTAAAATTTGTCCTAGTTGTGTTCGAGGCTTGGGACTATGCTCCGGCTATGTTTTGTGACCTGAGCAGAGCTTTTGATTGTGTAGAGCAGGGCTTCCCAACAAAATTTTCTCAAGGACCCCCTCATCGAACATGATTGGTACCTTGTCATATCACAGTATCAAGTACTAGAAAGCCAAATTAAGAGTCTTTTTATAAGTTTTCTGTTTTTGGTACTTAGAAAAAACATTGACATATTCATTATTGAAAAAATATTGAGCTTAAAACTTTTTCAATTCAGCCATCATCGTTATTGTTAAATTTTTGATTATTGCTCAAAATCTTTGCCTTCAAATCTGGGTGTTTAGCATAACAAAGTCCTTAAAAAATTGAGTATGAACTGAAAATGACAGGAAAATATTTAAACTGAGTGTATTGGTCTTTCAAGTGTACTACACTTGAGATTGCATTGAGTAGACATGTGTGAAAAATAAGAAAACACTAATTTCATACAAGGTATTATTTATTTGAAAAAATACAGTTACAACAGAGTACTCCATCAGTATACAATTAGTTTTAATTTTCAGTTCTTAATGAGGTGAGTTCAATCTGACCTCTGAGTCCATTATTTATGAAATATTAGGTTCCAAACTTGAAACTTTCACTCTGAAATCTGACCGCACGTCGAGCCGATTCCTATATTTTGTTTTTCATGAACCACATGGAAGAAAATGCTTGCTCACACCAATATGTGGTGGCAAACGGAAGGATCTTTTTCATTGCCTTATCTCCAAGTTTCTTGTAGTCCTTGCGTGCTGCTGCCCAGAAGTCTGTAATTTTATCACCAATGAAAATGTTCATCATCATACCACAGCTTGACAGATCCACAAGTTGATCTTGCTCTTCTTCAGTGAGGCCTTGGATTTTGTCTATTTCTTCACAGCTGAAGGGATTTTGAATCCATCTGTCATCAGGGTCAAGTTCAGGGAAGTACTCTCTAAAAATGGTGGCTAGGCTGCGTAGATGCTCGGCTACATTGATCTTGATCTGGTCAGGCAAACTCTCCTCTGATGACTCCAAGAATTGTTTTAAAGTAGAAAAGTTAGTTAGTGACTCGTTTTCTATCCTTGATGTCCAGATCTGATGCTTTTTGACCATAGCACTAATCTTATCCTCAACTTTGAACATGTCTACATTTTTCCTTGGATTGCAGATGTCGAGTTTTAATGTAGTTGATGATTTGAACTACTTCGTTAAGTATCTTTTGCAAAGGTTCAGACAATCTTTTGGCTACTAAGCCTTCACGATGGATACAACAGTAAGTCCATTTCACCTCGGGGGCTACTGCTTTGATATGAGCTAGAAGTCCTGTTTCTTTGCCAGCCATTGACTTTGCCCCATCCGTCAGCAAGCCTACACATTTTTTCCAGGTGTCATCATGTTCATTGAGATAATTATTTAATGCAGTAAAAATATTGCCTGCTGTTGTATGCAGTAGTTCGCATGAAAAAAGAAAATCTTCAAAGACTTGGCCCTCCCATAAGAATCATGCGAAAACCAACATTATGTTTTTTTTAATATGTCTGTGCTTTCATACAAATGTAGAGCATACATGTCACTCATACAAAGTCTAGCCAGCAATGTTTCTTCCACGTTAACTGCCATATCAGTAATTTGTCTTTGAACAGTATTATTTGAGAGTGGGACAGTTCCTGTTATCTTAGCAGCTGCATCACCTAACATTCTCTTGCAAAGTATTATTGCTGATGGCAGTATAAGTTCCTCAGCAATTGTGTGGTTTTTCCCACATTTAGCAACAAGCTGAGCCACCTCGTAAGACGCAAGGGTTGCATTTTCATTTATATTTGCACCACAGTGTTTGGTAATTGTTTTACGAGATATTTTCAACTCTCTTAATTTATTTTTGAAAAAATCTAATGACTTACTTTTGTACTCTGCATGCTTTGTTTCAAGATGGCACCAGAGATTTGCTGGTTTCATACATTCATTCGAAAGGCTTTCATAGCAAATTACACATTGAGGTTTAGGCTGAGGTCAAGTGAAATTAAAACCGATTTTCCAGTAATCAGAGTTATATTTTGTAATTTTTCCAGTAAGCTTAACACTGATCTTGGAAGGGTTAGGTTCAAGGGACGCCGACAATTTATGTTCAATGGACACTGACAACTTCGGTTCGAGTCACTCAATTACTTGCTTGAACATCAGATGCATTATCTTCCTCTTCATCTGTAGACTTTTCTCGTTTTAATGAACCACTTTTTAACCAACGGTCCATTTTTAACTATGCGAACAATAGCTTCCACGACAAACAATATCAGTAGACAGGCAGTGGAACAGAAAAAGGAAGTAAGGCTGAAATGCTTTCAGCAGAATACTAGATCAAATCAGGCATTACATAATGAAAAGAGAATAGAGGCAGCAAGGATATGCAGGAGGAGAAAAAGGGAAGCCATGAAGAGAGAAGAGATGGAAGAGCAGTACAAAGGGAATGAAAGCATAAAATACTACAAAAAAGGAACTCGAGAACATAGACCAAAAATAACAGCTTGTAAGGACAAAGAAGGAAATTAGCTGACAGATAAACAAGATGTTTTGGATAGATGGAGAGAATAATAAAAGGGAATTTTGGAGGTCAATCCTACCAGGAATGGGCAGCCACTCTATTATACCGTAGATCCAGAAATAGAGGAACCAACATTAGAGGAAGTACGGAAGGTAGTGCATTGTTTAAAAAATTATAAAGCACCAGGAACCAATGAAATAATTGCAGAACTGTTAAAAACGGGGGAACTGGTCTTCATAAGCGAATCCACAAACTTATTAAGTTGAAATGGAATCAGAAAAGAATGCCCGAAGAATGGACCTTAGGTGCAATCCAACCAATACATAAGAAGGGAGACAAGACCTGCTGTTCAAATTACCATGGAATTACTTTGCTGAATGTAACCTATCAGATCTTCTCTAGTATTATCTACAACAGGTTAGTACCATATTCAAAAGATATTTTGGGGGAGTATCAGTACAGATTTCAGGCTAATAGATCAACAACAGACCAGATATTTGTGTTTAGGTAAATACGTATGAGTATAACATTGAGCTTCATAATCTCTGTGTAGACTTCAAACAGGCCTTTGATAGTCTAAATGGAGCACAAATGTTAAATGATTTGCTGCTACTTGGTATACCATCGAAGTATGTCTCACTCATTCAAGCAATATTGGCTGGTTCCAAGGCTGCAGTGCGAGTGGATGGAGAACTGACCAATTGGTTTAGCATTAGTAAAGGTGTCAGACAAGGGGACGCACTCTCTACAATGCTTTTCAATCTGACTTGAAGCAGCCACGCGGAAGCTTCAGATATCTGGTTACATAGGCACAAAGTCGACTCAGATATGTGCTTATGCCAATGATCTAACAATTATTAGTAGAAGAAAGGTATCACTAGAGAGGACAACATGTGAGATGAAAGAAGCGACAAGACCTAGAGGCCTTTCTGTAAATGAAACAAAGACTAAGTACATGAATTTCACCAGGAAGGAAAATAATAACTTGGATAGATTATTAGCAGACGGTTTCAATTTTGAACATGTGCAGAACTTTGACTATTTGGGCTGATTAGATCATATAAGTCTCTTGAATGAGAACTGTCTTCCAGTGTTTTTATACTATCACCTACTACTATTATTTAAGGGAGTTCTCTGGTATCCTTTTCTAGTAGTACATGCAGTTACTTGAGAAAATGTCTTACCTGACAACTTGGAGATCAGTACTGCCCTAGTATCAAGCTCTTCTTCCTTCCTCTGTATAGCCACTGCTTCAAGACAATTTCTGTATGTTACTGTCTGTCCACAAAGTGGTATCCTTTGCCTTTCTGTTTAAATATATAGCAACTCTGCCTCCCTTATGTCCCTGTCCACTGAAACATTGCAAGTCTCTTGTATCCAAAAATGTGGCTGGAATATTTACATTGTTTTGTGTATTATAAAAGCTATGTCATGGTTTGTCTCAATCTTTGACATCAATGCCATCTGGTGCAAGTTAAAAACAATACAATCCTCAAGTCTGCTGTCTTCAGTCCGACATGAAGCTCCCAGATAATACCTTCTGTTCCAAATGTTGTCTACCGGCAATTGCGTACGAGACGGTGTGTTTTTCTTGTATTGCTAACTCATATGAACCTGCCTAAGCGTGTTGTAGGTACTTGTACCCAGTATGTATTTTCATTCCTGATGTTACTTTTGCCTCATAATTATTATGTATTAGCTTTCATAATTTGTCTTTATTGTAAATTTGCCACAATTATCTGATGACTCAAAACCCATAAAGTTTTTAGCAATTAAAGCATTTCCATGGAAAGTCTGAATGGTCACATACCTTACAAATAGAAGAACGTTGTACATCTTGATTACATTTTCTTCCAGTCCACTTTCACACAATCTCTGGTGTCTCAGAATCTATTACTTCTATTGCTCTCAATATCCTAGCAACGTAGTGTCCATTTTGAAGTAAAATTCTTACATTTGAAACATATGTTGAGAAATATGTGTAGCTAAAAAAGGGAAGAAAGTGACCAGCATAGCAAATTCCACTTTCACTCTGAAAAATGTTCTAAAATTGCAATAACAGGAATGAGGTGTTCTCATCAGTGAAGTGTGAACAAAAAACAGGTGAAACATCTTTACTGTAAGTACAGTTACTGCAGCTCAGACATTTATTGTCTATTTAAAAAAAGCCACTGACAACTTGTAAAGAATATTCAGTGAAAGAAAGCGCACAATTAATATCCATGAAAATAGGATTACCTTCATGCAGTAATGATGAAATTTTTCTCTACATTAATGTAAAGTCTCTTAAAGGCCAACTTATAACAACTGCTGTACTGACTAGAAAGAATCAGTTACAGCATCTTCTGTACCAATAAAAATTGGGCGAATGACACCAAAATAGTTTAAAGTTTTCCTCTTTGCTATCTACTGGTTGGTAAATTCTGCCAACCAAGCATTGCACATTATCAATCTACATAAAAACTCCTATTCTGAAAGATGAATCTCAAAAGGTACTGAAGACAAAGGTATATAAATCTAAAAATATAATTGCTACATGTAAAGCACATGAGACTACAAACTCTAAAAATAATTCTAAAGCAGCTTGGAATGATACTGAAAAGGAAATGATTAATTGTAGTAAAGAAAATAGTGTCCCACTTGTCTTTACAATTCTCAGTATTCTGTAAATCATACTAACCGCACCACCCTGCTCAGTAATTGCACCTTGTTTCCTCAGACTGAACACTGTGAAATTATTTACCACCAATTTCCTTGGTCAATTACTGTAGGAATGCACAGACAAAAATTTTCAGGAAGTTGCTACATTCAGAGCCTTTAAATAAATATAAGGGAGCATCAGATACTTAGCTTAAGTGCACTGAATTTTATTCTGTTGAACTCTTCATAATGAACCAAATTGAAATGTGATTCAGAATTGAAAAATATCTTTTTAATTTTTATGCAATGTATTGTTACAACAGACTTCAGTACATCATGTGATAAGGGGCTTCAAATTCATGCCACACAAGCTCTGCAGACGTCAATTTTCTACTCTAGTTACACAGCAATTCATTTTAATGTAATCAAGTAGTATTTCAAATAAATGTTTTAATTGCACGTGCAAATAAAAGGATAAAGGTATCAATTGAAAAAGAACACTGCAAACGTTGTTATTTTCTTTATTAATATCACTTGGGTTTCCACATCACCAACAGGGGTACCAAGCACAATGCGTTACTCTTTGTTTTACATGGCGAGTTTCCCCAGTAGGCCTACAAACCATGGAATGTACAGAAACACATACACATCTAAAACTTAGTACCGACAGTAATTATGGTCAGAATCTACGTGAACATTTAATATTTCACTTTCAGGCTGCCTCAGTGCTGAAACAATATTTTCTTTTTCAGCAAGAGTTGGTTTCTTCAAACTGCCCTTTGGCTGTTTGTTACATTTACCATGTCTTCGTTGCACTTTTAGCTTCTCGTTGCTGGGGGGTCGTGAAGCTTCCCTGCAGTCTGATTGAAAAAGTGACAGCGAATGAGCTGCATCCTTCTGTAGTGACTTCAGGATTTCTGTGGACACTTTACCTGAACCGACACGGTTAATCAAAATTTGATATGTGGACACTAGTTCTTGGGCCAGAGATGTGTTCTCGTGATCATCAGTATCTGTTTGCAGTGAACACAAAATGGCAGAAGCCTCTTCTGTCACCGTTGCTTCACATGGTGTAAATGTGGCACTTGAATGTAATGCATACGTCATTGACACTGCATGAATGTGCTTGCATATGTTCAAATGAATTAAACTGTCCGCACAAGAACAACTGAAAGCATGTAAACATATATTACATTTGGAGCACTTCAACTTGCACTCCAATTTACATTCAATGTTATTTAAAATCACAGTATGTGTTACACCACAATGTGTTTGGGATTTCACATGAAACTTTGTACCATCAGTATTGACTGTAATGTCATTCTCCTTAATACTACATGAAGCTTTATGACGAGCCTCAATAAGATTTATTCTATATGAATGGCCACCCTTATACAATTTAACCATTCGAGCACACAGTTTGTCACGCACCAATTTCATCAACACAACAAGTAGTCTGTCAAGTCTATTGTTTGTTTTTCCCTCTAAATAACAATATTTTAAAACTCTATGCATTGCTTCAAGGTACATATTTGTATTTATACCCAGATTGCGACGGTGACAGTATGCCGACTGCTGAGGCCGGAATAAGTAATTTGACGAGAAATATACACCAAAGTCTCTTGTACCTTCATCTGCTTGAAGCTGCCCGACGAACGATTCCAGCAGCTCATTAAAATTGTCTATGTCCGCTTCTTCAAGCAATGTACGAAGAGCTTTGTACACAAGTGCTTTCTTTTCTTCATTGCCATGTACTTTCTTCAAATTATTCCGCCAGCTGCGGTCTATGTGCCAAGCACACAGTAGATTATTTTCTGCAGGTCCCATGACTCGTGACCATACACTACGGAAAGTATTAGTGTCGTCGGACATGAATACAGACGTTTTTATGATGCCAGCTCTCTCTTTCACAGCACTAAAGAAATGAGTCATTATGGAAGTAGTCTCCCGATTTGAAACACAGAATGCTACAGGCATACCTGAACCAAAATCGTCTACCACTAACAATGTGGTCACCAACAGTTTGTAAACATTTGTACAATGTGTGGAGTCTACACATACAATATTTTGTCCAAATCTCTGTAATAACTGCTTCTGGTAGTCAGTCATTAACACTATCACCGAGTCAGTCCTATCAAAATCTTCCCTGGCCTCGCCTTCTTTCTTATAGAGGAGAACACAGTCTTTCATTTTCTCCAACCACATACCAACACTGACTGCATCAATGTTATGCTGTTGATCATCACCAATGGCGAAGTCCCTCTTAATGTTATGAAGGTCATGTCGAGTCAGGAGATGCAGCCTCTCCACTCCGCTGGAATGAACTGAGTCCCGCACATCATCCAGAATTCTCTGGAAAGTGACCCCCTCAGCAATTTTGCCTGCAACATTTTAAATTTACTCCAACTACAAAGAGGCCAATTCTGAGTATGTGCATGAAAACACTATTCAGAAAGGACACTGTAGTTAACCACCCCCAATAAAATAAATTCATGCAATATAACAGTTGCTAAGTACTTATAAACTAGATAGTTTAATAAATGGCTTAACAGTATATTCAGTGTACCCTTCCAACAGTACTGAAGATGCTATTAAAACACTGGGGATGGGAGAATAAACAGGCCTGATTAAAGCACCTGTTGCAATGTGATATTTCCCAGTTTCAGCTACCAAGGCTATTTCCAAATGGTTACGAGGTATACAAGTACATGTCAGAATTGTAACTGGTGTTTTTGTCTAGTCTCAAATCCATTATTGTAGTTGCAAATGCCCTGATCCACCATGTTTAACATGCTGGACAAGAAACAATAAATGTACTGCCTTTAGTCTATTAGATACATTAATGATCTATTCTTAAATAGACTACTATGATGCAAGCAATAACACAGGGCAACACAAGTATTTCAGAACTTATTTCCACACTTGTATTACTGTAATGCATTACACCTGCTCTCACACACACCTAAGTACATGGCATTACAGTCACCAATATTGTGGTCAATATGGATCACATCTGGTCTTTTACAACTGCTTTCAAGCTAACATCACAAACTGTATTCATATGAACTGCCAATCGATATATTCACACCTTTTACTCCAGATCACATATCCATAACAATATTAATTTTGCAGCAGAAAAAAAACAATGCTCCTTCACTGCAAAAATAATAAAAGTCAACTACATATAACTAACAGCAAGCCTGACAATGGATTCTGAAACTTTCACACCATATTTACTTGGTGATCACTGAAAGGCCAGCAAAATTCTACAATCAAGCTAATACTCACCAGCGATGGCTTCTCTATCAGAACCACTGAGATGCAGAAAAGCAATGTTCTGGTCGTGGCCGAAATGTGTTCTGTAGTAAATGACACTACAGATTCCACTTTCTTCTTCGTGAAGCTCTATGGCAGCAACGCAATGGTTTCCCATCTTGCAAGTGCCTTGGGACTTACACAACCTTTTGCCACCTGACTTCGAAGAAAATGTGCCACTTCTGTGGCATACAAAGGTGGTTTTTGCAGTGCCATCCTTTAAACGCTGAGTGCCATAACTAGAGACAAAACTACTTTTTGTTTTTCTCTCCTCCTCAGACTTATACTTCATAAAGTCTAAAACAAAAGCATCAATGAAAGACAATTGCATTCAGATTCAATAAGTGCAAAGTACACAGCAGGAGTAAAAAAAACGTGCACTGTTAAGATACCCTCACGAGTTACTGGTGTGATTTTAATCATTTAAATTTGCAACAATTTAACTTATACTTAATGTAGCAGACAGTAAGTTTACGGTTAATGTGAAATGCGTCTTTTCACGCTTTCAAATAAGCACATGTTCTATTGACCAACAAAAACAAGATCTAATGGCCACGGGTCAGGCAAGTATGTAATAATAATGGGCGATATTAATTTAAGTAGGCAGTGTACACTTTACTTACCGTCCTTCGTTTGAAATTCACTAATTTCTTTTACCATCTCAACCATGTGCTCCTGCTCCACATGTAGGCGCAACTTAGCCAAGAAATTGCCTTTAAAGCTACAGTCACTTTTTGAGCACTTTATCGTACCTTCTTCACCTTGCTGAATTTTATGCACATTTCTCAAATGAGCATTCAAATGCTTCCTTGCTGAATATTCTCTATGACATACATAACAAGCAACAGTACCAGCCATTCCAACGAAATAACTCACTCTCACAAGGTGTAAGGATATTCGCTCATCAACTGTGAATACGAGAATGTGTGTAGAAAGATGTTGCATTCGCTCAGATGTCACCTATGCTTCTGATTGGCTACTGTATATGACGTCATGAATTTAACTGTCAGCCAATCAGCATCGCGACCAGCGGGTCGCGAGACGCAGGTCTCACCACCACCCCTGTGGCGCCCTCTGCCTTGTTTCCCGCCCCTCTCTGGAACTTCCCAGAGTCCTCCGTCAGTGCCACCTGGTGAGCATAACACACCGGACACCGACACTCGGGCAGAGTGCAGACGGGCAGCCTGTCTGGTAGACACCTGTTGCATCTTGCACGTGTTGTGCCCATACAACGCAGTCTTTTGTTTGCTTTTCCCCCAACATTATCTATGTCATTGTTCCAGTTTCAGTTGAGGGGCAGCATAAATTGCATTTACGTTTTGTCTGAACGGTTATATAAATCACGTCGAAATACTGCCTGTTCAACAAGTTGGTTTGCAACGCCATCCTTCGCAGCATGCACAGATATATTTTATTTGCACGTAAAAAATGACTTCTCTTACTGTACTCGCTTTTATTCTCCCAGACGCGTTTCGTCTTTTTCCTCTGTAAGGTATCATCATTAGGATATGTAATGATGCAGTTATCATACATGTTTGTTTTGCTCTGTTCTATTCGTAGATCATAAAACAGATTTACTTCTGGTTTTATATAATTGCAGTCCTGCGTGTTTTCGGTTGGAATCTACGTCTCCTCTCATCTGGTCACATGCTGGGGGCCGCACTGCCGCTCTATTCACGAAACATGGGCACGTTTTTATGTTTCGGACATTTTTCTCCAAACTTTTCATTTTGTTTGCCCTTGTTGTTGTGATGTAGTGTCAGTCCTCTGTCACTAATACAGATATTTGATGGGAAACTGTGACTTCAAGACGCAACTACTTTGAGTTCACTGTGTATCTCGGAGTTTGTTTTTTTACATGCATGTTGCCAACATAACGATGTTTATACTGAAAACTATTGTGTATCCATTTCTGATGTGTGTGTGTGTGTGTGTGTGTGTGTGTGTGTGTGTGTGAGAGAGAGAGAGAGAGAGAGAGAGAGAGAGAGAGAGAGAGAAAGTACACATGCAATTATTTTCTTCTGTAGAATTTGGAATATGAATGTAATAGCTGTCAAAGAATAGTTTAAGGTTTTTGTGTTCAGTTGAGCTGAGTTTTTGGTCAATGTTTTGTATTATTATTATTATTGTTATTATTGCTATTATAGTCCTCTGTTGCAGTGTTACTCTATTATTTTATCTGTTAGTGTAAAGAATCAGTTCTTTGGCATATGTGGTTGATCAATCAACAGGGCTCTCTTTTCTGCTTTCATTTTCTGTGTGTGGTAATTTTCTTCCAGGGTTAGGATATCTGCTTCTATTGTTGATTCTAATCATTTTCATGTCTTCTTCTCTAGTGGTTGGTTTGAGATTGTGTTCTCTCAGGTATTGTGGAAATGTGGAGTGATTTGTCCCATGCTTCGCAGCTCTCATGCCTTCTTTGTACCTGACATCAGCTGTTCTGCCTGTTTATCCTATGTATCTGCCAGCAAAAGTGTTACACTGTAATTGATACATACCTGCTTTCTGGTATATATATATATATATATATATATATATCTGTTTTTTGTCAGCTTCGAGGTGTATTTTTTGGTAGAATTATCTGTTATGTTTGCAATGTTAATTTTCTGACTTTTCAAAATGTTGATTTTATGTCTGAGTTTGTGTTTGTATATCACCACTGTGCGCCAACCTGTGTTTTCTCGTGTATTTTCCTGATTATTCTGTGTAGTTGTTATGGTACTCAATGTAGTGATTCTGTTTGCTTCTGTTGTGATTGGTTTCATGCTTTCTGCTTTCCTTTTACTTTTAATTTTCTTGTTTAAGAATGATACATATCAAATCAGAAGTGTAGCATAACGGCATCATTATTGATCCTGATGATGCCTTAAACTAAAAAAAGGGCGAAACGCGTCTGGGAGCAAGGGCATGCAGTTTTTTTTTTTTACAAAACAAATATTCGCCTGTTTATTTTACCGAGCACTGCGGCTTCCAATGTTCGAATGTCCAAATTCCTAAGGGACCAAACTGCTGAGGTCACCGGTCCCTTGACTCACACACTACTTAAACTAACTCATGCTGAGAACAACACTCACACCCACGCCCGAGGGAGGACTCGAACCTGGGGCGGGAGGGGCCGCGCAGCCCGCGACGTGGCTCCTCTAGCGGCGAGGCCACTCCGGGCGGCTCGCGGCTTCCAGTGGACAACAAACTACCGAATATCACCACAGACACGCGTCCGTCTCTTCTGAAAATTCAGTACAAGTTATCCTCGTCTTCAGCGCCCCCGTTCCCAGATCATTGAAGCCTGGGAAATGTGTCAGCACAAACGGCAACATTTCACTCGAGTTGTTGACGGGTGGGCGAGTCACACAGGGCTCGGCATGCGGAAGACAGGGCCCCATCCGCTACTGTCCCGAGGCGGCTCTCTGGGAACTCGAATTTCACACTCAGTGTTTCAGTGACGCGTTTAGTCCTTTGTCCAGTCATAGTAGGAACTCACACTTTCAGCTAAAATACATCAAATAGGTAAAAAGACGAGTGCTAGTAGAAACGCTTGCGTAACAGAAGAAATATTGAATTTAATTGATGAAAGGAGAAAATATAAAAATGCAGTAAATGAAGCAGGCGAAAAGGAATACAAACGTCTCAAAAATGAGATCGACAGGATGTGCAAAATAGCTAAGCAGGGATGGCTAGAGGACAAATGTCAAGATGTGGAGGCTTATCTCACTAGGGGTAAGATAGATACAGCCTACAGGAAAATTAAAGTGACCTTTGGAGAAAAGAGAGCCACTTGTATGAATACCAAGAGCTCAGATGGAAACCCAGTTCTTAGCAAAGAAGGGAAAGCAGAAAAGTGGAAGGAGTATATAGAGGGTCAATACAGGGGGGATGTTCTGGAGGACAATATTATGGAAATGGAAGAGCATGTAGATGAAGATGAAGATGAAATGGGAGATACGATATTGCGTGAAGAGTTTGACAGAGGACTGAAACACGTGAGTCGAAACAAGGCTCCGGGAGTAGACAACATTCCATTGGAACTACTGACTTGGCAGAGCCAGTCCTGACAAAACTCTATCATCTGGTGAGCAAGATGTATGAGACAGGCGAAATACCCTTAGACTTCAAGAAGAATATGATAATTCCAATCCCAAAGAAAGCAGGTGTAGACAGATGTGAAAATTACCGAACTATCAGTTTAATAAGCCACAGCGGCAAAATACTAACGCGAGTTACAGACGAATGGAAAAACTGATAGATGCCGACCTCGGGGAAGATCAGTTTGGATTCCGTAGAAATGTTGGAACACGTGAGGCAATACTGACGCTACGACGTATCTTAGAAGAAAGATTAAGGAAAGGCAGACCTACATTCCTAGCATTTGTAGACTTAGAGAAAGCTTTTGACAATGTTGACTGGAATACTCTCTTTCAAATTCTAAAGGTGGCAGGGGTAAAATACAGGGAGCGAAAGGCTATTTACAATTTGTACAGAAACCAGATGGCAGTTATAAGAGTCGAGGGACATGAAAGGAAAGCAGTAGTTGGGAAGGGAGTGAGACAGGGTTGTAGCCTCTCCCCGATGTTATTCAATCTGTATATTGAGCAAGCAGTAAAGGAAACAAAAGAATAATTCGGAGTAGGCATTAAAATCCATGGAGAAGAAATAAAAACAGTAAGGTTTGCCGATGACATTGTAATTCTGTCAGAGACAGCAAAGGACTTGGAAGAGCAGTTGAACGGAATGGACAATGTGTTGAAAGGAGGGTATAAGATGAACATCAACAAAAGCGAAACGAGTATAGTGGAACGCAGTCGAATTAAGTCGGGTGATGCTGAGGGAATCAGATTAGGAAATGAGACACCTAAAGTAGTAACGGAGTTTTGCTATTTGGGGAGCAAAATAGCTGATGATGGTCGAAGTATAGAGGATATAAAATGTAGACTAGCAATGGCAAGGAAAGCGTTTCTGAAGAAGAGAAATGTGTTAACATCGAGTATAGATTTAAGTGTCAGGAAGTCGTTTTCGAAAGTATTTGTATGGAGTGTGGCCATGTATGGAAGTGAAACATGGACGATAAATAATTTAGACAAGAAGAGAATAGAAGCTTTCGAAATGTTGTGCTACAGAAGAATGCTGAAGATTAGATGGGTGGATCACATAACTAATGAGGAGGTACTGAATAGAACTGGGGAGAAGAGGAGTTTGTGGCACAAATTGACTAGAAGAAGGGATCGGTTGGTAGGGCATGTTCTGAGGCATCAAGGGATCACCAGTTTAGTACTGGAGGGCAGCGTGGAGGGCAAAAATCGTAGAGGGAGACCAAGAGATGAATACAGTGACCAGATTCAGAAGGATGTAGGCTGCAGTTGGTACTGGGAGATGAAGAAGCTTGCACAGGATAAAGTAGCATCGAGGGCTGCATCAAACCAGTCTCAGGACTGAAGATCACAACAACAACAACTCAGAAACGGTGATGCTTCTTCGAATGAGAAAAGATTAACAAGTCACACAAAATTAGATTGCAAATTCCGTCGGAATTTTGGTGGAATTCCCGCAACGTATCGTTTTTTTAACACTGAGCGACTGGAATGGAAACTTACCAAAGGATTTTATTCCTTCTCCTGATCTGAGCAGTATTAAGATAATGACGAGCGTTTCTTCAGGCGGAATGATAGTCACATGCCAGATGCTGGTTACTCACCTACAGCTTGCCAAACTGACAGTGTGTGATGGCGAATAAACTAGTTGTTATTGAGAAAAATAAACAATTGGTCTGTCGCACAACACAATGGTCAGTGTATTGTCAGCAGCGAAGGATAATGTGCCCGACAGGAATGCACTAGCTAGCCATGTGTGCCTTGTGAGATGGAGTTCGAAAAACATTGTCATGAAAGTATATCTGCCTTTGTCAGCAGGACATTTCAACAAATTAAATATATCTAATCATAACACTCTTTTAGGATATTCCTACTTTCGTAATAATACCGAACATTTTCTTCTTTTGTGTAGTCTGTTGTATAATTAGTTTATTAATGCTGATAATGCGCATGCAACAATTGAAATGCTTTTTCTCATCACGGCGAACCAATTAAAACATTGTTATTTGTGACTGCGTTTCGAGTGTTTCTAGCGTGCAGTGGAAATGTGATGTTCACATGATGTAGTACAGTGTAGTGTGTCGTATTACATTATTACATCCATACCTAAGTAATCACAGTGAGACTTCTATACTTCAGATCTTGGACACTTTTCTACCAGAAGCACAAATGAGTTCACAACAGTGGAGATTATCCCTTTCTAAAATTTTGTAACAGATCCTACAGATATGCCAGCATACTAGGCAGCGGGAAGATAACCTTGTTTTACTTTCCTGCCTTGATTCTTAATCACATGACTTTATAATATTCCTTGCCTCCTTATTGACTACCCACTGCCCCTTCTTGCGATCTGAAAACATCGCGGAGGCATATGATTCAATTCCAGCGGCCAATGGCTCATCAGTTACTGAAGTCTGCATTTTTCTTGACAGAAGAAAAGCAAAACAAAACAGAACTATACAGATATAAATAACAGAAAATTATGATGTACTAACGAAGGAAGCTGGATCGTTTAAATGGCGAAAAACGAAAGACTACCCAACGGCAATAAAATTTAGTACACAGTAAGACAAAATTTATCGTATGGGCAGTGCTACCACTGCTCATATGAGCCGCTCCGATGTGAGCACATGGCCGGGCTACTTTTGAGCTCCCCTCCTCGAATTTCCCACGCTGCTAGCTTGGCACGCGCGACGCGCTGCGCGAGAAACTGAGCCGCAACCACAACGCCGCGCGACCTGGCGCAGGCGCGCGTCGCGTCCCAGTCGCGTCGCGTCGCAGTTTCCGCGGTCCCATTTGAACCTGTGGAGCTACAAAAACGCGCACTGCGCTGCGTCGCGGCACACGCGCCATACGCGTCTCAATTTGCGCCTAGCCTAACGCTGCCACTCACGGCGCATTTATTACTGCTCCGTCACGTATGCGACTTGAGTAGTCGACTCCCATCGGCCATGCATTGCTCTACTACTGTAACAATATATTCTGTGCAACCGCTATCTACATGTCTGAGGAGACTGTGCAACCCTGATTCGTGCCCAAGTAATGATGAATTATCGTAGAGTACAGCACAGAACACGAAAAACAAAAAGATACAGGAAACAGGGCGACAGCCTTCAAAAATTCCTCAACTTTGGAATCGGACGTGAATGTGTGTGTTTAGATGCCACATCTGAATGTAACTACTGTGTTCAAAATGTATAAAGGAAGATGGCTTAAAGGGTTAGTGTACTCATGACAAATTACTGTGGCTGTTCTTACAGCGTTCTGCTCATGTTTTCCAACAATACGTTTTTCTTTCTTTCTTTATTTCTTTCTTGGTACTGTCACTACTCTCCAACACAATACTTGAAGTCATTTTACATTTCACAGCGCTTCTTCAGAAATAGCAACGGTTCAACTACGGAAAGAGAAAGGTAAAGATATAGTGCATTAAGAATTCGGTAGATGGCATGCTACTATGATCACCATTGAAAGGGCGCTGTTCCAGGAGTAAAGCCCTTTCATAAATGATGCCGCTATAACGAGTCACAGTAACACATTTACAATATCTGGAATAAAGCTCTTCTCATACAAAAAAAAAAAAAAAAAAATGTATCTATGTGTGTAGGATCCGTTACCGCTCTTAACTCATTTTGTCAAAATTTGCACTAAGATCGTCTCAAAAATGATTCTTCAATCAACTGTACCCCCTTACAGTAAACAAGACAAACCGTGACGTGACGCAGTTGTCAACAATACACGGCTCTCGTCATCGGCCCACGCCGTATCCCAGCAACGGTTTGAGTCTAAAGGCGAGCAAGGCGGCTGTTGCTGTCCCCGTGGCCAGCAGAGTCTGCAGAGACAGAGAAATGCGGCAACAGCACGGAGCAGCGGCAGCGGTCTATGAAAAGTCACCGAGCAGAGTGTGGTCGCTGCCAAAGCACGGCCACCGAAATGACTGCACCTTCCTGCGCATGCGTAACATGAATTCTCGATTCGTGCATGTCTAATAAATATGGAGATCTTAGACACAGCACTTATATTAAGAATAATATAATTTTACAAATCAGTCGAGCGGATAATTCATACGAATCTGTCTAAGGCAGTCTGTGTAGGAGAAAGATTAATTTTATGTATCTTTTAATTACAGGAAGATCGGGCGTCTGCAGATTATAAATATTCCTACAAAGCTACCATGCCAAGTGCTTTCTTCATTCCATCTTTTGGATAATGCTCGACAACGTTAGCACATCGCCGTGGTTTCTTGAAACACGCGTCCTCCATGGACCTATCGTAAGGCATAATTTATTTTTACAAGATTTTCCACCAGCCTAGATATGAATTTCAGGCATTAAGTACTACTTTGGTTCAATTCTAGTGTCCTATCCCACCCGTCAACTTTGACCAGCGACGTCGTGTGTGACATCATCGGTCTTCGATGCGAAAGATGAAAGTGTCCCGCCATTAAATGTTATCTGTGGTTGTCTCAGTGCCTGAAGTAAACTGTGCCGATTGTTGTAAATATGTCGCGATTTCCGAGAGTACGGTTAGGCAGCACCGCAACCTCAGCGCGCGGCTTAAACTGATGCCAGTGAATCAAGCAGCAATCGTATTTTTCATACTTGGTTCTCATAAAATATTTAGCTATTTGTTTCCCAATAAGATATGATTTGCGAATGTGAGGTCGGGCAGGAATCGAAAGAACAGCATAATTGGTGCGAATGGAACGGTTAGCTCGCATATTTATAATCTTGATTCCCACGAATATTCGGCTGTATTTTTCCGCAAACTGCACGATTTATGAGGGCGAGGTTAGGCAGGAGACTAAGAGGACAGCTAGGCCCATATAGGTAAATTGTAGGTCTCTACTGCACGGTGCGTTATTTTCCCTGACATTTCATTAAGTATCTACTGTTATTACATTTTAGGATTTTTTTTTTTGGTTTTTGTCTTTGTACTTGAGTTGTCTAGATCAAGTTTAGTTATGGATTCCAGAATTTCTTATTTGTCGGATTACTACAGAATGCGACAGTAGCAACAGAAATACACTGACACAGAACAGCACTAACCAGTTGCAGAAACGCTGAAAATAATGAAACTTGGACTCGATATGTTGAACTGAAATATGTAACTCAATTCTCGTGACCAGTTCGAACATTTGTCACTTTTTGTGAATTTTCCTTACCTCTGCAGTGCTTCTTTTTGGAATTCTGTGTTTATTTCTCCTTATTTCCTGCTTATGACCTCTTTAAGTTTTCTATTTTTTTATAATTGAATTTGATCAACTATAGATAGCTTAGAACCTAAGACAATGGTACGTCGTTTCTCTTCTTCCCAGAATCTCTTTATGCATTGGCTGGCGGCCTGGCTCTGCTCATTTGACATCAGCCTCCTAGGTTGATAGTTTTGTTGTCGGACAAGAAATTTTGCACTACTGACATGTAGCCTGAAATTTTCCCTGTCTTGTCTGGTGTCTTCTGTGACGTCCGGTTTTGTTGTATCCTTTCTTGGCTGTTCCAGCCACCTCGTGATGTTTTTTAATTTGGAAATACGAGATTAAAATTTTTATCCAATAGCCAGTAGTCATTCGTACAATGACCGTAAAACTTTCATCTCCTCTCTCTTATTGAGTCTGCGATTGTTCCTATATTTCTCCATAGCTCTTCATTTCTCCTCTTCGTCAAGCTATTTATTAGTTTAGTTCTTTTGTGGCCCTGAAGTATTTCTGCATTTCCAGTTCTTCTCCTTCACCTCTTGTACTCGGTGTTAGGCATTTAGATCTGCATGGTGCATTAGGTGTAATTACTATTGCGTGGTGTTAAATTTTGGTCGCGGGTTCGAATCCTGCCTCGGGCATGGATGTGTGTGATGTCCTTAGGTTAGTTAGGTTTAACTAGTTCTAAGTTCTAGGGGACTGATGACCTGAGAAGTTGAGTCCCATAGTGCTCAGAGCAATTTTTTTGTTAAATTTTTGCCTGGAACGATACTGATTTTTTATTATATCGGTTTTGGGTGAGTTTGTTTGCTAATTCAATTTTCCTCGATCTTTCTTTGCTTGTAGTGTTATCTAACCCATTTGATTGTATCCATTCTCTTCGATACTTAAACTTATCAACTATTTGGACGTTTCCATCTTGTGTTTGTATATATTTTTCTCTATTGTGTTTATGTTCAATGCATTCTGTTTTCGTTTTCGGTATTTGTAGTCAGGTTGGAGATGCAATTTTGTACAGTGTTCCTATCATTACGTTTGCATCTGTTTTATCCTTAGAAATCATAGCAATATAGTCAGAAAAAAACAAGACATTCCACGTCAGTTCTTGCCCTTTCTACTAGATGGATTCGGTCGATGTTTTTCTCTTGTAGTTCTTTATTCCTCTCTCTCGTGACCTTGTCTGAGATCATACTGAAGAGGATCTGTGAGACGCCGTCGCCCTGCCGAACTCCTGTGCTACTTCTGAAGGCTTCAGAAATTTCCTTAGGAATTTAACTTATGAAGTTGTGTCTGTAAGTGTCTGTCTGTCTGACTGACTGTCTGCTGATTTTGTCAGCACCTGCTTCTTGCAGTGTTAAGGACACTCTGCTCTGCTTACAGAACTGTAAGATTTTTTGAAATCAGTGAATCTAACGACTGTATTGAGGTTCTTCATTGTTCTGATCCTGATAATTGTTTTCAAGTTAAGAATTTGCACTGGGGAAAAACTATTTTTCCTCAACCCCGCTTGGTACTCGCCAGTTGTGCGTTCTCCTTGGTTTTCTGTCTTACTCAGTAGGGAGCTCGGTAGATGTGGGTGCCGCGCGGGATTAGCCGAGCGGTCTCAGGCGCTACAGTCATGGACTGTGCGGCTGGTCGCGGCGGAGGTTCGAGTCCTCCCTCGGGCACAAGTGTCTGTGTGTGTTTGTCCTTAGGATAATTTAGGTTAAGTAGTATGTAAACTTAGGGACTGATGACCTTAGCAGTTAAGTCCCATAAGATTTCACACACATTTGAACAACATATGTGTGTGCCTGTCCTGTCTCCCTTCTTACGTGGCGGATGGATTGTGGCTTGCTTCCAGTCGTCCGGTACTCCTCCTTTCTCCCAGCAGTATTTCGTAACCTCGTAAAAGGTTTTAGCTGCCCGCTCCCTCCTAGTTTTCACATCTCAGCCAATACTCCGTCTTCTCCTGGCGCCCTGTTGTTTTTCGGCTGGCCACTGTATTGTTAGAGTAATGCAGTTCTATGGCTCTCAAGGCAGGATTTCCTTTTGAGACTGTCTGAAAGATTGTCTTTGTGTTGGTTCCTCGCAGTTTAGAAGGTTGTTGAAGCATTTTGCTAGTAATACAGAGTTGTGTTTGTTGTTGGTAGTCATTTTGCCTTTTGAATCTTTGAAGTACAACTGCTTGTACCCTGTTATTACTGCTTTTAAAACTTTTTAGAATGCCTTGTGTTGTTCTGTCTGGAGTCTGTATGTATACGTTTCCCATATGTTCCTAATTATGTCATTTTGCCATTGTTGTGTTTGATTTTAAATTGTCCCTGCCAGAAACACCCACTTTCCCATAACGAGCACCAAAACATATACTGAGATCAGTGAACACAGGATTGTCGTAGCGAAACTGAGTGTTGAAACTCCCTGACGAAAGATTCGTAACCCAAAGACTGGAAACTTGCACAGGTCACACCAATACTTAAGAAACGCAGTAGGAGTAATCCATCAGTTTACAGGGCCATATTACCAACGTCTATTTGCACCAGGATTTTGGAACATATATTGTGTTCGAACATTATGAATTATCTCGGAGAGAACGGTCTATTAACACACAGTCAACACAACTAGCTTTTATTCACACGAAGTATTGAGTGGTATTGACAAGGGATTTCCGATTGATTTCGTCTTTGTGGAGTTCCAGAAGACAGCTGACACTGTATGTCACAAGCGGCTTGTAGTCAAATTGCGTGGTTATGGAATATCGTCACAGGCTGGCCAGTGACTTGATTCGTGATTTCCTGTCACAGAGTTCACAATTCGTATTAATTGGCAATTGATCCTAAATAATGAAAAGTGTGAGGTCATCCACATGAGTGCTAAACGGAATCGGTTAGACTTCGGTTAGACGATAAATCAGTCGAATCTAAAGGCCGGAAATCGAACTAAATACCTAGGAATCACCGTTACGAACAACATAAATTGGAAAGAACACATAGGAAATATTGTGGGGGAGGAGAACCAAAGACTGCGTTTTATTGGCTGAAGGTGCAACAGATCTACTAGAGAGACTGCCTACACTACGGTTGTCCGTCCTCTTCTACAATACTGCTGTGCAGTGTGGGATCATTACCAGGTAGAATTAACGGACTTCATCGAGAATGTACAGGGAAAAGCAGCACATTTTGTATTGTCGAGAAATAGGGGAGGGAGTGTCACTGAGATGATACAGAATTTGGGGCGGCCATATTTAAAATAAAGGCATGTTTCGTTGCGGCAGAACCTTACCACGAAGTTTCAATTACTAACTTTCTCCTCTGAATGCGAAAACATTTTTTTTTTCGCCGACGTCCACAGGGAGAAACGATCATCATCATAAAATAAGGAAATCAGGTCTCGCTCGGAAAGGTACATCTGTTCGTTTCTTCCGCATTCTGTTTCAGACTGGAATAATAGAGGATTATTGTGAAAAATGGTTCGATGAACACTTTGCCAAGCACGTAAGTGCGATTTGCAAACTGTCCATGTAGATGTAAATTACGAGTTTACTACGAGTGATATTGTAGTGGACTTTAAAGGACATGCATGGTTCTTTCACTTGCACACGTGAACTGTGATAATTTGTTTCATGCATGTATGATTTTTTATGTTGTTACTTTCTTTTTTGTTAGCTCAATTTATTTGCAATATAGCTTATAATTATGTAATTAATCGCATGAGCTGCAATCAAATTTTATTGTATGTATGTATATTATCTGTCTTTTCCGTGATACATTCTTTGGTTTAGGATTGAACCTCATTGCCTTTAGATGTCGCCTCTAAGTAGCATCTGTGAGTCAGATATGACGTCGATCAAAGCCATAGAGTAGAAAAATCTCTGGTGTGAGCATTGCGTGGTGTGCATGTTGTCAACATTAAGCTGAAATTGTCGCATGATCTCGGGATGCCGTCAAGTCTCGTCATGTGAAAACATTCCACGATGCATTTCAAATGGCGGCATTCAGACAAGTCGTCAACAGACCGTCACGTCACCTCACGTCACGGCAGGTCACGGTTCCCAGGGAATGAAGTGTCGACGGTATCATCATCTGCTATCAGCGTAAGTTAACTCGTTGTATAGTAGTGGATATTGTGCTTTTGTAACTTTTTAATATCCATTTTCTTGTTGTGCTTTGATTTCGTGGCAAATTGTAAATGTTCGATGCCGACTTCGAGGTTTTTTGCACTGGATGTTCTCACACAAGCAATGTGAGATATCTGAAAGCGAAAAATTATTTAGGTTTGGCAATAACAGAAGAGACGCCCACTCACCCATAACATAGAAATGTCGATGTTTTGAGGTGTTGTTTCACGCCTCAGCACTTCAGCAAACAAGACTGATCAAGAACACAAGTTATGAGGTCTGCTTTGGCCATTAGTAACCTTAGTTCCTCAATTGAAATACTGTACTCTGACACAGACTAAGCGAATTGACGTTACATGACGTGACAGACGGTGTGAGTACACGCTGACGTGGCGGTGCTGCGACGTGATGTCTGCTCATTTTGCTCGTCAGTGCTGAGAGAACAATTTATTCCAAGTATAAAATGCAAGTTGTTATGGTGTCTGCAAAACGCCTGTCCCTAATACACAGCACATACGATTGGAATCTATCTTACGCACAAACCTATGCCAACCCAAGGATACACAACCACTGTGGCAATGTGTGTCGACAACAGAAAATAAATTCTGTGCATGTGAATCCTCACGCTATGGTCAAAGCGGAGGGTGGAATCGGGCACTAGAATATGTTTATTGTTTTTTTCCGTTTATGTATCATTAAATGAGGCGTCCTTATCATCCTTGTGCCAATGTAATTCGCATCCTTAACACCAGTGCAGTACTCCCATGTTATCTTGGCTCCTCATCTCCCTAGAACTGAATTATACACACTGCGCGAATTTGAGCTGCCGGTATGTTGACTCATGTCGCTGTCAACTTTGGCATTCAGGCCATAGGCTTTACACTGTAATGATCTGCCACATATTGATTACAACGCAAACTATTTTTATGGCAAACTTTCGCAATTTTCTGTACCATGGTATGTATGAACCATGGACATTTTTCTCATTTAAACCAGTAAAGACGTGGGTATTTCTTTCGGCATGATGTCATATTTTTGTGCTACAAACATACTTTTTACACCTTGTGCTCACAGATAACACTGCCCTTCCACAGATGTATTTATAAATGTATTCACAGATACCATAGTTCTTCCAAAGATGTTTGATTTTATGTACCTATGATCTTCCTGTGGACTTGGATTGTCCAACATAGACATGTTATTCATCTTTGGCCATGTCAACCAGTATCTTCCATAGTATAATTTCAGATCAGATTCATTACACATGTAACTACTGTACTGATGTTCATTCTGTGGCTCGACTGTTTAATGACTGGAAACCATATTTGCTACCTGTCTGTCGTTGACTTAGACCATTAAGCACTTTCTTGATGCTCAAACATCCATTTTAGATCTTGACGATGCCTTCACACACACTATGTGGTCAAAAGTATCGGGACACCTGGCTGAAAATGACTTACAAGTTCGTGGCGCCCCCCATCAGCAATGCTGGAATGCAATGTGGTGTTCGATTTGTTATCATCCACAACTCCAAATGGATTACACGCTTTCTCTTTAAAGTACTTTAATCACCACATGGGGTCGCAGTAACCTTGAAAAATAAATTTCAAATGGTCTTGGGAAATCGTAAATTAAAAAAAAAAAAAAAAAAAAAACGGGAGAAAAGTTGTGCATAATTCGGGCTAAGCTTGGCAGCACTTACTCAGTCGTATTCCACGCTAAACTCCAGCCGTGACAGAGATCTCGTTCAGACACCGACTTCAGTTCTCCAGTCGCTAGGCTGGAGTGAGAGCGGCACTGTTGCAGGGACGTCGCTAATGAGGAAAATGGAAGAGGAAAAGGGGTTCATCTCGGAATCCCAAAGTGGAAGGAGTGAAGATTAAAGAGAAAGGAAACAGAAATAAACACGGAAACACTATCTAATACAACGTTTCTGGCGATTGTCAACCCAGTGTTGGACGCCATTAATTGGAAAGGACCAAAATAACTCTTGGCCCGACCCGATTCTGCCGAAAGCCCGCAGAAATTGACAGGTATGTGGTATTAACGTCGTAGAAAAACAGTACATTGCCTCCTGTGCGGCAAACGTTCGTCACAACTAGTATTGCTGTGTTTGGGACAGAATTGTACATTTCGATTTGCAGCTTCAGATTGAATAATGTAACAGTTTCTGAAACAGCCTGCTGGACGCCCAGTACTTGCCGCCTACCAGAGTGAAAACTTTCTGAGCCGAATTACCTCTCTAAGTGTGCGTCATCATGGTTTCGTGCAACTTACATAATCGCGACCTTCGGTCGTATGAATAAAACGGAGAATGTACTTTTTACTCGAAATTGTATAGAACATTCCCAGGTTCGCACGAATAAAGCGAGTCGGAGAATATGCTTCACCCGAGAAATTTCTCAGCTTGAGTAAATGAGTGGGGGAGTCGGTAAAAGCAAACATCATCCTCCGATTTCGTATGAATAAAACTAGAGGGGCGAATCACGAGCCGAGAACATTCTCCGTTTCGTGAAGTGTGCTCTGTAGCATAACATCGAGCTGAGTAAGTTCTGTTGACGTTAGCTTTTACAGACTTTTTGGTAGTAAAGGCAAAGTTTATATTGCCTGTAAGGCAAGAAGGTATAGGTACCCGAAGAAATACAGAAGAGAGAAACCGTAGAAACTTCTACGAGCCTTACAATAAAAACATTATTTGCGTGGCGAATTTCCTTCCAAAAAATCATGAAAGAAGAGATGAGCGACCTTTCAAAAGAAGTGAAAATTAAAATGTTTTTGTTGCTATTTAGTAGACTCAAGTTTTCATACTGATGTACGAGAAGACTTTGGTATACACACAGCACCTATGCCGCTGACGTTTCCGGATATTCGTGTCTTCTCACACCGTAAATCTTACACTTCGTTAAGTTCGGAATATAGACGAATCAGAAAGTGCTGGTCGTAGGGTATTGAAGCATCGTTCCATAGCCACCGTTTCCGTGGAATAGTACTCAAAATATTTTGTGCTTCTATAATGCTAGAGAAAAGATTCTTGCCCTAGTGAAACAGAGCTGCGACCTATAAACCACTTAATTTAGAGTCAGAGACACACTTTCTCCTCGATCAGTTGTACTGCGGGTGCAGCTGAATGGCAATGGCCTGAAAACCGTGAAGCTTTTAAAACAACTCGGTGTTTTTATGGAAGTTCAGTGCGCTACTTTTGCACATATTCAGGGGATGTAGCTTGTTCAGAGCAAGCGCTGGAACACTTTCAGGGGAAACTGAATACTTAACGCAGACGGGAGTGATTCGATATACGGTAATACGACCGAACGTCATCAGCACTTCGTCTCAATTTATGTCAAACATTTTCTTTCGAATTTTTACTTACGAGCCAAAAGTCAAAATTTAATTTCTACCTCCGGTCCCCCTGCAGGAGCAGCCTGTGCTTCTACAAGTGATTCCACACTCATCGTGTCTCGTTCACTTAGGTCTGCACTCAGATGGTCGATAACCCATGCCGTGTGTTCACCCACCGACTTACATTGCAGGACATCCACAACGGGTACCACAACTCTAGAGACCTCGCTACTACTATTCTGCGAAGAGAAGATAAACTACACCTACGTTGTCTTTAACATGTGGATAACTGAAAACCACTTTCTGTTACTTGGTAAGTAATTATATCTGATTAACTTTTTACAGATTCATACACGTCATGTAGTAATACGCTTATTCTCCTGTTCTTCATCAGCAGCATAACAAGTACCGCCTGCCTGCCACCATTAACTCTACAGTCGACTGCCTTTCATCTGAAAACAGAACATGCCCTGCTCGAAAGCTGCCTTTGAGATGTAGGGATGTGTCTTTCTTTCTTTAATTTGATAAAAATGATATCTACAAATTCCTATACGAAATGTAGTACATCTACACAGATGGGTTACTGCTGCTACGATGGCAGCTTATCAACATTTAAGTGAGTCTGAACGTGGTGTTATAGTCGGCGCACCAGCGATGGGACACAGCAACTCCGAGGTAGCGACGAAGTGGGCATTTTACTGGACGACCATTTCAGTGGCGTACCTACAATATCAGGATACAGGAAAACATCAAATCTCCGACGTCGCTGCGGTCTGAAAAACATCCTGCAAGAACAGGAGCATCGACGACTGAAGAGAATCGTTCGACGTGACAGAAGTGCAACCCTTCCGCAAATTTCTGCAGATTGCAGTGCTGGGCCATCGACAAGTGTCGGCATGCCAACCACTCATCGAAAAATCATCGAAAAGGGGTTTCGGATGCGAAGGCCCACTCGTCTACCCTTGATGACTGCACGACACAAATCTTTACGACCGTCAACACCATCAGTGGACTGTTGATGATTGGAAACACGTTGGCTGGTCGGACGAATCTCGTTTCACATTGTATCCAGTGGATGGACGTGTACGGGTGTGGATACAACCTCATGAGTCTGTGGACCCTGCATTTCAGCAGGGGACTGTTCCAGCTGGTGGAGGCGCTGTAATGGTGCAGCTGGAGTGATATGGGACCTGTGACACGTCTAGATACGACCCTGACAGGTGACAAGTACGTAACCATACTGTCTGATCACCTGCGTCCATTCACGTCCGTTGTGCACAACGACGGACTTGGGCAATTCCAGCAGGACAGTGCGACATCCTGCTCGTCCAGAGATGCTACAGAGTGGCTCCAGGAACACTCTTCTGATTTTAAACACTTCCGTCGGCTGTCAAAGTTGCAGCATACTGTTCAGAGGAGATCTCCAGCCCCTCGTTCTCTTACGGATTTACGGACAGCCCTGCAGGATTCATGGTGTCAGTTCCCTCCAGCACTACTTCAGATATTAGGCGAGTCCATACCTCGTCGTGTTGCAACACTTGTGCATAAAATATGTGGCCTTGAACAGCAAATATTAAGTCTGTCTTTAGGGTTACATCTATTCCTTTTCCTGAAACTGCTCCTCTATCTTTATTCTTTTCTAATGGGACTGTAGGGCAAGAATTATTCGGACTGCATTTATTACATGCTGCATAAGTAATCAATGTAACTGGAGATCCATAGTCAATTACTGCGGTGAAATTATGTGAGTCAATTGATATGTTGATAATCGCACGATACACATTCTTTTGTGGCTGTTCTTTTGCCTGCAATAACGTGTCTATTATATCTTCCAGTGTGATAATACGTTCTGTTACTGTGTTCATATTGTAAAAATGTGCAAACTGATTAAATCCTGTTTAGTATTAATCTCTTTAATAAAAACAAAGTGGTCCCCGTGGGTTAATGCTCTGGAAAAAATGCTGTTCGTGAAATGGTCCCCGTCCGTTGACGATTTTCGTAGCAAACAGATACTGAAATGAAAATATCTCACCTCGTAATGTAATTGTTTTTTAAGTAGTGGCGCCTAGTCGCTCATAAATTATTTTGCAGAAAGCTTCGTCCATTTCGTGCTCAGGTGAACGCCAAGTCAAGTTACAAATGTTGTTTACATATGTGCTCAGGTGTACTCAGAATACGTTACATTTCGTTTGAAAGAAGTGTGCACAAGTTAAGAAAATGGTCCACACTAGTATTGTGCACTAGCTATAAAGTCATCAATTGAGGCAAAAAATTACATTCATGGCATTATTTTTTGTCGTTATTCTGCACAAAATCTCGTGAGACTAATTGTGATTATATTGTCTTTTAGTCGTAGCGAATGTGTATCGAAGCAATGTCTTTTCGTGGTTTTCACACACGCAGCTGTTGCCCTGAGAGTACGCAGCACGCTATGTAGCACATGTTGGAGTGTCTTCCAGCACTCATGACGTTGTAACAGCTCTCCAAGTGAAAGCGTCGTATCGTGACTGTGTGGGAGGCGGCTGAGAGCAGACTTGGTGCACTCCGTACGTGTCAGCAACAAACCCAGTGACAACTCAGAGCCAGACCGCTCACAGAAGGTACCTCCATGTTACTTTTAACAAAATATCTATGAAGTCGCCAAAAATCACGATAATCGATGCGGCATGTCCTGGTAAAGAAAACGTTAATAATACCTCCAACTTTCTCACAGTCCAGAGAATAACTATACTGGAGTCCACGAATGTGCTGCTTTCACAAAGTACGTATATTCTGTTACAATACAGTGAAAGAAAATAAAGCTAAGACGTTTATCTAAAACTACGTATGGTAGATTCTCGGATTAAATCACAAAGACTAACAAACATTTCTCACGAATATCGACATTACAATTTAGACAGATGTGTCCGTAGTAACACGTCAAACAGAAAAATCATATTCGACATTTGTTTTCACTGTGCTAGAAAAGAAACATTAAAATACAGTAATCATTACATGTATAATGCATTATGAAAATATCAATAGGTAAACATTGTGTTGTTATGCAAGAGTACAATAGTGATTTCTGCAGAGTGTGTGTTTCTATGTACTCGAGTAAATGCGCATAAGTATACAGGCTAAAGGAAAGGAATGGAATGTGAACAATATTTTGCATTTCTCTGCTGTCTGACAGTCACAAAAAAAAGATAAAGCAAATGAAAATGTGTCCACAAAACCTTAACCTATGCACGTGCCAGTTACTTATAATTACCCCAAATGCAAAATTTAAGTGTTATCAAGAAGAGTACTTAATATCTATGAACAACTAAAGTCAACGTGCAGAATGAAAATAATTAAGAAATTCTTTTTCCGATGAAGTCGATTAAATGTGGGTGAAAAGTAATGATAAATGATATTACTCTGTGAATGAGAAGAAAATCGATTAGTGGGAGCAAAGTCACAACTTTCATCAAAGCAAGTAAATCGTAATAAGTGTCTTCAATCCTTCAGGTTGTTATTCCCAAAGAAAAACATGTAAATGTTTGAAAGAAAGTGTTTATCTTCCCGTAAATTCATAGTTTTGTCTTGCCGCTTTGTAACACCTTATCGCAAACCATTAGAAATTCTAGAATGAGAGTTTCACTCTGCAGCGGAGTGTGCGCTGATATCAAACTTCCTGGCAGATTAAAACTATGTGCCGGACCGAGACTCCAACTCGGGACCTTTGCCTTTCGCGTGCAAGTGCTCTACCATCTGAGCTGCCCAAGCACGACTCACGCCCCGTCCTCACAGCTTTACTTCCGTCAGTACCTCGTCTCCTACCTTCCAAACTTCACAGACGCTCTCCTTCGAAAGGCAAAGGTCCTGAGTTCGAGTCTCGGTCAGGCACACAGTTTTTATCTGCTCGCAAGTTTCATTAGAAATTCTATTCATCAGAGAAACACACCAAAACACAATCATCAAAACATGCTACAAAGGTTAAATCATCTCGTAATACCTAACACTCCCAAACATCAGTGTGCCACACTTCATATTATAAATCATAAACGTCTGCATAATAATCATGAAAAGTTCGCTATCCTCACTTCCTATTATCTCACAATATCTTTGTTGCAAAAATCCATAAATCATTGCTACACATGCTCCATCTAAAATTAATCCTTAAGTCTTCACATACGACGCAGAGTAAAATTCTTACAGTCAATGAAGAAACCCTGGTTATAGCTCAGGATTAGAGTGTCCCAGTGGAAGACGAAGAAATTAAATATCTTCTCCGATAGTTGACAGTACGTGTCATACCTGTGCAAATATACATTGTCTACCTGTTTTATCAGTACTATCTGGAATCCGTTATTGCATACTTCTGTACCTTAACCTGTAAGAGAAAATGTATTAGCTCGGGCGAAATTCTATGTTATTGTTTCACATGTTGCTTTTATCTTTTGTGATGCGTTTGTCTTTGGCGAAGGAGTCGTTACTGTCTTCTTTTACGTAACTTTTGCTTTTAAAATGATGTATTGTAAAAATCGGGGTCAGTTATGTTAGAACACGGAATGGTATATACTCTGTAACAATCATGACACAGTGAAAATAAACATCCGAAATGGCTTGTGCTGTATGAGATAAAAATGTTATTGTCATGTACACATACATGTCAATGAAAGAAAACCTATAGAAAAAGTTTAATTTCTACCTACTAACGGTTGACGTCATAAGGAAACGAAGTGTTGTGTATCGGTATGGTTTTGTCTTCATGAGGAGTACAAAGTCAAACAATTACACAGTGAACGGTTTTGTATTGGTGATGTGATGAAGACCTCTCGGAGCTTTCGTTCTGACAAGGGAACCTCCCCATCGCACCCGCCTTAGATTTAGTTATAAGTTGGCACAGTGGATAGGCCTTGAAAAACTGAACACAGATCAACCATACACAAGTTAGGCAACATCAAGCAGAGTGTAAGCTCACGAGCGCCGTGGTTAGCGTGAGCAGTTGTAGAACGACAGGTCCTTGGTTCAAATCTTCTCACGGGTGAAAATTTTAATTTTTTATTTTCAGATAATTATCAAAGTTCAGGCACTCACAGATAATCAACTTCGCTCTCCAAAATTCCAGAACATGTTCAGATTTGCTTGGACATATACAGAATTTGACGGTCTTCGCACGGAAACATTTGAAAACGTAAAAAAAACATATGTTTTGACACAGCACAGGGAAAACTGTGCGACTCTGAAACTGTTGCATTCATTTGATGCAGTTTATGTGACAAACTCTTATGTTTTCATCACTTTTTTTGGAGTGATTATCACATCCACAAGGAAACCTAAATCGGGCAAGGTAGAAGAATCTTTTCACCCATTCGCCAAGTGTGCAAGTTAGATGAGTCGACAACATATTCCTGTCATGTGACGCACATGCCGTCACCAGTGTCGTATAGAATATATCAGACGTGTTTTCCTGTGGAGGAATCGGTTGACCTATGACCTTGCGATCAAATGTTTTCCGTTCCTTTTGGAGAGGCACGTCCTTTCGTCAACTAATCGCACAGTTTTGCAGTGTGGTCGCCAAATACAGACACTAAACTTATTACAGTGAACACAGACGTCATTGAACGAACGGACAGATCGTAACTTTGTGAAAATGTGTGTCTTGTGACAGCCAGAGCGACAGCACCAGCAGCAGCGAGTACTGTTTGTATAAAGCGTTTATTTTGCATTTTGTTTACGACCTTCCACTAAGGAAGGGATTCTATTTGTGTTTATCTGCTCTGCATAGTAACTAACAGTTCTTGATAAAACTTTACGTAGTTTTCGTGTTAGATTTCTTAGTGTTTTCTTGATCGTTTAGAACAGAAAGCGCCCTAAAACCGTCTTTTGTTTGTTTCGCGGCCGTTAGCCACTAGTCACTTGAATCAGCAGTTGTCTTGTGACAGCCAGAGCGACAGCACCAGCAGCAGCGAGTACTGTTTGTATAAAGCGTTTATTTTGCATTTTGTTTACGACCTTCCACTAAGGAAGGGATTCTATTTGTGTTTATCTGCTCTGCATAGTAACTAACAGTTCTTGATAAAACTTTACGTAGTTTTCGTGTTAGATTTCTTAGTGTTTTCTTGATCGTTTAGAACAGAAAGCGCCCTAAAACCGTCTTTTGTTTGTTTCGCGGCCGTTAGCCACTAGTCACTTGAATCAGCAGTTGTCTTGTGACAGCCAGAGCGACAGCACCAGCAGCAGCGAGTACTGTTTGTATAAAGCGTTTTTGTACTTATTTGCTGCGCTTAGCTTTTAAATAGTTTTTCTGGGAAAACCTAGCGTAGTTTTCGCGTCTCGTATTTCAGTGAGTGTTTCTTGATTATCAGAGTAGCTCATCAGAAGATTATCTTGGGAATTTGTCACCTTATAGAGTAGGGTAAACATAGTCATGTGTAGGGACTGTGGTTGTTGTGAGCGGACGCAAGGAGAATTGGCCACTCTTCGGGGGCAGGTGGAGGCTTTGTCTGTTGGGCTCATCGAGCTCGAGGCGCAGGCGTCGGCTCGTAGTGGCGTTGGGGCAACTGTGGTGAGACCTATGCCTACTTCGGTGGCCTTGGAATCACATGGAACCCCTGATGTCGCTGCGTCTTCCGGCAGTGAGCATCTTACCGGTCAGCCATCACTCCAGGGTGAATGGCGGACAGTGGTGGGCTCGCGCGTGCCTGGCCGAAAGGCGAAGGTGGGATCTGGCCGCGTGGCAGCTGCCTTACCCCTTTCCAACAGGTACGGGGTGCTTCCTAGTGGTGATGACATCGTTTCCGAGCCACCACAGGGTGCCTCGCCTGTTGGGCCAGTGGCCGATTCTCCGGCAAGGTCCCGACAGTCACAGAGGGCGGGCCTATTAGTTATAGGGAGCTCCAACGTTAGGCGGGTTATGGAGCCCCTCAGGAAAATAGCGGGTAGGTCGGGGAAGAATGCCAGTGTGCACTCGGTGTGCTTGCCGGGGGGTCTCGTCCGTAATGTGGAGGAGGCCCTTCCGGCAGCTATTGAACGCACTGGGTGTGACCGGCTGCAGATAGTAGCACATGTCGGAACGAATGACGCCTGCCGCTTGGGTTCTGAGGCCATCCTTGGTTCCTTCCGGCGGCTGGCTGATTTGGTGAAGACAACCAGCATCGCACGCGGAGTGCAAGCTGAGCTTAATATCTGCAGCATAGTGCCCAGAGTCGATCGCGGTCCTCTGGTTTGGAGCCGTGTGGAGGGTCTAAACCAGAGGCTCAGACGACTCTGCGACTATAATGGTTGCAAATTCATCGACCTCCGTTATTGGGTGGAGAACTGTAGGGCCCCCCTAGACAGGTCAGGCGTGCACTACACACCGGAAGCAGCTACTAGGGTAGCAGAGTACGTGTGGCGTGCACACGGGGGTTTTTTAGGTTAGAGGGACCCCCCCTTGGGCGAAACGATAAAATACCTGACGGCTTACCAGAGAGGACATTATCATCGTTTATAAAGAATGTCCGTCCTCGGAGACCAAAAACAGGAAAAGTTAACGTAATATTGGTAAACTGCAGGAGTATCCAGGGCAAGGTTCCTGAATTAGTATCTCTTATTGAAGGAAATAGTGCGCATATAGTATTAGGAACGGAAAGTTGGTTAAAACCGGAAGTGAACAGTAACGAAATCCTAGACACAGAATGGAATATATACCGCAAGGATAGGATAAACGCCAATGGTGGAGGAGTATTTATAGCAGTAAAGAATTCAATAATATCCAGTGAAGTTATTAGCGAATGCGAATGTGAAATAATCTGGGTTAAGTTAAGTATCAAAGGTGGGTCAGATATGATAGTCGGATGCTTCTATAGACCACCTGCATCAGCAACCGTAGTAGTTGAGCGCCTCAGAGAGAACCTGCAGAACGTCGTGAAGAAGTTTCGTGATCATACTATTGTAATAGGGGGAGACTTCAATCTACCAGGTATAGAATGGGATAGTCACACAATCAGAACTGGAGCCAGGGACAGAGACTCTTGTGACATTATCCTGACTGCCTTGTCCGAGAATTACTTCGAGCAGATAGAGAACCAACTCGTGAAGCTAACGTTTTAGACCTCATAGCAACAAATAGACCGGAACTTTTCGACTCCGTGAATGTAGAAGAGGGTATCAGTGATCATAAGTCAGTGGTTGCATCAATGACTACAAGTGTAATAAGAAATGCCAAGAAAGGAAGGAAAATATATTTGCTTAACAAGAGTGATAGGGCACAAATCGCAGAATATCTGAGTGACCACCATCAAACGTTCATTTCTGAGGAAGAGGATGTGGAACAAAAATGGAAAAAATTCAGAAACATCGTCCAGTACGCCTTAGATAAGTTCGTACCGACTAAGGTCCAAAGCGAGGGGAAAGATCCACCGTGGTATAACAATCATGTACGAAAGGTACTACGGAAACAAAGAAAGCTTCATCATAGGTTTAAGAGTAGTCGAATCATAGCTGATAAGGAAAAGCTGAACGAAGCGAAAAAGAGCGTAAAGAAAGCAATGAGAGAAGCATTCAACGAATTCGAACATAAAACATTGGCAAACAATCTAAACAAGAACCCTAAAAAGTTTTGGTCATATGTAAAATCGGTAAGCGGATCTAAATCCCCTATTCAGTCACTCGTTGACCACGATGGCACCGAAACAGAGGACGACCGAAGAAAGGCAGAAATACTGAATTCAGTGTTCCGAAACTGTTTCACTGCGGAAAATCGTAACACGGTCCCTGACTTCAGCCGTCGCACGGACGCCAAAATGGAAAATATTGAAATAAACGATATCGGAATTGAAAAACAACTGCTATCACTTAGTAGCGGAAAAGCATCCGGACCAGGCGAGATACCCTTAAGATTCTACAGTGATTATGCTAAAGAACTTGCCCCCTTTCTATCAGCAATTTATCGTAGATCGCTGGAAGAACGTAAAGTACCTAGCGACTGGAAGAAAGCGCAGGTCGTTCCCATTTTCAAGAAAGGTCATAAATCAGATGCGAATAATTATAGGCCTATTTCGCTTACGTCAATCTGTTGTAGAATAATGGAACATGTTTTGTGTTCTCGTATTATGACGTTCTTAGATAATACAAATCTCCTTCATCATAACCAACATGGATTCCGCAAACAGAGATCATGTGAAACTCAGCTCGCCCTATTTGCCCAAGAAATTCACAGTGCCGTAGACACTGGCGAGCAGATTGATGCCGTATTCCTGGACTTCAGGAAGGCATTTGATACGGTTCCGCACTTACGTTTAGTGAAAAAAATACGAGCCTACGGAATATCGGACCAGGTTTGTGACTGGATTCAGGATTTCCTAGAAGAAAGAACACAACATGTCATTCTTAACGGTTCAAAATCTGCAGATGTAGAGGTAATTTCGGGAGTACCGCAGGGAAGCGTGATAGGACCTTTATTGTTTACAATATACATAAATGACTTAGTTGACAACATCGGTAGCTCCGTGAGGCTATTTGCAGATGACACGGTTGTCTACAAGAAAGTAGCAACATCAGAAGACTCGTACGTACTCCAGGAGGACCTGCAGAGGATTAATGCATGGTGCGACAGCTGGCAGCTTTCCCTAAACGTAGATAAATGTAATATAATGCGCATACATAGGGGCAGAAATCCATTCCAGTACGATTATGCCATAGGTGGTAAATCATTGGAAGCGGTAACGACCGTAAAATACTTAGGAGTTACTATCCGGAGCGATCTGAAGTGGAATGATCACATAAAACAAATAGTGGGAAAAGCAGGCGCCAGGTTGAGATTCATAGGAAGAATTCTAAGAAAATGTGACTCATCGACGAAAGAAGTAGCTTACAAAACGCTTGTTCGTCCGATTCTTGAGTATTGCTCATCAGTATGGGACCCTTACCAGGTTGGATTAATAGAAGAGATAGACATGATCCAGCGAAAAGCAGCGCGATTCGTCATAGGGACATTTAGTCAGCGCGAGAGCGTTACGGAGATGCTGAACAAGCTCCAGTGGCGGACACTTCAAGAAAGGCGTTACGCAATACGGAGAGGTTTATTATCGAAATTACGAGAGAGCACATTCCGGGAAGAGATGGGCAACATATTACTACCGCCCACATATATCTCGCGTAATGATCACAACGAAAAGATCCGAGAAATTAGAGCAAATACGGAGACTTACAAGCAGTCGTTCTTTCCACGCACAATTCGTGAATGGAACAGGGAAGGGGGGATCAGATAGTGGTACAATAAGTACCCTCCGCCACACACCGTAAGGTGGCTCGCGGAGTATAGATGTAGATGTAGATGTAGAAAGTAAAATTTTTACTGGAGGGAGGACTCGAACCAAGGACCTTTCGCAGTTGCTCACTCTAACCACGAGACCACGGCGCTCATCAGCTAACATTGTCCTTTATGTTCCCTATGTGGCCCATGGACTACTCAGTTTGTATATTTTGCTTATTTTTTCATAGTTCCACACAACTTCTTCCTGTTTTCTCGATTGATCTGTGTTCAGTTTTTCAAGGCCTATCCACTGTGCCAAATTGTAACTAAATCTGAGGGGGGTGCGATGGCGAGGTTCCCTTGTGAGTGTTTCAAGATGTTCTACGTTCCGAAGTGAGATTCGTCGATTCCGGAATGGTCCGTTATAAAGCAATGCAAATTTCTGACACCTGTTCTTTGCTTTACAAGACAATGGGCATGTTTGAAATAAAAGTTTTTGTCAAATTCGAATTTTCTAATGTGACTTACCTTCTGTTGTAGGGTTTTCCTCTTCTCAGCTGCCTCTTTTGTATTAACTTTGCAGTGTCTGTCAGTTTACGATGACATAGACGCTGTGACTTGGGGAAAGAAACAAGTTCTTTTACTTTGTCTGGCTGATTTTTATCCTTCAAAATTAAATGTTGCGAGAGCGAAGTTGCATCAGTAGGGGCACAATTAGTGGTGATCTGAAAAATCTGTCCAATGGAGTGTGTTGTTTGGTTCATCTGTTGCTGCTTCACGACTGTCTTCCTTGGCTTTGATTGACTGCGAAACGTCGAAATTTAATTCTTCATCTGCATTGTCGGTGGCAAAAGACGTGTCAGTAAACAATGACGTATACCATTGGTTATTTTTTGTGTATGAAAAAAGGTCTAATCCGTTAATTTCCTATTCGTGTATTGAAATGCTCTGCTAAAAGTGTAATGCACCTTCATAGTCCGAAATCGCATCACGTTCTATTAACAAATCCATACGCAGCTTAACTTCAGTTGTTAAAAGTGGGACGATCCAAAAATCTGCATAAATTGTGTGGCTGTGAACAAGAAACTTTAAGTGTGTGCGTGTGTGTGTGTGTGTGTGGTTTTTACATCTACTCTTTTTCGTGTAACTGCTACTCCAACTTTAGTCTTTTGTAATGGGATTGTACAGCAAGAATTATTCGCATTGTGTTTATTGCCTGCTGCATCACTAATCGATGTAACTGGAGATCCATAGTCAGTCAGTGCGGTGAAATTATGTAAGTCAGTTGGTATGCTTCTAATCGCATGATTCACATTCTTTTGTGGCTGTCCTTTTCCCTGCAATAACATGTCTCTTATGTGTTCCAACGTGATGATGTGTTGTCTTACTGTATTGATACCGTAAAAACTGTAAACTGATTAAATCCTGAACTTTACTATTAATCTCATTAATAAAAGCAAAGTGGTCCCCGTGTGTTAATGGTCTGCAAGTAATGCTGTTCGTGAAATGTTCCCTGTCCGTTGATAATTTTCGTAGCAAACAGATCCTGAAATGAAAATATCTCACCTCGTAATGTAAATTCGTGAAAACACAGTGCTTGGCTGCTGTCTGCGCTCCAGTTGCAAATTTCTGACTCCAGTTGCTGAGAGCCTAATGGAATGCTCCAGACAGCGAGCAAACAGTTTTATACACACCACTGAGAGAGACACTACTTTGAATAAAAATGGCTTGGACCGAGGATGTGGTGAAATATGCCTTTAGCAAAATGTTTTTACATTATCAGATATATTAATACCTGTATGCACTTCATATTACAACATTAACACTGTCAAAGGAAGACACCGATACCAAAATCTTACTCTCACAAACGTCAGTGAAATAATTGACAGACATGAAAAAACCCTCACAGTGAAAATTAAACAATCTTTAATGAAAAATCTCAATTTCCTTGATGTTGCTGTCTAATTCAACAATGAAACTAATGTAACTAGCGCGACTGCAGTGCCACTAAATAAAAAAATGTTACCTTAATTACTCTTTTCTGAAGTCCTTACACCTCATTTCATTCTGAACCGTTAATCGTATCTCTCTCCTCTGTTTCACAGCATTCAAACACAGAGCACTTTACTTAAACGCAGGTGCTCTTAACTTTACGCCTGCACTGCCCAGAGTCCCCTGCTCGGCGTCTCAACTCACAACTACCCTCCTGGCGCTGGAACTCCAGCGCCCCTCTCTCTCCCCGGCAGCGATGACAAACACGTGGACACCCTCCAGCGACGCAGCTGCTCCTCCCTTCTTCCGCTTGGTAGGTAAACACACCTGGTTAGACTGTTCATATGGGACCCTGCTGCCTCAAATGCTGTCTCCTGTTCCTTACCAGCAGGTTAATGAGCGCCACGTCGCTGCCACCATTTATTCTGATATAGACTGCATTTTTTTATTTATTTTTTGCCAAGGAAAGATCCCCTGCCCTGCTCGGAAGGAGGCTTTTAAATGAAGAGAAATAAGTACTTCCTTCCAGCACTGGGTAAGTAATTACATGTGGTTAACATTTTTTAATATTACTCTCTGCAACGTCAAAGGCTATTGTCTACAGTTTCCTATTTTGAAGTAACGGGGGGTATTCTGCTGTTCTTTATCAGCATTTAACGGACGTCTTTTAGTCTACTCTGGCGATGACTGCATTTTATCTGCAAATGGAAGATGCCCTACTCGAACAATCTTTTTGAGAAGTAGGGATCATGAGTACTCGTTACTTTCATTTTATAACAAATTACATCTGATTAACGTTTTAAACATTACATTCTGCTGCCTCAAATGTTTTCTACAGAGCCCCACATGAATTGTAGTAATAGCACTGTCCTTTTCCAGCACGTTATGAATGTCTTTTGGCTGCCACCATTTCCTCTGCCAACAACTGTGTTTTATTTGCTAAGTGAAGACGCCCTGCCCAAAAGCACACTTTGAAACGTACAGACACCAGTACCTCCTCCTTTCATTTGGTAAGTGACTACATCTGGTTTAGACTTTCAATATTACGTTCCACATATTGAAAATGTTACAATTGTCGTAACGATAATGGAAAAGAAAAACGTTGTAATTTTGTGTCGCGTCACCAAGACCTTAGTGAGTGTCCCTGCAGTTTCTCTGCTTCAGTCTGTCATCAACTGAAGGCCGCGGCAGGCGCCTCTTGCCGACACACTGTGGTGACGTCACAACACCACCGCCCACACACGCTGGCCCCGTAATCGAGTGAGCCTGGCCTTGTTGCCTCTCACCGGAACAACAAGTGAACACTTTGAAGTCTGGGACTCAGTATGACACACTAGCACGCCAGACTGGGGTCTTCTGTTGTTTTTTAAAAAAAAATCACAATTTACGAACGGTTACAGATAAATCGTTGCACTTTGTCCGTTTCACCCCTGTACATTAAACTTTAAAATGAAGTAACGCGTTATAGTAAAAAACTCCTCTTAAATTTACACTGTTATCGCAAGTTTATAGCTGAAACAAAGAAAATAAAGTTTTTACAGTAGGGTTTATTATAGGTAGAATGAATATTGGACTTGATTATGTTTTATAAAAACAAACTGAAACGCGTTTATTAAAAAATATCGCAATACACAACTAATTACAATTTTTTATAAATAATTTGTATACGTAAATGGCTTTCGTGTTGTAATGGTTCTTTATTTAACTGACCATTACGGCACTCCAACTCCACTTGTCGATACCAGTAATATCTTACTACTTTTCTGCCAAGTAACAGACATATTTTTGTGACAATATTCACATTTTTTTTATTAATGTATAGCTACTCTGATGTATCGATATATTACAGTGATATGGTTCTTGTGTGTATTCTTTTCTGTGAGACTGTCATAATCTTTGACTTAATTGTAACCACTTTGGCGCGAATGCGCACAGAGCAGTCTTTGTTTCGCTTTGGCAGAAGTTGTTATTTCGCTTTATAAAAGAACAGTCAAGTCTTGTATTTCGTTAAAGTGGAAATCAAGTATACGAAGATTGATACAAAACCGTTTTCTTGATTTGACAATTAAGAAGAAGTATATGTGAATTTACAAGAAGTTTAATAAGAATGTGGATCGTGAACACCAAGTCAAAAATTACTTCTACCGTACCATTATTCTGATCTGGGATTGTTTGGTCATTAAGAATTTCCGCAAAAACGCATTTGTTACGTCTTCAAATATTGCTAAAACACAGATCTGGACCTTCTAGCAGTCAAAGTGGAATCACCCTAGAATCAACAAGATGAGCCATAACGACTTGGACGAAATCTACGTGGGAATCCATTCAACGTAAGTGCCAAATTAATGACTCTTTTTGCAGTGACCTCATTATTTCCATTCTGACGATACCATCCAAAGTGAATAACTTTGATGTTGCCCGATAAAGATAACATATGCTGCGTGAGCAACATTATTAATCTGATTTCTAACTTACTTTGCAAGTGCTGGTATATTGTTAGAGCGTGAAACGATTCAAAGCATTCTGCCTTGCACAGCGCAACATCACACACTGAACATCAGTATGTTGTTTCTTTCCGTTTCGACTCTCCAGTTTCTTTTTTAACTTTGTCACCACACGCTTTACACCATCTCCACGGCCTCGCTTTGCTGACAGTTGGAGCAAAATTTCTTCCAAAATGTCGCCCAATTAGTCTGTCGCCTGCAGTCGAAGGCTTCGCCACTACTTGTTCCTTTCCAGCCACCGTGGCCAGTGTTTCTCCAGTTAACACACATGAGTTTATCTGGAGGACGTGGTTGCCTGTGTAGCATTTTATACATAACTGTTTACTATTCCCCAAATGAAAATTCTGTAGATAAGTAAGTCGTATCTAGGACTTGCCAACACGTTTTGTATTATTTACAGTCTGATATGTCACGTGAACGAATTATGTTTTTGGATGATGTAGTGAGAATTACTAATTATTCTTACAAGTTTCAAATAATTCAAAATGAAATTCACGCTTTACTTCAATCCTGTAGGCGACATTTGTAACTAATTTCCGATCACCGGATTTTGCAAGATTCAGCCGCGACTCACTCGCGTTACGGAAGAAGCGTTTGTACCGAGCAATGAAATGTATGTTCACCGATGTTATGTGGAGGAGGTTACAATTTAATTTCCATTATCCTCTGCGAATTATTTTGGGACGAGGTAGACCTTTTACTTTCTCAATTACAGTGTCACGGTCAGAGAAGCTGACAGGGGCTGCTTCGTAATCCTGCACAGTTGCTCACAGCCCGCTGTGGTGTGGAGTCTGTCAGGCCTCGAAGCCGACACTGGCGAGGCGTGCGTGCAGTGAGTACGTGTGGCGGCGCGCCGCTCAGTTGCGGCTTCCGTGTCCAGACCTGCAGTCAGATTTTGCAGGGCGCCACAGAAGGGTGTCGCGCCTTCTGAGTCAGTCTCCCTTAAAATACAATTAAAATGTCCTGCGCTGATGAAGTCGCCTTTTGCCTGTCTCAGAAAATACGGGACTCGATCGCTGAAAAATCTCACCCTTGGAGCTCTCTTGTTTGATGCGGAGGGAGTGCAGAGGTTTAGAGAGGTGACCACATTCGCAACTCCTGTCACAATGCGTCCTCCCGGCTCTTTTTCTACATCCTTTAGTTACTGTGTTCGTGAAGAGTTACTCACCGCAAAAGGCGCAAAATCTGCATTACGAAACTCTCCACTTGGCCGGTGGCCACCCGAGCGAGAAGCAGAAGGCGTACTTCTGCGCATGCGCGGGCGTATCGAATCCCTCTGCTGAATCTGTGATGCTGGCACCCTTTCTGCCTCCAGACGGCTGTCGCGCTGGACCTGTACCGTACGTTTTTGACAGTTCCGTCACTCTCTTAATAGTAACTGGTTCCAGAACAGAGGAGCGTTCCGTTCACACAGCTAGGCCCACAAATTTAATTACCATCAATGTTCATGTCCACCGCATGGTACAGTGACTGTCACAATGTATCTGTGAAAATATATCATTTCAGAGGTTCCAAATACGTAAATGAAGTCTAAACATGAAGATGAACAATATTCAGGGCCAACATTTTAATCAGAGTCATTTGTTTTGGAGACAAATGACATATACAAATTAGATTGAAATCGGCCTGCTCTCTCGCAGGCGAATTGTTTGACGTACTGACTAGCCTCTAATTCGCATCATGTAGCGTGTGCTTCCCCTATACATATTTACCAAAAGATGTGGGAAATCCCGATTAAAAAAAAAAATAGTCCGATCGTGCATATGTAACTTCAGTCCCGGATGGCGCGTAAATATTTAAGCGGAATGTCTCAGCGACAGAACATGCAATTGCACGTCTGCTGGGATAAAGTTGGACGTTTTCAGGTGTAAACCCATCCCTTAAAAGAACTGCCGTAGCGTTGTTTACTTCTGCATGGATAGTAATGACAACTTGAAAGTCAGCTGATGTACCTATACCTGTCATTGAGACTTGCTGCAAAAATAAAACATTACATGTATTAAATCATCCAGAGCACTAATTTTAACAGAGGTTGTTATCGAAATAATGTTTAGTGTTAGTACATAGTGGATTGCCATTAGACAGATGTAGCGTGCTGTGACGTAACTGCGAAACTGCTGGGAGGGCGAGAGAAAATATCTTTGTAATACTGGGACACTAAATGGCAGCCGGACACCGGTGTCTGCGATCATCACCGACTTTGAAATTGTTGAGTACAACTGGAGCAGTAATCGCTAAACAGTATTACAGATTTTATGTCGGAAGTGATCGTCCTGATTTAGTTTCGGCCCCCCCTGTCGTGTGGCCGGTCTTTTCTCCGCCGCCGTGGTCGGACCGCCCCTACCGCCTGCTCCCGCCCCGCCGCTGCTTCTGCGCATGCGCGGCCCTCTGCCGGATTCGCTGCCCGCATTCTGCGTCGCTCCCCCACCTGCGAGTTTCCCCTCGGCGACTGCGCCGGCCGTTTGCGCGGGCTGTCTGACGCCACCTGTTGCTGTTTGCACGTGAATAACAGTGTCGTAAGCGTTTCTGCCTTACAGACAAGACCGAATGTTTACACAGGCTTTCGTTACGTAGAGAGTAATGCAACATGTTACAGATATGTTGCTCTTTCCGGAAATAACTGTTTCTTTGGCGTCATTTTTATCGATGAAATTCGGATCTCGGAAATTTCTTTGTTATCTCGTCATCTGGCGTGCGCAGACGCATACTTAAATGAAACAAAGTGCTGTAAACTCATCGCTGTGAAACCGGGCTTGAAACGCATTTGGTCGGTACACACCTGTCTGAAGCGTATTTCACAATGCTCTTCAACTTCTTCCACTGATACCCGCGCTGTTGGTGCTGCAGAGTAAAGGAAAGGTAACCTGAAGCCTGTTTCTCGTCGCTCTTGCTAAGGACAATAATATTCCCAACTTATTTTCTATTTATGGTTACGGTCGTATTCGGTAACACTGTAACGGTCTTGGCATAGCTGATTCCCCGTTCTACCCTAACAGATTCGAAAAGTTCGGTTCTATTTGTCACTTGCAAGTCTAAGATGCTGTCTTCACGACTCGTTTCTCAGATTAATGGCCCGAGGTAGTTTTTGAGTGAAGCACTTGGATCAGTTTCTCACGATTCCCTGGCCCTGCCTTCAGTCTCAGCCACCTATGTCGCCCACTGCAGAGGTGGCAGGTTAAAGGTTCCACCTAAAACTGTAACATGGCGAGGAAATGCACGCCAGATGTTCTCCGGGTTTCTTACTTTCCATTCAGAGCTCTTAATAGACGAGTAGTTCAAAGATATTTCTAGCATCGCGGCTGCAACAGGAAAAGGCCGGAACAGCTGTGGTACTCAAACTGTCCTCCGCCTCACACCAGAATGTATCTGTGAAATTATCATTTCAGACTTTCCAAATCGGTAAATTATCTCAGAAAGGCGTTATCTTGTGAATTTTGGAGCAGTTTTGACACAATGCGGGATGCGTTACATTTTATCTTCATTTGCACAATAGACACGACTTCAGATCTGGTGCAGTTATTGTTTACAAGTTTAAAGATAAGGATTCACAGTATTCAGGACCAATATTTTAATTTCAGTTATCTGTTTTGCTTACAAATGGTATGTATAAATTACATTGAAAACCACCTGCGCTCTCGCAGGCGAATTGGTCACTGTACGGGCTAGCCTGGATTTCGCATCGTGTAGCATGTGCTTCGCATACTTCCGTTCAAAATTTAATTTTTACACATTTCTGTCGCACTGGACTGAGATTTACGTATTTCGATATCAAAAGAAATTTTAGCCATTTCTCAGATACCAACCACACACTTACAAGCACTAGTTTAAATAAATGCTAACACGTTTCAAAATATATGACGTCTGTTTGGACAGCAGATGTCTGCCGTGAGTGCTATTGTGTTTGACGATGCGAAGAACACAGATGGAGTTCTGGGCTGTTTTCCGTCTGCTGACGCGTGCCATACCGTTCGAAAGTGCCGTAATAGCAGAGTGCAACAGGTGAATGGCGTTAGGCGCGATCCGAATTTTGGGGAGTCACCGTTTTTTTAGGACGCTCTAGCGCGGTCACCACTCGCCGTCAGAAAATCACTGCTGATTGCTGCATGTTGTAGAAGAGTTTGTCCAATTTAATTTTGTGTTGGGTTTTCAACTTTGAGAAACACGTAGTCTTTGTGAAATAAATGAAAATCTGAGAAAAGTCGGAAAATTTTGAGGCTTTCGTTGTGAAGTCGACATACTACAGGGCAGGAAGCACGAAATTTGGATTTAGGAGCCCAAAACATGTGATTATGGAATCGCTGAGGAAAGATCTGCCGCAGTTTCTTAGCAATTGGTATTTTTGGTCATTGCACGCAAGGTGGCTCTGGATAGTTACTGCTAGATATTTTACGGTAGGTGACTTACTGTTTCCAGCAATTTGTGATCAGCAGTGTAATTGTAGAGTAGTGGATTTCTTTTCCTGTGTATGCAGAGTGTATTACATTTATTTATGTTGAGGATCAACTGGCAGAGCCTGAAGTATTCATCAGTGCCGTGGAGGTCACTCACCAAGTCAATACTGTCTTCTGGCGTCGCTGCTTCCTCACAGAGAATGTTGAGGAGCTTCCGTGTGTAACGCCGCCACATGACGGCCACAGAAGCTCTTGTTCAGAATGCAGTCTGCCGCTTTGGTCACACATGCACGCACGGGGATGCCAAGTCTAATTGTGTCACAGCAGACAGGGGAATGAGTGTTCGAAGTGTGGTCTGCTTCCAAAGCGTCTACAGAGACGCAAAAGTGTAATTTGGGGAAACTGCCGTATACTTCCAGTGATGGCTGCATGTCCCACGTGATTGAGTGTAATTCCTTGAGAGATGGTAGGTTGTTCTGTAAGAGCAGCAAGGGAGGTGTTTGGGAGTCGAATGATTTTAGGTGGTTCTTCAATTCTCTTTATTTGAAGGTGAGCTGGCAAGAAGGCTGCAGATGGTGTGAGCATGATGTGGTGTGAGCACTGCTACCAATGTGACATTACAATTAAACACGAAAAGTACTTGTGCAATGCACGCACGTAAGTGAATTCAGTGTGAGGTCGCAAGTGAAGATACATTCTAAGTGAACAGCTTATATGGCAGTAATATGAGAATGGTGCAGTTCGCAGTGATGTAATGTAGCAACATAAGACACTGCTAGCAAATAGTTTGCAGTAATTAGGTAATGTAGGAGACTGGTGAAAAGAACTAACATTAACGCACAACAACCGGTATTCTCGCATTTGTGTCTTGGAAGAGATTGGGTGTTTACATTTCGAAATACAGGCGGTTGTGAGAGACGTCGGCTATATTCTTGTAAGCTGTTTGAATACTGTATATGGGACGAGAAACACAAGAGAGAGGGAGAGAGAAGTGGAGTTTATGAATGATGGAGTATTTTGCAATTGTTGCCGAGCTTTTGCAGAAATTGCTTGTGAAATGTTTTACAGAGTGAATTCTGAAAAGGAAGGTTTGTCACGTTGGTTTACAGATGTCTCGTGTTGTTGCAGTAGTTGTGGTGTTACTGGAGAAATTGTGTGGACTTCAAAAGGTAGAAATGAATAGAGAAAGCGATCTTTTTTTTTTTTCAATTTTTTATTTTAATATCATGTAGAATGAAGTGCAGGATGCCATTTCCTCTAGTGGCGTGTATTAACTCTGTGTTAGCATCCTGACGATCTCGTGATGGTTGCGCTGCCTGGCGTAGTCCAGGGGGGTGTCCCCGTCAGTAGCCCTCACCCCCCTGTCGGCTCCGGCCTGCAGCAACGCAGCCGCCGCTTCTGCGTGGCCATTCCATGCCGCCACGTGCAGCGGCGTCTGCCCGCAGTGATCCCTGGCGTTGGGGTCGGACGCCGCAGAGAGCAGCAGCCGCACCACAGCCGCGTGGCCTCTCCCTGCAGCGTAGTGCAGGGCGGTCCGCCCGAACACCCCGTCCATCGCCCCCACGTCCGCCCCACCCGCGAGCAACGCCCGCACCTCCTCCACCGCCCCCTCCACAGCCGCCTCTCTCAGCCTCCTGCCTCGCTCCTCCTCAGAAAGGCTCCTGCACAAAACATCGAAACACTTACTGTCTACTGTCGAGACACACACACCAAATGAAAGAAACTGTCACAGCCGCAAAACTGCCAACAATTCTGAATACACTTCTTCCGAGCGACAAGTCACAAATCTAGAAACCTCGCTTCTGCGATACGGGTTAACCAGCGTATTACAGACAGATCCACAGCACTAGCCCATAATCAAAAACTTCAGCCATCTCCCATTAAAAATAGGTGCACTCCATCCCGTAACAAATACATTTGGCACATTCCCTCATAGTTCACTCCACAGATCCGCCTCCTTTCACCTCGGCATGCAGTTGCTACCCAATCCTTCATCTACATTCAAATAGACCCCTAAAACTACCTTCTCTGGGTACCAATTCCTTCAGTCACTTAGGAAGAAAACACTAGAAACTAAACGTATCTGTAAGTACTGAAATACAATTTCCTCACCAGACAGCTAAGTGATTCAGACCAGTAACATGGAAATTTCCTGACGTACCGACAAAAAATATAAAAGTCACTGCTTCGTACACAATAAGTCGGTCGACATATTTCAAATACAACAAGGGCACCGGATCGGCTCTCCCTGAGACACACACACACACACACACACACACACACACACACACACACACTACCCGCTGCATAATAACCGTCACATGTGCTCATATAATCATGCATGCAACAAGAGATACATCCACTGGAACATTCATTTCCATCTGCTTACACACTTTGCAACCCACCATATGGTCTGTGGCAGGCGGCATCCTGCACAACTACTATATTCAGTCATGTTAACTTTGTGCAACTTTTTGCATTTTCTGAAAATTCTGGACACAAAATAAGTTACACACCACTACAGAAGGCGTAAAACTTTACATTTATACTTAAAAAGGTCGAAGTAAACTTGACGTGTACACCAGCTACGCTGCTTCCGAGTAAAATTTCTCTTTCAGTAGTAGTACAAACACTTAAGCCGTAACTTTAGACCAGTCTCAAAAAAGTACTGTATTTCCTGTATCTAATGCAATGCATAAATTAGATCATGCCAGAAAGAAATCAGGTGCCTGTAAGAAATACAAACAGAGTGTTGATTCATTATCGCATGTTCACTTACAAATATCAAAATACTTGTATAGATCTGGCATTGCTGAACTTTAACCAATGTCGCGGGAACCTCTCCCCACAGTTGAAGGCTAATCCCAAGCGAGAGAGCCAGTAAGAAGCTCCAAAGACAATTGAAATACCAACTAGAAACTACAGACCTAATAAAACTGCTGCATTCAGTGCAAAATAATCAATGTAGGTGGAGCAGCAACCATATGAAACAATAGTAGTAACTGGTACATATAAAAAGTTCTCAACTGCTTTTTCCGTTCCGCTCCCAAGTAGAGCGAGAGAGAAACGACTGCCTGTATGCCTCTGTACGAGCGACAATGCCTCTCACCCTATCTTCACACGCCTTGTCTCAAGTGTACACTGCCGGAACTAGAACTGTTCTGCAGTCAGCCTCGAAAGACGGTTCTCTAAATTTTCTCAACAGAGTTCCTCGAAAAGAACGTCGGCTCCCCTCCAGTGATTCCGATTTGAGTTCCTGAAGATTCTGCGCAATACCTCTGCGTCACTCTAAACTACCAGTAGCAAATCTAGCAGCTCAGCTGTCAATCCTATAGCTGTCTTCCTTTAATTCTACCTGTTGCCAATACCAAACACTCGAGCAGTACTCGAGAATAGGTCGCACCAGCGGCCTACATGCAGCCTCATCTACAGGCCAACGACTCTTTGTTGAAATTCTCCCAACAAACTAAAGTCTACCTCCCGCCTTCCCTACCGCAGTCCTCTCAACCTCGTTCCATTTCGTATCACTTTGCGAACTCTCGCTCAGACATTTAAGCGAAGCCTCTGTGTCTAGCGGAACACCTCAACACTACGTGTCTGTTTTTCTTACTCACCTGCATCAACTTACAGATGGCTGCCATTCGTCACACAAACTAGAAATTTTGACCAACTCGCCTTGTGTCCTCCTACACTCACTCACGACGACATCTTACTGTACACTAGGGGACAATCAGCAAACAGCTGCAGATACCTGACCACCAGACCATTTATGTATACAGACAGCAACAGCGGTCCCACCACCCTTTTCTGGAGCACTCCTGCCTCTGGCGAACACTCGCCACTGAGGACAACATACTGGGTTCTGTCACTTAAGAGCTGAGGTCCACTCACATACATGGGAACCTATTCCACACGTTTCCATCTTCTTCAACAGTCGACAGTAATCCACCGTGTGAAATGCTCTGTGGACATGTACGAATATGTTATTCAGAGATGATCGACAAGCGCACCACATCACAGGAAAATCTGCACAATGCAAAGAATTGCGATCTTTGGGGTAAAAATGGCTCAGTCACCTCTGTTGCAATCACGGATTGTATTAAAGAGTCGGCACAGAGAGAACTGGGGGCTAATGTTGCCAGTCTCAAAAAGAAAGGATTGTAGTTTACACACAAGTCAGCCTTGCCGCTATTGGACGCATCAGAAAGGCGACCGAAAATAAACCACGCGGTTTGCCAGAGCCGCCAAGAAAGTGCACTACGAAATTTGGAGTATAAATCCATCATTGCAAGCAGTTTATCAAAATAGGTAATTTGATCAACCATAGAGACTTTTGTATGGCTAAAAACTAGTGCCGACATTACACAAATTAGTTGTTGCCGTAAAAACAAAAAAAAAATTACTCGTATCACAAGAATGGTTGCGCTTCAATCCACCCAATCAAGGGGAACTTTTACCTCTTAGAGGAAACACAATGGAAGACCAAGTCTTTAATTGTCCGGTATAATTGCACCACATTTCGTTTATAATCGCTTTGGAATATATCCATCCATTTAGGAGGGAATTGTAGATGAAAATGCCTTTAGATGAACAGCTATTCGGTACTGATGTACATTCGTAATTTATGTAGCAACCTTGGCTTTTGATTTCTGTTCCTGTGTTGATGTAATTTACTCCACAATGTTGTGTTTCGGGAGGTGGCTATCGTCTGCTGTCTCGCAGTGGTGCCAACTCATTTACCTAAAAATGAACGCTGTCCGGATGGGTCTGCACAGTGCGTCGCCATCGATTTAAAGCGCGCGCCGCGGAATCGCCGGCACGGCATTTCGGAACCGAGGCATATAGGAAAAGCAGGCAGGCCATACCAGCCCCAAGCGAGTAAAAAAACTCGCAGACGCCCTCGCGCGCCTTGACATCACGGAGAGGAGAGGAGGCTGCAGCGCCGAGCATTCAGCTTTGAGACAGCCACGAGCAAGGCTCGCTGTAAGTGTGCCGTGGCACATTGCATTAACAGTGCTCGGACGACGACGGACGTTACGTATCACGTTTTTCCCAAGGATGAGCACTTGCGACGTCAATGGATGGTTCGATGCAAATGCAAGGACAAAGTGAATGCGGAAACTGCACGTGTGTGGTCAGGTCACTATCGGCCAGAAGATTGTGAACGGGATCTGAGAAATGAGCTTCTAGGGTTATCTTCAAGAAAGAAGTTATTACCAGCAGCAATCCCCTGCATAAACATTCCGAACTGGCGTGGACAAGAAATTGTGGAAAGCGGTGATGCAAACGAAAGGGTAAGACGTCTGCACATACATAACACTTTCAATAATTGAAACTGAAAAATTACCGTAATACAAACGAATTCACATAAATGCGATGCCTTTTGACGCATTACTATATTGCTTTACGGGAGTGAATGACTCGCTATATTGTACAGGCAATAAATAATGTTGCTCAAGTGTATTTGCTTTTCCTCCTGGATATAATAGCTACATTTGTCTTAGAAATAGCCGTTTCTTTAAGTATTCTCGATATGTTGAGTATTTTAAAGCTAGTATATAGTTAAAATGACAAAATCATATTTCGCGTAATTTGTTTACATTTACTTCTGTAACAATAGCTGATGCTGACCAGTTGACTTTGCAGCGTAGTGGTATGGTTTCTGACTCCCATGTTCGAGGTTATGGGTTCGTATACCTGTATTACCTCTTACACTGTATTTTTACATTTTATCAAACTAGTCTATTGCAGCCGCTTATGCCGGTGATATTTAATCGCTTTTGTCAATTGATCTGATTTTTAGTGAGAAATTAATGCAGTTGCATAGTACTTGGTCAAAAATTTTAGGAATAGTAGGCCTACTCGGTAAATAATTTGAGGAATAATAAAATTAAAATTAGATTCATTCCTTAGGGATCCGGAAGTCGTCCACAACGCTGTGGAGCAACAAGTTTGCAAAAGCGAGCTTTGACGGCTTTAGAAACTGTGTCACCGAAAAAAAAAAAAGAAAGTCGACCGAACCACACGTACAGATTGCGTTCATGCACCCACTGAACTATTGAATAAGAATTTGGAAATTAAGGAACTGAGGGCCGAGATTGAATGCACAGAAAGAAGCGGCACTAAAAAATGTGATGCAGCCTTACGAAGTAAAACGAAAGATCTCCGACGTGTTCTTTCGTCGAAGCGGGCAGAAGAGTCATCTGGCGTGAAAGCAAAAGTCGTATTGCACAAAAGTGTAAATAGTGTATTGTCAAAGTGTTTTACACCGGCACAAATAAGATGTCTATTAAGTGAAAATAAAAGGGCAAAGTGGAATTCGGAGGACTTGCCCATCCATTAACTTTAAGAGCTCTGTCACCTAAAGCATACACTTATTTGCGAAAGCGAGAAATTCCTTTGCCTTGCAGTGCAACCCTTCAGAAACGGACGAAGGAATTTAAATGCAGAGCGGGTATTCTTTAAGATATCCTGTGTTCATTGAATGAGGGGTCAGGCAGACGAGTGTCTCTCGCACCCCGCATTTACATTGATGCCACCCTTACCATCTGACACTCCACTGGGAACTCCTGAGGACGTGATTTTGAACGTGGCTCAAAATTTTGTCTTTCTGCGCTGCAGTGCATGGCAAACGATTCTGAAAATGTGCGCTCGCTTCATCAGGTAGAATACTAGCGGTATTGAATTACCAATGTATGATTTGGCACGATATGAAATTATACTGTGGGACCTTACTTCTTCCACGGGGCGCTTAGATGGAAATACGTATGCACATATTCTTACTAACATCGAGCCTATTCTTCTGGAGGTAGTTCCGTGGACAACCGACAGTGTATGTGGATCGAACACGACCACTGCCCAGACTCTTCGCCTGCTCCAAAGCGACCAATGAATGGAAAGTTTCCTGGCCGTTGTATGGGACGGAATGCTGCAGTACAAAGGCCAGCCAGGTGCCCTGATATGACTCAAATGGATTTCTTTCTACGGGGAGCACTGAAAGATAGAGTCTGTCATGAACCCCAGGTATGTCAGATGATACGAGCCAGACCACACGACAACGTATCATCCAATGTAGCTTGTCCAGTACATCTCTCTCGCTCAAACAGCGATTCCAAATGTGTCTAGCAGTCGATGGTGTGCTATTTCATCATATTGTTCATTAAAATGTGAAACCACACTTCACTAAGGAAAGTATTTAGTTTGTGGATGACAAGGCATCAGTTGTTTTGAATAAATGTTTAGCTTATTTAAAATCTATTCCGTCTACGTACAATTTCGAGTAGTTTCTGATTTCTAATTGACAGCAGGCCTTTTGCGCTGTAGAACCACCCGGGTGCTTCCAGGCAGAGACAGGCTGAGCTGACAGAAGGTCATGGGATAGCGATATCTACACATACAGATGGCAGCAGTATCGCGTATACAAGGTATAAAAGGGCGGCGAGTTGGCCGCGCTGTCACCTCTACTGAGGTGGCTCCTGGGAAAGGCTTACCGACGTCTTGATGGCCGCACGACGGGTTTTAACAGACGTCGATTGCGGAATGATAGAGCTTGCCTATGACTTGATATTTTTAAAATGTACAGTATCCAATGTATCGATATTTAGTAAAATACCGTTATCTGCTCCCCATGTATCGAGGAAAGTATGGATATATCAGCGCCAAATCATCAACGTGCCTGCCTATAAAAATATGGGCTGCACGTTGTAAGTACACTCCCGGTTTTAGAGCTGTCCGTTGGAGTATTGATTTATTATTGGATACTCTGTACATCAACAAGCTATCCCCCTCAGAGCAAGAACTGAAAGGAAAACGACGGATGTTCACGCCTCCCGACAACCACCGTGCAAGCTGCGGTAACTGCATGTAAGTGGCACGCTGAAAGGTGTCTCGTGGGTCCATCGTTCGGTTTCGTCACGTATCGGATTTGTCCGCAACACTTCAAGTCGACTTCCCTGCTTTTTCATTTCTGCAAACGCCAGCGACCCTGCAGCTGTAGCGCCAAAACTGTGAGGTGAATCTGAAAGTTTGCCGTTTCTGTTGGTAGCGCTGGGTGCCGATTACGCCAGCAGTTCCCCGAGTCCACTGCAGCGACCAGTTTTGTCGTTTAAATTTTTGTTCATTTTCAACGTCTGTTTTTGAAGAATGTCGATGTGAAGAAAGAGCACACTAGTTCCGATAAAAATTGTGTAACGCAACTGGTGTCCTGTTTCTTCACATTTGAAATCGTCTTATTCCATTCAAACCGCCCCTCCCCCCGGGGCAATGGGTGTCACATATACTTGCCTCACATAATCAAAATTACACACTGGACCTGATGAAAGTTCAAAAAGCGACAACACTCCTTTACACAGTGAAAGTAAAATTGTGCCTCAGTACAAATTCAAAAAAGCAACGTCAATATTTTCCGGAAACTGTGAAAAAAATCTAAATTAGAGAGACTGTCTTTAGTTGCCGTGGCGAGAAGACTTATTTCTAGTGATGCAGAATGTTGTCTAAATAATACACCACTGGCCATTAAAATTGCTAAACCACGAAGATGAAGTGCTACAGACGCGACATTTAACCGACAGGAAGAAGATGCTGTGACATGCAAATGATTAGCTTTTCAGAGCATTGACATAAGGTTGACGCCGGTGGCGACACCTACAACGTGCTGACATCAGGAAAGTTTCCAACCGATTCCTCATACACAAACAGCAGTAGACTGGCGTTGCCTGGTGAAACGTTGTTGTGATGCCTCGTCTAAGGAGGAGAAATGCGTACCATCACGTTTCCGACTTTGATAAAGGTCGGATTGCAGCCTATCGCGATTGCGGTTTATCGTATCGCGACATTGCTGCTTGCGTTGGTCGAGATCCATTGACTGTTAGCAGAATATGGAATCGGTGGGTTCAGGAGGGTAATACGGAACGCCGTGCTGGATCCCAACGGCCTCTTATCACTAGCAGTCAAGGTGACAGCCATCTTATCCGCATGGCTGTAAGGGATCGTGCAGCCACGTCTCGATCCCTGCGTCAGCAGATGGGGACGTTTGCAAGACAACAACCATCTGCACGAACAGTTCGACGACGTTTCCAGCAGCACGGACTATCAGCTCGGAGACCGTGGGTGCGGTTACCGTTGACGCTGAATCACAGAGAGGAGCGCCTGCGATGGTGTACTCTACGACGAAACTGGGTGCACGAATGGCAAAACGTTATGTTTTCGGATGAATCCAGGTTCTGTTTACAGCATCATGATGGTCGCATCCGTGTTTGGCGACATCGCGGTGAACGCACATTGGAAGCGTGTATTCGTCATCGCCATACTAGCCTATCACCTGGCGTGATGGTATGGGGTCCCATCGGTTACACGCCTCGGTCACCTCTTTTTCGCACTGACGGCACTTTGAACAGTGGACGTTACATTTCAGATGTGTTGCGACCCGTGGCTCAACCCTTTATTCGATCCCTGCTGATCCCTACATTTCAGCAGGATAATGCACGACCGCATGTTGCAGGTCTTGTACGGGCCTTTCTGGATACAGAAAATGTTTGACTGCTGCCCTGGCCAGCACATTCTCCAGATCTCTCACCAATTGAAAACGTCTGGTCAATGGTGGCCGAGCAACTGGGTCTTCACAATACACCAGTCACTACTCTTGATGAACTGTGGCATCGTGTTGAAGCTGCACGAGCAGCTGTACCTGTACACGCCATCCAAGCTCTGACTCAATGCCCAAGCGTATCACGGCCGTTATTACGGCCAGAGGTGGTTGTTCTGGGTACTGATTTCTCAGGAACTATGCACCCAAATTGAGTGAAAATGTAATCACATGTCAGTTCTAGTATAATATATTTGTCCAATCAATACCCATTTATTATCTGCTTTTCTTCTTGGTGTAGCAATTTTAATGGTCAGTAGTGTATCTTCCAACGGAAATCGTAGGGTCAGTATTGCCTCATATTCCTAGACATCAACAAAACCCAAACTGATATTCCCCGACATCAGCTTCTACGAGTTTTTCCATTATTCTGCAAGGAGCTGATGTTCATACTTTGCAACCCAATGACTTAACTGGTATCTCATTAGTGCTCACACCTGTCACCAACTGCTTTCTTTGGAACTGAAATCTCATATTATTTTTGAAATGTGAGGGTATTTCGCCTCCCTCATACATCTTGCACACTAGATGGGAGATTTGTGTCATACCATATGGGAGAGTTTTGCCATGCCTTACTCTCCCAAAACTGTCAGTAGCTCTGAGAACACCACACACACACACACACACACACACACACACACACACACACACACACACAATTTCTACACAGTCCTCCTTAGCCATTTTCCACTTCTCGTCAATAATTTGTTAAACATTCATATTTCCTTTTGCCTACTTTATTTGCTGAATTTTTATAGTTTCTTCTTTTTACAGTTGAACTCAGTATCTCCTGCATTAACCAAGGATTTCTATTTGGCCCTGTTATTTACCTATTTGATCTTTTTCTACCTTCTCTGAAAGCTACCAATTCATCCCCAACAACTTTATTCTTTGTTTTTCATTGTCCTAGTTTGTTATTGTGTGTGCTGTAAGTCCATTGCTTCCTTCTCTAACATTAAGTTTCTCACTTTTTTCATTGTAACATAACCTGTTGTGTTTGCATCCTAAACATTTCCCCACTTCTTACCTTTCCAAGTCTTGCATCTCATCCTGGTGTTCAATTTTTTTCTGCTTTGTTTCACATTCTCTACGGAGCATACTGATTTTGATATCAGCATGTGCCGCATAATTATTACTATCATCCTGGACACTAAGTATACAATTCGACACTATCAATGATGTTTTCAGTGTGCATGTAATACATGTAGGTGTGTGTCATCTTATATTTAGCGTTTTTAAATTTTTTTTACTTGTAGCTATGTACTTCCTGTGCCAAATTACGCATTATTACCCACATGATTTGTATGCACGAAAATTGAAAAATTTATGTTTGTTGCCTGGCAATTGAAATTTCGTAAACAGATCTCGTCGCAAAGAAAACCGCCTTTGTTTCAGTGACTGCCACACCAACTCGCGAATCATGTCAGTGACACTCACCCATATTGCGCCATAACACGAAATGAACTGCCCTTCTTTGCACTTTTTCGCTGTCCTCCGCCAATCGTACCTGGTAAGGATCCCACACCGCCCAGCAATATTCCAGCAGAGGACGTACAAGTGTAATGTAGTCTCTCTTTGGTAGGTTTGTCGCATCTTCCAAGTTTCTGCCAACAAAGCGCAGTCTTTGTTTCGTCTTTCCCACAATATTATCGATGTGGTCATTCCAATTTAAGTTGCTCATAATTGTAATTCCTAGGTATTTAGTCGAATTGACAGCCCTTAAATTTCTGCAATTTATCGTATATCCAAAATTAAGCAGATTCCTCTTAGTACCCATGTCGATGACCTCGCACTTTTCTTTGTTTGGTGCCAACTGACACTTCCCGCATCATACAGAAATTCTCTCTAGATCATTTTGTAATTGGAATTGATCGTCTGATGATTTTACTGGAAATTACAGCATCTTCTGCAAACAGTCTAAGGGGCAGCTCAGATTATCACCTAGACCCTTTATGTAAATCAGGAACGGCAGAGGGCCTATGACACTACCTTGCGGAACGCCGTATATGACTTCTATTCTACTCGATGATTTGCCGTCTATCAGTATGAACTGTGACATCTCTGCGAGGAAATCAAGAATCCAGTCACACAACAGAGACGATACTTCATACGTATCAAATTTGATTAATACTGGATGTATACGTGGACAAGGAAAAATTCCCAGATTTCCCGCTTAAAAATACACTCTCCCACATGAAAACACTTTTTCCGTCTTAAGTGACGGTATATTATCCCTCGGAAGTGCAAAACTTATCAATTCTTTGAATGGTTATGGACATGGGCGTAGAATTTCCTGGCACTTTAGAAAACGAAACTCAGGGAAAAAGACACGTTTTGGAAATATCTTTGACGTGCAGCAACATGTACGTTGCGTATTTTCGTATTACGACAGCACACATTGAAATTCCACCAAACACCACATGTTACTTTCCGAATCACTGAAATCGAGATTGCGATGCGCTTTTGTAAGCCAGTCACAGCCCATGTCACGTGATCTCGCCAGCTCATGACAGCGAGTACTCAGGGCATAGGATGCGTGATGTAGTCAGCCAATAGCAACATCCCTGTTAAGCAGCGGTAACACACAAGTTAATGGCTTACATTAATATACATAGTGTTGCTACAAGAAAAGCAAAGCTTCCACATATAATATTGGTCACTAAGGTTAATAAGCTGCAAGAGAAGCTTATCTTTCGAAATGATGTCGATTTTTTGCGCGTGTTACACTTTCAGATACATCACACAAATGTGGCACTAAAATTTTTAATAATGACAAATGTCTGATCTCCAGGGTTGGAAATTCTTGTAAATGGCTTGTCATCAAAGAGTTGATTTTTAAATGGAGTGAAACACACTGTGATTTAAGAATTTCATGGTACATCCTCGCGCATAGTCCAACTTACGTTAAAGGATATTTACTTTGAAATTAACGCTTTTCAAACCAGCATTCGCAATATTTTTCCACGACCTGCTGGAAACAGGTTGGTTCCAGCAGCTGCCGGAGAGCGCCAGGTAAGAGGCGCCCCGCGCTTGCGCAGCTAACATGACGTAGGAAGCCCGTATGTACGTACGTGTAAAACATTGAAAGATCTTACATTACGTTGTAAAAGCAGTAAGACGTCACAGGGTACTCCAAGAGATCAGAACTTCGTGAACCATACTAAAATGTGCACATTTAAACTGGTACTTAAAGCGCACATTCGTATGTCCAGATTCACATGTAAATTTTCTTGGAGTACCAGTGCTGCATTATCTAATGTTTGGTTCTTTATTATGGCATAATGCCATACGTGCTAGAAGATGAAAACTTGCACTTGAAATACAGCGACTAGTTGAAACTAGCCAGTACTGTGGAATTAAAAATTTCGTTTCAAATACATTGGATGCCTCTGCGGAAAAGGTTAATAAAAGCCGAATTACTTCAGCAAAGCGACAAAAATTACTTCATTGTTCTGCAAGATAATTAATGCTTGACTGTCAGAGAGGTGGAAATTGTATTAAAATCTGGAACTAATGACATATTTTAATCTTCCATAATTGTGTGAACGTATTTTAATTCACTTGATATATCCCAGCCACAGAAACCACTCTCTTTCATTTGACATGACAGCAGTGAACAAAGAGGAAACAGCAAAGTCACTAAATGTGAACACAGATCACCCCCCCCCCCCCCCCGTTCCTCGAGCGCTTGAGATAGGGCGTCAAAAAAAACTTTTCAAAAAATGTTCATTTTGTAGAGCACTTCTTCCTGAAGAGTCCTATGCATAAAACATATAACTTCGAACGAAGAAATTTAAGACGCGTTATTTGGTCTTAAGTGTGCTGAAGTGCAGTGCCACGCCTCTTCACACAGCGTTCTCTTACTGCACTGCACATCACTGCACTTCGCACTGTGGGACTCAGATGTGTATTTTGTAACGGATGCCATCGAAGTACATTCAGGACAGCGAAAATTAAAATGTCCTTTGATTTTAAACAAAATAACCTCGCAATTAATACTGGATGGAATTATTTGTAACCGGAAGAAGAAGAACTCTTCAGAAAATCTGGATTCTTTACTGCCTAATAGCTGATAACTTTCTGTTCTGTGTGACATAGAATCAAGTATAGGATAGACAAAACCAGATAAGACAAGAGACAAGCAAGACAGTACATATTTCTTCAATCCTTGCGTTCTTTTCTCACTAATCTTGCTCCAGCTTTACTTGCCGTGCTTTCCTTTCTGCGAAAGAATCTGTTACCTAATCAAAATTCGTCAAATGTTTTGCTACGTGAAAAATCGAGATGTCGTTGTCTAATACTCAAAAAGCTTTTAATACAAATAGTACCAATGACTGGTGTTTCTCGATCTCATTACGTCTATTTTCACTGTTTGCAGGACGAAAGAAAATAGGCCTTTCTAATATTGCAGCAGCTGTAACACACACGAAACAAGCGAGATTGTTTTGCTAATAATGGTTATTTTTATAATACGGCAGAATATAACTCTGCCAAGTAATAATATGAAATGCCTGTATGGCCTACTGCAAGCAAAAGGCTTTGTGTTAGGAAATAGTTTCATGTTTCATTCATAAGCTCCAGTTTCTTAAGCATGAGATCGAAAAGTAGAAAAGTAGTAGTACGAAATTTTTGTATAAATCTGGAACCGCCCCGTTTCTTCTCCTTCCTCGTTCTAACAAAAGCTTCTCATCCCTAAATCTGTAACTATTCCTATCATTGTCAAAGCTCAATTCTCCAGTTAACTCTACTAACTCTGCCAGGATCACCGGTTTAGTAATTATTCAGCGATTATTCTCCGGTTAGGCGTTATTACGTGTTCGTACAATGCGTTTTCTGCGCTACTCCCAGAATGGAATTTAAGCGGCTGCTAACCAGGAAATGTACAACTTGCCCTCTCTAGTGTAGCGACCTGGTCAAAAATTTTCTGTCAAACTTTCATTTTCTTTGATACAGCGACAAGATAATACGTTAATATGTCGTATCTGTTATTCCTGTTAGTCATTCATTTCCACTCTGGTAGTCTGAATCTATGGACGTAGCTATTCGCTCATCATCTGCATACCAGTCAGTCACACACACATATTACATTCACCCGTGCGGCTTTATTCCGCTCAGCTCGTGTAGCCCCGTCCCCTTTTGTCTGCAGGAAAGTTTATTTCCAGATGCGACGAGGATTCCCCTGGCAGGTACGTCACGTACACTATGCACGCATTCAAAAATCAACTTATGATTCATTCAGAATTCAACTTAGAATGTGATCAAAAATGTTCAAAAAGCAACAGGGATGAGCTTCAAACTCTTTTGAATAATCGATAGACCAATGTGCTCTAGATGCTAGGCGCTTTGTGAAACAAGGTTATTTTTCCTCAACAATACGAATTTGCCCCCCTCGCCACCGAAATTGCCGCCCGGTTCAGATACTCCGGTTTGCTGCGTACAGAACCAACAGCGACATTCCTGTTTCCAGAAGCGGGAGAAGGTACTACTCTGACGCGACTCAACTGCGCATGCGCGTGGTTCCGCTTGTAACTGCTTAAATGAATCTGATGTGAACAGTTGAGACTTAACGCTCATCGGAGGTAATTTGTTGTTACTAAGCACTGCATTGTCTTCTTACAGCCTTTCACACATTTTGCTGTTGGCAGACGCTTGTATGAGCGCTGTGTGTTTTTTGTTTATATATGAAGCATTTCCTTTGGAATTTATATTTCATTCCCTCGTTCATATTTTGTTGCTGCAGTATTATTCTGCAGTAGCGGAATACAGTAATGTCCTTTGTTAGAGTATCGGTTATTACCAGTCAAAATGACAAAAAATTAAATGAAAACTAAATCAATGGAAAACTCCCGGGACTCTAGAAAATTCCCCTGTTTTTCCTGGTTTTCCTGCAGATGAAAAAATTCCTGGGGCTTTCCCGGATCTTCCGGGCCGTATACACCACGTAATAGTCTCTTGTTAGGAATGGTATCAAAACCCTTCTGGAAATCATTTTCTTCGAGGTGAGTCATAATGTTCGAGTACAGTGTATTCTCCAAAATCCTACAGCAAATTGAGGTCAGTAATATGTGTCTGTAATTCAATAGGTTACTCCTATTTCCTTTCTTGAGTATTGGTGTGACCTGTGCTACTTTCCAGGCTTTAGGAACAGACCTTTCGCCAAGTGAACGGTTGTATATGATTGCTAAGAAAGGCACTATTGTGTCTGCATACTCTGAAAGGAACCTGATTCGTATTCCATCTGGACCAGAAGACTTGCCTTTCTTAAGTGATTCGAGTTGTATCGCAACACCTAAAGTATATACTTTTATGTCACTCACGCCAACAGCTGTTCTGGTTTCGAATTCTTGAATAGTTACTTTGTCTTTTTTCGTGAAGGAATTAAGGAAAACTGTATTTAGTAACTCAGCTGTAGTGGCACCATCATCATTGTGGAAACTCTGCTGTTGGTTATATATAAAAATAAAAGTTAACTATACCATGGAATTATACAAAACTTCTCCTCGGTGAATCAAATCCACTACTCATCACACCTGGTGACCTCCATCATCCATCGAATACAGGAGTTTGTTTACGAGTGACGAGCCATACAGTGCTCTACGCATCTCCACTCAGCCACACCCACTGCATTTCTTACTTCTCGAGAGCAGATACCTCAACCATTAGACCAGCTGAGTGCGTTTGCTGGCGTAACTGGAAATGCCATTGTGGATGATGTTTTTTACCCATGGTTTGCAAGCACCACCACCAGAGGTTCTCATGTACATCCTCTGAAGTAGGATAACATTCACCGATTAGATTTCCCTTTTGATACTCTTCCCAGAAGTCCTCCGGGATAAACTCTAGTGCAAGTTTCGATGAGAAGCTGAGTCGGAAGAGGAGGTGTACTCAGGAAGCCTACTGCTCAAGGAGACTGCCTGCAATAAGCAGCAAATCTGGGTTCCTGTTCCAGTGCGGCACAGATTTTCAGTAGTCACTACAGATGTAACTGACCAGGGAACCATTTAAGGAATATTCGAATTACATTTTAAGACATACCCAAAACAAGCTGTATCCTCATTACTGTACTAAATATTAACTTTTTGTCATTATTACTTGTATTTCTGTTTACGTTTCTTTCTCCATTTCTTCCTGAGTGTCTTCAATAACTTATATCTACAACCATTCACATAAGTTTTGTTGAGTGGAATTGTGTGAAAAATCCCGTTTCCACGCCCATTTAATTCAGAATCAATTTGTAAGACACACAATCATCACTCAAAACAAAATCTAGATTCAACGCATCAATATATAAAGAATCTTTGGGAGTGGGTATGATTTGTATGGGACACTTCCTACGTAACTACAGTTGAGTGACTCTGAACTGAACGTAATTCTCACGGCAAATACAGAGAACGAGAAATCTTCTGCATATGTGCTCAATCTTCAAAATATCATAGCCAAAAAAGTGAGAAAGGAGTAATGTTTAATGGCAACTGTAACCTCTATCCAAAAACTGAAGGAATCTGTATTTTATTTTATTTACTGTATCGGCTGGTTAATGCCAAAGTAAGCAGTACTGTGGGGGTAAGACTTGGGCACGTGTGGCAACACAACTCACCGGAAGCGAGAGACGGCTGCGTCATCAGGTGGAGGGGTGTGTTGGGCAGACGTGGGAGGCGCAGCTGCAGCAGGAGTCCGGCTGTGGCCGCTGTGGGGTTGACGGTCAGAGTTGGGGGTGGACCCGCCCCCTGTGGCGGTCGGCGAGCTGCACAGAGAAACACTGTGTGGGCGGGCGTGTTCACACAGGGGCTCATTGCAGGCGGTACAGCTGAGGGACTGTCCACCGGGGCAACAGAACACTCAGTGCCAACAACACCAGCCCCTCACTTAACCTGACTGTGCCACCAATTAACTGGTCTTTTTCTGCACTACTTCTGCTATATTCCCCACTGGCGTAGCTTAAGATGCAAAACAACAAATTGTTCAAAATGAAGCACAAACCAAATTCCAAACATAAGGGCCAACAATTTTGCTGCCCTGACAAAACAACTTTCAGACAGAATTTAGAAGCAGTTAAAGTCAACTGGCTGCTACTTTTGGTTGTGAAGTAATTTGAAAACTGATATATGGATGCTGAATTATATCACTGGAGGAAGAGAGAGAGAGAGAGAGAGAGAGATCCAGCGATAGAGAAACAAACTGATAAGTTGGGGTATCAACTTACTGTTGAAACTATATGGTCATGGATATGCAGGCGCTGTTTGATGTGAAGCCCAAGGGAATGAAGAAGATGGACAAGAATTACAAGAGCTATGCTATAAAAGTTATCAAGAGTATATTCAAAATCTGCATTTGAGTAAAGCAAATAGAACTGTATATATGCATGTAATGTCTCCACATTTCGATTCATTGAAAAGACAGCAGTGGTGATGTGCTTCTTAAACAACAATTTTCGAATTGAGCAGTTTGCAGTAGAGGCCAACATTAAAAGAAAAAAATGGGTTACGCAGTGTATGCAATTTTATCTGATGGACAACGTTTACAACTTGTGAAGTAACCTGTAGTCTATTGAATATGGATTTTTTTTTAAATTGAAAAGGAAACAAAATAGACTTGTATGGAGCATATGTATCCGAGAGACAGAGGCAACAAATGATAGCTGGATGAAAACGTCACATCAATACTGACGTTGTGGGAGATATGTCGTACACCTGTAGGTGGACAGCGAATATAATCTGCTGTATCCCAGTAGCGGAAAACCTCATAGGATTCCGTGGACGATCTCTGGTAACGCCATGGGGAACTTCAAACAAGACAGGGGGGGGGGGGGGCAGAGATTGCCTGTCTGTTTAGTGAAAGGGAATGCACGGAAAATATTCAGGGCGATAGTTGAACAGAGACGAGAAGGAAATGTGATTGTAAGGCACAGCCTTGAGTGTGACAATATTACTGTGCTGGCTGCATTATTCTCTTCTTGTTTGACCCCAGTGTGCACGACTAGCCCCAGTGCTCATGGCTCCTGCTTTACTGGATATCTCAGGGAGTCATACCCTACTCTTTGGGGCCAGTCACCTAGGGGTAGCGTCTTTTTTAGTAATCAGGAAAGTCCAGAGTCCCAGGTTTGAACCTCACCATCACTTGAATTTTGAATAAGAATAATCAGCATTGGTGTCTGAAGACTTCCAGCATCAGGTGTCACCCTCTTTCAGCCAACAGCTTTTCCAAAGAGGGCGGAGGGGCCGACAGAGGTTCAGGGCACTCTCTTTCCTTTGAGGTCTGAAACTGCTCCTAAATGAGGAAAAATTGGCAATGATCAACACCGTGAGGATACAGAAGGCAATGTAAACAACTGCTTAAAGATACATAACGTGCATCAACATGACATGTGGCATGTGATTCAATAAGAGCCATAACGGTCTCTCCATTAGCAAAAGACTAGTCCCCCATTCAAACCTCCAGGCGAGGTGGCCCAAGAGGGAGGTGACCACGAGAAAAAGGTTGAGTAACCAACGAAAGGATAACATTCTATGATTCGGGAGCTGGAAAGTGAGGAGTTCGAATGTGGTTGGAAGCCAGAAAATAAGAAACGTATTTCTGGTCACATGAGAATAGGATAGTAGCAACAGCAGTAGGATTCAGTGTCAATAGAAAGGCAGGGAGGAAAGTGAGTATAGTTATGTTATCGTGAGAATCAAAAGCAAACCAACAACATGCATAGTTCAGGTATACATGATGGCGTCGCAAGTTGAAGGTGAAGAGAGAGAAAAAGTGAGGATATTGAACAGGTAATTCAGTACTATGTAATAGTCATGGAGGGACTGAAACGCGATTGTAGGGGAAGGAGTAGAAGAAAGGGTTACACGAGAATATGTACTTGATAATAGGAATAGGAGAGAACAAAGGCTAGTTAAGTTCTACAGTAAATTTATCCTCGTAATAGCTGGTATAGTCTGTTCAAAAATCACTAGACGAGGGGGTATACTTGGAAAAGAATCAAAATATGGGAGGTTTAAACTCACACCATATTATTGTCAGGCAGACATTTTGAAATCAGATACTGGGCTGTAAAGCATACCCAGGAGTAGATATAGAGACATAAGAATTTAGCAGTGATTAAGAGTAGGCTGAATTTTACGAGACTCGTCAGGAGCAATCGATGTACAAAGAGGTGGAATACAGTAGTACTAAGGAAAGAAGAGATGAGATTTATGTTCTCTGAGGCTACAGATACTGCAATAATAAGCAGCTCAATAGGTAGTTCAGTAGAATAGGAATGGATTTCTCTAACAACGACAGTAACAGAAGTTGGAAAGAAAAACGTAGGTACAAGGAAGCTAACTGCGAAGAAACCATGGAAAATATAAGAAATCCTTCAGTTGATCAATCAAAGAAAAAAGTTCAAAAATATTCAGGAAAATTCAGTAATAGAGAAATATGTTACTTAGGAATTAAATGAATAAGAAGTGCAGAGAAGCTAAGGCGAAATGGCTGCACGAAAAATGTGAAGAAATCAAAGAAGAAATGAGTCTTGGGACGACTGACGCAGCATATAGAAAAGTCAAAGCAATCTTCCACGGAATTAAAAGCAAGCGTGGTAACATTAAGAGCACAATGGGAATTCCAGTGTTAAACACAGAGGCGAGATCGGAAAGTTGGAAGGAGTACACTGAAGGCCTCTCTGATTGGAACAACTTGTCGGATGGCGTGACAGAAGAACAAGCAGGAGTCGGTATGGAAAACAGTGGTGATTAGAATCAGAATTTAAAAGCGCTTTGGAAAATTTAAGATCAAAGAAGGCATAAGGTATAGACAACATTCAATCAGAAGTTCTAAAATCATTGGGAGAGGTGGCAAAAGGTCTATTCTCACTGGTGTGTAGAATGTATGAGTCTGGCAATATACAATCTGACTTTGAGAGAAATATAATCATCACGATTTGGGAGACTGCAAGAGCAGAGAAGCGTGAGAATTATCGCACAATCAGCTTAACAGCTCAAGCATCCCAGTTGCCAAGAAGGATAATACACAGGAGAATGAAAAGAAAATTGAAGTTCCGTGACGTTCATAGGATTTGTGGTCCTGGAGAAAGCGTTCTGCAATATCAAGTGGTTCAAAATGTTAGAAATTCTGACAAAAATACATGTAAGCTATAGGAGAAGACGAGTAATTTGCAATATGTACAAGAGGCAAGAAGGTAAAATAAGAGTGGAAGACCAAGAATGAAGTATTCGGATTAAAAAGGGTGTCAGACAGGGATGTAATTCTTTGCCCCTACTGTTCAATCTATACATCGAAGAAGCGATGATGGAAATAATGGAAAGATTGTAGAGTGGAATTAATAAAATTCAGGGTGAAATGATATAAGATTTGCTGATGACTGATTCCCTCAGTGACAGTGAAGAAGAATTACAGGGTTTGCTGAATGGAATGAACAGTCTAATTAGTACGGAATATGGAATCAGAGTAAATCAGAGAAAGGCGAAATTGATAAGAAGCAGAAGAAGTGAAAACAGCGAGAGACTTAGCATCGTGAACGACGATCAGTAAGTAGATGACATTAAGGTCTTATGCTATGTAGGCAGCAAAGAAACCCAGGGCGAACAAAGCAGGGACGAACATAGCAGGGACGAACAAAGCAGGGACGAACAAAGCAGGGACGAACAAAGCAGGGACGAACAAAGCAGGGACGAACAAAGCAAGGACGAACAAAGCAAGGACGAACAAAGCAAGGACGAACAAAGCAAGGACGACGTCAAATTCACACTAGCACTGCCAAAAAGGGAATCGTGCTTACCTGGCTTCTGCCGGTGGCTCACCGAGCATACTGCAGACTTCAATGACTTCTTGCGGGTACTCGAGCACAGCGTCCGCCCAGCCCCGCGTGGCCATCACCTGCAGGTGGTCCTTTATGAAGGCGACGGCAGCCCTGGTGGCGTCCGGGCACGAGTGCCTCACTGCCCTGACGGCCGTCGCCGCTGCGGTCTCGACGGCCAACTGCGAGATCAGCTGCCGCTCGCAGGCAGCCTTCAGGGCCGACAAGCCGTATTTGTCGGCCGCCGAGAGCAGCTGGGCGGCCGTGTCGGGCAGCTGGGGGGCCTGCAGGGTATACGTGTAGGCCACCAGGAGCCTCAGCACCGGGCCCTCCACGTCGTCGATGCTCACCTGGCCGCAGCTGGCCTCCAGCATGTCGTGCGCGAACATCGCTGCGAACACGGGGCTCGCGGCCGCCAACACGGCCCTGTGAGCCGCCACCCTCGTCTCGCCCGCCACCAGCGTCACCAGGGCGTCTTCACCCCCATCTACCAGGGCGGCCAGGGCCTCGGTTGTGTTGTTCTGAACCTCCGTAACTGCCGACATGGTGGGTGGTCCTGAAACACAGTGCCACTGAGCAGCCCTCACACTGCACCCTCAACACTTGTACGAGGCGCATGCATACCTGTATGAAACAGCAGCTGTGAAAGTGTTGTCCACCCTAAATCAATTGCAACATCACCAGTTTCCTTAAAATGACAAGGGCCCGTACTGCTTCGCGATCACCTAAGGTTTGTAACTACCACTGCGGTGCTGTGATAGACTGCTTTCACCTTCTAAAAATGTTATCGTTCTCAGTCAAAAGATGGTTTATTTATGTCTCAGCAAAAAAATTAGCAGAGCAACAAACTTGTTTCAGCCATAAAGTTACACGACTTATATTTAAATCCAAGTTGGTGGCACCTCTAACTAGGAAAAATTTTCTTCCTCCTTATCCCAAGTTCCTCAGATCCGTGACACCTGATCAGAAGCAATGTACATCTAATGCAGAAATCAGTTTCCTCGGTGAAAGTCTCAGGCTAGGCACGATTAAACTTGACCGGCCACCGTGGCCGAGTGGTTCTAGGCGCTTCAATCCGGAACTGCGCACGTGCTACGGTCGCAGGTTCGAATCCTGCCTCCGGCATGGGTGTGTGTGATGTCCTTAGGTTAGTTAGGTTTAAGTAGTTCTAGGTTCTATTGGACTGATGACCTCCGATGTCAAGTCCCATAGTGCTCAGAGCCATTTGAACCATTTTTGATTAAACGTGAAACCCAGATGCCTCTCCTATTCCACGGAACTTTAATGTTTTATTGACTGCTGTACAGATTTCCATGTAAATTCGTCTCAAAAACATTTCACACAATAGAATGCCCCGTTAGTAGCTGCTGCTGTAATCAGGTACTATTCCCTTAAAAGGGGAAAACTAGGAACGCTGACGAGACGGACAGGTTTATCTTTCACGGTTTATGTTTCCATCTAGGATCATACACTGAAGCGCCAAAGAACCTGGTATAGACTTGCGTATTGAAATACAGAGATACGCAGTCAGAAAACGGCGCTGCGGTCGGCAACTTGTATGTAACACAAGTGTGTGGCGCAGTTGTTGGATCGGTTACTGATGCTACAACGGCAGGTTACGAACATTTAAGTGTGTTTGAGCGTGGTGTTATAGTCGGCGCACGAGCAATGGCATACAGCATCTCCGAGGTGGCGGTGAAGTAGGGATATTGCCGTACGTCCATTTCACGAGTGTACGTCGAATATTAGGAATCCAGTAAAACATCAGATCTCCGACATCGTTGCACCGGAAAAAGATCCTGCAGGAACGGGACGAACGACGACCGAAGAGAATCGTTGAATGTGACAGAAGTGCAAGCCTTCGGCAAATTGCAGCAGATATCATTGCTGGGGCATTGACAAGTATCAGCGTGTGAAACGTTCAGTGAAACATCACCCATACGGGCTTTCGGAAAACTTTTGTGACTGCACGACACAGAGCCCCAGGCCTCGCTTGAGCCCGTCAGCACCGACAGTGGACTGTTGATGACTGGAAACACGTTGTCTGGTCGGACGAGCGTCGTTTGAATTTGTATCGCGCAGTTGGTCGGGTATGTGTATGAAGACAACCTCGTCAATCGGTATACTGTTCAAGCTGGCGGAAGGTCTGTAATGTTGTGGGGTGAGTGCAGTTGGAGTGATATGGGACCCCTTATACGTCTAGATGCGACTTTCGAGGCATGACACGTACGTAACCATCCTCTCTGATCTCCTGCATCCATTCGCGTCCATTCCGCATTCCGACTGACTTTGGCAATTCCAATAAGGCGGTGCGAATCCCACACGTCCAGAATTGCTACAGAGTGGGTCCAGGAACGCTATTCTGAGTTTAGACACTTCCACTGGTCTCCAAACTCCCCAGACATTAACATTATAGAGCTTATCCGGGATGCCTTGCAACGTGCTGTTCGGAAGAGATCTCCACTTCCTCGTACTCTTACAGATTTAAGGACAGCCCTGCAGGATTCTTGGTGCCAGTTCTCTCCAGCACTACCTCAGACATTAGTCGAGTCCATGCCTCACCGTGTTGCAGCACTCCTGCGTGCTTGTGGAGGCGGCACACAATATTAGGCGGCTGTACCAGTTTCTCTGGGTCTTCAGTGTAACAACACCAACATATATTACTCCTACTTTTGAAGCGCTGGTAGGTTAGCATAGGCAAAGCTGAGAAACTGAATTACCGAATATCTGTTAGGTTTTTTCACAGTTGTGTCGCGTGAGCTGTCCTGCGATGCAGTTTGAGCAATCTACACGGAACGCAGTAAACAACAAGAAAGCAATTATTTGATCTCTGAGTAACAGTGACAGCAACGTCCTCTGAGCTTATCCTGCTCGGGGCAGACACTGCAAATGGGTCTGCTACTTAAGTGAAGGACATCTTTCGATTGAAAGCTATACGATTTATGCTTTATTTCAAGCATCTGTCCATGTTGATAACTCTATGGTTGCAGCACTTTGTTACTGTCACGTCTTCCAGCGGCAGCAAAATCGTTTTTTGCAATTTTTAAAGGAGAAAGACATTGTCGAAGAGAAAAGTCGTGTAACACAGCGTCTACTCACCTCGGACTCGGGGAGAAGTGACGTCACGGAGTGGGCTCAGCAGGCAGAACGCTGGTGCAGCAGTGTGGGGCGGACAGTCTGCCCGCCGCTTATATGGCCGGCGGCGGGTGACGTCACTGCCTGCCTGCTGCTGCACGCGTCACCGACGGCTGGTGATGGCCCGTATCAGGCGATCCCTAATCTAAAGTGCGCCGAGCCGTCGGGCTTATATTGTACAGCCAGCCTCCTGTTGCCGAGTTACGCCCCTGACCCTGGGAAATCGAAAATTTGGACACGGGTTCTTTGTCCGATTGAAACTTGGGACTTCCTAAGAGATAACTTTCCACACAGTCTGTATCTGAACACACTCAAACAGTTTATTTTCGCATTGTCTGCAGGACGGCTGCGGTTGTACTTCTGATGGTTGCAAGTCAGTTCTCTTTGACTCGAATGAATAGTCGGAAGTGAAATCCACACAGTAGGCATATTCTCCACAAATAATACACGTAGTGTTTTCGGATCTTCACACTGGTGCAGGGCTCAATTTCAGCCGAACGCGTTCCGACACCTCCCAGAGACCTTTTTTTTTCCTTTTACAGTTCAGCACCGGAGATTTGAAATAGTACGCGTGTATTAAATCACAACGTAACGATAAGTTACAAGTTACAAGTGAACGTGACAATGGGACACCAACGTGATGTGACGGGCAGGAGGTACTGCGTGTGTGTGTGTGTGTGTGTGTGTGTGTGTGTGTGTACGCACGTACAGTACACCCAAGATACGTTGAGTATCTTGTTGTTGTGATCGGTACATAGCGCCTTTTATTTACGACTGCCTACAACCTCAGCGGTGTAGTAGCAAGGCGACGTCTCATGTTATGTGTGTCAATGACAAATAAATAATGTAAGCCGTTTTTGAATGTCAACGTCTGTACAATGTGCTTTCACGACATCATTTTATTCCGTGACGTAATTTATGTCATAGCTACTAATCAAATGTGCGTATGGAGCACGCATGACTAAACGTTGGCAGCCTTTCCAGCCGATACGTCCATTTTTCCACAGAACTCTTGGCCTTTAAGCTCCCACAGTGGGCAAATTTGAACTCCCAATGCAGAACGGAGGTGTATATGTCTGACCCGTAAGTCTATCTGTCTGTCTGTCTACCCCTACATAGTTCTCAAATTAAAGTTCCAATTTTAAAGCAGATTTTTTTATTTGAAAGCTGGTTTAATCTGGACGGTTCTTACCTATAGTTCTGAAAGTCTGTTCAGCCGTTTAAATTTCATCAGCTACATGAAGTAAAAATGTTTTCCGCCAGCGTGCTCTCTTGAAATACCTTACGAAGTCCATAAGAACTGCACCACGTTATGTAGTACCAGGTTGTAGATCTCAAAAAGATGTACCTAAATAAAAGATTACGGTTGAACGATAATGATGATTTTTGTCTTCTGAAGTCGCCTGTTTCCGCACCTACAAAGCAGAAAAAGTGTGATTGTGACTCAACTGTGAAAGACAAACATATGCTCTCGTCGAATTTTGTGCTTCTTTCTGAGGTCTACAATTCATTACTAAATCAAATGCTTTTCCTCTAATAGTTCAAGCAGCGTACTGCAAGAGAGCGCTACGGCACCCCACTTTCTTGCGACTTCACTTGCAATTATACCCACAGCTTATTTCTTGTGCTGGCTAAAGTAGCTAAATATATACTAATACATAGTAAAATAATATATCTGTCAGTTAAATAAAGAAACATGTAAATCGCATAAGTGGTTCTCGAGTTATAATTGCCTATCTGTGTGTCTGTTTGTGAATTCAGTCTTTGTAGTCCACGATTCAGACGGGTCGTGACCACGGCTTTTTCTGTTTGAATCAGTTTGCCTTGTAAGTCATCGCTGCCTCACAGAGAAGCCAGCAAACAATCCAACAGCTGCCTTCGGAATTCACATTCAACAATATTACTCACTCACTCTATGTACGTCAGTCGCTTGCAGCTCAGTTGCTGATCTGCTCAGAAGCGACAGCATTGTTTCGGTCTGTTCGTAGTGTTTATTCACACATTGTGAATGTGAGTGAACACGAGAGTTTAATAGTTACGTGTACCTCTACAAAAAATAAGTGGCTTCTTCAAACCTAAAAGACAAAAAGTTAGTGAGAGCAACGAAAACGGCAGCCACGTCTTCAACTGCGGCTGGAGAAGAAGATGCAAACAGCAAAGCTAAATGATAATTTCTCTAAGTTGGTGGATATGGATATGGGCAAAACATCTATAGACAGTAATGAAAATTGTAATGATGATGAAAAGCCAGATTGTTGGTCTATCGAACAATGTACAGATTATAAAGCTAAAAACCCGTGGTTAATTATTAAAAAAGCTAGTTTGTAGAAGTGTATATGCACCAGGTGCTGAAAAAACGAAAGGGTTAAAACTGGGTGAGCAATGGATTTTAGGAACTGTAAGTTCATATGGAACAAACAAAAAAGATCGACTAACGTCTCTTAGGAAAAAACTATTTGATAACCCCACATCTCAGGCTCGCGGTTTAGCGAACAAAATGCAGACTAACGCAGAAAAACGTCACATTCAGAACCCAGTTGCTTCAATGGTACAGGAGCAACAAGTAGTTACTAAGCGTGTATTTCGCACAGCTTATAAGCAAGCAGAGTTAAACAGACCGTTTTATGAGTTTGAGACAGAAATTGATCTGCAAATTAAAAATGGTTTGGATATGGGACGAATACCACATTAAAATGTTGCTTGCTCTAATATAGTGCTTCATATTTCTGATCAGATGACATCAGATCTAATAAATAAATTAATAAAGAGTGACTCCGAATTTTCACTTCTTTTGGATGAAGTCAAGAACACTTTGTATACCTTAAAACCTTGTTAAAAGGAATGGGAAACCCCATGACAATTTTTTGACGATTTTTGAGCTACATGACAAAACAGCATCTGGTATCTTGAAAGAACTTTTAAAGTAGTTGGAATCCCTAGGTCTAGGCTATGACTTTTTGAAAGACCATATAATCGATTTGACTTGCAGTGGAGCTTGTATCATGTTAGGAAAAAAGTCTGGCTTCGCAAAGCAGGTGTTGGAAATGTTTCCAAACTTATTCACCTGGCATTGTTTGAATCGTCGTATAGAACTCGCCGTGGACGACACGATAGAAGAAGTGGCGGGAATTAATCACTTTAAAATATTCATCGATAAAGTAAGAAATATGTTCAGCTGCTCTCCGAAAAACAGCAGGGAGCTGGCAGTTGTTGCTAAAGGTTTTCAGCAAGAAATTTTGAAAATCGATCGTGTGCTTGAGACTCGTTGGGTGGCCTCCCGTTTATTGCCATGGCTCTGTACAATCATTTTTTAGAAGCATCAGAGGACACGCGACGGGACTCAAAACAACGGCCTACTTACAAAGGGCTTTGTAACACATTGTCATCGACATCTTTAGTCTCCAACCTAGCTGTAATGTATAATGTCTTTGAAGAGTTCGCCGATCTATCCCTACAGCTGCAAAGATCAAGTGCAAACCTTGTTCAAGCTCACTACGACATTACACTTTTCATAAAAGTGTTTGAAAGTCGGGTTGATGCAATGGGATAACATGCAAATGTAGCTAACATTGTAATGGAAAATATGAACTTTCAATGTGTCGAACTTCGTGAAAGAAAAAATATTTCTAAGATTTCTGATAAACAGTTTTGTCGCAGCTTGGCAAATAATTTGTCATACAGGCTGTTATCAACAGTGAATGCATCTGAAAGCTACGATGTTGTTATGAATGACATGAAGGTCATTCATTCCAAATTATGGCCTCATAACATATCGATCACTTACGGAGAAAATGAGATTTTGCGAACGTGTGAAATATTTAAGATTAATAGTCCTCGTGAAATAATAAAGGACTTCAGGGAGTACAAACAGCGCATGAAACTAGTACTAAGCGGAGAAACGCCAACTATTCTTGTACAGCCACCAATGTTCAAAACGTTATTATCAGTAATGAACAGCATTGCAGTGTCGAGTGCGGAGTGTTAGCATGGCTTTTCTGCAGTGAACTTAATTATGACACCACTGAGATCTTCACTCTACATCAGCACTGTTTGTAGTTCATCACGCATCAGACTTCTGCGACCACCTGCAGCTAGATACGAACGTGGGCGTCATGTAAAGTCTTGGCTGGCGAAGGGATATCATTCTGCACTGGCTACACAGTCAAAGGCACGAAGTGATGAAGTGTATAATGAAAGGAATATTGTACTATGGAAATGTTTTTCTTAATCCATCTCAAACTGTTTATGATTGATTGCGTTTGAAATAATTTCGCAATGCTTACTTTTTCTTCCTTTGTTTGAGCCACTGAGTATGAACTTAGTTAAAATTATGAGCTCAGTTAAAATTCAATACTTTCTAAAAAGGTACTTTTTAACAATAAATATACAACGTATATTCTGCGTAAATTGACTGGTCATATGCCACTGACTTTTGTCAGAGTAACAGATGGTTGTCTTAAAGGGAAGTATTTAAAAAACGTTGGATACCCTTAGGTCAAAGATATATACCGCATGTTGACAGGACTTGTTATTTTATGAGTGAAGGGAAACTAAAATCGTATTTCTGACTACAAAATCGTAATCTCAAAATTGTTCTACTCCACTACGGTTCAGCACTGAAATCCCAACTCCCGTACTTCCAACTGTCAACGGCTCTGCAACTCTTTCTGGTCAGCTGAAAAAGTTGCTGTAGTTATTTTAAGCAGGGGGGAGTACAGCAATACGTCACGACATTCAAGTGTGTGTGTCCTTGATGCTGTTATGTCGATAATTTGTTCCTTCGTGTTGTCAGTCTTGACTTAGAACTCGAGCGGGTCATCATTCAAATGTCTCTCGCGCTAAGAAGTGTTGTTTTGCATGCGAATGCTGAATAGCATTAATTTAGGAATGAGCAGTTTATATTATAAGTTCGTTTCCATGGGTTTCTAAGGGAACCTTTTAAGATTATAGAACACTGTTTCAAACAGCCTATAGAATCCTCAAGGCAGAGACTGGTGTTTGGCGGAGCAAGGTGTGAGCACTCTACCAATCTTATCCACTTCCTGTCTTATTCCTGTGGCGCGGCTATCGAGGGACAGATGTCTGTCTGCACGCCTCGGCCTGACCTCTATAAAGGTATTTCAGTACTGGCGCCGTAAGGAGATGAGAATCTCTCCCTTGAACAGACTGACATTTGCGTCTTATTTCTAAAAAAAAAGATGCAGCGTCCAACTCCGTGGTAAATAATGCTGTATAATACAATCATGAATAATGTCGCCGTCTTATCCGAAAGTTGAAGGTTGTGGTGTACCCAGGTATCATTTCCAGGCTGAGCAGTTTAGAAATCAATGACAGTGCGTCCCTTTGCAGAAGATGTATTGTGGAACTTCTGCACATACATCAGCCAAGAATCACAGATGGAAACAGAGAAAGTGTTGAAAAAGAGTGAAAAATTGATATCGGGTTTAGGGGAAATATTAGAATACGGATGCGCGGTCATATTTCTTTTCGTACATATCTCCTTTCGGCGTGGGCGTGTTTATATTGTATCTTTGCCCCATAGAACGTTCCGATACTTATTAGATGACATGTACGTCATGGCTGAACCAAAGCAAGATCTGCCATACCTCCGACATCACTCTTGACTCTCCTGGTCGTATGAGGGGCAAACGACGGAGTCAGTGAAGTAGTTCCACACCCTACAGTGTAAACTGGTTTCCTAGATTCAGACAAGTGGGTTTCACGAGCACGGCCTCCACTTTTTTCGAAACCTGCCGACTTAGCATCTCCATTCCGCCAGCGTAAGACGTCTGCCGGACCGTTACGGTGCCAGCAGAGTGCCTAAGAATTCGTCCGAAGGCTTCTGCCGCGCCCGCTCGACGTGGATGGAGACGCCGAGGCAGTGCTGAACAGAGCGTAGCGCCGGAGGTCAGCGCAGGGTCGCAGGCCAGCACGTACACTGCAGGCTTCTGGAAGCCACCCGACCAACCCAAGTCTTCCTTCCCCACCTCTCGTTAGTTAATTGTACACTTGTTTCCATTTTATATCGCTTTGTGGTTTTTTCGCCTCCCCACTCCAAGTATTCACTCAATGCTGTTGGCTTTAAACTTTGGAGACTGGCGTTCTAATCGCACAACAAACGACTTTTTGCTGTTGTTTACAGGTATTGTTACCGTATTTGCCTACATCTAAGTGGTACTGCATGTCAGTAAACGAAGTGAAAAAAGCTCCATTGCTGTTCACACTTCGATATAGTCTTCTAGCAACGACACATTCCTCGTCTAGGAAACCGCTTTTTGTATCTTACAAATCTTTTATGTACTGCCTTTTATAGATCAGGCTCGGAATGTGCCTGTTGTTTACATTGAGCTTTCGCGGTGTAACGTACTAGATCACTCAAACGTTTCTCGAGCTAGTGGCAAATCTCCCAAGACACTGAGCGCGATCGTCGACAGCGAGCTATGGTCTCGAATACCTTTAGCGCATTTGGGAGAGGCAATCTTCCTACGCACCTGCGCCGTATAACCGAGTGAGAAACGTGTGTGACGTGCAGGTATTGGACCGCATATGAAGGGCGCAGCGGGGAGACACTCTGGACTCACATTCGGGAGGACAGTGGTTCGACTCCCTGTCGGGTTCCCATGTTCAGGCTTCCCTCGGTTTCTCGCAGATCGCGTCAAGTTGACGACTCCTGCTGGTATACTGCCACGGATTCTGACACGCTCATCCGGAAATATGGCACCAATTATCGGGAATGCCACTACAGCTCCTTTTAAAAGAGCACGTGTTATTTCCTTCCCCACACTCCTCTGACCGTAGCCCGTGTTCCGTCTCTGACGACCCTACCGTAGACGGCAGTTCCCCACGCCGTGCGAAGCGACCTTCACGCGCCTCAGAACGTGCACGACGACACGTCGCCGGACTGGCGTTCACAGGTGTCGGGAATTCCGATGAGGTGGCCTCGCATTTTAGCTTATCGCTTGTTGTCAGCTCACTCACATTTCTAGATAAACGCGTTTTAACGCGACAGTACAGACTGATATCAATCAGAGAAAATGGGTCACCCCTTTCCCTGAATAATTTACAATTTTTTCACAGCAAATGCCGTGGTGTACGAGACTGGAGCAGTGACAAGTATCGCGGCTGAGAACCCGGCTGACATTCGCTCGAGTCTAGCGCACCACGCCTTGTGAGGGGACGCGCGACAACACCTGTCCTGACAGGGGTGCGGCGCGCACGCCTGCCTGCGCTCCTGAGGAGGGGGGGAGGGGCGGCCGCTGCCACACGCAGTGAACGCCGAGGTGACGACACGTCTCTGGACCACGTCGCACTGGGATGTGTTGGACGTGCTGCACACCGAAATAAACCGTGCTGCAACGTAGCGAACAATAACAGTAACAAGTCACAGCAGTCACGAAATTAACGGCGGGATAGCGCTAGGCGACGATCAGTTTGGCTTTAGGAAAAGTAAAGGGACGAGAGAGGCAATTCTGACGTTACGGCTAATAATGGAAGCAAGGCTAAAGAAAAATCAAGACACTTTCAAAGGATTTGTCGACCTGGAAAAAGCGTTCGACAATATAAAATGGTGCAAGCTGTTCGAGATTCTGAAAAATGTAGGGGTAAGCTATAGGGAGAGACGGGTCATATACAATATGTACAACAACCAAGAGGGAATAATAAGAGTGGACGATCAAGAACGAAGTGCTCGTATTAAGAAGGGTGTAAGACAAGGCTGTAGCCTTTCGCCCCTACTCTCCAATCTGTACATCGAGGAAGCAATGATGGAAATAAAAGAAAGGTTCAGGAGTGGAATTAAAATACAAGGGGAAAGGATATCAATGATACGATTCGCTGATGACATTGCTATCCTCAGTGAAAGTGAAGAAGAATTAAACGATCTGCTGAAAGTAATGAACAGTCTAATGAGTACACAGTATGGTTCGAGAGTAAATCGGAGAAAGACGAAGGTAATGAGAAGTAGTAGAAATGAGAACAACGAGAAACTTAACATCAGGATTGATGGTCACGAAGTCAATGAAGTTAAGGAATTCTGCTACCTAGGCAGTAACATAACCAATGACGAACGGAGCAAGGAGGACATCAAAAGCAGACTCGCTATGGCAAAAAAGACATTTCTGGCCAAGAGAAATCTACTAATATCAAATACCGGCCTTAGTTTGAGGAAGAAATTTCTGAGGATGTACGTCTGGAGTACAGCATTGTATGGTAGTGAAACATGGACTGTGGGAAAACCGGAACAGAAGAGAATCGAAACATTTGAGATGTGGTGCTATAGACGAATGTTGAAAATTAGGTGGACTGATAAGGTAAGGAATGAGGAGGTTCTACGCAGAATCGGAGAGGAAAGGAATATGTGGAAAACACTGATAAGGAGAAGGGACAGGATGATAGGACATCTGCTAAGACATGAGGGAATGACTTCCATGGTACTAGAGGGAGCTGTAGAGGGCAAAAACTGTAGAGGAAGACAGAGATTGGAATACGTCAAGCAAATAATTGAGGACGTAGGTTGCAAGTGATACTCTGAGATGAAGAGGTTAGCACAGGAGAGGAATTCGTGGCGGGCCGCATCAAACCAGTCAGTAGACTGATGACAAAAAAAAAAAAAAAAAGCACATCAGCTGAAACAAGCCCAAATGAATCTGTGACGCACCAAATACCGACGCTTGCAAATTAGTACATGCATAATATGGTTGGTTCAAATGGCTCTGACCACTATGAGACTTAACTTCTCAGGTCATCAGTCCCATACAACTAACATAAAGACATCACACACATCCACGCCCGAGGCAGGAACCGTAGCGGTCGCGCGGTTCCGGACTGTTGCGCCTAGAACCGCTCGGCCACCCCGGCCGGCACATCCATAATATAATTCTTTACTTTCGTGTAGCTGTACGTTTTTTTTGGCCGTGAGACTTGCGGCTGGTTCGATGTGCGTCTCCACGAAATGCTCTCCTGCGGGAACTTCTTTATCTCGGAGTAGCACTTGCGATCAACATCCTCAGTTATTCGTTGGATATATTCCAATCTCGGTCTTCCTCTACAGTTTTTACCCTCTACAGCTCCTTCAAGTGTCACGGCCTTTATTCGTCGATGTCTTAAGAAATGTCCCCTCATCCTGTCCAAACATTTTGCCAATATTTGCGACCTGTTGCATTTCTCAGCATTCCTACTCTAAACCTTCATTTATCTTACAAGTCCACTCGATTTTCAGAACTTGTTTACGGCACCCCACCAGAAACGCGTACATTCTCTTTTTTCCGATTTATTCCACACTGCATGATTCACTTCCTCAGAAATCTCCTCTTCAAATGAAGGTCAGTGTTGGATAGCAGTAGACTTCTTTCTTCGTGTGAGTCTGCTTCCGCCGTCTGTCAGTTTGCTTCTAATGTAGCGAAACTGATTTACTTTGTCTACTTTGTTGCCTGTCCCATCTCACTCCTCCCAGTTTTCATATTAACTTTATCGCCAATCTCACAACTGATACACCTTATTTCTTTCGTATTTTTTCTGTTTTCCTTTCAACCCACACTGTGTGGTTAGCAGAGCGTTCATTCCATTTAACATGTCTTGCAACTGAGACTTCCTGGCAGATTAAAACTGTGTGCCCGACCGAGACTCGAACTCGGGACCTTTGCCTTTCGCGAGCAAGTGCTCTACCATCTGAGCTACCGAAGCACGACTCACGCCCGGTACTCACAGCTTTACTTCTGCCAGTATCTCGTCTCCTACCTTCCAAACTTTACAGAAGCTCTGCTGCGAACCTTGCAGAACTAGCACTCCTGAAAGAAAGGATACTGCGGAGACATGGCTTAGCCACAACCTGGGGGATGTTTCCAGAATGAGATGTCTTGCGATTCTTTCTATCGCTGAGGATAGCAATGTCATTTGCGAATCTTGTTATAGGCATCATTTCATCCTGAATTTTAATCACAGTCCTGAATCTCTCTTTCACTGCTGCCATTATGTGTACCCTGAACAATAAGACTACACAATACATCCCTGTCCTATCACCTTTGCCGGCCGCGGTGGCCGTGCGGTTCTGGCGCTGCAGTCCGGAACCGCGGGGCTGCTACGATCGCAGGTTCGAATCCTACCTCGGGCATGGGTGTGTGTGATGTCCTTAGGTTAGTTAGGTTTAAGTAGTTCTAAGTTCTAGGGGACTTGTGACCTAAGGTGTTGAGTCCCATAGTGCTCAGATCCATCTTTCTTATCACCTTTATAATTGGAGCACTTCGTGTATGGTCTCATTCTCTCCCTCTTGGTCCTCACACATACTGTATACTACCCACCTCTTCTCATAGTTTAGACGCAGTATTCAGTAGTCCGGGCAGACTCCCTGTAGACGTCCGTCGCCCGCCTCCTGTTGCTGCTGCTTGCCTGTGCGCTTATTCCCTCTCACTGTGCTGCCATCGTCTCAGACACAACACTTACAAGTGTCTCGTCCACGAGTCGTTCCCCACGTACCGTTTTGAGATGGTGCTGACCTCAGGACAGGACTGCTGATTCTATGCTGTGTGATCGGTGTAAACAGTGAAATTAGATTCTGTTATCCCACCCGGCAAATGTCAGACGTGACGCTGTGCTGTGGCATTAGCCGACAGGCAGTCGTCACGTATGCAGAGCGACATCTTTTAACACCGCATTGCATCAGCTTTGAGCAGGTTGTTCTGGCGACTTTGGGACATTAGATCACTCGCAGCAAGGACAACAGATCGTGGTAGACCTCGCACAGGTCACGTGTCACATATAGTGGGGGAGGGGGGTCGTGGGGGTGGTGAAGGTTGCGACGACCAGAAGATGGTCCTGCAAAATGTGTGTGAATAACTGGAGTTGTTGAGGGAGCTATGCACGCACTTGGATGGTCAGTTCTGTGTAGAGAGCTACTTGATCCGTATCACTTACAGCATGTGCGAGCTCTCGACTCATGAGACCAGTGTGCTAGATTGGAGTTCTCCCACTCGATGCTAAGACCGTGCACTGAAGATCGAAAGTTCACAACTTGCATTTTATTTCCGCATGAGGAGAGGTTTACGTACAGGTGAGACAATAAATAACCACAATAGCCGAGTTTGGGCAGGTGTAAATCCTCGAGTGCCAATGGGAGCAGAGCAGCAAGTGCGCTCTATTACAAAGACGCCCCGGGCCAGACACGTCGCCGCACAAGTTAACAGGTGCTGCTTGTAAGCAGTTTCTGCGCCCCCGTTTTTCAAGCCTCGTACGGCAGAAGACAATACGGGCAGGGGGAGGGGGGAGGGGCCCAGCAGCGTGGCCTCCCTCTCCAGCAGAGCTCTGGCCGCGTGGGCGTTCCAGCTGAGGCTCTGCTGCACGCCGAACTGGAAGCTGAGTCCCCAGCACGTGAACAGACCTGACAGGAGCCTGGCTGTAGCCCGACCACTTAGGCTTACTTAAGTTTCGCTGTTATTATGTACACATAATAATTCGGTATGGCAGCAGTTGCAAGTTATTTGGAACAAAACGATTTCAGAAAGTACGCAACTAATGGCCAAAATGGTAATTTATTGTACTGTCTTTGTCGAGACTTAGGTAAAATAACTGTAATTACTAAGTTCACCTTTGATTGGTTACCTGGGATAATGGTTCATAACTATTCATTAGCCGAAAGTAAGGTTGACTATTATTCTTATTCCAATGGAAAATCAAATAATAAATCAAAACAGTCGCCAAACCTAGTGCACATAATCTGTTTCTGAATTAATCAACTATAATTACAATTATGTACACAGAACAGTCTGCCCTACTCATTCTGAAGGTGTCAGTCACTACACGTATAGAGAAAATCTTTGTCCTTGTGAAATAGTAAAATTGAGTTAGGTGAAAACTTTGAAGCATTTACTTCAAAAATGGCTCTGAGCACTATGGGACTCAACCTCTGAGGCCATCAGTCCCCTAGAACTACTTAAACCTAAATAACCTAAGGACAACACACACATCCATGCCCGAGGCAGGATTCGAACCTGCGACCGTAGCGATCTCGCGGTTCCAGACTGTAGCGCCTAGAACCGCGCGGCAACTCCGGCCGGCTGCATTTACTTCGTCTCGTTTTATGTGGAGATTAGTAGATCGATAATCGAATGAGTAATTGGCGTATACAACATGATAATGAACTGTGTAACCTCGTTTCCACTGTAACTGCCAAATACTCTAATACAGTTTTCAGATATCTGAATATCATTAAGAACATTGTTTTAATGTAATAATATGGCGTATAAATAGACAATGAAACACTTTTTCGATGCTGCAGTGCAGTAGCTAAGAGATATACATAAACAAAGCCAAAAATTCATTAATATTCTTAAATAAAAGAAAAAATTAATGAATTTTGCCAGATTACGTTCTTTTAAACGGTTCTTGTTAACATTAAACTTAAATTTCAATTATTAGTCCTATTCATCATCTTTGAAGAGAAAACTCTGATTACTTAGAAACAATCTCAACTTTAAATCATAGAAAGCTCTCAGACCTAGAAGTACACTACGGCCATTAAAATTGCTACACCAAGAAGAAATGCAGATGATAAACGGGTATTCATTGGACAAATATAATAGAACCCACATGTGATTGCATTTTCACGCAACTTGGGTGCATAGATCCTGAGAAATCAGTACCCAGAACAACCACCTCTGGCCGTAATAACGGCCTTGATACGCCTGGGCATTGAGTCAAACAGAGCTTGGATGGCGTGTACAGGTACAGCTGCCCATGCAGCTTCAACACGATACCACAGTTCATTGAAAGTAGTGACTGGTGTATTGTGATGAGTCAGTTGCTCGGCCACCATTGACCAGACGTTTTCAATTGGTGAGAGAACTGGAGAATGTGCTGGCCAGGTTAGCAGTCGAACATTTTCTGTATCCAGAAAAGCCCGTACAGAACCTGCAACATTCGGTCGTGCATTATCCTGCTCAAATGTAGGGTGTCGCAGGGATCGAAAGAAGGTTACAGCTACGGGTCGTAACACATCTGAAATGTAACGTCCACTGTTCAAAGTGCCGTCAATGCCAACTAGAGGTGACCGAGACGTGTAACCAATGGCACTCCATACCATCACGCCGGGTGATACGTCAGTATGGCGATGACGAATACACGCTTCCAATGTGCGTTCACCGCGATGTCGCCAAACACGGATGCGACCATCGTGATGCTGAAAAGAGAACCTCGATTCATCTGAAAAAATAACGTTTTGACATCCGAGTACCCACGTTCGTCGTTTACACCATCGCAGACGCTCCTGTCTGTGATGCAGCGTCAAGGGTAACTGCAGTCGTGGTCTCCGAGCTGATAGTCCATGCTGCTGCAAACGTCGTCGAACTGTTCGTGTTTTTGCAAACGTCCCCATCTGTTGACTCAGGGATCGAGACGTGGCTGCACGATCAGTTACAGCCATGTGTGTAAGATGGCTGTCATCTCGACTGCTAGTGATACGAGGCCGTTGGGATCCACCACGGCGTTCCGTATTACCCTCCTGAACCCACCGATTCCATATTCTGCTAACAGTCAATGGATCTCGACCAACGTGAGCAGCAATGTCGCGATATGATAAACCGCAATCGCGATAGGCTACAATCCAATCTTTATCAAAGTCGGAAACGTGATGGTACGAATTTCTCCTCCTTACACGAAGCATCGCAACAACGTTTCACCAGGCAACGCCGGTCAGCTGCTGTTTGTGTATGAGAAATCGGTTGGAAACTTTCCTCATGTCAGCACGTTGTAGGTGTCGCCGCCGGTGCCAACCTTGTGTGAATGCTCTGAAAAGCCAATCATTTGCATATCACAGCATCTTCTTGTTGTCGGTTAAATTTCGCGTCTGTAGCACGTGATCTTCGTGGTGTAGCAATTTTAATGGTCAGTAGTGTATAAGGATGATATTAATGGCTCATCAACCACAAAAATCATCATTAGACTCGGAATGCAGAACGATATACCTTGGATCGAGATGCAGGTAGTAATCAATTGGAAAAAAGCTCAGTCTGTGTATTCACATTTCGTACAGAATTCATACAGTTCAGACCATCGCTGTGTGGATGTGGTCAGTTGCTACTTGCCAGCTGTAGCCAGCCGCCACCTCCTGATGATGTCGAGCAGCTGTCCGGAGGAAACATTCTGCAGCACACAGAACGTGGTGTGGTGGCAGACCTGACGTCCATACGTCAGTCAGTGGCGCGTCATCTTCCAGCTGGACCACGCTTCCCTCGTTACTCCTATCAGCCCTCACGCCTGTTCCTCACCTCCTTTGCTGTGACGCACTGGAGCAGCTCCGGTTACCGAATAGTAATCTGGCACAAAGTCTTCTGTTCTGTAAGGGAACAATGAAGTGTGCAGGGTAAGTGTACTTTACTTCCATTCTGACACCATCAGTGACCACACAAGGATCCAACTGCACGATACCCCATTCCTAAGTTACCACATAGCTATTCTCGATCATCATCGAGTTCCTCACCTCCATTACTCCTGTGTACAGTAATCTAAAACAGCGTTTCGAAATATCTGAGCGAACAGTGAACAATATAGATATAGCGAAATCCTCTTGATTTACTACAGCATCAGCAGCATATAATAAAGCAGGATTACAACCCATTCTTTAGTTATAAATTACCGTTCTTCAACCCTCACGTGTGTTTCTCAGCTCCCTTGCTGTGACATGCAAGGCAAACTGCAGGTATGAGGCAGGAGGGGACAGTAACCTAAAGTAATCTCTGGTGGTTACTAACGGCACTTTGGAGTGTGTTGCATTATAAGGCTAACCTTCCCTTTGTTTTTACAACATTATTGGGACATGGTATTCCAGGAGGACAATGCATAATTTCTCGCTTACGTTGTCATTCAACTCTGCCACTCAGCGTGGACATGTTGAAAGTGGCTGTCTCAGTGCAGGTGTGTGACTGGCAGTCAAACAGGAAGAGTTTATATGCCATAGTGAGACGTTTATGTTCATTAGAAAAAGTGGAAATTATTTTAGAACATACAGAAGAATGCTGAAGATAAAATGGCTAGATCAAACAGCGAATGAGGTGGTACTACACAGAACTGGGGACAAGAGGAATTTGTGGCACAACTTGACTAGAAGAAGGGAACGGTTGGTAGGACATGTTCTGAGGCATGAAGGGATCACCAATTTAGTATTGGAGGGCAGTGTGGAGGGTAAAAATCGTAGAGGGAGACCAAGAGATGAATACACTAAGCAGATTCAGAAGGATGTAGGTTGCAGTATGAAGATTGCACAGGACAGAGTAGCATGGAGAACTGTATCAAACCAGTCTGAGCACTGAAGACCACAACAACAACAACATTTTAAAACAAAATTCCTTGTAACACATTAACTATCATGTGGGCTGTATGCCATTGCCAACGAAACTTTGGATATTATATAAGAGAGGAGCGTGTGAGGGCGTTTGGGAGCAGCGCTGTGTTGTCTTGCTGGAAGTCTACGTCTGACTCATCTCGTCGTGTAGGCAGCATCACGGGTTGGTTTTGTGCCACGCACTGCAGCATTCCTCAAAGACTAGTGACGGTGCACCCAACTGGTTTCAACAACTGTCTTGCTAATCAATTCTTTATCGATTGACTCAGTTTTTCAGTTGAATGGAACAACCGGATGGAACTAGCCTTTGTGGCGATGTCAGTAATACCTCCTGGTAATGTGTTTTAGGGATGTGGGCTAAAAAGAGCGCTGGATGTGTTGTGGGAATACTGAAGAACGTGGCATCACTAATTACCATTCGGCTTCTGTTTCCAAAACATTAATGTAAACTAATCTGCCAGCTGTGTGAGGAGCAGTAGTCTAAAATAAGTTTTGACCTTGTTGAAGAATCATTGAAGTGAGAATGATTAATAAGGCCTCTTCAGATTCCATTTGTAGAGAATCATCAGGTCTCTCTCTCTTACAACTGAAGAAATCCCCATTTCTTACTTATGCTAATATTGAGCTCAGCCATCCTTCTCTTACAACTGAAGAAATCCACATTTCTTGCTTGTGCTGTTATTCACCTCAGCCATTTCTTAACTCTCTTAGCTTCCCTACAGTTTCATACATGACCATGCCCTGACATTATGTTGCAAGGAATGTCGCCTAAAAAGCGCTCTGTTTGCACTGAGGAGAAACTGATTGTGAGTGCACGAATAACGCCAATTCAGCTAACATTCCGAGAACGTTAGTGGGAACTGGTCTTCCAGTTGGCCATTTTTCCTCAGTTCGGGGCAAGATGCGGGAATTTTTAAGTGAGTGCCCAAATAACGCCCATTCAGGGTCTGTTCCTGCACCGTCACCGCGATACGACGTTCCAGCGGGACAACGCTACGCTACTTGCTGGCGTCCAAACGAGTCCCACCCTCCCTCTTTCTCCTGTGATTTCTTCTCAACATCGAACAAACACAAATGAACGAAATTAGCGACTAGCACAAAGGACGTCAATTACGAATGGATAAGAAATAGGAAAATCGTATAAACAATTTATTTGAAATTTTCGATGTATGTGTCTTCTTTCAGACAGTTATTAAGTGAACTGGCGAGTCAGATAGTCAGTCTCATGCGACTCTGAGCGAGGTGTGTTGGCGGCAAAGCCGACGTGTCGCCCGCCGGCAGTAACGACACTGACGCAGACGGCACCCCCCCCCCTCCCCCCGTTCGCCGACTGACCGCTGTTCAGCACGCTGTCGCAAGTTTCATCTGTAGCCCGGAGTAACCGTCTAGGTAAACCTGAGATGGAGGGACGATATAAAACAACCTGCGAGGAAAACAGCTATCACGGTGAGTCGAAAAAATGGAAGCAAACTTAATTAACCCGTGAAAGAAATGGCTTACAAAAGACTCGTTAGGAAAAAAATTTCCGCGAACAGATCCAAAACGAGTTCGAAACTATGAAGAAAATCGTATAGACTCCTACAGTCTACACACACCAGCTGCGAAGGTGGGTACAACGAGAAAACTGTCGGCCGTGTTTTTGGGAGACTGTGAGTGGGATGTACAACTGGGTGAGTTCGCAAGGTGGAATGTAGTCGGCTATTATCTGCAGGCCGGCCGGAGTGGTCGAGCGGTTCTAGCACTACAGTCTGGAACCGCGTGACCGCTACGGTCGCAGGTTCGAATCGTGCCTCGGGCATGGATGTGTGTGATGTCCTTAGGTTAGTTAGGTTTAAGTAGTTCTAAGTTCTAGGGGACTTATGACCTCAGCAGTTGAGTCCCATAGTGCTCAGAGCCATATTATCTGCAACAAGAAATGGATTTCACAAGTCCCACTAAAGGAAGAATTGCATTGAGTTTTAACAGCGTAAAGCTAACTCCATACTTGTATGGCTTCATATTTTAATAGCGTAGTATGAATGACTCTGCTGGAAAGCCGTGTCTACGTCCAACCATCGGCAGAACTAATGGAAGAAAATTCACATAATCCGATATCTTGGAAGAAACGAAACCAGTCCAATCTAGTGTCTTTTGTTTCATTTCAGAGAGACGGCATCGATTCTAATTTGTCTGCATGGATATTTACCACTGCAGTTCATCGCAAGCGAAAAGCTTTGAAAATCTTTCCACATTTCTATAGTATTTATGTTGTTGTTGTTGTTGTTGTTGTGGTCTTCAGTCCTGAGACTGGTTTGATGCAGCTCTCCATGCTACTCTATCCTGTGCAAGCTTTTTCATCTCCCAGTACCTACTGCAACCTACATCCTTCTGAATCTGCTTAGTGTATTCATCTCTTGGTCTCCTCCTACGATTTTTACCCTCCACACTGCCCTCCAGTACTAAAGTGGTGATCCCTTGATGCCTCAGAATATGTCCTACCAGCCGATCCCTTCTTCTGGTCAAGTTGTGCCACAAACTTCTCTTCTCCCCAATCCTATTCAATACCTCCTCTAGTGATGTAATCTACCCATCTAATCTTCAGCATTCTTCTGTAGCACCACATTTCGAAAGCTTCTATTCTCTTCTTGTCCAAACTATTTATCATCCATGTTTCACTTCCATACATGGCTACACTCCATACAAATACTTTCAGAAACGACTTCCTGACACTTAAATCTATACTCGCTGTTAACAAATTTCTCTCCTTCAGAAACGCTTTCCTTGCCATTGCCAGTCTACATTTTATATCCTCTCTACTTCGACCATCATCAGTTATTTTGCTCCCCAAATAGCAAAACTCCTTTACTACTTTAAGTGTCTGATTTCCTAATCCAACTCCCTCAGCATCACCCGACTTAATTCGACTACATTCCATTATTCTCGTTTTGCTTTTGTTGATGTTCATCTTGTATCCTCCATTCAAGACACTGTCCATTCCGTTAACCTGCTCTTCCAGGTCCTTCGCTGTCTCTAATAGAATTACAATGTCATCGGGAAACCTCAAAGTTTTTATTTCTTCTCCATGGATTTTAATACCTACTCAGAATTTTTCTTTTGTTTCCTATACTGCTTGCTCAATATACAGATTGAATAACATCTGGGAGAGACTACAACCCTGTCTCACTCCCTTCCCAACCACTACTTCCCTTTCATGTCCCTCGACTCTTATAACTACCATCTGGTTTCTGTACAAATTGTAAATACCCTTTCGCTCCCTGTATTTTACCCCTACCACCTTCCGAATTTGAAAGAGAGTATTCCAGTCAACGTTGTCAAAAGCTTTTGCTAAGTCTACAAATGCTAGAAACATAGGTTTGCCTTTCCTTAATCTATTTTCTAAGATAAGTCATAGGGTCAGTATTGCCTCACGTGTTCCAATATTTCTACGGAATCCAAACTGATCTTCCCCGAGGTCGGCTTCTACCAGCTTTTCCATTCGTCTGTAAAGAATTCGTGTTAGTATTTTGCAGCTGTGGCATACTAAACTGATAATTCTGTAATTTTCACATCTCTCAACACCTGCTTTCTTTGCGATTAGAATTATTATATTCTTCTTGAAGTCTGAGGGTATTTTGCCTGTCACATACATCTTGCTCACCAGATGGTAGAGTTTTGTCAGGACTGGCTCTCCCAAGGCTGTCAGTAGTTCTAATGGAATGTTGTCTTCTCCCGGGGCCTTATTTCGAGTTAGGTCTTTCAGTGCTCTGTCAAACCTTTCACGCAGTATCATATTTCCTATTTCATCTCCATCTACATTCTCTTCCGTTTCTATAATATTGTCCTCAAGAACATCGCCCTTGTATACACCCTCTACATACTCCTTCCACCTTTCTGCTTTCCCTTCTTTGTTTAGAACTGGGTTTCCATCTCAGCTCTTGACATTCATGCAAGTGGTTCTCTTTTCTCCAAATGTCTTTATTTTTCCTGTAGGCAGTATCTATCTTACCCCTAGTGATATGTGCCTCTACATCGTTACATTTGTCCTCTAGCCATCCCTGCTTAGACATTTTGCACTTCCTGTCGATCTCATTTTTGAGACGTTTGTATTCCTCTTTGTCTGCTTCATTTACTGCATTTTTATATTTTCTACTTTCATCAGTTAAATTCAATATCTCTTCTGTTAACCAAGGATTTCTGTTAGCCCTCGTCTTTTTACCTACTTGATCCTCTGCTACCTTGACTATTTCGTCTCTCAAAGCTACCCATTCTTCTTCTACTGTATTTCTTTCCTCCATTCTTATCAATCGTTCCCTAATGCTCTCCCTGAAGCTCTCTACAGCCTCTGGTTCTTTCAGTTTATCCAGGTCCCATCTCCTCATATTCACACCTTTTTGCAATTTGCTCAGTTTTAATCTAAAGTTCATAACCAATAGATTGTGGTCAGATTCCACATCTGCCCCTGGAAATGTCTTACAATTTAAAACCTGTTTCCTGAGTCACTGTCTTACCATTATATAATCTATCTGATACCTTCTAGTATCTCCAGGCTTCTTCCATGTATACATCCTTCTTTCACGATTCTTGAACCAAGTGTTAGCTATGGTTAAGTTATGCTCTTACTTACACAATAACATACTTACATAGTAATATACTCACATAATAATATACTTATATAATAATGCTTATATGCAAAGAATGTGTGGCTTATCGTGGAGAAAGTGAGGCCCCGTACTCGATGACAGATATCGCCGACGGCCGAAACCAGAATCACTGAAAATTTTTAAATTTTAAGTTCGTGGCGTTTGTTCCTTCTGATATCTCCTACAGGACAACACCGTTTTGATCCATCAACCACTATGAATTAAGTCACAAATGAATTACAGACACTGGCTGCGAGTCGGCATTGATTTCAGTCAATGGAGAAAGTTGAAAATATGTGCCAGACTGGAGTCGAACCCAGGTCTATTGCTTACCAGCCTGGCGCTCCGACCAGTACGCCATCCGGACACAGCGGACCGCCCTGGCCACGCCCCCCGCCACGCCCAAACACTCGACCCGTCCGCGCGCTGCCGGCGGACTGCCCGCTGCCCGTTACGCTCATTACTCGCGCCATTCCGTCCTGTCACACTTGTTAGTAAGACTTTTAATTTGTTTGTCGGAATTTTACTTTGTTTCTTGGTATTTTCGCCGTTCTTTTCGTCGTATTAAACATTGACAAGATACTACTTGGCCCCGAGGAACACACTTCGTTATTATATGTAGTTTTAATAGTTTTTAATACGCACTGCGTGGCATAGGTACTAATGCACTGTTCATGCACGCGCTATACAGGATGGACCATTGATCGTGACCGGGCCAAATATCTCACGAAATAAGCACCAAACAAAAAAACTACAAAGAACGAAACTCGTCTACCTTGAAGGGGGAAACCAGATGGCGCTATGGTTGGCCCCCTAGATGGCGCTGCCATAGGTCAAACGGATATCAACTGGGTTTTTTTAAAATAGGAACCCCCATTTTTATTACATATTCGTGTACTACGTAAAGAAATATGAATGTTTTAGTTGGACCACTTTTTTCGCTTTGTGATAGATGGCGCTATAATAGTCACAAACATATGGCTCACAATTTTAGACGAACAGCTGGTAACAGGTAGGTTTTTTAAATTAAAATACAGAATGTAGGTACGTTTGAACATTTTATTTCCGTTGTTCCAATTTGATACATGTACCTTTGTGAACATATCATATCTGAGAACGCATGCTGCTACAGCGTGATTACCTGTAAATACCACATTAATGCAATAAATGCTCAAAATGATGTCCGTGAACCTCAATGCATTTGCCAATACGTGTAACGACATTCCTCTCAACAGCGATTAGTACGCCTTCCGTAATGTTCGCACATGCACTGACAATGCGCTGATGCATGTTGTCAGGCGTTGACGGTGAATCACTATAGCAAATACCCTTCAACTTTCCCCACAGAAAGAAATCCGGGGACGTCAGATCCGATGAAGGTGCTTCGATGACCATGAAAGGGTACAGTACCGCCCAACATTGAATATAGGTACGAAATTCTTGTCAGAACAACACATTTTTTGTGTAAAAGTAACTCAATTTCAATTAATACAGCGTAGCCGGACACCAGTGTGGGAAAGAATGACAATTTATTTATTTGATTGATCACATGTGCACTCCCTCAAAATAAATCCCTACATCCAGTTTGGTGAGATCTGTGAAAGGAATGAATGTATGGTCGTCTGCTAACCACAGATAGTGAATCGGAATATATGATCATCTTTGAGTCGATCCTTTGGCTACCTTTGGTGAGACCAAAGAGATGGAAGTTACCAGAGCTTTGAGCGTCTGAAATGTGGCTGACCAATAAGGTAGCAAGGTGCTTCTCCCACTTCGAGAGAGGTGCGAGAGAATCAGAATACGGCCATGTTTCAGCACTCTGCCGCTGAACCTTCGGCTGTAAAGACCTGTTTTTTTTGTTGTGCTCCGTGATGAAAGAGTGGAGGCATGGTATGGATGTGGAATATTTAAGAGTAGTTAGAATTAATAATTTCTCTTTCACAGGACCTTTTGTGGGGAAAATTACAAAGTGAGGCAGGTAATTTTAAGGGGATTGTAGTAAACCAACGGTCACAAAGAGCCCACGTGTAGTTATAAGTTGAGATACTTCCGTGAGCTTAAGCTGAAATATTTAAGAATTAATAGCGTGTGTACAATAAGCTGAAATAGAATTAATAGCGTGTGTACAATAAGCTGAAATATTTAAGAAATAGCGTGTGTATCATAAGTTGAAGTATTTAAGAAATATCATTCCGTGTGACGCTGAATTTAAACTCTGAGAGAGAATCAAGGTGAGTCGGCCGTTTTTCCAGCAACACCACTTGGCTTGCATTGCACAGGAAGACGTGCGTTTATCTCCAGAGTTCACAGTAGGAAAGTAGAATTACAAAGTGGGGCAGTGTCGTGTGAAACTGGGATAAATATTGATTGAAGTGGGAAAGCGGAAAGTGATGAAGTTGTAACCGTTCTTTGTGTAATATTTCATATTGTTGTGTTGTGTATGTCTTGTAATTTGGGTATGTGTGTTTTGCATGGGAGTAGCAAGGTAGTTTCGAAAGATTTGTGGGTATGCCTGTTCCTTCTGTATCGCTCGATCTGGAGGAAAGTTTCGTGAGGATTATTGTGAGAGGCGAAGTGTGAGGTATAATAAAAGATCCACCATCCGATCCAGGGAGTGCACTGTTGCGGTAAATAGATTACGAGACCATAGTATAGAGATTCACTAACGTAAAGCCATGCCCACTGGGCGGAGTTTCTCATGTGATTTTGTTGTAGGTTGTAGAATTTGTGTGTTTAGGAATAAATCAAATAGTGAAAAGAAAGAGATTGGTGGCCTTTTTCATTAAATTGTATGTTATCGTAATGTCCCGAATTTATATAAAAGCCGTTAAATCAAAGACAAAAGGTAAATGTGGTATTGCCAGTGCGTAGTGTACAGTCAGAGTTCTATAAATCACTGATAGTCAGATGCGTGTTTCCGTTGCGTATTATTCATACAGGAGGATAATTTGTAACTAAATAGTAAGATACGAGAATTCATGTTGCTCGATAAATTAAGGAAGATTCCACTCGCTTGGCAAACCACTCATCTTGCAGGCCTGACTGCTTGATGCCACAGTATGAGAAAGGCAAGTGGGTGCCTCTCATAATTTCGACCCTGCCAGGATTCCGTTTTTTTGCCACGATAATTTTGTTACCAGGATATTTAATTTGTTGCCAGGATTCCGTTTTTTGCCACGATAATTTTGTTACCAGGATATTTAATTTGTTGCCAGGATTCCGTTTTTTGCCACGATAATTTTGTTACCAGGATATTTAATTTGTTGCCAGGATTCCGTTTTTTTTTGCCACGATAATTTTGTTACCAGGATATTTAATTTGTTGCCAGGATTCCGTTTTTTTTTGCCACGATAATTTTGTTACCAGGATATTTAATTTGTTGCCAGGATTCCGTTTTTTGCCACGATAATTTTGTTACCAGGATATTTAATTTGTTGCCAGGATTCCTTTGCCAGGATCGTTTTTGTTAGGATATTTTGTTGTTAGGGTTTGCTGTTAAGATTTTTTTTATGGAATGTATTGTGATAGCGCTAAGAAGTAAAATTTTTTCTGTTTGCAAATTCTTTCTGGATTGGTGAGGATCTGTTATTTTATTTTATGTAATTAATTGCTATATCGCACAAGGCTGGAAGATCGTTTCATAATTTTTTTTGCGTAATGTCCGTAGTAACTAGGTCGCAGTCGAAAAGTGTAGCCACCATGGAGAATAGCGATTCTGGGGTGGACGTAGCAGTGCAGCAGGAAGTAGCTGTTGACCATGGGTTAATGAGCGAGAAAGACAAACGCTCCGAACGGGCTGTATTGTTCAGTGGACCGCTGCAAGGGGAACCTTTATGCGGTGGGCTTTGTCCACAAACGCGGGCTTTTCCCGACGACGCGGGCGAGCCGAGACTAGGCCAGGTGCGCGGTGAAAGTGCAGCTACCCTTAGCGAAGCTACCGTTTCTCAGGCGAACGAGGTGAGCGCGTCGAAAGTAGGAAATAACGATGTGATACTGCAGTTTTTACAAGCGATGAGTAGGGAGACTAAGGAAAGATTTGAAGCAACTAACGAAAGATTAGAAGCAATCAATAGAGATAATAAGGAGAGAGATAGGGAGAATAAGGAGAGAGATAGGGAGGCTAAGGAGAGATTGGAAGCAATGGATAGGGAGACTAAGGAGAGATTGGAAGCAAATAAGGAAAGATTGGAGGCAATTGATAAGGGAAATAAAGAGGCAATGAGGAAGCTACACACAGTTATCGATGAGCGTCTGTCCGCAGTTAATAATCGGTTAGATGAGGGGGAGAAGAATCTGGATGCGGTGCAGCAAGAATGTGATGCTGTGAAAGAAAAAGCCAATAATTTGGAGGTACGAATAAGTGCAATAGAAAGCGATATTACAGAACATAGGGGCGTGTGGCCGGATGAGCGAATCAAAGAGATAGTGGGGGACTTACTGGCAGATAAACAAGGGGCATTAGACAGCGTGGAAGCTCAAGTCACACGGCAGGAAATGGCGCTAAATAAACACAGGGATGAAGTTGCGGAGGTAGTGGTCAGAATGAATACGATTAGCGCAGATGTAGAAAAGATCAGTATAAGAGGCGAAACAGGCTCTGACAGTACGCAGCGAAAGGTTTATGCCGACCAGGAGGAGATACAATCACTATTACAGTTTAAAGAGGCACAATTGGAAACAAATAGGAAACATAGGGAAGAACTAGCACAGTTGCAATTAGCGTGCAGTAGCGAAGGTGACACACCACCAGGTGGATTGCAGAGGGAGAGTGAGATAAACTCAAAAAGCGAAAATAGGCAGAAAGAGCAAGACGAATTCAGAGAGTCAGAAGAACGGTTGTGTCGGATAAAACAGGTGGCAAACCCAACTGGGTATAGCCCAAGGTCGGAAAACATAAATGCGGAAGAAGAATGTAGGAGACACTTCGTGTCGGTACAAACGTACACTTGTTTTCCGGATCCTGATAATTACCAACATCCATGCCTGTGGCTGTCTCAATTTCAAGATTCATTACCTTCATCGTGGGGACCGCTCCTAAAAATGAAGTTTGTGTGTAACCATTTGAGGGACGAGGCTAGAGCGAAAATGCAGGAAGTTATTAAAGACTGTAGTAGCTACAAGATGTTTTGTGACAAATTTTTAAATGAATTCTGGTCGAAAAGTAAGCAGGACCAGGTTAAGCAAAGCATATTGATGATGCCAAATTGTAACGAAGGTGGTATAAGAGATCCAGTGTCGTGCTATCAGAAAATCCTGAGAGGAAATAGGTATTTGGATGTGACATACGAACCTGGGGAGCTCATTAGGATCTGTAGAGCGAAGTTGCCAGTGAAATTGCGCAGAGATATAGTGATAGCAGGCAGAGGCTTAGACGATTCTGCGTCATTTCAGCACTTGTTACAAGAATTGGGTAATGAGAGCAATATCGTGAACGGAGACACGACTCATAGGTCAGACAGAGTCGAGGATAGGAACGGCAGAAACTATCAGAATGACAGGAGAGCATGGAATCCTGGTATTTCTTTCTTGTCATAATAGATTGATGGATAGGAGAAACAAATCCAACATATCAGCCCTTAGCATCTTGCCTTAAAACACATGCAGCTGGCGCTGAAAATTGTCTATGTAGCGGACATACTCTACTGATATGTAGGAGTGCAAATACCATACTTCTGATCAGAGAATAAAACACCAGTAATGGAATCTGTTAGGCTGGTCTCTCAGAGCAAAATTTGCGAATTTTTATTTCGAACAGTAATGTAAAAAGGACTGTTTCCTCAAAGAAACCAGTTGCAAAAAATGTTACGTAATAATGCCAATAAGTCCAGTTTAATTAGTGCGATTGGACTATTGCAGGTACTTAACACGTAATGCAAAGAGTCAACATTGTGATCGAAGTTTTTAAATTAGATGCCATCTGATCTATAGTATGTCATAGTCGTGGTGACAGTTATAATGAGGTGCTGTGTATGGTTGTTCGGATTCTGGTGTTAGTGAAAGAGGCTACTAGCACCAAAGTTTCTAACACTTGGGCTGTCCCATTTCTCCCAGCTTGTATATTCTCTGCATACATTTAATTTTCATGTAAGCTTAGATTCCTAACTAGCAAATTCTTTATAGTGGACCATTCAGAGCGAGGCGGATTGTCCATGAAAATGCTGTACTGATTGAGACGATCAAGGGAAAAACAATCGCGTGGGCTTCATCACATTTCAAACATCAAATTGTGGAAAAGTTAAGGATAGATCCAAAGTAGGCAATTTATGGTAGATAGTCAGTGTATTTATTTGTGGTGTGTAACGTTGTGCAGAGTCAAATCGAACATAAGAATTTTCAGGCGGGATGTCAGGAAGTATGACGGAATAGACTGGTCAGATGAGTCATGAACAGGAGTCGACAGAGTGGTGTATGTACGTATTTTTTGTCATATGAATAAGGATCAAGCAGAAACGACGTGATGATTTATGAGTGAATAAAGATGGTAGATAGAGAAGCGACGTGATAAATAGTAGTGGATAAAGGTGATGGGTAAGGGAAGAAGCGACGTGAAGCAGTGTGATTAATAAATAGAGATTCGACGTGATGAAACAGTGGTAAATAAAGGTGAGTAGAACTGAATAATGTGGAGATGTCTTAGATGTATGTTACAGAGAGACCTGTGTATGCTGCAATAGAGATTGATGCGAATGGCGAAGGAAGACCAGGAAATGATGGAGTAATGGACGGACGGAGAGCCGAAATACAAATGAAGAGATGAGGACAACTGCACAATGTGAAAGGACATAAAGGGAGTATGAGATCCAGATGGTGAACGTTGTGGAACACTGACGTAAGATGTAATATAAGTGTAAGATCTAATTCTTAGCATAACATTTGCGATTGGGCAAAAAAATATTTTTTGTTGTTGTTGAAGCCTGGTACCAGTATAACCAATCAAAACGGTACCAAGAATGTGTACAGTTATTTTGCAGGTTGATTAATTTGTGTATTTTTTGTTCTTAGATGAAATGTCGCAATTCTAAGTTGGTGTTTAGCAGAATGATTAATGGGTAAAGCGAATGCGGAGGTAAGCCGATGGAGAGAGGTGCCAGAGTGAAAGGACGAATTCGGAGACTGGAATGCTATCTCTGAAACAGCTTCATGTGTTATGTGGTTGAGTATAAGGGAGCTAAGGTATGGTATGTTGTCGTGAGTGTGGTGGTGTTAAGGTTAGCCGACTTCTAGACCTATTCTGTTAGTGTATCTATGGATTGAATGAGAGGGAAAATGTGATGTCTGGTGAGTGAGAGTCGTAGAGTAGTGTGATCAATGCGCACACTCCTGTAAAGGGGATGCTACCGTTCTGTAACTACAACATTATTATGTATTGTTTGATTGGGATGAACCTCGATGGCAGGTCAGGATCTGACATTATGTGGATGGTTCATACATGTCCTAGAAATGTTGTTATATATAATAAAAAGGTAAAATATATAGAAAGATACTAATTTCAGTCTGTCACAAGGACAAAGGTGCATTGTATGTTGTAGATTTAGAGTCATCAGTTTCTAAAATGTTTGTTGTGTTAGGATGTTAAAGTAGTTTACTATTTAATAACATGTGGTAGGTAATTGTGAGCTATGTAGATTATTCTTATTTTTTGTTAGAACACTTTCAAGGGGTATTAATTTCAGTGTGTCACAAGCACAAAAGTTCATTGTATATTGTAGTTCTAGGATAAAGTTTCTAATAGTTTCACTGTGATAGGATGTTAGAGTAGCCTACTATTTGATATTGTAATTATAAGCTGTATAGATTGTTTATTATTCCTTTTGTTTTTTTTTACACTTTCATGTTTTGTATGAGGGACGACAGGTACAATGAATAGCACGAGTGTGGGCTGTCTATAGAAAAGAGATAAATGTTGATGTTGTATGTGTAGAAAACTAGGGTGTATAATTTTAATGTAAGAATTTCCTTTTGTCTGTAATGTTGCGAGATGCACGGAAGGCTAACTGATTGGGTGTCGTAACGCCCATACCGCTAGCGGGCCGAGCTGACGATGCCATGGCGACAGGCGACAGAGCCGCGGCACTCCCCACTCCACTGTCGGACGGGGTACACTCCACGCGCCCGCTACAGCAGGTCAACGGCCTGGGGCGACACGCACGTACCACTGGCCATTCATGAGTTCCGCCACCCTTACGACTGGGGAAGGTACCCCGCGGAGGCAACAGCGGGTGGTTTCTTCTGCTCAACGGCGCGCGCAGCGGCGCTACTGCAGAATGGACGAGGCGCGGCAGAGCCCGGCGAGCATTTTTTTTACCAGCAGCTATTAACTAGTACTGGACTGTGGAGCCGTGAAACAAGATGACTGCGACTTTCCATAATGTGGAAAGTGAAGGACTGGTGTTTCCACGTTGTGAGTGGTGGTAAAGATTTTGTCTTTAGCAGACAGGACGATCGTTTTGTTTTGTCTTGACCACTGAATGGTGGGATCCATAAACTTTTGGCAGTGACTTGTTAAGTGTGCTTTGTGAATTGCATGTGGGACACTTGGTATACTTAGAGGACAGTTGTCGTTTGGTGAACAATTATTGTATGAAGGCAAGAAACTAGAGTGGGACATTGACATTTGCGTCTGTAGTAGGAGACATTTCTTGAACTGGTGCGGGAATAAGTGCTGTTTGTTGAAACTTACGACTTTTAATTACACCATGAACTGAAAGGACAGAACCGTGGGTAATAGTAGTTGTAGGGCCATTTTTTTGGACGAACAGATTCGTGTGGATGGTACTCTGACAGTGACTATGACATTTGTGTTTAATGTGAGATACAGTTTACTGTTCGGTGCGTGTTCAAAATGCCGATTTGAGTGACTCAAAGACTTTCGTCCGGGTAACCATGGGAGAGCTTTGACACCGAGACAGTGGTTCTAGGAAAACTATCAGCAACTTTTTGACCCCAAGAAAATCACAGAATGAAAGGTTTCCGTGTGACTCGCAAGATAGGGAATAATGTATTTGTAATTGTGTAAATGTTTTTTTTATGTGTTTCATTCCTGGAGGGACAGCAAGTGTAATTGTATTTCATCAACATTTGTGTTTAGAATAGTTAGTGTTTGTTTTTTGTCTGTTCTGGGTTATCAAGTTCACGTAGCATGTTTATTAGAATATTTGGTACAATAATGCAACAACTGCCAATTTGGTAAAGTAACAACATTTGGTCGTCAGTTTGAGGTCACCAGGGGCTAAGGTCTCCTCCTGGTTACTTTGATGATTTGCTACGTTTGTTCTAATACAGTTTTCTTAAAAAAATGTTCGGAACTACCCTCGCATTGCAAGGATAGTACCGTGCCATTTTTTTCTGCATGGGTAGCCGGTGGTGAAAGGGTACAGTACCGCCCAACATTGAATATAGGTACGAAATTCTTGTCAGAACAACACATTTTTTGTGTAAAAGTAACTCAATTTCAATTAATACAGCGTAGCCGGACACCAGTGTGGGAAAGAATGACAATTTATTTATTTAATTGATCACATGTGCACTCCCTCAAAATAAATCCCTACATCCAGTTTGGTGAGATCTGTGAAAGGAATGAATGTATGGTCGTCTGCTAACCACAGATAGTGAATCGGAATATATGATCATCTTTGAGTCGATCCTTTGGCTACCTTTGGTGAGACCAAAGAGATGGAAGTTACCAGAGCTTTGAGCGTCTGAAATGTGGCTGACCAATAAGGTAGCAAGGTGCTTCTCCCACTTCGAGAGAGGTGCGAGAGAATCAGAATACGGCCATGTTTCAGCACTCTGCCGCTGAACCTTCTGCTGTAAAGACCTGTTTTTTTTGTTGTGCTCCGTGATGAAAGAGTGGAGGCATGGTATGGATGTGGAATATTTAAGAGTAGTTAGAATTAATAATTTCTCTTTCACAGGACCTTTTGTGGGGAAAATTACAAAGTGAGGCAGGTAATTTTAAGGGGATTGTAGTAAACCAACGGTCACAAAGAGCCCACGTGTAGTTATAAGTTGAGATACTTCCGTGAGCTTAAGCTGAAATATTTAAGAATTAATAGCGTGTGTACAATAAGCTGAAATAGAATTAATAGCGTGTGTACAATAAGCTGAAATATTTAAGAAATAGCGTGTGTATCATAAGTTGAAGTATTTAAGAAATATCATTCCGTGTGACGCTGAATTTAAACTCTGAGAGAGAATCAAGGTGAGTCGGCCGTTTTTCCAGCAACACCACTTGGCTTGCATTGCACAGGAAGACGTGCGTTTATCTCCAGAGTTCACAGTAGGAAAGTAGAATTACAAAGTGGGGCAGTGTCGTGTGAAACTGGGATAAATATTGATTGAAGTGGGAAAGCGGAAAGTGATGAAGTTGTAACCGTTCTTTGTGTAATATTTCATATTGTTGTGTTGTGTATGTCTTGTAATTTGGGTATGTGTGTTTTGCATGGGAGTAGCAAGGTAGTTTCGAAAGATTTGTGGGTATGCCTGTTCCTTCTGTATCGCTCGATCTGGAGGAAAGTTTCGTGAGGATTATTGTGAGAGGCGAAGTGTGAGGTATAATAAAAGATCCACCATCCGATCCAGGGAGTGCACTGTTGCGGTAAATAGATTACGAGACCATAGTATAGAGATTCACTAACGTAAAGCCATGCCCACTGGGCGGAGTTTCTCATGTGATTTTGTTGTAGGTTGTAGAATTTGTGTGTTTAGGAATAAATCAAATAGTGAAAAGAAAGAGATTGGTGGCCTTTTTCATTAAATTGTATGTTATCGTAATGTCCCGAATTTATATAAAAGCCGTTAAATCAAAGACAAAAGGTAAATGTGGTATTGCCAGTGCGTAGTGTACAGTCAGAGTTCTATAAATCACTGATAGTCAGATGCGTGTTTCCGTTGCGTATTATTCATACAGGAGGATAATTTGTAACTAAATAGTAAGATACGAGAATTCATGTTGCTCGATAAATTAAGGAAGATTCCACTCGCTTGGCAAACCACTCATCTTGCAGGCCTGACTGCTTGATGCCACAGTATGAGAAAGGCAAGTGGGTGCCTCTCAACCAATCCACCTGTCATGAAATATCCTATTCAATACCGCTTCGACCGCATGCGAGCTACGTGCCGGACATCCATCATGTTGGAAGCACATCGCCATTCTGTCATGCAGTGAAACATCCTGTAGTAACATCGGTAGAGCATTACGGAGCAAATCAGCATACATTACACCATTTAGATTGCCACAATGCCGCACCATACATTAACCAGCCAAGGTCGCTGATGTTCCACTTGTCGCAGCCATCGTGGATTTTCCGTTGCCCAATAGTGCATATTATGCCGGTTTACGTTACCGCTGTTGGCGAACGACGCTTCGTCGCTAAATAGAACGCGTGCAAAAAATTTGTCATCGTCCCGTAATTTCTCTTGTGCCCAGTGGCAGAACTGTACACGACGTTCAAAGTCGTCACCATGCCATTCCTGTAGCATAGAAATATGGTACGGGTGCAATCGATGTTGATGTAGCACTCTCAACACTGACGATTTTGAGATTCCAGATTCTCGCGCAGTTTGTCTGCTACTGATGTGCGGATTAGCCGCGACAGCAGCTAAAACACCTACTTGGGCATCATCATTTGTTGCAGGTCGTGGTTGACGTTTCACACGTGGCTGAACACTTCCCGTTTCCTTAAATAACGTAACTATCCGGCGAACGGTCCGGACACTTGGATGATGTCGTCCAGGATACCGAGCAGCATACATAGCACACGCCCGTTGGGCATTTTAATGAAAACAGCCATACATCAACACGATATCGACCTTTTCCGCAATTGGTAAACGGTCCATTTTATCACGGGTAATGTATCACGAAGCAAATACCGTCCGCATTGGCGGAATGTTAGTGATACCACGTACTTATACGTTTGTGACTATTACAGCGCCAACTATCACAAAGCGAAAAAAGTGGTCCAACTAAAACATTCATTTTTCTTTACATACTACACTAATATGTAATAAAAATGGGGGTTCCTATTTAAAACACGCAGCTGGTATCCGTTTGACCTATGGCAGCGCCATCTAGCGGGCCAACCATAGCGACATGTGGTTTCCCTCTTCAAGCTAAACGAGTTTCGTTCTTTGTAGTTTTTTCGTTTGATGCTTATTTCGTGAGATATTTGGCCCGGTCACTATCAATGGACCACCGTGTATAACGGACTGCGTCGATTATTCAGGATGGCCTGCGTCAAGAGTCAGTTAAATAATTTTATGATTTTAAACTCTATAGTCTTTTCTGACGTGCAAGGCCCTGAAACATGATTTAATTATCAGAAAAAGTTCCGGTTAGCTCACGTAACATTTGGGCTGAGATTTTGTTATCTGCGTCGTATTGAACTTTAAAGTTAACATCCGACTGTTACCATTAATATCTTTGAGGTTCGCAGCAAACTGTTAACACTAAAAAATTCTGAATACAATCACTTTTTAAACTCCTACAGCCTATTTAGTTGAAAGTTACTTGTTAATGAATTTTCCTTTAATAAACAGTTAATTAATATTTCTCCTCCATAGTTTGAACTTTGAGAAGTAATTATTTCCTAGGATGTAATTAACGCCGACTTGGCGCGGGGAGGTCTTTTGTTAAAGGAAGTACACTGTTTAAAATAAACTCTTTTGTATTTGCGATACTTTCTTTATACAGCACAGATAAATAAAACTTTTACTGCATTCTCAATGAAAACTCCAGAAATCAAACCAGTAACCGTAAATTAGCAACAAGAGCGAGCAATAAGAGCAGCAAGCGAGAAACACAAGAGAGCTGACAACACCTTGTAGTGGCTTGCGTAGACCAAACAGTCTGCGACACCTCTTTGTATTGAAATAATACTGAACTTAAACATTTCATTTTGTTTATAAAGAAAATAGTAAAGGATGAGTAAAATACGTCGCCTATAACTGACAAAAATGGGAGAGTGCCTACACAGGCCCCCTGGACAAAGGTCGCGCACGTAAAAGCTTACTCCACGACCAGAGTCCAAAGAGACAAACCACGCTTTCACTTAAGCAGTCAACAATTTCTCTCACCTATTTGAATCAAACTCTAAAGTGCCTCTAACGAGGTTGCTTTCTTAAGTATCTCGTGTCAGCGAGAGATGGATCCAGTTGCAGCTGTCGTAACTTCAACAATCGTAATTTCATCGAATAACCTTACGCACTTCAATACCTTTACGCGTTGTTGATGACTTGCTGCTGTATGCCAAACCATTCCTGTGTCTGAGATGTCACACAACTCTAAGATTATTGCTGATGATGGCAGTCAGGAGTTTTAGCTATCGCCTTGGCACACGCACGTGTATCTGTTAGTTTCGCGTTGACTTCTTCAGTTTTCTCTTTGACACGTAGCTCGTGTTTCTGTACTCTAGAATTCAACTCCACGCCACGTCTAGCCACTGACTCAATGGTAATTTCCATTTCCATTAACTTAGCGCTGACTGCTTCCATTTTTCTGTCAGCATATAGACGTATGTGCTTTGCACCCTCCAAACCAGTGTACAACACGCCCAGATTTGTCCATAGTCCACAATATACTGATACAGTCACGTTTCGATACACTGTCTTTTGTGCGCACTCTCATGAATTTTCGTCTGTATCAGCTCTCACTGAATTTCCTGTTATTATCTACAACCCCAGCTGCCTACACATGTGGTGACGGATTCACTGAATGACAATTCGGCTCCTACGGCTGCTTGGTAAATACGGTTTATATTCATATTGTGTTGTTTGAAAGCGACAATAAGGTCTGCATTATTCCAGTCCACTTGCACCTGTATCCTTGAGTATTGTTTGACTGAAATAAAATATGGCTGCCAAAGCAGAAATGTGCTTGGATATCATCCTGATTTTCCTCTGCCATGTCGTCAAACGCAGATTCACTAATTGGCTTTGATTATTCAGACGGTGTAATATTACTGCTTTTCCTGAACGTCTGGTATATTATTCCTTCAGTGCAATACCAAAATTTCCTGCAAAAATATATGCATGCTCGAAGGAGACACCCTCAGGATGTGTTAACAGTATTAGAAGATTAGCCTTCCCGCAACTGAAGACCTGATAAATAAAACACTATGTTACTGGGAAGCAATGGGCCGTTTGCGTTCTCCTTACGGCTTCCAGCATCACCACTGAAGGACCAGTCGCCTACTACAAGACCCTTTCGTTGAGTTTATGACGTCCTCTCGGTCATGGTGGTAACTGTTCGGCTACATTAGGGTGCAGGGGATTTTATAGAGGAATAAGATAAGAAATGTGTGGCTCCAAACTTTTTATACTCTCACATATAGCTGGAGATACAAACATACATAAATAAGACCGTAGTTCCTACGCCCACATCTGGTATAGTTGAATTATACATGTCCACCTCCGTCGATGCACAGCAAGCGTCGTTGAGTTGAGCTATGGTTCCTTCCAAGAGGGGGAGAGTTTGTCGAAATACTCTAGCAGATTGCTCCGCAATGTCTCACAGAACAGGTAAACCTACGACTGCCTCCTTAGTCGACATTCTAACTCATGCTGTGTTGCGTAACTCGTATACATTAGACTCCCCAAAGTCTGCTCATGTAGATATGTGCTCTCTCTGTTGTTCCGTGGCTTGACTGTTCCAGGCAACTCCCCTACACAGAACGTACGACCACTCAGCACCACCGACAGTGAGTGGACGTAACTGTGGAACGAGGCCGAAATCTGCACTGACGTACCGCCGAGTCGGCGCCGTTCGTCCTCGTGTGACGTTGCTCTGATGTTACAATCGCGACGGACTTCAAATGCTACCACTGGGTAGAGCTCCCAGTGCGGTAGCATACCGGCACTGACAAGCCTACACCTGTTAGTGTGAGGACAGGAGGTTTAGTTTAACAACTTTATGTCCACGTCAGGTGTTTGCTGCTGGAATCTACGAGGCAAGTTAGCTTTAAGCTAGCTTTTTGTTTCGTCTATGCTCCAAGCGTTAAGACTTACACCGCCTTGCACCAGGGAGTGTTGATATGCGTGTTGATGTCCTCACACTTTGACGTTTCTGCCACAAGTAAGTTAACTGTTTACTGATCGCTGTAAATATTTACGACGTTCGCAACCTTTACTCTCATTAATATTATCTTTGGTACTGAATTTACAGTTACCTGTGTCGGTGGACGACTGGTTAACACATTTAGGATGGGATTCTAGCCGGCCTGCTGAAGTCTCGTCTGTAACGATGACGTAATCAATGTCGCATTGCGTGGCTGATGCGTGCCTCAGAGGCAGATTCTTTGAGCAGTGCGCGGCGCTCTACATTTAAAGTTTAACAACTGCTAGGGAGTAAGACGCATTTATTAACAATATTCGTCATGATTCTGCTGCGAAGACCGACACTAACGCTGCAATGGCACAAAAAACCCCAAGTATATCGTCATAGAAACTTAGTTATATCGTGAAAGACTCATCGGTATGTGTGAAATGTTCCAGTTAAAACTCATGTCCACACATTTCCGCAAATTACAAAGAAAAGCATAAACTTGGAGACATCCAAATCAAACCTAGGAGAATTTCGACTGGATCAGATAGCGATATCTAAAAGGTTTATCACGGAAATTATGAATGTTAAAATAGTCAGAAATGGGGAATTCTACTCGGATCATTATCTCTCTAAGATTAAAATAAAATTTCTCCCATCTAATGCAAAAAAGCAACTAAAAAAGTGATCGGATACAACACCACTACAGGCAATATTACAAAGGAAAATGTTGAAAAATTTAGAGAAGTAATTGATACAAGTGAAGAAGGTGATTAGAGTGAACTCCAGATGCAAATAACTCAAGCAGCAGAGGAAACTTTCAGAATGGCCAAGAATAAACAGAAGGCATGGTGGAATGAGGAGTGTGAAGAAGCAGTGATACAAAGAACTCAAAAATGGAGAAGTACGAAAAAAGAGGAGGGCCCTGAACAATTCAGACAACAAGGAAAAGAAAGAACAAAAATAATCCGGAAACTCAAAAGAAACTTTGAAAATTCTCAGCTTATTGAAATAGCAGAAACTTTCACCAAAAATAATACTACAAATTTCTACCAAACATTTAAACACATACTTCAAGGATATCAGGCACCAACTATTTGTTTCAAAGATAAAAATGGCAAAATGGGATTAAATAATAAAGAAAATTGTGAAATTTAACAAAATTTTTTGGAAAGCTGTTAAACTATCCAGTTTCAACAGATAAATTTGAATTTCCAGTGACACCTCAAAATCTAGAGGATGATTTCCCACCAACAGAGTTAAAAATTCATGAAACCATCAAAACACTCAGTAACAATAAAGCAAGTGGTGAAGACTTCACTACAGCAGAATTAGGGTGAAGTGGTCAGAACCAAAACTCATAAAGGATCTGCAACTGCTTCTTGAGAACATATGGAAAACAGAAAAAATTCCAGTTGAATGGAAAACAGCATTAATCCAACCGTTACATAAACATGAAGACAAACAAACTATCAATAATTACAGAGCAGTGTAACTTCTGCCAGTGGCATACAAAATATTATCAAAAATACTCTTACACAGAGTGGTACATACTTTAGGCAAACAAATGGCGGAATATCAGGGTGGTTTTCGAAAGGCAAGATCCTGTGCATAAGAAATGTTTAGGTTATAGTCAATAATTCGCCATAGAATGTTAACCAGGAAACCAATAACAGTGTCATTTATTGACTTCAAGAAAGCATTTGATTGTATACACAGAGAAACAATAGATAAGGTTATTAGAGAGTTTGGTGTTAAATCAAAATTAGCAAATATAATTCGTGAAACACTAACAGGTACAATCTCTAAAGTCTGCCATTTGAAAGAAAAACTGGTGTTAGGCAAGGTGATGGTTTATCACTTTTACTGTTTTATTGTGTTCTAGAAAAAATTGTAAGTATCTGGAATTCGGAGCTAAAAAATCACAAAATTGAACCAATAAGTCTGGGAAGGAAAACAAATGGAACTAAGGTAAACTGCTTGGCTTTTGCGGATGATTTAGCAATAATTTCAGAAAACCTGACAGAAGCAGTTATTCAGATCAACCTTCTGAAAAAAATAGCAGACAGAACTGGTCTAAAAGTTTCAGCTGACAAAACAAAATACAAGACAAATATAAAAAATGCGCCAAATTCATAGAAACACAAATAGATAAAATAGTGTAAGTAAATAAATTTAAATATTTTGGAGAGACTATACAACAGAATGGACTAGAAAAATCAGCAATAGGTGTAAGAATTAACAAAACGGAATGAGCATATGGTTTGACCAAAAATATTTACAACAATAAATATATAGCTAGAAAAAACAGAACTAAGACACTACACCACTGTGGTGCGACCAGAATGTTTATATGGATCTGAATGCTTAACGATGAACTGTAAGATGGAAAAAATGATGGGTGCAATAAAAATTCAGTAATGAGCAGATCTATAAAAATGCAGAGAAAATCTCTGCTGTAATGGCCTAACGCAGATTAACCTTTTTTGGACATCTCCACCTAATAGTTGGAAATAGACCAACAAAACAAATACTCCTATATTTCTGGAAGAAGAAGTCGACAATAGCATGGATTACAGAGGTAAGGAAAGACCTAAACAGAAAGAACATCGAGGAATCAGAATTAGCAGAAAGAAACCATTATAAAAATAAAATACTAAATTTGGAAGGCTTTCAAAGGAGAAGAAATAAAAAATCGGGAACATCATGGACAGAAGAAAGGAAGATACTTCATTGGGAGATAATGAGGGAATACTGGAGAAACAGGAAACAACAACAAAGGAAGGAGAGGAACTGAAGTTGTTAACATGATCGTAGTTAGTCAATAAGATTGAAAAAAATGGAGGAATGATGTGACTATTTACCGTGATGGCCTACGCATCTTGTGTGGTGCAAGATGGTAAACAATTCCAACACACACAGCATATTGTTGAGGTGGACTCAATCGCGTGATGCACCTTCCAGCCATTCTGGCGCATAGCTAGGTCGTATGCTCCTCCGCTATCGTGCCCATCCAGTCTTCACGCAGAAAGCCGTGAGTACGTTTCTCTGACAGATGTTTACGTCAAAGAGTCTTGTCAAATTCTTCTTTGCTCAACGAAGGTGTCTCGTCAATTGAACACGTGGGACCCAGACGTACATGCAGTGATGGAATGACGACATTATGCGTTTTACATGAGCATTTGTGGACTTTGACGTGGCACATGTGTGTGACGTAGTGTGATCGTTTAAACATTAATGCTTTCCTACTTATAATGTCCCGCAACAAGTCTCTTATATACAAAACTGTGCGTGACGTCGCCAGATCACAGATTCTCTACTGCTTTGCATGCAGTTGGCTGCTGAGCAGGGGTGCGCTACGGAAATCGAATCCTGTCGCCACTTTGCCCCCCCCCCCCCCACCCCCCCCCCCCACCCGCGCTGCCCGTCGGGGCCTGTCGCTTCTCAGAAAAGTACAGCTTTTACTTCTCCCAGTAGAGCATTTTCATTAATACTGCACAACGTTACATTGTTTTTACTAACATTAACAACAATCTCTAACAAAAATTTTGCCGTGTTACGTAACTGCCGGACTGCCGGCACCGGTGGGCGAGCGGTTCTAGGCGTTTCAAACCGGAACCGAGTGACTGCTACGGTCGCAGGTTCGAATCCTGCCTCGGGCATGGATGTGTGTGATCTCCTTAGGTTAGTTAGGTTTAAGTAGTTCTAAGTTCTAGGGGACTGGTGACCTCAGATGTTAAGTCCCGTAGTGCTCAGAGCCATATTATCTGCAACAAGAAATGGATTTCACAAGTCCCACTAAAGAGTCCCACACTGTAGCATCACATACGGACCACATTTCGCTGAATCGCCCTAAAAGGATGAACTCATAATATATTTCAAAAAAATCATAGGTTTTCCATCAGGATACTACACATTGGAAAACAAAGTTTACCTTACACCAACACATAATGGAAATACCTATTCTACAACACATTTTCCGTTTTAATTCAAAATTTGGTACCCATATAGTACACATTTATCACAATATAATTTGTGTATCATTTGCTTTCAGAAACGACCCTTGCCAAGTTCACCACTGACTCAACACTTATTTATAGGTTACTATTTTGTACTTACTACTGAGCACTAATACGTCTACCAGCTACACCATACACGTGTAAAAGTTATTGAAACAGAACAGTAAAGATGGCAGTGCACCATAGACAGCAGTGTGCCGTGGAGCGTCTCTTGCGGACTACATTTTCATTTCTTTCATTATGTTTATGGACAACTAAGTAAGTGAGTTCTTCTTCATTCCCCATGACTTCCACTTTATCAATTCATTGTGAGTCCTTTCTCACAACTTACAGCTTTCACTTAGATGTCCAATTGCGCAACCGTGGCGGCCGACGCAACACAACTTACACATAGTGGAGATCAGCGACACAGAGCAGCCACACCCATCCACCAGTAATAATCCAACAAACTAGATTCAGCCGAGATACGCTCTACGTCTTCGGCTGAGGTTTGGAGTGAGAGCAGCCCGACACAGAACAAAACATTAGAAATCTGTATCCTCAGATATAATGACGGGGTACAGATGGGACATGAATTAATAACTGAACCACCCACGTACATAAAGGAGCACAAAGACAAAGTACAAGCGATAATAAAGATTAAAATAAACAATATTGATGTGCAAGCAATCGTAGATACAGGTGCTACGGTCAGTGTCATGAGTATGGACTTATTCAGAGTACTGGGGAAAGAAAAGCGTATGCTGACTTTTCCTGTGAACAGTTGCAAAGTCACTGGAGCCATCAGTGCACAGCGACAAATAATTAAACTCCAAGTGCGGGTAGAGATGTATATAGGGGGAGAAGCCATAGCGTGCTCATTCCTGGTAGTAAAGGGTTTAAAGGTAGCCTGCATTTTGGGGGTTAGATTTTTTGAGAGAAAGGGACGCAGTAATCGACCTTTCTCGGGGAAAATTAAGTTTGATGAACACGGGTAGGATGATAGAATTGTCCATACTCAGATCTGAAGAGTTACCTGTGCCTAATTGTAATGCTATTAACATAAAATGTAGGAATCAGTGGATGCTACATTTAGACCATCATTCTCTAGGACAAAACCTCTATTATCCAGACGTACAAGGTGATCAATTAAAAGCAAATGTGGACGCACTTGTGAACAAAGTATCACAGTCCGAAAATTTGAACTCAGTGCAACAGCAGGATTTGGTACAGTTATTATCTGACTACTATTTTCAGAACGACCAGGAATTGTTAAGGGATATCAATACAACATCGAGGTGAAGCCTCACAAAACCTACTGTCAAGCCTCATACTCCATTCCTTGGTCCAAGAGGGAAATAGTAGCTATCTCTTAGCAGATCCCCAGTCAGGGAGAGTACGGGGACTGTAACCGCCTAAGGATGTGAAAATATTCCTACAGTAAATGACTAATAGTCCTAAGTGTTATGTGTAAAAAGGTACACCATTCTTTATTTTCAGAACGACCAGGAATTGTTAAGGGATATCAATACAACATCGAGGTGAAGCCTCACAAAACCTACTGTCAAGCCTCATACTCCATTCCTTGGTCCAAGAAGGAAATAGTAGCTATCTCTTAGCAGATCCCCAGTCAGGGAGAGTACGGGGACTGTAACCGCCTAAGGATGTGAAAATATTCCTACAGTAAATGACTAATAGTCCTAAGTGTTATGTGTAAAAAGGTACACCATTCTTTATTTTCAGAACGACCAGGAATTGTTAAGGGATATCAATACAACATCGAGGTGAAGCCTCACAAAACCTACTGTCAAGCCTCATACTCCATTCCTTGGTCCAAGAAGGAAATAGTAGCTATCTCTTAGCAGATCCCCAGTCAGGGAGAGTACGGGGACTGTAACCGCCTAAGGATGTGAAAATATTCCTACAGTAAATGACTAATAGTCCTATGTGTTATGTGTAAAAAGGTACACCATTCTTTTGGAAATGAATGAACATTAATGATGTGTTATCTGTAGAGATAATGTACTAGTGTAGAAGTATTTAGTTATAAGAATATGATTGACTTTCTCTTTTGTTTATGACTATTTGTGTTATGTCTTCTTTTTGATTAGTGTTAGCTTAAACATGCTCTAAATGTCTGCACAGATAACCTGATTAGTGCAATTATTTGTAGTGTTAAATTGTGACAGAGATCAGTCAGGAGGAACATTTTAGTAGTGATTAGTTTGTGTACTGCGTAATATTCGATATGTGTGTCAAACTTGAAATGTTACTTGGTACAGTCTTTTCTACTATATATATATATATATATATATATATATATATATATATATATATATATATATATACTCCTGGAAATGGAAAAAAGAACACATTGACACCGGTGTGTCAGACCCACCATACTTGCTCCGGACACTGCGAGAGGGCTGTACAAGCAATGATCACACGCACGGCACAGCGGACACACCAGGAACCGCGGTGTTGGCCGTCGAATGGCGCTAGCTAGCTGCGCAGCATTTGTGCACCGCCGCCGTCAGTGTCAGCCAGTTTGCCGTGGCATACGGAGCTCCATCGCAGTCTTTAACACTGGTAGCATGCCGCGACAGCGTGGACGTGAACCGTATGTGCAGTTGACGGACTTTGAGCGAGGGCGTATAGTGGGCATGCGGGAGGCCGGGTGGACGTACCGCCGAATTGCTCAACACGTGGGGCGTGAGGTCTCCAGAGTACATCGATGTTGTCGCAAGTGGTCGGCGGAAGGTGCACGTGCCCGTCGACCTGGGACCGGACCGCAGCGACGCACGGATGCACGCCAAGACCGTAGGATCCTACGCAGTGCCGTAGGGGACCGCACCGCCACTTCCCAGCAAATTAGGGACACTGTTGCTCCTGGGGTATCGGCGAGGACCATTCGCAACCGTCTCCATGAAGCTGGGCTACGGTCCCGCACACCGTTAGGCCGTCTTCCGCTCACGCCCCAACATCGTGCAGCCCGCCTCCAGTGGTGTCGCGACAGGCGTGAATGGAGGGACGAATGGAGACGTGTCGTCTTCAGCGATGAGAGTCGCTTCTGCCTTGGTGCCAATGATGGTCATATGCGTGTTTGGCGCCGTGCAGGTGAGCGCCACAATGAGGACTGCATACGACCGAGGCACACAGGGCCAACACCCGGCATCATGGTGTGGGGAGCGATCTCCTACACTGGCCGTACACCACTGGTGATCGTCGAGGGGACACTGAATAGTGCACGGTACATCCAAACCGTCATCGAACCCATCGTTCTACCATTCCTAGACCGGCAAGGGAACTTGCTGTTCCAACAGGACAATGCACGTCCGCATGTATCCCGTGCCACCCAACGTGCTCTAGAAGGTGTAAGTCAACTACCCTGGCCAGCAAGATCTCCGGATCTGACCCCCATTGAGCATGTTTGGGACTGGATGAAGCGTCGTCTCACGCGGTCTGCACGTCCAGCACGAACGCTGGTCCAACTGAGGCGCCAGGTGGAAATGGCATGGCAAGCCGTTCCACAGGACTACATCCAGGATCTCTACGATCGTCTCCATGGGAGAATAGCAGCCTGCATTGCTGCGAAAGGTGGATATACACTTTACTAGTGCCGACATTGTGCATGCTCTGTTGCCTGTGTCTATGTGCCTGTGGTTCTGTCAGTGTGATCATGTGATGTATCTGACCCCAGGAATGTGTCAATAAAGTTTCCCCTTCCTGGGACAATGAATTCACGGAGTTCTTATTTCAATTTCCAGGAGTATATATATATATATATATATATATATATATATATATATATATATATATATATGTGTGTGTGTGTGTGTGTGTGTGTGTGTGTGTGTGTGTAGCTGTCAGATTGACAGGTTCGAACCTGGAATAATATTAATAATATGAGACCCTGAGAACTTTATTTTCAAACCACTATTATCAAAGAGAATAATGCACCCAGTAGTGACCCGAGGGCACCATGGGAGGCAAACTTATTGCAAATTTAAGTAACGCAAAGTTAAGCACAAATTGAAGGATGTGGAGATCGAACCAGTAAAAAGAGCTAGCCTGATACAGTCCAAGTCAATTTTAGCCTACAGAGACTACAATGTAGTTAAGTAGGACCTTGTAAGTAAAGTGAGACATAATTTCGAAGGAGTTATTGAGCAATATGCCTGAATCCGGCTGGAATGTACAAATAAAATCTACTCGAACGTAAATACAGATGATTTTTGGGCAAACTAATACGAAATTTCAATATTTGTTACCATGTACGCAATTATCACACACCTTAGTAAAGAGCGAACAAAGAAGCTACGAATGTGCTGTTACAAAAAATTGCACAACGGACATAGTAACTGAAAAAACTTAAACAAAAGTGCAGTATTGTGTGGCAGAGAGAGACAGTGACTGTTAAACCTGCAGCAATACGTCACGAGGTTGTTTCGAACAAGCAATAAGAAACTGTATCATCGCCGTGTGTGCAAGTGGACAAGGAACTAACACGACAAACAGTGAGCTGATAATAGACGGTAGACCAAGCTAGTGTCAAACTATAACTTGTACTATGCGTGTGTACCAAAAAAAAAAATATTCTTTGTGTGTCAAGGGACGCCAGGAAAGCGCATTGACTACAGAGATACATTTTGTTCTAAGGTGAAAACTTCCGTGTGACTAATGACAAGTCATGACATGGTGAAAAAATATTGTGTGCCCATAAAACGCGTTACTGTGACAACGAAACATTGTGCAAACCAGACTAGTGAAGGCCTACTGAATAATAACTGGCAATAACTGTGTGCGTTCCTTCCCACAGCAGGAAAAATGCCCATAAGGATAGTACACTGTTTGTGAACTTGTTGCATGTTTGCTGGAGCACTGCAAGAAGATGTCACACGGGCATCCGGCTACTTCAGCCATGCAGCGGCCGCAGCAACCCGTAGCAGACCAGACAGCCACACACCTCTCCGCGCCGTAGCTGTCAACACCGGGGGCGGTGACCTTCACGGAGCAGACGCGCCGCGCCGAGCGCCGCTCAACAATCACTCCGCACCGCTCACCGACTACAGCATTATTGACATATTCCAAAATATTTACATAAACTGCATAACATGTCAATGAACTCGAGTTTTGACAAACACTGAACACTTATTATGTATACCCGTAAATTGACGAGAGAAATGAACACTAACAAGTGTAGGAGATGGATTTGTAACACGTAGGTAGTGAGAACATTATGAAAGTGACGTTGTACTAGATGATTTCAAAAAACTAAGTGATATATCCTAGGACAAGTGGCCTTGCAGTATATCGCAAAAATGATAATTACGAGTTGTTAAACACTCACAACAAACTGTCGTTGAACTGTATGTGACTGTGATGTTATGTAACCGTTGATGACAAACTGCTAAATCATTTCAAAACAATGACTGTTAAAGAGACAAGATTAATCATGAACCAACTGGGATGGCTGGGCTTCGGCACAGTTTTGCCCAGGTTTCCAATCTGTCTTCGCCCAAATGGGGGAGCCATGAACACATATAACCCTGGGACTAATTAAAAGAGCCATTCCATAAAAAACACAGATTTGTAAAGAACGTTACTGGCACCATTGTGCCAGAGTATAGAAACTCTTTGCCAAATGCTGCCAGGGGGCACTGTAACGTTCCCTGGCGGCACACATACTATTAATAAAATGAAATGACACACAGAATTGCCGAACTCGAGCGTGTACATTTGCAAATGCTTAACAACAACTGTGGCACGCCTGTTAGGAACATGTACGGTAATGAGAACACTACGTACAGTTCATACCACCAAAAAAGCAGTTCGTATGTACTGTAATTGTTTAACAAAAAATATTATTTAATTTTGTGTAAAGGACGTTGGTTATTATTGTAATATTTTCTGTAATAATATCCTCGATGTATTTATGATTGTAATATTTCTATACTCATAATGTAATTACGAAATAAGTTGATATCTGCTATGAAAAAATGTAAAATATAGCCACAGAGGAAAATAATGTTGTAAGATTACAAAGAGATATTCGTTAACAGCAATACTATAAAAAGCACTTCATAATGTGCAGTCTTTATCTTCTTCCTCGAGAGCTGAGAGAGAGAGGAACCTGTGACGTAGCATTATATGAATGAGTAGAGTTCTTTTGTCTGTATCTATCTTTAGCCGCCATTAGAGGAGAAATTATAAAGGTGTGTAATTTTAATTATTGTTATGTTGTAAATACATTGTAATTTATCAAAATTGTGTATTACTAATGTAAATTAGCTTGCCCATGTCATCTATAATACTTCTTTAAGGAATTTTCAGCATTTTTAGCGATTATCGTTGGTGTTGCTGGGCTGTGCCGCGACCGAACGATTTGCAGCGGCGGCACATTTAAAAAATTGTTCCGCTATAAAACTAACCAAACCCGTAAATCGGGAGCAGGTAAAATTAGCAGTGATTTACGAAATATTTTTCTTTTACAGTGATTCTGAGGCTGACTGAATTTATTACTGGTTTTACATTTGTGCATTCATAGGCGGATAATTAACGTTGAAGTTGTTAATCTGTTGGTTCTTTCAATTTCTAAAGCAAATAACTTAAACGTATAGTGAAGTCTGTTTTGTGAGTGATAATTAAACCTTCAGGTCGGCTTGGCAATATTTAACCATTTTATGCTAACAGAGACAGTCTTGTGTTCCATAGCCAACGCCGGGAAGAATTCAGTAAATATTTAAAAAACCCACTGCGTATAGAAAATATGTGTCAAGGCCGAAATACGTAAAAAAAATTTAATTTAAATAGTTTTCAAAGTCATAAATGTTATTAGTCAGTTGGTTTGAATTTATCAGCATGAGAGGGTTGCTAAAGTTCACGTAATTTTAAATGTGCTCATTCTGTCTAAATGAATTTTTATTACCACACGTTAAAAAAATGGGTTCTACAACAAAGTTCGTACTGAAAGATTAAATAACAAAAATATTTAAAGCCATTTCTTCCCCATTTTCATCCATTCTTTTTACATAATATAATTTTTTTTCTCATTAAAACGAACACATACATATTCTACAACACATTTTCAGTTTTAATTCAAAATTTGGTACCCATATAGTAAACATTTATCACAATATAAATTGTGTATCATTTGCTTTCAGAAACGACCCTTGCCAAGTTCACCACTGACTCAACACTTATTTATAGGTTACTATTTTGTACTTACTACTGAGCACTAATACGTCTACCAGCTACACCATACATGTGTAAAAGTTATTGAAACAGAACAATAAAGAGGGCAGTGCACCATAGACAGCAGTGTGCCGTGGAGCGTCCCTTGCGGACTACATTTTAATTTCTTTCGTTATGTTTATGGACAACTAAGTGAGTTCTTCTTCATTCCCCATGACTTCCACTTTATCAATTCATTGCGAGTCCTCTCTCACAACTTACAGCTTAGTGTTTTACTTTGTTTCCAAGGCTCCATCATAGAAGCTTAAAACATTTCTACAATATCTTTATATAACTTTTGGTCTCCCTGAATTTGTTCCAATGTGATACATTCATCTTGGACCACTTTTTACGCTTTGTGATAGATGACGCTGTAATAGTCACAAACACATGGTTCACAATTGTAGACGCTCAGTTACTAATAGGTAAGTTTTTTAAAATTAAAATACAGAACGTAGCTACGTTTCTACATTTTATTTCGGTTGTTCCATTGTGATACATTCATCTTTGTGAACTTACCATTTGTGAGAACGCATGCTGTTACAGCGTGTTTACCTGTAAATACCACATTAATGCAATAAATGCTCAAAATGATGTCTGTCAACCTCAATGCATTTGGCAATACGTGTAACGACATTTCTCTCAACAGCGAGTAGTTCGCCTTCCGTAATGTTCGCACATGCATTGACAATGCGCTGACGCATGTTGTCAGGCGTTTTCGGTGGACCACGATAGCAAATATCCTCCAACTTTCCCCACAGAAAGAAATCCGGAGACGTCAGATCCGGTGAACCTGCGGGCCATTGTATGGTGCTTCGGCGACCGATTCACCTGTCGCGAAATACGCTATTCAATACCGCTTCAATCGCACGCGAGCTATGTGCCGGACATCCATATTCTGGGAAGTACATCGCCGTTCTGTCATCCAGTGAAACATCTTGTAGTAACATCGGTAGAACATTATGTAGGAAATCAGCATACATTGCACCATTTTGATTCCTATCGATAAAATGTGGGCCAATTATCCTTCCTCCCACAATGCCACACCATACATTAACCCGTCAAGGTCGCTGATGTTCCACTTGTCGCAGCCATCGTGGATTTTCCGTTGCCCAATAGTGCATATTATGCCTGTTAACGTTACCGCTGTTGGTGAATGACGCTTCGTCGCTGAATAGAACGCGTGCAAAACATGTGTCATCGTGCCCAGTGGCAGAACTATACACGATGTTCAGAGTCGTCGGCATGCAATTCCTGGTGCATAGAAATATGGTACGGGTGCAGTCGATGTTGACGTAGCATTCTCAACACCGACGTTTTTGAGATTCCCGATTCTCGCGCAATTTGTCTGCTACTGACGTGCGCATTAGCCGCGACAGCACCTAAAACACCTACTTGGGCATCATCATTTGTTACAGGTCGTGGTTGACGTTTCACATGTGACTGAACACTTCCTGATTCCTTAAATAACGTAATTATCCGGAGAACTGTCCGGACACTTGGATGATGTCGTCCAGGATACCGAGCAGCATACATAGTACACGCCCGTTGGGCATTTAGATCACAATAGCCATACATCAACACGGTATCGACCTTTTCCGCAATTGGTAAAGGACCCATTTTAAGACGGGTAATGTATCACGAAGCAAATACCGTCCTCACTGGCGGAATGTTACGTGATACCACGTACTCATACGTTTGTGACTATTACAGCGCCGTCTATCACAAAGCAAAAAAAGTGGTCCAACTAAAACATTCATATTTCTTTACGTACTTCACGAATATGTAATAAAAAAGGGGGTTGCCATTTAAAAAAACGCAGTTGATATAGGTTTGACTTATGGTAGCGCCATCTAGCGGGTCAACCATAGCGCCATCTGGTTTCCTCCTTCAATCTAGACAAGTTTCGTTCTTTGTAGTTTTTTTCGTTTGACGATTATATGGTGAGATATTTGGCCCGGTCACTGTCAGTGGATCACCTTGTATATTGATTTTGTAGTATTTCTACTTCTTTATTTCAAGACGATATTTTACATCTGACCATTGTCATTTTGAACACTTGGTTCATACCTTTTCAAATCGCTCACATTCCAAATACCAAAACACTTTTTTGATATCATGTAATCTAAGTAATAAGCATTGATGTAAGGTATATTTGCTATCCTGTTTGATTCATTATACACAAACTTAAATTTTTTTATCTCATGGTTAATCTCACTAGATTTGTCGTAAGCTTTCATGAGAACCAAATTGCCTACTCTAAATTTTAGAAGCTTTAAGTTTTCGTCATGTCAACAAATCGTTTCCCAGATTACTTTGCCGTCTTGTTTCTCAGTAATTCTTTTTTCTTGTCCATTGTCAACTCTTCACAAGGGGGAAAATAATAATTTTCCCACCAATCACTTTTTCTCTTATTTCAAAATTTCCTCAGGAGTGAATCTCATACTTTCACAGTTTAATGTGTTCATTATCTCCTTCGATTAAATTACGTACTTTCCAAGTGCTCAGTGGTTTTTGTGCTAGTAAGTTCGACACAATCACCCATCACCCAATCTCTCGCATATACCTCTCAGCTGAATTACTTCACACATAGTATGTGGTTATATGCATAAACTATATTTCGGTTTACCTACATTCGGAAAATAGTAGAGAAACAGTATATTATATACAGCTCTTATTGTTACCTTCGTCAATGGATACAGTTTGATAAATTTTGAGAAAAGTTCCACCACCACCAAAATATTGCGACTATATTCAACACATCATAGGGTTCAATAGTCGGCATAAGATCTCTGCTTGTGGCATTTGTCTCTTTTGCTGTCTGTCATATATCACACAATTTTATTGTTTGTGACACTCTCCTTACGAGATTATTGAAAGCGATGCATTCTAACAATTTTTCTACACACTTTTTGGCTCCGCTATGACCATAAACCAAATGAATGTGATCTATAGTCTCTTCTATAAATTGCCCAGTCCACCATACTCGCCATACTCCTGGGATGGCTGCCTGCTGTAAGTACAATACTCCTTTATATATTCCGTATCAAGCCCTAATATTAGTGGCACAAGCATCGTCAAATTTGATCTTCACCAATTTGAATGCTTGATCGACGTTTATTTTTGCAAACATCTCTTATTACATTTTTACGTTCCACGTCTCTGATGTAGCTAATCCTGAATGTAACATCACTCTCTTCCACTTTATTTAGTATCTCTGCATTTTCGGGTAACTGTGATAATGCACCAGGCATACACTTTTCAGCGCCTTTTACGTATTTGACCTCTACGTCGTATTGTTGCAGGTACAGTGCCCATCTCGTCTAACGCTGTCTGCCAATAGCCAGCAGTTAAATCAAGACTGCTCATATACTGATCTCTTCAAATTTTTAGAGAAGTTTGACCAGATCTTCAGGACGACCTGTCTGTCTTTTTACATTCCTATTTAATGCCCTAGCGTTGATAACTACATGCACACTACCGTCTTTCTTGAGCTACGTGAACCAAGGAGTTGTTATATGGACTATTGGTACGTTCTGTTGCTCATCACTCAAGCATTTTAACGATATCCTTCTGAACTTCCGCGTTTTTCGTTATTGGAATGGCATAAAGTGGTTTGAAAAAATGTTCATCTTCAATTACATTTAAATGGTGTTCATAACCTTTTACTCCACCTGGTGTATTAGAAAATACGATTCCATTCTCCATCAACAAACCAAATAAAAGTCCAGAACCACAGACTCAGACTGGTCAAGCCGTCAGCGGGCCCTTGCTGAGAACACAGGGATACTGTCATCAGGTCAGGTGGGGTGTGCGGTACCTCATCTGCAGACCAGGTGGCGGTAATAATGGGCTTAAGAAACAACTTTCTGGGAAGGGCAACCTCAGTTCAGAGACGCTGTGCATGTATCGGTAGCGTCCACGGGCTGCTTACACCACATCGTCGTTTTATCAATACGCTTGATGTATGCATATACACTGGATTTAAACTATTAGTTACATTGGTTTTATAGAGCCTGTGTCTGCCAAAACCTCTAGTATATTCTACGGGACACCATCGGCTCATTCAGCTGTCATGCTTTCTATATTTTGACAAGCATCTTCTGGGGTACACTCAGTGAGGTTTGACTCTTAACGTGGATAACTTCCTGGACGCTGGGACCCCATAACCGCCCATGCAAATTACGATAAGACAACCATTATAAAGCTGAAGTTGCATCCCTGCTAACGATAAACTGGTGCTTACGAATAAAGCACCTTCATAAAGCTATAAGGCTTTTGAAGAAATTTCAGCATTCTTGACTTTTTAAATTTTTATAATTGTTATGATAATTAGTATGGTATTTTTAGAGTTAAGTGTTTTTCTTTGTTAACCATAATGTGCATAGTTGATTTGACCACCGTGGGGTCATATATTGGCTGAAAAGAGTCGAGACAATTATACCAGTGGTAATGACTGTGAGCAGAAATAGACATCCCAGAGCATGTCATGTTGGGGCGCCCAGGACACAAGTTGTCTTCGAGGAGAGGTAAATCATAACAGGGTAAAATATATAGGAAGACTTGCGTGATGAAAAACAGATTAAGAGGTTAAATGATTTTGTTGTTGTTGTGGTCTTCAGTCCTGAGACTGGTTTGATGCAGCTCTCCATGCTACTCTATCCTGTGCAAGCTTCTTCATCTCCCAATACGTACTGCAGCCTACTTCCTTCTGAACCTGTTTAGTGTATTCATCTCTTGGTCTCCCTCTACGATTTTTACCCTCCACGCTGCCCTCCAATACTAAATTGGTGATCCCTTGATGCCTCAGAACATGTCCTACCAACCGATCCCTTCTTCTTGTCTACTTGTGCCACAAACTCCTCTTCTCCCCAATCCTATTCAATACTTCCACATTAGTTACGCGATCTACCCATCTAATCTTCAGCATTCTTCTGTAGCACCACATTTCAAAAGCTTCTATTCTTTTCTTGTCCAAACTATTTATCGTCCATGTTTCACTTCCATACATGGCTACACTCCATACAAATACTTTCAGAAACGACTTCCAGACATTTAAATCTATACTCGATGTTAACAAATTTTTCTTCTTCAGAAACGCTTTCCTTGCCATTGCCAGTCTACATTTTATATCCTCTCTACTTCGACCATCATCAGTTATTTTGCTCCCCAAATAGCAAAACTCATTTACTACTTTAAGTGTCTCATTTCCTAATCTAAGTCCCTCAGCATCGCCCGACTTAATTCGACTACATTCCATTATTCTCGTTTTGCTTTTGTTGATGTTCATCTTGTATCCTCCATTCAAGACACTACCCATTCCGTTCAACTGCTCTTCCAAGTCCTTTGCTGTCTCTGACAGAATTACAATGTCATCGGCGAACCTTAAAGTTTTTATTTCTTCTCCATGGATTTTAATACCAACTCCAAATTTTTCTTTTGTTTCCTTTACTGCTTGCTCAATATACAGATTGAGTAACATCGGGGAGAGGCTACAACCCTGTCTCACTCCCTTCCCAACCACTGCCTCCCTTTCATGTCCCTCTACTCTTATAACTGCCATCTGGTTTCTGTACAATTTGTAAATAGCCTTTCGCTCCCTGTATTTTACCCCTGCCACCTTCAGAATTTGAAAGAGGTTATTCCAAGCAACATTGTCAAAAGCTTTCTCGAAGTCTACAAATGCTAGAAACGTAGGTTTGCCTTTTCTTAATCTAGCTTCTAAGATAAGTCGTAGAGCCAGTATTGCCTCACGTGTTCCCATATTTCTACGGAATCCAACCTGATCTTCCCCGAGGTCGGCTTCTACCAGTTTTTCCATTCGTCTGTACAGAATTCGCGTTAGTATTTTGCAGCCTGACTTATTAAACTGACAGTTCCGTAATTTTCACATCTTTCAGCGCCTGCTTTCTTTGGGATTGGAATTATTATATTCTTTTCGAAATCTGAGGGTATTTGGCCTGTCTCATACATTTTGCTCACCAGATGGTAGAGTTTTGTGAGGACTGGCTCTCCCAAGGCTGTCAATAGTTATAATGGAATGATTTAACAGAGAATATTTGAGGCGACGATCACCAGATGCACCAGAGGGAAGTGCTGCTGCATGGCGACAGATGGGAGAGAAAAGCCAGGTGTGTGTGTGAGAAGGAAGCGACGTTGTCCTGTGTTTTACGCCAGGGGCGACCTGGCCGGCCTCTGGTTCGAGTCGGTCATCCTTTGGTCTGGGTTTAGTAGTGTGTGTGACTAGGAAGGTTACAGAGGTAAGCAATGGTGGAGGGGGAAGTCTTGCTCATCTAGCGAAATCTAGGGATATGCCGAAGTCAGCATACAAGTAATGAAGTATGTTCATCCTTAGGTAGTTTTTAATGGTGAGTATTGTAAATAATGAATACCTGTAGTACCGTAATTGTTCTAGTCGAGTTAAAACATTTCGTAATTAGATAAGGGAAGGTGGTCTTTGAGGTTAGGCCGTAGAACCCCGCCCACTTGACACGTAGCCGTCTGTATGGATACTTGGCTTCCTGCTAATTAGCCTGTTTCCTAGCTCAGGCATGGTTGGTGACTTTGCTGTACCACTTTGCAGAAAAGAGTAAACTCCTCTCAGGCGCTAGACGTATGGGGCCATTACATCCTGCGTGGCGTTGACAATGGACCTCCTGAAGCCATCGATTCCGTATTAGCATCCCTGTTGTTAAATCCCGAGCAGATTTACTGCTGAATCTACTGGAGTCAGTAAATAAGAGCATGATGAGGGAAGGAAATGTGTATGTCGGGCGTTAATGCAAACAGCAGACATGACGTCTTTGCAAAACTCATCGGTCATAATCATACAGAAATAAATAACATTTTTATGTCTTCACCATCCTCTATTATTTCTTATTCTGCTTACACGTTTTGGTTAAGTGCTACCATCGGAGCCGTCATGAGGTAACAAGTAAAAATATGGGATATAGACTTGTTCTCACATATTACTAAATATTTTTCTCAGCAGCAGAAAATATCGATAGAATGCACAGTATTTCATTAAATCACAAAATGAAAAGTGCTAACATTAAATATTTTACAATTACAGTAATGTACGTGTGTAATACGTGCCAAATACTTTAGAACATCAATACAAGTGCAGCGTGCGTTGTCAAGCAGCACGTGTCTGTTCCAGGTGTGGGTGTGTACCGGCAGCGGCACGGTCAGTGGCCAGGGGCTTAACGACTCGACCGCCGTCAGGTGGCGCTCCAGACACAGCAGTGGCACGCTCTCTTCGTGAGTGACTACTGGTGAGTGGAAACTTTCGACTTTTTAATATATTAAACAATCGTTAAAATAACAAATCCATCGGGATTGATACAAGTGCAATGTATATGGCTCTCAAAAGATTTTAACAAAATTTACCTAAGACAGTATTTGTACTGCATATGACAGCTTATAGTAAAATATTGCAGCCCCAACTGCGACGCTGCAGACCAAATCAAAAGAAATTGTGAATAATAGGACAAGGGGAGAGTCGCCAGAAAGTAGGTCACCCCAAGGGCCGCCATCACCGTTATCCAAGATGGCGGCCGTGAAGCAAGTTCCTGACATCACGTGACGTCAGCTGATGACGCGACTGACGTCATTCAAGATGGCGGGAAGACAGTGCAGTTGGACTACCTCTACCAACCTAAGTCACATCGTCCTAGGAAATGTCCGGGAGTTAGAATTTCCGTGGGGGGATAGGTCAATTGGGGTACCTCTGCCAACGCAAGAAAACGCTGCCGAAGAAACGGCACTCGGGCTACCTACGCTAACCTAAGCCACCTCTTCCTAGCAACTGGACATAAGTCTTTATTTAAACAAATACAAGCAGTACCACCATCAACTGTGTTGACCATCCTCTTGGAAAATTTTGCTGAGTGGCGTTGGTACGGTGTCGCCCCCACTAGAGGCTCTTCATTTAATTCGAATATAATTTCTGTAAATTAGTTTAAATTTGTAAAAATTTCTTTAAATTTCTGTAAATTTGTTTAAATTTATTTAAATTTGTTTAAATTAGATATCAGTTTCTCAGTCCTTTAATATCTTTATTACATGCACTGATTCAGCTCTCGACATTAAACAACTACAAACAGCCGGCAGCAGGGGGGCGTGGCCGGGAGGCAGCACAGCAGGGAGCGACTGTGGGGAGTCCTGCAGGGGAGGCCGACACTCGGACAACGGCCCGGCGGTCCTACAGGCTGGGCTGCAAACTGCCGGCGGCTCGATAAAGAAGCGTTCTGTCAACAGATACCTGACGCCGATGTACTGTCGCTATCTGGAGCCTCCAGCGATAAGATTACCTGCTGTCTGGAGAGTCCTTGAAAAGCGACGAGATAGTTAGGATTCCACACCGCTGTACGTCTTGCCTGAACGATTACAGGTGAGAAGACTTAACTGGAAAACAATACACTATTAAATAATTTAATGCGTCTTCAAATACTTTCGTTCGTGTGTTACGCTATATGTGAAAAATGTGCTTTACAGAAGTCTTTTTAACTTTTCACAATGGTTAGCACACTGGACTCACATTTTGGAGGATGACAGTTCGAACCTGTGGCTGGCCATACTAATTTAGGATTCCCGTGATTTCCCTATTTACAAACGCCAGGATGTTTCCTTTGAAAGGATATGGCTGATTTTCTTCGCCGTCTTTCCCTATTCCACACTTGTGCCCCGTCTCTAGTGACCTAGCTATCGACGGGGCGATAAACACTGATGTCCCCCTCCTGTGTGGGGGAGTAGCCCCTGCCACAGACGGCGGTCCCAGCAACGACCCGCCGCTCACTGCCCTGGGTCAGCTGAAAGCACGAACTGTGGAAATCAAAACGGCTGCGAGAATACAGTGCACCGTGGTGCCATTGCTAGCTTGTTTCTCAGCCTCTGTCAGTGACAGATGCACGAAACTTACGTGCAATACGTACTGGATGTTCAGTGGGGATACTAAGTGTTTTAGTAGGTGTTACTAGCGACTGTTGCGAATAAAACATTCCATCTAACGCGTCTGCAAGTCTTACTGTTTCAGAGCCACAGCTATTGGAATGAAAGCCAACCCAATACTCACTGAAGGTCTTAAGCAAAGCCAACTGTTTAAGCTCAATGTTGCCATTCGCAAATTCCACCTCTGACTTCAAAGCAATTTAGAATTCTCCCGGCACAGCGTGTGCATAGCTGTTTCGAGACCCTGGTAGGGTTCTTTGCTAGCGCTTCTGATAAAGCAAACGACCAGCTCGTGTTGTGTCTTCATTCTAAATCTCTAGACTCCGCCTTTCAACACCCCCTATAGGCAATAAACATAAAGGGATGTGCTCTCCGAACCTTGGTGACTGAGGAAAGTGACAATTTGTACCAATCCATTGTTCAGGAAATGCCAGGTTTAGCTGATGTCTCAGCAGGCAGGGGTGCCGACATGCTGGCTCAACACACCCGTCCTCACAGCCGGAGCAACCTCTCAGAACGCTCCTGCAAGCCGATTTTCCTTTAAGACTGTGCGGCAACACGACAGGGCCAGTCGGCTGATTGTCTACCACAGTGCACCACGCTTCTGCAGACAACCGTACTAGAAAATATTTCTCCACAAAGGCGTTATGGTTTTCGTCTCACCACCGATGTGAGACATTCAAACTGTTGAGAGTCAAGGTGGCTTCACCAGAAGACATTGTTAATGCGATTGCTCGGTGATTTGCAATTAGCCAGCGACAAAAGTCCAATCCTTCACCATCAGTGAAAGTGTTGAATCCGCTCTAAATGGTACGGATACAGTCTTGATTTTACACAGAGTACACGAAGGAACTTGCCCCCTTCTTGCAACGGTGTACCGTAGGTCTCTAGAATAGCGTAGTGTTCCAAAAGATTGGAAAAGGGCACAGGTCATTCCCGTTTTCAAGAAGGGACGTCGAACAGATGTGCAGAACTATAGACCTATATCTCTAACATCGATCAGTTGTGGAATTTTGGAACACGTTATAAGACGTCGTGGTCTCATTGCTTACATATTCCGCCCTCACAATCATATTCCGCCCTCACAATCGTATTCCGCACATCAAGACGCTTCATTCGGACCCAAAGTGGATAAGATAAAGTCAATGTTGTATGAATTCATGTAAACGATACGCAATTAACAAGTAAGCGCACCGTGGTTCAGATACTCGAGGCTGGCGTTTCCACATACATTCCAGACACGACGGTCACAAAAGCTTTTAGTTCGGGAGAGAAACCGCACAACGGAACGCCAGTCCCTTCAGAGAACGACCCAGCCTATGTCGGCCGGTGACTGCCCGCGTAGCGCCCGAGTGGAAGGGGGGAACGACCCCGTGTTCGGCTCAAAAGCAAATTCCGCTACATTGTGTGGGAGCGGCCAGCCTACGCATTCTTTACACATAGCACGCAGTTTCAGAGATTTTCACAGAGAGACAGCAAACGCCAAACGCCGATACTACAGATTTCCAGATTGGTCGCCTTAAAGGAAACGTCATTCTCCCGTTTTAGAAGAGCAGTGCTGATTGGCAGACGATATTTCTGATGCCTTGAGCTGCAGGAGCAATGGAAGAGACACTGGGAGAGCACCTCTGTCGAGAGCGAATCGAAGTGCGACTCTATATTGAGTCCTTGCAATTAAGCGTTGTTCACTGTGTTGGCCGATACACTTATTGTGCAGTGTGAACGGACAGAGTTATAGTTAAATGCCTGCGAGCGAATTTTTAAGTGGCATCGCGGTGGACTGGTTATCTGACCGGTGTACCACACCAATAGTTAGACTAGGGGCGAATAGGAATCCTAGCCTTCATCAAGGCATAGGGAGAGTTTCATTGGCGATGGTCAAACCAGATAGAACGAGAGTTATCTTATTTGTCAGCAGCGAGCGGCGCAGACAGCAGTCATCACAGCTTACAGTATTGAGCGCTACAGCTATTGCGAGCCCCATATTTCCTCCACAACAGTACACTTCACTGCATTTCACACGCGACAGCCTCGACCGTACCTAACAATATTCTAAAGGATAATTATTCAAGTTGAGTAGGCGCGCCTCTCAGCCATTCTGCCAAGTCAATAATAATCTTAAACTTTGTATAGAAATTTCATTAGCGAACCCTATCCTTGAGAGGTAACTTTCCATTCCGAAAAGAACCAGGATATAACTTGTTCAATTCATAACTAAAAGTGCCATTGTGATTTTTCAGAATTTTTGCAAAATAAATAATAATATTCGTTAGTTTCATGTTTTTCTTGCACTAACTAGCACTACTCCAGTACCCAAATATCCGACTAGCTACGTAAGAAATTTTGTGAATTTTTGTGTCATTTCCTTACAGCGGACGACTCCAGAAGATATTTATTGCTGAAAGTTTTTTAGGCGTTTCCCTTTAGAACGATACGAGCGTCTGTCTGACTTCTGTAGTGGTGTGGGGATGGAAATTGCATCTTGCAGGAGCCACAGGGTAAAGGGTGCATCTCAGATTAATCCGTTGCGCAGAATAATAGACCAACCCCACACCTCAGAAAGTACAACGTTCGAGTACAATGACTTTCTTGGAGACTAGAAATCTACTCTTTAGGAATCAGCATGGGTTTCGAAAAAGACGATCGTGTGAAACCCAGCTGGCGCTATTCGTCCACGGGACTCAGAGAGCCGTAGACACGGGTTCCCAGGTAGATGCCGTGTTTCTTGACTTCCGCAAGACGTCTGATACAGTTCCAAACAGTTGTTTAATGAACAAAGTAACAGCATATGGAATATCAGACTAATTGTGTGATTGGATTGAAGAGTTCCTAGATAACAGAACGCAGCATGTCATTCTCAATGGAGAGATGTCTTCTGAAGTAAGAGTGATTTCAGGTGTGCCGCAGGGGAGTGCCATAGGAACGTTGCTGTTCACAATATACATAAATGACCTTGTGGATGAGATCGGAAGTTCACTGAGGCTTTTTGCAGATGCTGCTGTAGTATGTCGAGAGGTTGTAATAAGGGAAAATTGTACTGAAATGCAGAAGGATCTGCAACGAATTGACACATGGTGCAGGGAATGGTAATTGAATTTCAATGAAGACAAGTGTAATGTGCTGCGAATACATAGAAAGAAAGATCCTTTATCATTTAGCTACAAAATAGCAGGTCAGCAACTGGGAGTAGTTAATTCCATAAATTATCTCGGAGTAAGCGTTAGGAGTGATTTAAAATGGAATAACCATCTAAAATTAATCGTCGTTAAAGCAGATGCCAGACAGATTCATTGGAAGAATTCTAAGGAAATGCAGTCCGAAAACAAAGGAAGTAGGTTACAGTAGACTTGTTCACCCACTGCTCGAATACTGCTCACCGGTGTGCGATCCGTACCAGATACGGTTGATAGAAGAGATAAAGAAGATCCAACGAAGAGCAAAATGGTTCAAATGGCTCTGAGCACTATGGGACTTAACATCTTAGATCATCAGTCCCCTAGGACTTAGAACTACTTAAACCTAACTAACCTAAGAACATCACACACATCCATGCCCGAAGCAGGATTCGAACCTGCAACCGTATCAGTCCCGCGGTTCCGGACTGCAGCGCCTAGAACCGCTCGGCCACCGCGGCCGGCCAACGAAGATAAGTGGGCTTCGTTACAAGATAAACTCCAGTGGAAGACTCTGCAAGAGAGACGCACAGTAGCTCAGTACGGGCTTTTGTTGAAGTTTCGAGAACTAACCTTTATCTACATCTACATTTATACTCCGCAAGCCACCCAACGGTGTGTGGCGGAGGGCACTTTACGTGCCACTGTCATTACCTCCCTTTCCTGTTCCAGTCGCGTATGGTTCGCGGGAAGAACGACTGCCGGAAAGCCTCCGTGCGTGCTCGAATCTCTCTAATTTTGCATGCGTGATCTCCTCGGGAGGTATAAGTAGGGGGAAGCAATATATTCGATACCTCATCCAGAAACGCACCCTCTCGAAACCTGGACAGCAAGCTTCACCGAGATGCAGAGCTCCTCTCTTGCAGAGTCTGCCACTCGAGTTTGCTAAACATCTCCGTAACGCTATCACGCTTACCAAATAACCCTGTGACGCAACGCACCGCTCTTCTTTGGATCTTCTCTATCTCCTCCGTCAACGCGATCTGTACGGATCCCACGCTGATGAGCAATACTCAAGTATAGGTCGAACGAGTGTTTTGTAAGCCACCTCCTTTGTTGATGGACTACATTTTCTAAGGACTCTCCCAATGAATCTCAACCTGGTACCCGCCTTACCAACAATTAACTTTATATGATCATTCCAGTTCAAATCGTTCCGCACGCATACTCCCAGATATTTTACAGAAGTAACTGCTACCAGTGTTTGTTCCGCTATCATATAATCATACAATAAAAGATCCTTCTTTCTATGTATTTGCAATACATTACATTGGTCTATGTTAAGGGACAGTTGCAACTCCCTGCACCAAGTGCCTATCCGCTGCAGATCTTCCTGCATTTCGCTACAATTTTCTAATGCTGCAGCTTCTCTGTATACTACAGCTTCATCCGCGAAAAGCTGCATGGAACTTCCGACACTGTATACTAGGTTGTTTATATATATTGTGAAAAGCAATGGTCCCATAATACTCCCCTGTGGCACGTCAAAGGTTACTTTAACGTCTGTAGACGTCTCTCCATTGAGAACAACATGCTGTGTTCTGTTTGCTAATAACTCTTCAATCCAGCCACACAGCTGCTCTGATATTCCGTAGCCTCTTACTTTGTTTATCAGGTGACAGTGCGGAACTGTATCGAACGCCTTCCGGAAGTCAAGGAAAATAGCATCTACCTGGGAGCCTGTATCTAATATTTTCTGGGTCTCATGAACAAATAAAGCGAGTTGGGTCTGTTTCCGGAATCCATGTTGATTCCTACATAGTAGATTCTGGGTTTCCAAAAACGACATGATACTCGAGCAAAGAACATGTTCTAAAATTCTATAACAGATCGACGTCAGAGATATAGGTCTATAGTTTTGCGCATCTGCTCGACGACCCTTCTTGAAGACTGGGACTACCTGTGCTCTTTTCCAATCATTTGGAATCTTCCGTTCCTCTAGAGCAGGCTGTTCCAACCGAGCTCCAGGGAGCCGGAGCGCTCCGGAGCGCTCACTGCGGCAGCTCGGAGCCCGCGTGGAGGGGGAAAGCGAACTCACTGCCCCCTGGCCGCATGCAGACGTAATAATCCGTGCTCAATGACAGCTATGACTAGCCGCGGGAGCTCTGTACCTCTATTGGAGGATACCTTTCGATTCATTGAGAGGGATGGTCGACCGCTGTGTTTTGTATGTATTTAATTCTGCGAAGAAGTACAATATACAGAATTAAATACAGTCAGGTAGAAGGGGTTGCACGCAGAGAACTGGTAGCCAGGCTTAAGAACGACATACCAGTAGACGTATGTTTAAAAACGGATTCGTAATACGGAGGGTATCAAAACATGCAACGTAGTTCGTGTTCTGTAATGCGTTTATAATTTTCAGGTGAAAGAGAGCGGAGAAAACACTACTGAATCTGCAATTCGAGCAAGCTACAGGGTCGCTCACATCACTGCGACGAGTGGCAAACCGTTTTCGGTGGGACCACTCGTAAAATCGTGCATGGTAGCAGTTGCAGAATGTTTGCTTCCAAGGGAGGTGCAGGCAATTGAAGGGGTTTGCCTGTCGAAGCAAACAATGTCTCGTCGAATCCTGGACATGGCGGCGGATTTAGAGACACAGCTCAGGAAAAAGGCGGAGAGCGTTGTCGCATTTTCGTTAGCGCTTGACGAAAGCACCGACATATCGGACTGTGCTCAGCTTGCAGCCTTTGTGCGTGGTGTCGACATGGAGCTGCAAGTAACTGAAGAACTCTTGGATGTGGTAGCACTCGATTACACCGCAACAGGACGTGTCATTTTTGAAGCTGTTTGTGAATCAGTGGACAATATGAATTTGTCGTGGGATAAGCTCCATTGTGTAGCGACAGACGGTGCACCACAAATGATCGGGCGTCACCAAGGTTTTGCTTCTCGTTTGAAAAATAAGCTCAGGGATGAATTCGGGAAAGACATTTTGACTCTTCATTGTTACATTCACCAAGAGGCACTGTGTGCTGAAACAGTAGAGCTAGGTGGCGTAATGAAAGATGTCGTGAAGTGTGTGAATTTTGTGCGGCGTCAAAGGATTCCTGAAAGATGTGGAAGCGGAGTATGGGGATATATCTTACCACAGTACAGTTCGTTGGCTGAGTCGGGGAAAAGTTCTTGATGTTTTCTTTGCCATTAGTGAGGAAATACCCCTTTTCTCGAAATGAAAGGGGAAGAAATGCGTTGTCTGAAAGATATAAAATGGATATGAGACCTGGCGTTCCTAGCTGACATAACTATGCATCTGAATAATTTAAATCGGTCATTGCAGGGCAAAGGGCAGCTAATCGTTGACATGCACGACCAGATCAAAGTGTTCATGGAAAAGTTACGTTTATTTGAGAGGCAGATGAGTAATGGACATCCAACGTTCTTCAATCATCTTGCTTCTTTAAAACTACCTGAAGGTACTACTTTCAGCGATTACCAAGCAAACTTAAAGCAGCTCATCACGTCGTTTGAAACACGATTCCGAGACCTCACTAGTTTGGAAATGGAACTTAAGGTGTTCAGCACTCCTTTTTCAGTTTCCACCGATGACTTGTAATCGTCACTTCAATTGGAGATTATTGATTTGCAAAATTCAGCTTTGTTGAAAGAGAGGTACTACAGCACGTTGCATTTGTCAGGATGGTTGTGTTCATTATAGAAAAAAACATTTCCCAAACTTCACAACAATGCCGCTCAGATCATGTGCATGTTTGGATCTACGTTTTGATGTGAGCAGCTTTTCTGAGCAATGAAAACAGTTATAAAGTAAGGAACGATCGCTTCTTCAGGATGCAACAATGAAGGACATCCTCCGCATTAACGCTGCGAACACTTTGACACCTGATATTCCGATCTTGCAATGAAAAGAAAATTTCAAACTACAGAGGCCCAATAAATTTAGTATGCAATTGCTTGTAAAACATTTGTTTCTTATTTATTTCCTGAAGATCGTATTTCCTGGTGTAGCACGTCACCACGTCTTAGCAGCTAAGAGTGTGAGGTTGTCGATCTTGTAAGACGCGGCTGGCACATCAAAACGCTCGCCTTGCCGCCTGCCTCAGCCAGCCGTGCCGGCCCACTGGAATGGTCACAGCGAGCGACACGGCTCCCTGGAGCAGGGAGCGCTCCGCGGCTCACAACGGAGCCCACGAGCTGGAACAGCCTGCTCTAGAGACTTGCGGTAGACGGCTGTTAGAAGAGGGGCAAGTTCTTTTGCGTACTCTGTGTAGAATCGAATTGGTATCCCGTCAGGTCCAGTGGACTTTCCTCTGTTGAGTGATTCCACTTGCTTTTCTATTCCTTGGACACTTATTTCGATGTCAACCATTTTTTCGTTTGTGCGAGTATTTAGAGAAGGAACTGCAGTGCGGTCTTCCTCTGTGATACAGCTTTGGAAAAAGGTGTTTAGTATTTCAGCTTTACGCGTGTCATCCTCTGTTTCAATGCCATCATCATCCCGGAGTGTCTGGATATGCTTTTTTGAGCCACTTACTGATTTAACGTAAGACTAGAACTTCCTAGGGTTTTCTGTCAAGTCGGTACACAGAATTTTACTTTCGAATTCACTGAACGCTTCACACATAGCCCTCCTTACGCTAACTTTGACCTCGCTTAGCTTCTGTTTGTCTGAGAGGTTTCGGCTGCGTTTAAACTTACAGTGAAGCTCTCTTTGCTTTCGCAGTAGTTTCCTAACTTTCTTGTTGATCCACGGTGGGTTTTTCCCGTCCCTCACAGTTTTACTCGGCACGTACCTGTCTAAAACGCATTTTACGATTGCTTTGAACTTTTTCCATAAGCCGGCCGGAGTGGCCGTGCGGTTCTAGTCCCTACAGTCTGGAGCCGAACGATCGCTACGGTCGCAGGTTCGAATCCTGCCTCGGGCATTGATGTGTGTGATGTCCTTAGGTTAGTTAGGTTTAATTAGTTCTGTTCTAGGCGACTGATGACCTCAGAAGTTAAGTCGCATAGTGCTCAGAGCCATTTGAACCATTTTTTTTCCATAAACACTCAACATTGTCAGTGTCGGAACAGAAATTTTCGTTTTGATCTGTTAGGTAGTCTGAAATCTGCCTTCTATTACTCTTGCTAAACAGATAAACCTTCCTCCCTTTTTTTATATTCCTATTTACTTGAATATTCAGGGATGTTGCAACGGCCTTATGATCACTGATTCCCTGTTCTGTACATACAGAGTCGAAAAGTTCGGGTCTGTTTGTTATCAGTAGGTCCCAGATGTTATCTCCACGAGTCGGTTCTCTGTTTAATTGCTCGAGGTAATTTCGGATAGTGCACTCAGTATAATGTCACTCGATGCTCTGTCCCTACCACCCGTCCTAAACATCTGAGTGTCCCAGTCTATATCCGGTAAATTGAAATCTCCACCTAAGACCATAACATGCTGAGAAAATTTATGTGAAATGTATTACAGATTTTCTCTCAGTTGTTCTGCCACTAATGCTACTGAATTGGGAGGTCGGTAAAAGGAGCCAGTTATTAACCTAGCACGGTTGTTGAGTGTAACCTCCACCCATAATAATTCACAGGAACTATCCGTTTCTACTTCATTACAGGATAAACTACCACTAACAGCGACAACACCGCCACCACTGGTTGCATGCAATCTATCCTTTCTAAACACCGTCTGTGCCTTTGTAAAAATTTCGGCAGAATTTATCTCTGGCTTCAGCCAGCTTTCCGTACCTATAACTATTTCAGCTTCGGTGCTTTCTATCAGCGCTTGAAATTCCGGTACTTTACGAATGCAGCTTCGACAGTTTACAATTACAATACCGATTGCTGCTTGGTCCCCGCATGTCCTGACTTTTCCCCGCACCCTTTGAGGCTTGCCCGAGGCCACGCCACACAACCCCTGCTACCCGTGTAGCCGCCTGCTCCGTGTAGTGGACTCCTGACCTATCCAGCGGAACCCGAAACCCCACCACCCTATGGCGCAAGTCGAGGAGTCAAGCAGTATATTGCTCCCTCCTACGTATATCTCGCTAAGAGACCATGAGGATAAACTCAGAGAGATCAGAACCCACACAGAGGCGTACCGACAATTTTTCTTTCCACGAACCATACGAGACTGGAATAGAAGGGAGAACCGATAGAGGTACTCAAGGTACCCTCCGCCACACACCGTCAGGTGGCCTACGGAGTATGGATGTAGATTTAGATGAGCATAGGTAACATCCGCTATGCTCTTGTATGTTGAACACAAATACATGTAAAATTTTCGTGTGTGCCAATTCGAGGATTAACTACATAATTCCTCCCCCTTCATACACACTCTGTTCAGGTGAGGTGTGACTGCCGGGTACTCCGCCAGTCTCACACAGTTCAGAGAAAACTGGATTGAACCACCTTGAATCTGGCAGTCTATGGTTAGGAAATCCTCTAGCATGTTACCTACAAGCAGCGTTTGCATTACAAGACCCATACACAAACACCATATCGGCCTACTCAGCATTTGTGAATATGGGGTGCACATTTAAACGATATGATAGCATTGGTCAACAAATCAGAAGCACAGTTGAAAAGTTCATTTATGCAAAACCAAGCGAAACTTCACAAACTGGCCCCCAAAATAAACCCACAGCAAATTCAATATGAGCACTTGAAATGAAAACTTATCTCAATAACCATCTATCTTTCTGTAGCCAATACAAACTGGACATGTATTATATGAAATGTTTTATTCACATTAGTTTATACTACCACCACTTAAACTATCTACTATTCCTCTTGAGATGCCCTGTACAGCTGTACGCTGGAAGACAATAAGTCATGTTGCGCTGAGTGTACTCAAAAGTGTTGCAAGCTTTCAAAAGACGCTGGCTGTCAGTAGCTGTAGCTGAGTGGTCAGCTCGACAGAATCTCAATCCTAAGGGCCGGAGTTCGATTGCCGGCTGGGTCGGCCTGGGTGTTGTGTTGTCCCAATCATCATCGTTTCATCCCTATCGACGCGCAAGTCGCCGAAGTGGCGTCAGATCGAAAGACTTGCACCCGACGAACGGTCTACCCGACGGGAGGCCCTCGTCACACACCATTCTTCATTGATCTATTAAGAGTAGAGGAGTTACGACACATACCTAAAGCAACATTTAACCAAGTTTTTCGGTGAATGACAATTTAGTAAGCAACTTAGACTTATGCATAAGCTAATAAAAGCAGCAAAGAAGATCTGTGCTGTTTGGTAAAAAGGCGTTCTCAAAGCTAAAAGCCAATCATTGATGGTACACACACACACACACACACACACACACACACACATATATATATATATATATATATATATATATATATATATATATATTAAAGGCCATCCTCTTCATTCCACCAGCGATGTAACATGCCTTAAACATAGTGTGCGATATACCGTGCCTTTATTGCATCATACCAAGAAACCTGTAGTGGCCTACATTGTGAGGGAAGTTATTGTTCCCAGCACGAGAAAAGTCATATGCTGGGAGCTCCAGACGCTATGCCCTCTGGCTGCCCCACGGCTTGCTGGAAGTCGACTGGATTCCAGCGGTGGCAGCGCGTGTCCACAGTGGACACCGCCTTGTCATCATCTCTGTGTCATCCGTCTTACAGGACTTGATGCAGCCGTGGTCTGCACTTCTGGATGCACTGTACGTACAGCGCACACTGCACGTTTCTCCAAATTTAGTGAAACAGTGAAATGCATTTGATTCCGAAAGATAATAAAAAAGCAATGGCTTATATCAGTCTGCTTCTAATCATTATACATATTCTTGGTTTAAAATTGCAGAAGTAAAATTAATAGTTGGTTCAAAGGTTGTTTTCGCCGTGTTTTATACTTATTTTGGTGGAATATCCCCGTAAATCTTTAGACATGTAGCAGACTTGTACGTCACGGCCTTCTTTAATGAACACCTAGTGTTCGTTGATAGTATGTCCACCATAACAACTTTGTTACACATACACGAAACAGGAATACTTGTAGTGCATTATTAACTGTGAGGAAAGTTATTATGTCACTGTTAACATAATATTAAACAGATAATAGGATTCCATGTACGACGAGGCAAACCGATATGCAATAAAATGTACGCTATTCTTTAGGTTTGATTTTGTTTGATACCATGGAAGTTCACATGATGTACTTGTGAGCAATTGTCAACCATAAGACATTAGCTTCATTGTCGCAAATTTCATTACTGTAATGTATCAGGGCTACAGTGGAGTTAGGGGCCTACATGTGCAGCCTGTATCCTACACAGGCCACACAATACCAGTGTCCTGCATTACTAACATCGCTCATGCAGGGAGCAGCGTCTCAATGCTCGTAGACACTGTTGTTCTCCGACCTTTGCTAGAGGGTGTTTCCCTTTATCCGATGTGAGGTTCTAAATAGCAACACGGAGTTTCGTACATCGTATCTTGCTTACTGAGATCCGACGCCGCCCATATTTGCTGTGTCCAGCGTTGTCCTCTCTCCCTATGATCGTACTATGGAGGTGGGGGTGGAGGGTGGAGAAAGGAAAGGAAAGTGAGCAGCTGTGTTTACCCCAGCGCCACCCGGTCACGGTGCTCTTCTCAAGTACACAGTCTCCCTCGGCTGGTTCCCAGGGCAACCCACATCCCCATACAGCGCCATCTGTCCTCAGAGCCCTTGCTCGCTAATTTAAGATTCCCACTGGAGGTCGAACGTAAACGTGCATCCACTCTGAAGGTCGTGCATTCACCGCCCTTCGAGGCGAATCAGTTATATGAATGCTGAGTCTCTGTTGTTTCCAACATGTCCAACAGAACTCCTGTTCCATTTCACCAAAACTTCAGTAAGAAGTGTCATAGCGTATATATGAAAATATAAGCATTTATGGTGATTGTTAAGTAAAGCTAAGACGAAAACGTTGTCCTCCTTGTCGACAAAAGGATTTATTAGCCTAAACAGAAAATTTCAACAGTTACTTCGAAAAATACGATACAGTTTATATCGACTGAATATTTTTAAGTTACATCATTCGAAGGTGACAACAAACGACAGTAAAAAAATGTAGCTGTTCTGAAGACTGTGCCACACTTGTAGATCTAAGTAAAGCTTTCGATTCTGGCAACCACAGAATTCTATTAAATAAGCTCTGCTCGTATGGTTTCGAAGACTAAGTGCTATCTCTGATTACGTCTTACCTGCGTGAGAGAAAACAAATAGTACATTTTAACAGAAAGAAATCAAACACACTGGGCATAACATGAGGTTTGCCACAAGGGCCCGTGCTTGGACCATTGCTTTTCATAATGTATGTAAATGATTTGTCCGATGTGATGCCTTGTAAGTCCATACTATATGCAGACGACACCACTTTCCTTACAGTAGATAGGGCCTTGGAAATACTCAAGCACAAAAGTGCAGAACAACTCAGAATATCCAGTGTATGGTTAGGAGCAAATGAATTACAAATCAACCACTCTAAAACTGTAAACATTCTATTCAGCCTATGTAACAACGACAACTGTAGTTTCTCAGTTAAGCTCCTTGGCATTCATCTGGACCCAAAATTAATCTGGGAAAGTCACACCAATTACGTATGCAAAAAGTTATCCCGAGTCACCTATCTGCTAACTAAGCTCAGGACTTGTGGCTGGCCAGTGTGGCCGTGCGGTTCTAGACCTTCAGTCTGGAACCGCGTGACCGCTGCGGTCGCAGGTTCGAATCCTACCTCGGGCATGCATGTCTGTGATGTCCTTAGGTTAGTTAGGTTTAAGTAGTTCTAAGTTCTAGGGGACTGATGACCTCAGATGTTAAGTCCCATAGTGCCCAGAGCCGTTTGAACCATTTGAACTTTTCTGACGGACGAGCTACTGCTAAATGCCTATTATGCCTTTTTTCGTAGCCACCTCACGTATGCAGTGCTGTTATGGGGCAACGCCTCTGGAGCAAAAAGAATTTTTCTTTGGCAGAAAAAGGCCATTAGGTGTATTGCTGGAGTGAGAAACCATGTATCATGTAGAGACTATTTCAAAGAGTTAAAAATAATGACACTTACATCACTGTTTATTCTCAGTTGCTTAGTGCACATAAAGGAAAACCAAGAAAGCTATAAACTGCGCGAGTCTGTACACAGTTCTGACACACGCCAAAGGCAGATAATGGACATCCCAGTTACTAGGCTTAAAAAAACACAAAACAGTTACACATACACAGGGATACAATTATTTAACATGCTACCACCTACTGCACACAGTGTATCACTGAATGTCTTCAAAAATATTAGAAAAAGGTGGCTTGGACAAAAAGCATTCTATACAATAGAAGAATTTAATGTAATAAAAGTGATGTAATCTATTAAAACTGCTGTATGACATGAGCACTTCTGAAAATGTTATTGTATGATGCGGTTGTGCTTTATTTACATAATGTATTTTTATTCAATAGTTAACTGCTGTTTGACATGACCACCCTATTACATAAGTTCTTCTGAAAATGTTATTGTACAGTGCTGTTGTGCTTTATTTACATAATGAATTTTCCCCAATGGTTAACATGTATTAAGCCTGTCTCATTTATATTCGTTAAAATGTTTTTCTTAGCATGTGTATTGTTACACATACAGTATCTCCTTTTTTCATTCTGCACGACAAATTTATGTTTAATGACTACTAAACATGTGCAATATAAAACATATTTACTCATCCAGGATGTTAAAAATGTATGACTTATTTTGTAATTATATAATGTATGTAAAATGACGACATCAATTGCATGAAAAACACTTAAAGATGGATCAGTAAATCATTACACTGCAACGAGGGGTGTCTCCTTACTGCTTTGAAGAGAATCATTTTCTTTGACATCCTGCCCAGTTAATGAAACTGCTGAATCACTCCGAGAGCAACACCATAAAAAAACACCGTTGAGAGTGCGGCATCCGTGAAGAGTATGGAGGCCACCCTTGACGTCAGACTGCTGTCCCGTGACGTGGACACACTACCTCCTCCCTGCCCATAGCTTCGTGCTTCTGCTAACACCGTCCTCTGAGAACTGCAGAAACCAAACTGTTCAGCCTTGGGACTTGCTGGGTTCACCGTGCCAGTGGCTTGGGTGTTTTCCATATTTTCCTGCAATAAAGTTGCTTTCGATTTCTTTGTGACTGAAATTATTTCCCATGTTAACACCTCAATTTGAAACTAAGAAGAACACAATTAGTCGCCCACATTTTAGATTTTCCGGTGTGATGCTAGTAGCAGAATTTTAATAGTCAGGTTTCTTGGGCAAAACTAGAAGAAACGCTTGTTGTTACAGGTGAGGACAATTTGTCGGGTATTATATACAGACATGTGTTCTGAATATCCGTGTGAGCATTCCTCTAACTGCGGCTGCGCCCCTAGAAGCTCACAAACAAAGTGGCACCACTGGAGGGACGCCGCTGTGTGGGCGCTGCCCCCGCTGCAGTAGCGCTCCCCCACAGGCCGCGACCCGTCTACCTGGTGACGTCAGCGTGGCTCAGCTTAACCTCGCGTCTCAAGTACTGAATGATGACGTGTCAGGGCGGAGATCAAAAAGCTAAGAACCGTCAGTCATCGTACTGATCGATTTTATATCTTGTTTACTCTGTTTAATCGTCACAGGTACTCCAGAAATGTGACACATATTTCATCACACAGCGCAATGCGAGGCGTTGACCTGGACCCAAGGTGCGGCTGCTTGCAGAGCGATGTTGTGGGGGGATACTTCTGGCGGCAAGAAAGTACTGAGTAGGAAACACGAGCGAACCTGAGAGCGAGTAGAACGGTAGAGACAGTCCGCGGTCGAGTAATAAACTAGTGGGTGCTGTAAGCTGCAAATGTCGTGTCGGTAATCACTTTCACCATCAGTAGACATGAATATGACAAGTGCCTCTCCCACACTGCACATGCGCCGCAGTGAATTCCTCTGGAACGTTACAGGAGGATATTAAAAAATAAAAAATTAAATATTTTTTTAAATGCCAGTCACTAGGCGACCTACACGTTACAATTTCCCATAACTTGCCACCCCTTAGAGTCCTGGAGGTCACCTGTAACGAACCTTGGGAATATATGGGGAAATCCAGTTTGTAAGGACATTAGTTACTAAAGAGGGGTTGTCCTGCAGGAAGACAACGTCCCATTCATGTTCTGGGAACATCAGCTAACCCTACACACTACTGCATTCTTTCAAGATAATGCAGCAGTTATTTTGGGTTATGGTACACCAGAAGATAAGAGCAGCATTGCTGTACTGTGTTTTGCTGAGTTCAGGTAAGTAACACCTTGGAGACCAACACTATATAATGGTGTAACTGAATCATAGGTGTTGTCATGTTGAAAGTTTCACTGGTAATGTGTATGCTAAATAACTGGGTGTTCATTAAAGTACAATGAAATTTATTTTTGGTAAACATTCCTTGATACATATCGCTTGTTATGGACCACAATGTCGATGGTGGAGACACTTAAGGTCCTTTTGAGGTTGTAAGGTGAATAGTTGGTCATAGCTCATGGTCCCATTGGACGTTAGTGTTCCATTCGTGTTGTGGGAGCAGCACTGCAACAATCTATGTCAATGGTACACATTGGTGTCTTCTCTGAAGTATTTCAGCAAAATTTTAGGTGATGGTACACCGCAACAAGCTAACATAATTTCGTCCTTTGTAGAATTGTCGGGTGAGCTATGGAATGCCTTGGTGAACATTGCTGCGCAACGAAGTAACTGAGGGGTGTGGTCGTGTTGAAAGTCCATGTCTCACTGGAGGTGGGTGATTTGCAGCCAAGCAGAATAAGATGTTTCAGATAATTACAAAAACTGGTAGTTATTTTACAATAAAATTCCTTGTAATATATTAACTATTATGGGGCCCATATGCCACTGATAACGAAAATTAGGATATTTTATAAGAGTGGAGCCTTGTTTTGTTGGAAGACTACATCTGACTCATGTCCTGGTAAAAGCAGCATCGCAGGCTGGTTGCGTCCCACAGACTTTTGTATTCCTTCAAGACTAGTGGTTGTACACCTGACTGGTTTTAACCACTGATTGGCTAATCAATTGTTTACTCATTTATTCAGTTTTCCACCTCCTCACACTGGTGTGGGGTCAGGCCACCTCCTCACATTGGCTGCGCTCCTGGCAGCAGAAGAGTCGTGTGAAGTTAGCACCCCTTTTTCGAGAAATATACATTTTTTTCACAGTTATTGTTAGATGTGCCATAGTTCTAGAGTTCTTTCCACAAAATTTCAAGAGTTCTGCAAAATGTAACGAAGAAAACAACAATACTCGAAAAAATTTTCGTATCGAAAATATTCTCTGACAATTTCCGCAAAATGTAAATAAGTAGAAGAGTTCTGAGCACAGTTCTGAACAGAGCTTCAAGAGTTCTTTCGAAAATCCAAGTAACATTTTTTTGTGCAGCTAATAGTTTACGAGATAATTGCAATTTAAGACAAAATCTTTTCACTTACTGTGAAGTTGGCACCCTTTTTTTCAGAAATGTATACTTTTTTCAGATTTCTTGATAGATATGGCATAGTTCTAGAGTTCTTTGTACAAAATTTCAATAGTTCTGCAGAACTTAGCGACGAAAACAATGTTCGAAAAAATTTTCGTATCGAAAACATTCTTCGACAATTTTCGCAAATTGTAAATAAGTACAACAGTTCTGAGCACAGTTCTGAACAGAACTCCAAGAGTTCTATCGAAAATCCAAGTAACATTTTTTGTGCAGCTAATAGCTTACTAGATAATTACAATTTAAGGAGAAAATCTTTTCACTTACTGTGAAGTTGGCACCCTTTTTTCACAAATGTATACTTTTTTCAGATTTCTTGATAGATATGGCATAGTTCTAGAGTTCTTTGTACAAAATTTCAATAGTTCTGCAGAATTTAGCGACGAAAACAGTGTTCGAAAAAATTTTCGTATCGAAAACATTCTTCGTCAATTTTCGGAAATTGTAAATAAGTACAACAGTTCTGAGCACAGTTCTGCACAGAACTCCAAGAGTTCTATCGAAAATCCAAGTAACATTTTTTTGTGCAGCTAATAGCTTACTAGATAATTACAATTTAAGGAGAAAATCTTTTCACTTACTGTGAAGTTGGCACCCTTTTTTCACAAATGTATACTTTTTTCAGATTTCTTGATAGATATGGCATAGTTCTAGAGTTCTTTGTACAAAATTTCAATAGTTCTGCAGAATTTAGCGACGAAAACAATGTTCGAAAAAATTTTCGTATCGAAAACATTCTACGTCAATTTTCGCAAATTGTAAATAAGTACAACAGTTCTGAGCACAGTTCTGAACAGAACTCCAAGAGTTCTATCGAAAACCCAAGTAACATTTTTTGTGCAGCTAATAGCTTACTAGATAATTACAATTTAAGGATAAAATCTTTTCACTTACTGTGAAGTTGGCACCCTTTTTTTCACAAATGTATACTTTTTTCAGATTTCTTGATAGATATGGCATAGTTCTAGAGTTCTTTGTACAAAATTTCAATAGTTCTGCAGAATTTAGCGACGAAAACAATGTTCGAAAAAATTTTCGTATCGAAAACATTCTTCGTCAATTTTCGCAAATTGTAAATAAGTACAACAGTTCTGAGCACAGTTCTGAACAGAACTCCAAGAGTTCTATCGAAAACCCAAGTAACATTTTTTGTACAGCTAATAGCTTACGAGATAATTGCAATTTAAAGAGAAAATCTTTTCACTTACTGTGAAGTTGGCACCCTTTTTTTCACAAATGTATACTTTTTTCAGATTTCTTGATAGATATGCCATAGTTCTAGAGTTCCTTGTACAAAATTTCAATAGTTCTGCAGAATTTAGCGACGAAAACAATATTCGGAAAAATTTTCGTATCGAAAACATTCTTCGTCAATCTTCGCAAATTGTGAATAAGTACAACACTTCTGAGCACAGTTCTGAACAGAACTCCAAGAGTTCTATCGAAAACTCAAGTAACATTTTTTTGTGCAGCTAATAGTTTACGAGATAATTGCAATTTAAGGAGAAAATCTTTTCACTTACTGTGAAGTTGGCACCCTTTTTTTCAGAAATGTATACTTTATTCAGATTTCTTGATAGATATGGCATAGTTCTAGAGTTCTTTGTACAAAATTTCAATAGTTCTGCAGATCTTAGCGACGAAAACAATGTTCGAAAAAATTTTCGTATCGAAAACATTCTTCGTCAATTTTCGCAAATTGTAAATAAGTACAACAGTTCTGACCACAGTTCTGAACAGAACTCCAAGAGTTCTATCGAAAACCCAAGTAACATTTTTTTGTGCAGCTAATAGCTTACTAGATAATTACAATTTAAGGAGAAAATCTTTTCACTTACTGTGAAGTTGGCACCCTTTTTTTCACAAATGTATACTTTTTTCAGATTTCTTGATAGATATGGCATAGTTCTAGAGTTCTTTGTACAAAATTTCAATAGTTCTGCAGAATTTAGCGACGAAAACAATGTTCGAAAAAATTTTCGTATCGAAAACATTCTTCGTCAATTTTCGCAAATTGTAAATAAGTACAACAGTTCTGAGCACAGTTCTGAACAGAACTCTAAGAGTTCTATCGAAAACCCAAGTAACATTTTTTTGTGCAGCTAATAGTTTACGAGATAATTGCAATTTAAGGAGAAAATCTTTTCACTTACTGTGAAGTTGGCACCTTTTTTTTCAGAAATGTATACTTTTTTCAGATTTCTTGATAGATATGGCATAGTTCTAGAGTTCTTTGTACAAAATTTCAGTAGTTCTGCAGAATTTAGCGAAGAAAACAACAATACTCGAAAAAATTTTTCTATCGAATCATTTTTTGTCAATTTTCGCAAAAATTAAACTTGTACAACAGTTCTGAGGACAGTTCCGAACAGAACCCCAAGAGCTCTATCGAAAATCCTAATAACATTTTTCTATGGCGATAATAGTTTGTGATAAATTGATTTAATGTGGGACACACTTTCTCTGCAGAAAATATAAATATATTCGTACAACAGTTCTGATGACAGTTCCGGACACCACGTGAAGAGTTCTATCGAAATTTCTAGTAGAATTTTTTAGCGCAGGTAATAGTTTAAGAGGTAATTGCAACTTAATTAAGAACCCCATAAGAGCTCCTACTGTGAAGCTGGCACCCTTTTTTTCGGAAATATGTATATTTTTCAGAGTTCTTGATAGATAAGTCATGGTTATAGAGTTCTCTGCACAAAATTTCATTAGTTATGCAGAATTTAGCGAAGAAAACAACATTGTATAACAAAGCTGATTCAGGAACCCTTTCCTTCTGATACAGTTCTTACTGTTGCCACAATAAATCACTCGTGCATAGATTCCAACTGTACTGATCATTACTAAAATACAATCATTGACCAGCGGCGCACATTTCTTGCAGCGTTGTACAAAGCATTCGGCTTATCCGCTGTGAAAACACCACACTTAACACTATTTTAAAATTTACGGTGGATGGCTTCCGTTTATCTACAATTTCAGCATCTATCGAATTATCTTCATGCAAACGTGATGCATGGATCACTCACTTCCCCGTTTTAGGTACGGAGGAAACTAGAGTTCAGTCTTGTGGAAGCCAAAAAAGGAAATGTGGGCAGCCCTTCTTTTACTGATAGCAAACTCTAGAGAAATCTCCACGCTTGTCTTTCTTCATCATGCCAAAAAAAGAAAAATTCTACCTTAATAGCTCTATTATCATTCCAGTACTAGTAAACCAGTTGTCCGCTTTCACATTTCGACCTGACTGATATATAGGTTTACACAGTCACAGAACAACATCAAAATGTTTATTGCTCAGTTGGTAAATCCTTCTGGTTGCAACACGGCGTATATTTCCAAATTGTACACGTAAAATACTTAAGAACGCACACTTAAGAATCCATACTCGTTTGTTTTGATTGATACATATTGGCAAAAACTGTACCTTCCACAGAATCCTTCCAGCTTCTTGTCTACTGTAACATTTTCTCCAAGGATGTAAGATTTGTGGTAGTTGCGTACAAACACAGTAAATATTTCCCGAATAGCTGTTAGCTTGTCTAATTGTCTCCTTTCATCACGAATAGCGCGACTGTAAAATCTAAGGCTCTCCAGAATAAATTTGAAACGTTTTATATTCATTTGGAAGGTGAAATTTTTCAATTCCATCACCATCAGTTCCACACAGATATTCCAGGCTTTATCTGTTACTTTTGTTAACAACAATTAAAAACAAGAGACTGATGAAGGCTTTCAATTCAATATCATCTATTGATTTTACCCCTCTCTCACGCTGCTCTCAAAATTCTGATTGGAATACAAAACTACAATAGACAAATATCGTTATCTATGAGGTAATTACAGCATCACAAATGCTGCTTTGGCTGCACCTATTGGTACAGGTAAATTTCGAATAATATTATGCTCTTCGAACAATATGCTTTGGATTTCTTCAACATTATCTAGTACTTCCCACTTACAATAATAAAATTCCTATAAAATAACGCAACCAGGCGCAGTGTATTAATCTGAAATTTGACGTTCAGACAGCGGACACTGACTATTAAACAGTTAAAACAGAATTCAAGTGCAGTTTACATTTTGGATTAGCTTTGTACTACTTACTACGTTGATAAACAAATAAATTAATCGCTGAAATGAAATTCGAAAGGGCACAGTGGATAAAAACGAGCAATCGGCTCATATCTCATCAAGAGAGCATTAGCGTCGATACTGAATCATACAACATTGAAAGGCACACATGAAGTGTATATTTTTAGAATCAGGAAGAACCAGATGAATTTTATTACGTAAAACAGTAATTGTTTTGAGCTCTCATGACATCCACGACCCACTAACAGCTAAAAATATGCCCAGGACCCTCATGGATGAAAGTTATGTGGCAACATCACCAGCCGCTAGGATACATAAAAACATGTGCTGTGTGTAACGAAAAAATTTGAAATTGCTGTCGTTAATATTGTTGCAAACATTTGTTCTAGTTAGAAAGGAAGTGTGGAAGTTTGATGAGTTACACTACAGCGAGAGTTAAAAGTTTTTACAATGTATAGAAATGTAAGTATATTTACTGAATATATCGTACAAACGAACTAAGTAGTATGTTTAAATCCTAATTCAATACATGACTGATAGAGGTGTTATAATGTTGAGGGGATACAGTATTAAAGTTAATAACAAGTTCGAAATTTGTAAATAAGAACCTCGTTCATTTGGTCCTCAGTAATCCGGATTTCCGGTTTATCCGGATTCATATTTTGTATCCCTTGGTATTTTTCTCTTTTTTTCTTATAACACGAAGATGTGTAGTCGGTGAGGTACATAGGCTGCTTATCACTAGGCCGGTAATTTAGTCTAGTACTGACTGATAAGGAACTCGGAGTGTGTGAATGACATTGTTTCTCAAGTATTGTACATTAATATAACGGTGTATTGATGCCCATCAAGTAAGTTGCATAGTAACCACGCCAACAGCACTCCACCACAGCTCATTGTACCTCTGGTGCGATTTTCGACAGGTGTGACACCATCTGGTTAGTGGCGCGTGTGAATGTATCTGCTCTCTCAGCCATCTGTTTATTTTGCACTGACGAGCCTTCTCTCCTTGAATCATCTAAGCGTGCACATCCCACGCTTCCACCTACAGTTACTACAGTCAGTCTTAAGAAGGTGTACTGGCATTTGTATAGTGCTGAACATTTAGCCTTTTTGTATTTAGTAGAATATACATCCGGGTTTTCGATTTTCGGTTTTCCAAACTAAAAGTGAGAATTTACGATCGTCCTCATAGCTGTACTTCCAGCAATACCTCATCTCCTGCGTTCCCAATTTCGTAGAAGTTGTCCTACGAAAATTGCAGAAGCACTCTTGGACGAAAGAATATTGTGACGATATTCTTTCGTCACAGCCTGGGGTTAGAGACCCGGTCCGGCACACAGTTTTTATCTGCCAGTAAGTTTCACATCGGCGCACACCCACTGTAGAGTGAGCACACAATCTATTTCATAATCTACTGGCACCATAAAAATGTTATGAGGGTTTTTAAAAGAACTCTTTAGGTGCTATCCAGAACTGTCAGCAAAAGGGTTGTGCCAATTTATTATAATGTAGACCAAGTGGGTCTCTCGAAAATGCTATTATCTCATTAACTGTTATCCCCACAAAAAATGTTATTACAGTTGTCGGTAGAACTCTTAGGGTCGTATTAAGAAATGCCATCAGATCTTTTGTACGAATTTATTACTTTTACATGACAAAAGTGAGTCCCACATTAATTATCTCATATAATGTCATCGTCACAAATAATGTTATTATAGTTTTTGGTAGAACTCTGTGGGTGATATTCAGAACTGTCATCAGAACTATTCTACGAATTTTGCTGTATTAGATAAAGTGAGTATCAGATTAAAACTAATATTGTATAAGCTATTATCGCCACAAAAATGTTCTTATCATTTTCAATGCAACTCTTCCGGTGCTATCCAGAACTGCCAACAGAACTGTTATACAAATTTATTTTTTCCAAACTGACAAATAATTTTTTACCATACCAAAATTTTGCCGAGTTATTGTTTTCTTCCCGAAATTCTGTAGAACATTCGTGTTTTGAGCAGGGAAATTTTGAAGTATTGCATATATATCAAGAACTGTGAAAAAAATTTATATTTATCGTAAAAGGGGTTCAAACTTCACGGGAAATGCTCATAAGCATTCCTTAATAAAGGCAGTTACTACATAAACAATTACCTGCACAGAATATGTTACTAGTATTTTCGATAGAACTCTTACAGTGCTATCCAGAGCTGGCATCAGAGCATACGAACAGACATAATTTTTTTTTTAGTAAGAGTGCCCCACAATTAATCAATTACCATACAAACTATTATAACCACAAAAAATGTTATTATGATTATCGATAGAAGTCTTGAGGTGTTAGCCTGAACTGTTCATCAAAACTGTTGAACGAATTTACTTTTTCTGTGGAGAAAGTGGGTCTAACATCAAAGCAGTTACCGTATAAACTATCATCGCCACAAAAAGATATTATTAGGATTTTCGATAGAGCTCTTGGTGTTCTGTTCAGAACTGTTGTACGAATTTACTTTTTGCGAAAATTGACAAAGAATGTATTCGATAAGAAAAATTTTTCGAGTATTGTTGTTTTTCTCACTAAATTCTGCAGGACTATTCAAATTTTGTACAAAGAACTCTAGAACTATGACATTTCTATCAAGAACTCTGAAAAAATATATATTTCTGAAGAAAAGGATTCCAACTTCACAGTAAGTGAAGAGGTTCCCTCCTTAAATTGCAATTATCTCGTAACGTGTTAGCTGCACGAAAAATTGTAATTAGGATATTCGATAGAACTATTGGGGTTCTGTTCAGAACTGCCCTCAGAACTGTTGTCCGAATTTACTTTTTGCGAAAATTTATAACGAATGTTTGCTATTCGAATTTTTTTGAGTATTGTTGTTTTCTTCGTTAAATTCTGCAGAACTATTCAAATTTTGTACAAAGAACTCTAGAACTATGGCATACCTGTCAAGAACTGTGAAAGAAATATACATTTACGAAAAAAAGGGTGCCAACTTCACAGTAAGTGAAAAGATTTTCTTCTTAAATTGCAATTATCTCGTAAGCTGTTAGCTGCACAAAAAAATTTTACTTGGGTTTTCGATAGAACTCTTGGAGTTCTGTTCAGAACTGTGCTCAGAACTGTTGTACTTATTTACAATTTGAGAAAATTGACGAAGAATGTTTTCGATACGAAAATTTTTTCGAATATTGTTTTCGTCGCTAAATTCTGCAGAACTATTGAAATTTTGTACAAAGAACTCTAGAACTATGGCACATCTATCAAGAAATCTGAAAAAAGTATACACTTGTGAAAAAAAGGGTGCCAACTTCACATTAAGTGAAAAGATTTTCTCCTTAAATTGCAATTATCTAGTAAGCTATTAGCTGCACAAAAAAATGTTACTTGGGTTTTCGATAGAACTCTTAGAGTTCTGTTCAGAACTGTGCTCAGAACTGTTGTACTTATTTACAATTTGCGAAAATTGACGAAGAATGTTTTCGATCCGAAAATTTTTTCGAATATTGTTTTCGTCGCTAAATTCTGCAGAACTATTGAAATTTTGTACAAAGAACTCTAGAACTATGCCACATCTGTCAAGAACTCTGAAAAAAATATATATTTCTGAAAAAAGGGTGCCAACTTCACAGTAAGCGAAAGGATTTTCTCATTAACATGCAATTATCTCGTAAACTATTAGCTGCACAAAAAAATGTTACTTGGATTTTCGATGGAACTCTTGGAGCTCTGTTCAGAACTGTGCTCAGAACTCTTGTATTTATTTACATTTTGCGGAAACTGCCAAAGAACATTTTCGATACGAAAATTTTTTCGAGTATTGTTGTTTTGGTCGCTAAATTCTGCAGAACTATTGAAATTTTGTACAAAGAACTCTAGAACTATGCTACATCTATCAAGAACTGTGAAAAAAAATGTATATTTCTCGTAAAAGGGGTGCTAACTTCACACGACTCAGCAGAAGCGGGCTGGCGTGGGGGGCGCAGTCTGAGGGGACCAGCTCTAAGTAGGACCCAGTAATACAGAAAGCAAACAGTCACTAAAGTTTGGAGCCTCGACATAGGCGATAACCTGATAGTCGAATTGGCTCCCTTGGAATGCCTCACCCGTTAAATCAGCCCAGAGATTTTCCATTCTGCATGCTTTGTGAGGCACGAAGAATTACTGTGAGTGTGGGTCACTTTTGGAGGAGACACAAAATACCCCATTACAACACATTTAGGAAGTTGTAGAACCAACCTCATACCATGAAGCTAGGGATACGTTACAACCCATTATGTATTGCTCTCAAAGAGATGACGCAGACAAGTTTAGACTAACTGTTGTACGCATACAGGCACTTATCCAACCATTCTTCACGCACTCCCACATGTGAATGGAATTGGAGAAAGTCCTAGCAACTGGTACGGTGTATGTACCCACTCTTGCCCTTCACAGTCGTTTGCATAGATGTAAGTTTATATGAGTCAGAGTCAGTTTGGGAAGAGTAAGAATTGCACTGACAATAGTGGGGGTCTTTTTGAGAGGGTCACTGAGGCAGGAGTGGTGTCAGCTATAGAAGTTGTGAGGGTCACTTTTGGACGGTTGAGGGTCACTTTTGGAGGAGTTAGGATCACTTTGGGAGGACTAAGGGTCACTTTGCAGGAGTGACAGTCACTGTGAGATGGGTGAGGGTAACTTGGGAAGACTGAGGGTGCCCCTTGAGACTGTCGAGGTACATAAAGGGCTGAGGTGAATAACAGTCCAACTAAGAAACGGGGCATTGTCCAGATGGAAGGTCATGTGTAACTATTGACGTAGAAGTGGAAGTAGAATGTTCTTGGTTAATACTGCTCACTCTAATGCTTCCTCTACTAACACCAAGGAATTGTTCTCACAACACTGTATTCAGATGTCATTTTGTGTGGCACCGTTACGAAGCTGAGGAACATGACGTACTGAATTGAATTTTAGCATAAATAAGGAATAGGACACTGCTATCTGGAAGTTCACATCTAGCTAATGATGTAAAAACAGCTCACTTCGATGTTTCCTGAACAAACACTGTATTTATTTTCTACCATCTTTCCCTTTAAGACGATACCCAAATTAGGTATGGTATGTCTCAGATAGCAAACTGAGGAACATAAGAAGCTACTCATCTGTATTACAACGTAGGTAAGGAATGTGGCATTTTCCAACTGAACATGTAACTCGTTGATGTGGAAACAGAATGGGCTTGGTTCATCATGCTGACTCATTGTTCTCTGAACACAGAGAATATTTTATGTCATTGTTTTTCACAACACTATAGCAAATATGGTATTGCATATCACTATAAGGAAGCAGAACTTGTGAGGTAGGATTAGGCTCAATGGCAGCGTAATTAATAATTGGGATTATGTCCAGCTAGAATACCATATCTAACTGACAATGTAGAATCGGAAGCACAATGGGATTACCATATTCTTCTGATTTTAATCTTGCTGCAACAAACACAGAGATTCTGGGGGCCATAAGGAAGGACTGAGCTGGCCAAGCGGTTCTAGGCGCTTCAGCCCGGAACCGCGCGGCCGGTACGGTCGCAGTTTCGAATCCTGCTTCGGGCATGGATGCTTGTGATGTCCTTAGGTTAGTTAGGTTTAAGTAGTTCTAAGTTCTAGGGGACTGATGACCTCAGACGTTAAGTCCCATAGTGCTCAGAGCCATTTGAGCCATTTCGAAGGACTGAGCTAAATTAGAGTGAAAGTGAGGGTTGTGGGATTTTTCCTCTATAAGGTCATGTCCAACAAATGTTCTGTGAACCCAAACCGAGAAGGCTTGATTTATTTCCTTCACTTCAACGTTTCCTCAACAAACACTTTGAGCATTCTATGCCACTTCTCACCGCAACATGGTACACAAATGCGTTATCGATTGACACTGTAATGGAACTGAGGATGATGACAAAGGTGCTAACCTGATTCTTGGGGTAAGTAAGGACTGGGACACTGTAAGCTCCGAGAATATATCACAAGTTGTAAGAACGGCATCAGAATTAGGTTGTTTTATACGCCCACATCTTCAACAGACGTAAACGTATTTTTATGCCACTGTCACCCACAACATTAAACAAAAGTGGGGCACTGAATCTCACCATAAGGAAGCTGAGGGACACAGAGAAATATGGAGCTCGGTTAACAGAGGATGTAAAGGAAGTGGCATTTTCGAACTAGAAGATCATGTCTCACGTCACAGAATCAGAAATCGGGATGCACTTCGTTTCTGCTACTCGCTACAATATTTTTTCAACTACCATGTAGTTATTTCGTTCAAATGTTACCAGCAACAGGATACCCAAATGTGATACAACGTGTTACATTAAGGAAGCAGAAGAACCAAAGGGACGAGTTGAATTACTCCATCAGTACGATTTGAAGCGTTATCCAACTGGCCGATCGTGTCCGACTAATATTCTGCAAACTGTGCTGTCTCGATTTCGAAAATTATTTTCGTTTTTTGTAATTAAATGCTGGTATTTTTTAATAAATCCAGGCATTGTTTGGAAATCAGTTCGCAAAATATTGCATGGGTTCCGAGCCTATCGCTTTCGATTGCGGCGTAAATGACAGACAGTTCTGAGGCACATTTACTTTAATAATACTGAACTGAGCCTTGCACCAAATTATTGTGGTTGCGTGGCGTGAATGCTGTTATAAGCAATGACCAAGGGGAAATAAAAAATCTGTTGACGATAAAACGTCCGGAAATACGTCTATTTTCGCATCACAGAATCAACTAGGCCACTGCAAATGACTTTCACTGTAAAAGCTTCTCACTTTAATGCTTCACCGGCAACGGCGTTGCCGCAGTGGATACACGGGTTCCAGTGAGATCGCCGAAGTTAAGCGCTGTCGGGCTTGGCAGACACTCGGGTGGGTGACCATCCGGCCGCCATGCGCTGTTACCATTTTTCTGGATGCACTCAGCCTCGTGATACCAATTGAGGAGCTACTCGACCGAACAGTAGCGCCTCCGGTCAAAGGAAACCATCATAAAAGAGGGGAGAGCGGTGTGCTGACCACACGCCCCTCCTGTCCTCAGCTGAGGATGACACGGCGGCCGGATGGTACCGATGGGCCCCTTGGGGCCTATAGACGGCGTGACTTTTAATTATAATGGTTTACCAGTCCACAGACCCACACCTTTCCTTTATAACATTAAATTATGTCTTTGTTGGTTCGTACCCAGGCCACGTGAAAAATCAATCACTTATTCTACTCCTAGCTGTTTCGATGTAAATAAAATCCCCTCCAGGTACACAGGCTCCTGTGAAATAGAAATGTTACACTAATTATGCGAGCAGTTGTGCAGCTGTAAATAAAAGCATTACAGTTCTAATTTGCCGCGTAATGGCGGCTGTCTGGCAGCTCCTGCGATGCTACGGTGTGTCGACTGCCAGAGTGCTGGCAGTGGTGCAAAAGCTTCGTTATTTCACACAGGGCGATTACAACCACGAAATGAAGGCGTTACATAACGGTTTAAGTCGAAAATGTATTTCACAGTTAATAACGAACTGTACAGTCGTACAGACCTGGAAGACGCGGAGCCATCTTATAACGACGACAGAGACAGAGAAAGAGCGCCAGAGAGAGAACGTCGTGGAGAGAGACGCTGTCACAGTGTCTCTTTTATGTATACACCAAACTGTAAGACTTACAGATGTAAACACACTGAGTCGTAGCACGTTATATCAAGTCTGCATTGTCACTGGCTTTCTCCAGAGTAACATTTCGTAGAATTAACAGTCTTATATTCCATACCACTGATTTTCTGTTTCACTAGCTATCACATTAGACAGAGTCACACTGTTCCTCAATTCGCAACAAATATTAAAATGTTCCTGACAAATACATATGCTGACGCTATAAACAGGAAGCAGATTGTGTTTGGTTCACAATATTCACTTCAACGTTCTCGCAACAACCATATTTAAGTTACTATTCCAGTCAACATGACATCGAAAGCAGATCGACTGTCTTACTGTAATGATACTGTGGAATGTAAGGACGGACTGTTGTGAATAACTGCAGTAGCAAGCAATGGGGCATTGTCCAGTTGGAATGTTCTCTCTCAGTAATTTCGAAAACCTTGAAACACTGTGGTCTTCCTCACGCTGCTCACGTCATCATTCTCTCAACGAACTCCACAGACTGTTCTAGGCCACTGTTCCTTACAACACGGTACTGTAGTTTGGACCTGCGTGTCACTATAATGAAACTGGGTAACGAGGCATACAACTGAGCTGAATATTGTCGTAAGTAACCAACAGTGCATTGTTCAGTTGGAAACACTTGTTACCCATGGTATAGTAACTAAAATTAGAAGAGTATAGTAGTGAGGAAGTAATGCAGCAGTGTTAAGCTTAAACGTTATGCTTCGCCATTATTGAATATTCTCGTAGAAAACAAGAGTTCTTCTAAGTTATTTTTAACTACAGCCTGGTACCTCATGATGATTCTGTACAGAACAGCACAGGCGCTGGGGAACTTTCGCGGGATTTTGAAGAGTAACTTTACAAATGGTGGATTGTACAGCTAGAGTCAAGTTCGCTGAAGTTTCAGGTACTATAGCACAATATGCTTCATACTCACTTTGCCCTTCAAGGATTCCTTAGCTAACTACACCAGGTTACAGTAGGTCATTGATCCCTTTATAATGGTACCCAAAAAGATTCGGCACCTGTCAGAAATGGTTGTGGAAAACGTGTTGAACAGTGAGGAGAGTAATAATTTGACAAAAGAATCGTTGACTGTACGGCTGGGGGATGTGGTGATGAAAATTAATTGTGTTTTATTAGTCTACATCTACATCTACATTCATACTCCGCAAGCCACCCAACGGTGTGTGGCGGAGGGCACTTTACGTGCCACTGTCATTACCTCCCTTTCCTGTTCCAGTCGCGTATGGTTCGCGGGAAGAACGACTGTCTGAAAGCCTCCGTGCGCGCTCGAATCTCTCTAATTTTACATTCGTCATCTCCTCGGGAGGTATAAGTAGGGGGAAGCAATATATTCGATACCTCATCCAGAAACGCATCCTCTCGAAACCTGGCGAGCAAGCTACACCGCGATGCAGAGCGCCCCTCTTGCAGAGTCTGCCACTTGAGTTTGTTAAACATCTCCGTAACGCTATCACGCTTACCAAATAACCCTGTGACGAAACGCGCCACTCTTCTTTGGATCTTCTCTATCTCCTCCGTCAACCCGATCTGGTACGGATCCCACACTGATGCGCAATACTCAAGTATAGGTCGAACGAGTGTTTTGTAAGCAACCTCCTTTGTTGATGGACTACATTTTCTAAGGACTCTCCCAATGAATCTCAACCTGGTACCCGCCTTACCAACAATTAATTTTATATGATCATTCCACTTCAAATCGTTCGGCACGCATTCTCCCAGATATTTTACAGAAGTAACTACTACCAGTGTTTGTTCTGCTATCATATAATCATACAATAAAGGATCCTTCTTACTATGTATTCGCAATACATTACATTTGTCTATGTTAAGGGTCAGTTGCCACTCCCTGCACCAAGTGCCTATCCGCTGCAGATCTTCCTGTATTTCGCTACAATTTTCTAATGCAGCAACTTCTCTGTATACTACAGCATCATCCGCGAAAAGCCGCATGGAACTTCCGACACTATCTACTAGGTCATTTATATATATTGTGAAACAATAGTGTACAATTCATTGTACGATTAGCAACGAACTGAATTTTTTTAAAGTTTACCCCTCCATATATCGTGATTCCCCCAAGGTGGTACTATTTTAATAGTCAGGTAGCTCAGGAAAATACATGGACGTTGAGAAGTGAAACACTGTAACTACTGAATGGTGCATTGTCCACCTGGAAAGTCACGTGTCACTGACAATATAGGAACTGAAGCGAAACGTGGTTTGTTCGCACTACACAACTCAAAGTTTACTCAAAAAACAGACTGTTTTAGGCTACTGTACCTCGCAGCATGGTAGCTCATGGTTCTACTATAAATCAAAGTAAGCGAGCTGAATAATAATAATGTTGATGGACAAGAGAAACATTTTCATTAATAATGAGGCATGCTGTATCTTGAAAATTATTTATCGCAGTTGTGTTAAGAAAATGAGAATGGGCTTTCTTTTTATTGCTCACCTCAATGATCACAGAGCAAACTGAAGAGGTTATTTTGTAAAAGTGTTCCTTACAATACTGGGCCGAAATTATTCATGAGTACTGCAGTACAACATCCGAGGTTGGCGAGGCTTGATACGTGTAATATTGTGAGTAAAGAATGGGACTTTGCAGACGTGAAAGGTATCGTACCTACAGCGTGGTAACCAAATGCGTTGTTTTATATCACATGAAAGGTGCTGAAGGACACATGTGAGGGTTCAGAAGAGTACCTCCGTAAATAGTGCATGGTGAATTGTTTAGCTGGAAAATCGTGAGTCTTTTACGTTGCGAGAACTGAAACACAATGCTTTACAGTTCAACGTTCGCCCTGCAGCCGTGTATTTGCTTACTTGTATTTATATAATTATTTATCCTGCGGCAGCATGTGTGCCGCTGATACTTGGTCACGAAACTAGGCAGTGCATAGCTTACAGAAAACTGAAAGCGGGATTAAGGAGTCAATAAAACACGAAAAACAAGAGATATACAAGAAGAATTCTCAGCCACAGTTAGGAAATCCCATATGGAATAGCCACAATGTGCCACGAGGAAACCATTTCTCTTCTATTTCAATAGCTGGATTTATCACTTAATATTTCGCGTTCTGGTGGGAGCCTACTGTAAATGAAACCTGCTGAATGCTGTACGCCTTTGTGCACAAAGCTGGAGGTAGTGTTATTCAAGTCTATGTCGCATTCTGTATAATGTTCAATGATTGGTTGTTGCAGTTTCTTCTGAACGAGTCAGCATCTTCTAGAACTACTTCCATGATGGCATATGAACATGGGGGCGGCCGAACTTTGATTCTGAAACGCCTAAAAATGGCCTACACGAAGTCTGCAAACGGACAGCGCAATTGACTCAATGTTTGAAATGTCGTCAGTTGGAAATGTCCTGGTAGTTTAAAACTGCGTGCCGGACACAGTCTCGAACGTGGGAGGTGCGGTACTGGGGGGAAGTAGAGGTGAGGCGAGGGGTCGTGAGTCGCACTTGCGTGGCTAAGTCGGTGGGGCGCTGGCAACGAAGAGTCCCAGATTCGGGCCCCAGTCTAGCTCACCGATTTAGACAGCCAGGACGCTTCACGTCGGCGCACATTTCGTTCCAGTGCAAGACTTCATTCTGGGTATCTGTGGTTGATGAGACTAGCATTGTAAGTGACGCACGACGCAGTTTTCGGTCGAAACATGGCGCGTCGATGCAGCATAGTACACAAAGTTATTCGTAAACTTCACAGCGACGGAGCTGCGAAATATATGTCGTGTGCGAGGAGAAATCGTCGGTTGTCACGGATATGATAGGAACACGGTCATCCAAAGAACAGGTCTAGCAAACAACGTTTCTAAAATGCATATCTAAGAGTTACGAGCACTTCTACATGCTCGACAGTGCGAAACAAATCTCTTGTACTATGAACTCTTTGCTTTCCTTATTTTGGGAGGAGGTATAATTTAGCAGGCAACGGCCTTGCCGCAGTGGATACACCGGTTCCCGTGAGATCACCGAAGTTCAGCGCTGTAGGGCGTGGCCGGCACTTGGATGGGTGAGCATCCTGCCGCCATGAACCGTTGCCATCCAGCGTCGTGATGCCAACTGAGGAGCTACTCGACCGAATAGTAGCGGCTCCGGTCATAGAAAACCATCATACCGACGGGGAGAGCGGTGTGCTGACCACACGGCCCCCCTATCCGTATCCTCCACTGAATGTGAAACGGCGGTCGGATGGTCCCGGTGGGCCACTTGTGGCCTGAAGACGGGGTGCTTTTTTTTATTATTGAGCAGATAAAAGTCCAGTAAACATGTGCTCTGAAATGGATAGTTCAAATTATGTGTACTTCTTCATTAGAAGTGGTGCGTTTTACAGTAGCTCAGATGAACGAGTGGTTATACCTTAGTATGCACGTTAGATCCAATGATTGCTGGAGAATTTTTCTTAATGTGGTCGATACTACCACCGATCAAAATACCGAAAGCTAAGAGATCGCACTACAAGAGATTTGATTCATAGTATCTAGGGTGAAGATTTGCTAATATCTGTTAAGGAAAGCATTTTATAGCCCATGTTGACTAGATTTGTTTGCTTCAAGTGATCGTTCCCGTCACGTTCTCGAATACTGACCACTGCTCCTGTGACACCTTGTACGTGATGCCTGAGGAGAGGCATGATGTAAGTAGATAATACTGGGCTGCACTGCTGCAAGATTACGTGTTGCAAAATACACTACATTGATGATGCACATGTAAACGATCCGTTAACAGACACAGAAGGTGTTTTAGGTTTAGGTTACTTACTCAGTGGCACTAGTTTTACGTCCTGTGTGTCACACGGAGGGAGCTGGGACACATACGTGGTAGTTGGACAGTAACAGTGGTTACCCTGTAGGTCCTATTCTTGCAGGATCTTTTTCCGGAGAACAGTGCAGCGTAGGAGCCATGACACACAGCATCTTCGAGATAGCGATGAAGTGGGGATTTTCCCTTATGACCATTCCACGAGTGTACCGTGAATATGAGGAATCCTCTAAAAACTCAATTCTCTGACGTCACTGCGGCCAGAAAATATCCTGCAAGAATGGGACGAACGACTGAAGGGAATCGTTCAGTGTGACAAAAGTGCAACCCTTCCGCAGATTGCTGCAGATTTAAATGCTGGGCCATCAACAAGTGACAGCGTGTGAACCATTCGACGAAACATCATCGATATGGGCTTTCGAAGCCGAGGGCCCACTCGTGTACCCTGGATGACAGCGTGACACAAAGCTTTACACCATGCCTCGGCCCTTCAACACCGACATTGGACTGTTGATGACTATGAACCTGTTGCCTGGTCGGACATTTCAAATTGTATCGAGCGGATGGACATGTACATGTATGGTGACAGTCATATGAAACCATGGAGCCTGCATGTCAGCAGGGGACTGGTCAAGCTGGTGGAGGCTCTGTAATTATGTGGGGCGTGTGCAGTTGGAGCGATATGGGACACCTGATACGTCTGCTAGATAAGACTGTGACAGGTGCCACGTAAGTAAACATTATTTCTGGTCACCTGCATCCATTCGAATCCATTGTGCAAGTTGATGGACTTGGGCAATTCCAGCAGGTCAATGCAAAACCCTAAACGTCCAGAACTGCTACAGAGTGGCTCCAGGAACACTCTTCTGACTTTTAAAAACTTCCGCTGGCCACCAAACTCCCCAGAAGTGTACATTATTGAGCCTATCTTGGAAGCCTTGCATCGTGCCGTTCGGAAGAGAGCACCAATTGTCATACTCTCACGGATTTATGGACAGCTCTGCGGGATTCATGGTGTCTGTTCCCTCCAGCACTACTTCAGACATTAGTCGAGTCCATGCCACGTCGTGTTGCGGCACTTCTAACATCCTCGAGGGGGCCCTATACAATATTACGCAGGTGTCCAAGTTTCTTTTGTTCTTCAGTGTAGAACAGAAAGGATTAACGTAGTTTCCTGTGAACCATGTTGCTTATCAATGGTCAGGTGACTTGTGCAATTAGCAAATAAACAAGCCAACAGTCAAGAGATATCCATTACCTTTATCACAGCACGCTGCAGATATCTGAAGTACGGGCAAGGTGCAATGTTTCTAGAATGTCACGCATGTGAGAGATAAACAGATTTCCTGTGTAAAAAATGAAGTATACCTTTTGTGCAATTACGGCCTCTTCTTACGTCAAAGAGTATTTGGTCATAAGTTTTTATCTGTAGCAAAATTGAAAAAGTTAGACTGACCGCAATATTAAAACAAATAAAATTTAAATGTAATAGAATAATCGTTAATCTCAGGGGATAAGAAACTTAATTCTGTGTTTGAGGAGCAAGCGTCAGTTACTTGATTGTAATGTTTACACGGAGTTTGTTTTAACTTGATTCAACTACATATCTCAAAAACGACGTTTTGTACAGGAAAATGTTCTAGATATAATGAACTGCTACGTTGTAAAAGATAAATTAATTAATTAGCTAACTTGACGACTTTAACACAGATAAGAAAGGTACTGCATTTAAACTCTTTTTGATCTTTTTTTGCCTAGACGCATACATTCTAAAACTTTTTATCTGTCTAAGATTAAAATCTGTGCAAGAAACTGATTTTAGATGATTATGTTTTCTTCGTGGCTGCTGTAAGGAGATAACGGGTTAGGTACAGGACGAGTTGGCGGTCGGAGGTTTTCCTTTCTCCGATTCTCAGAGGACGCCGGGCAAAGTCGGAGGAAACTGCTACAACTCGCGATGAAGACTCCGTCTCCCTTGGCAGCTAAAGTACTCACAGCCGCTGTTAAGATTTTCTGGAAACACTTTCTGAATGAGAAGGTTGGACAACAGTGGCAGCGTGTTACCTTCTGACTAACAAACTGGTCGCTTAGAAGACGTCTTGAACACACAACCTGACGGCGAAATATTGCCCGTCGTTCGTACCATGATAGTAGCAGATTCGCCCAGTATTGTTAATTTGCGAAGAAATCACTTTGCACTGTACTGTTAAACACACTAACACTTTTTATGAAGGTCCGGGGATCCAACACCGAATATAAGTTCGTACGTGGTATTTACCTTCTTTTTCATAATAGAATTTTTGTTACTCTTGACAATTGCGATTACAAGTTGACCTCTGCACTTCAAGTTACGTCTATACGCATACTTATCTGACCTAAAAAAAAGAAAAAGAAGCACAGTGTCCAATCGGCATCTCTTATCTCCAAAAATTGCGAAAAAACCACATGGTTTTTATTCACAGCAAAGAGCGTTATCGTGTCAATTATGGTTGCGCGTCATCACTGGTACTTGCAGCCGGAATATTACAGTCATATTGCATTACGTATGAACATCACGTGATCCTTCTTGTGGTCATGAAAACGTTTCTTCTAAATTATTAACATGAGCAAAAGACATAAATTATTGAATCGTACGTGATGTCACAGACAACTCTCATTACCAACTGCTATAAATAATCGTACTAACCCTTTCGGGAATGGATTTTGCAATGGAAATGAGACCCACTCATCCGGGTGCTGTTGGCGGAGGAAACTGGAGATCAGAACTCCCCAGCGCGCCTCACCAGATCGGTAGTTATTATCATATTTAGCAAAAAACACCAGAACGTTGAATCAAACATATAGGTTTTCAGCATGAATATTGGGGAAAAAATGTTACTCAGTATGTATGGAACAAAAAAAATAGAAAATCGTTTAAATGTTCCCAGAACTCTTTAGAGCTTTTGAAAACGGAGTTATTCACACAATACAAGATTTATTTAACAGACAATCATGTTCTGGATATTGTTTCGACGTTGCGGTGATAATGGTACGATGTCGACGGGGCGATGCCGATGGTACAGAAGAATGGTGAGAATCTACAAGACAACGGGATGGACTGGTGGTCGGTGGTGATGGCTGGTCAGGTGGTTGGTTGCGAAGGACTGGAGGCTGGGATGGAACCACTAAGGCCTCATAGCGCCAGGATAGAAGTTCGCACTACATATCAGGCACAAAAGAATGAGCAAGGACAAAATGGCTAACTACAGCACATATCTGAAGGAAAACGGGTTAGCGTTCAACTCTACCCAATTTGCTCCTGTGTATAAACAGTCCTTCGGTTCGTATTTGTACTTGTACTCCAGAGTGTGTACAAAAAAAAAAAAAAAAAAAAGTCACAGCACGGTAGAAGCAATGTGCATTGAAATACCTTGGCAACACCAGAGGATACGTTATCCACACCACAGCTACATTCAAAAATGACACTAGAACTCCTCAGACAGATTGGTGCAAACAGTCACTTGTGTGCTAGCGACTGAGCAGGATAGATCACTGCCTTTGCATAATAACACTAGTCTGTCTAACAGCAGAAAAACAACATCATTGTCAGTCGACAACACTTCCATTGAAACTTCACTGTCAGACAAGACACAGGCCTAAAACAACTCACAGGAGCAAAGTGCACTGTCTTTATATCGCTGAAGGTGATTTCACACAATTCCGAAGATTACTGCCCAGAACAGTGAATAGTTGGCATGAGACACAGTAATCGCGATAATGCGCAACACATAATGTCACAGAACAAGTACATGTACCTAATAATATTTTCAAGTTTTACCTGTCCTCACAGATGGGAACATTGTTGCTGCTTGACTGCAAAGGTAAAACTTGAAAATATTATTATTATTATATACATGTAATTGTTCTGTAATATTATGTATTGTGTTTTATATATTTCTCGCAAGCTTCTGGCCGGCCGCTTTGGTCGAGCGGTTCTAGGCGCTTCAGCCTGGAACCGCGCGACCGCTACGGTCGCAGGTTCGAATCCAGCCTCGAGCATGGATGTGTGTGATGTCCTTAGGTTAGTTAGGTTTAAGTAGTTCTAAGTTATAGGGGCTGATGACCTCAGAATTTAAGTCCCATAGTGCTCAGAGCCATTTTGCAAGCTTCTGATTTCGTGTCTTAGCGTTAAGTGAGTTTCTTCGACTCTCTCGTCTGAATAGGGTATCCCATCTCTTTTCGGGATATATATATGTACACTAAACCTCCAGCATTATAACATTGTCTTCCCTTTAATCCATCGTCGTGTTTCTTCTTCCTCATAACAACTTTCTCTTTCTTCTGGTGAGATCGTGTTTCGGGGTATCTTTGGTAATGCGCGCAACCACAAATATTTTTTCGGTATTTACGAGCAGTTCTTCCGGGGTATAACCGATAGTTGTATGCTGTAGGTAATTTACGGTTGAAGTCTTGCAACAGATCAATCCACTTGGATTGCTTCGTTGAGCAGTAGGTTCTCATAAAACGTTCCATACATAAAACGTTCGATGGGACTTGCGCCGGGGTTGTAAATGACGTTTTGACATGTATAATATCTGCTTCCTGTAAAGCCTTCTTCCAAGTAAAACACGTGCAAATCGTTGCTTTGTCCCGTTACAATGGTTCTTGGATTCCCAACAGACAGAATAAAATCAGAACACAATTCCTTGATAACGGATTTGGTGGTGTGTGATCGAATTGGGTACAACATTACGTACTTAGAAAAGTATCCAAAAATCCCACTATGTATTTATTACCTCCTCTTGCCCGCAGAACTGGCCCAGAGACGTCCTCAGAGATTAGATCTCAGGGCTTATGTGGAATGATGGAGTGCATTTCATCTTGTGTACCGTTGTTATAAGGCTTAGTCACCTGACAAACTTCGCATTCCTTCCAAACCTGCTGAACTCTTCTCGTAATATTAGGAAAGTAATAACAGCTACCTATCTTGCTTGAACATTTAAGTACAGCAAAATGACCGCAAACATAGTGAGTGTGCAGTATGAGCTTTTCCACGTAATCTTCTGGTATACATACCCACCATTTATCTGAAGTATCAGACCTCCTGTAGAACAAAACAGTATCGACTACGGAGCTGCCCTTGGTCTGGCTAGCTCAGTTTATTGAAAATTATAGACCAATGACCATCTCGTTGCTGGAGGACAGATAGGTTACTACACATGTATAAATAATACCTCCTGGATTCCAAATCTTGCATCAGCAAGTTCCTATGTTGCTTCTCCTCTTCTTCCTCTGTGCTAATGTTCTCCAAATCTTCAGCTGGTCTAGATAAAGCGTCTACGACCTGGTTACGTTGCCCCTTTATGTATATATCTCTGACATTATATTCTTGTAAAGTCCAGCGTGATAGACGAGCTTGATGTATTTTGGCTTGTTGCAAGAATGTGAGAGCTTGATGATCGCAGTACACGGTAGTGAGTGCTCCAAACAAGTAACAGTGGAATTTTCGAAACACCCACACCGCCGCCAAAGCTTCCAATTCTGTGGTTGTGTAGGGGCGGTCGCAACATGACAACACGCGACTTCCGTAAGCTATGGGACAGAACATTGGTTGATTATTGATGTCCTTGATTTGAAACAAACAGCAACCTAAACCTACGCTCTATGAGTCAGTCATCAAACCAAACTCCAAAGTCATATCCTGGTGGTGTAACAATATTGCATCCGCTAGAGCGTCTTTGATAAGCTGGAACTTCAGAGCCATTTTTCCATCCCACGGTATGTTTTTTTCGTAGAAGCTGATGTAAGGGCTCTGCATTCATCACATGTTTATTTAAAAATCGCCTATAGAAGGTCGCCATTCCTATGCAAGGTTTTAACTGCTTCTTGTTTTATGGTGTGGGAAAATCCTTGATGGCGCTCACCTTCGCTGAATCCGGCATTGTTCCCTTATTGTCTGTTATATGCCCGAGGAAACGGATCCGTTCGAGTGCAAAGTGAGATATTCACAGGTTAGCTGTCACGCCTGCTTTACTAAATGCATTTATGACTCTGGCCAAGACGTTAATGTGTCCTTCCCAAGTTGACTTTGCAGTTCAGGTCCTAAAGCGGCATCCAATGCCTGGATAAACACATCAGAGCTAACATTCAGGCGAAATGGAAGAACCTTAAAATGATAGCTTCTCTCTGTATAACCAAATGCTGTGTACTTCCTCGATTCAGGACTTCTCATTATCTGCCAGTAAGAACTTCTAAGATCACCAGTTGAAAATAATTTCTCGCCATGAAACTTCTGTATATGCCCATCAATATTATCTGGATGAGTGAGGACAGGAACTATAATCTTCCAGAATGAGATATTCACTCAGGGGCGGGTCGTGAGTCCTGCTTGGGTAGATGAGACGGTAGAGCACTTGCCCATGAAAGACAACAGGTCCCGAGTTCTAGTCTCGGTCCGTCAAACATTTTTAATCTGCCAGGAGGTTTCCACTATAATCTTATCTATCAGTCTTGTGTCCAAAACTAGTCGAACTTTGATTCCTTTGCCCTCTGGTTTAGGGACAACGAATAAATGACTACAGTATAGGCTTGTTGATGGCTCAGTCAACTTGCAATCCAACATTCGTTGCAATTCTTTATCGACGGATGGTCCAAGTCGCCAAGGTATGGGATAAAAACTTTGGAAATATGTACTGTGTGGGTGCACTTCTAAATTACACGTAGCCTTTCACTATACGCCGTTTATCAGTAAAGACAACGATATTCTGCTGCAATAAGTCTGCCATTTGTTTTCACTGCCGATTGTCAAAATAGATTCAGACTATAACATCACCCCTGCTTCCCGGCATTTGCGAAATTACAAGTTAACAATGACCGTGAATTATGAATTTTGACCAGCCTCGGGATAAGGCATCCGAATCCGAAGTAAATAATGATTATTCCGCGGGAAACAGGACACGTTATAACTTGAGCGTTATTGAATGGGTAATTTCATTCAATAACGATCGGTAAATGGAATAATGGAAACAATTTGGAAATTAATTTTGCCAGTGGAAATTTTTCCGAAAGAAATGATTAAGTTGTAAAAGCAATTACAAAATCGGTCGCCAGCTCAACCGATGAGCAACAGTACTGTTAAGAACGTGAATAATTGTGTCAAAAATAAAGTTTACCTGTTTGTAGAGGAGCAGGTGGAACGGGAACATTTACGTAAGTGCTGTGTCAGGCTCAGCAGTCATATAAAATAATGTCATAACAATCTAACTACACTTAAACATTAATGGTTAACTTTTAATAAGTATTTTGATAGTTATTTTGTTCATAATTTATCAGCAAAGTATAATGCTGAATAGTCAGATAATTAACTATGGAGATTTTGAATAATGGACTGTCATTCTGTCTTTCAAATTAGGTACTTTGCACAGTTTAATCTACTGATAATGAAATATATTGCCAATAATTGATTAACTATGTTTTGAATGATAATAATTCATTAATTGGTTAACTGTCAGGTGGAATAAGCTGTATAGTTTCATGAAATATCCTTGAACTAACTTCAGCTGAATATGCATTGAAATAAATCTTAATAATGAAATTTATTACTTCAGTCTATTATTAAGTTACTACGGTTGGCGTAAGCTTATTAAGTGCAACAATTAACTACGATACCCAGTCTGAAATTTACTCTTCACCGTCTATGCAAATAATTTGATAATTAACATATTTTCTCTTGATAATGGCGTGACACACTCGGTTCAATAAGGTAAGGATCGGAAGGAACCTACTTGGTGTTATTGTCGGGTGGAATGTAACTGCAACACTTCGATTGTAAAGTGCTTGTTATTAATTGTTCAACTTCAGAGAAAAGCTCAGTCACTGGCAAGCCTTCTACAATTTTATCCCACGAAAATTACGTAGATCTTACTTCCCTCGTTGTCGGTGGATCGACAGAAGTCCACGGCGGCGACACAATGTGGCAGCGGGCTTTTCCTGTTGCGACTCGGGCCCACAGTGCGCTTCACATTTAAGCCCTCGTTTCTTCAGCTCTGTGCCGATTAATCCATAATAACTTGCCCGGCCATGCTTCCAGATATGCCGACCATTACTTTCCCGTCGTACTTAGACCCACACACCAGCCGTTAGATGTAACACAGCTAGGACCAGCAGCCCTCGGCTGTACTTGTTACTCCGAGCACGGCGTCACTGCTACTACTGCCCGCTGGCGCGCTCCCGCACCCAGCGGCACCACAAAACAATCTCTCTGACTTCAACGTTAACTAAATATGCCCTGACTTGCATGTGTTGAATATTACATAATTTAAAACATATTATTTACAATACATCTTTACACTAGACTACACATCGTATACAATCAGTTTCATGTGTTATACGAAAAAATTCATAGCAAGCACTGCGTTGTAGCGTCAGATATGCCCAACGTTTCGGTGATCTTTATCAGCAGACACAGACTCAACGAAACGTCCAGAACGGAACAACCAGCCCTTGCCCGTTAAAAACACTTCAAAACATTACATAAACTTACAGTAGTTACTCGCTGTTTCCGTAAAACTTAACTTACGACACATTTGACATTCAATACCTTTGTATACATAATTATTAAAAAATATCCTTTACATTAATTATTTTCCTTGTACATTATTTTGTACAGCAATTAGCTGCATAGTACAATAAACAATAGTAAATATTGTGGGTACAGTAATTTATCATCACTTCATATTAATTAAATGGTAAGACTGTTCCATGACCAGATAATAAACCCTATTAATTAGCTCACACAGCATATACCATCTGTGTCCATACCTAAACGCAACTATAGTGGCACTAAGCAAAAACACATATTAATTAGCTCACACAGCCCGAGCATAACTGAGTCTGTTTTAACCAATTATCACCTAACAACAAAAGAACAAACTGACTAATTCACACAGCCTGTGCATAACTGTGTCTATTCAACAACAATAAAAATTAGCACTACACCAAAGAACATATTAACTAACTCGCACAGCCTGAACATAACTGTGTCCACCTGAAATTAACCAGAATTACAACACACGTATTTGCACTTGTATAATTTGCACACACATTTGTTCTAGTCGGTGTTGTATGCCCAAAACCTTTCTTAATCTGGGTTAGCAACGAAAATGACATTGCTAGTGTACTGCCTTGTGCACTCATTTTGTTACAGAACTTTTATCTTTTGGGTGCCCACAGTTTATCCACGTCCAATAGGTACCTCTTTCACCATTATCATTTCCTGCACTTTAATTACTGTCCACTTTAATATATATATCAACCTGTAACGTAAATAAACAGTCTTATTCCACTGGCATTTACTGGCAATACACAGTGTACACTCTTAATATTAATTACATTAGACGTGATTTTTCATTTTACTTTACAAATCACAAAATATATCCTATAGCTAGTAAATAAAACCTGCTCTGATACAGCTTCAAGTCTATTATGTTCATCACTCCTAACCTTTTGCCTGACTGTGGGTACACTAGGTAGAAAGCGTTAGGATGGGGAACGCTTTCAATTCCAACCGGCCCATTATAAACAAATTTAAACTTCTCTATTTCATTGTCGATTTCACTCGATTTTTCGTGAGTTTTCACGACGACTTTGTCTCCTACTTTAAATTTTGCTGGCTTCAGATTCTCATCGTGCCTCTTAATCCTAGCCTCAGCACGTTTCTTCATCTTTTCTCTCACCATTTCTTTCTTCTGAATAATGTCTACATCTTTTCTGGGTGTAAAATCAAATATTTCCTCTATTATACTCTTGGATTTAACACCCAACATAATTTCCTCTGGTGTGAACCCTGTACTTTCATGAGATAATGTATTCATAATCCTTTCAACATCCTCTACATACCTGCCCCAGGCTTTGTGGTTGTTGTGCCAGTACGTTCGGAAGTATCGTCCTAATTCTCGCATATACCGCTTCGAAGGGTTACTGGAGGGGTGATATGCCGATATGCGAATAACCTCTACTCCTCTTTCTCTCATCCCCTCATTCCAAATTTTGGAAATAAATTGCGGTCCGTTATCGAACAATATCGCCTTCGTTACACCTATCTTCACGAAATAATCTTCACTGAATTTACTGAATACTGCCTTAGCCGTAGCCTTACACAAAGTATATAGCTTTACAAAATTTTGAAAACGTGTCTAACACGACCAAAATGTATGCTAAATTACTAGATGTCTTCGTTGAAGGACCGTAAACGTCCGTTTGGTAGAATTTCCAAATTATTGAATACTTTGCATAGGACTGCGACTGGTTGCATTCGTTACTTTTTACCTTCTGACATCGAAGAACCTTCAACGTCGCAGCTCGTCAACAATCGTTGGTTAATATATTAAAAAAACTAGAAACCCGCCACGATTGCAAAAAAAAAAACACCTAGTGTTAACCTAGGTTTCGCCGTAGATAGCTACACCTTCTTCAGAACAATAAAACCCACAAGTGCCTAAGAAGACCTTTGTCAATTGAAAGGGTACAGTACCGCCCGACATTGAAAATAGGTACAACATTCTTCGTTATTCTTGTCAGAACGACATATTTTTTGTAATAATAACTCAATTTCACTTAATACACCGAAGCCGGATACCAGTGCAGGAAAGAATGACAATTTATTTATTTAATTGATCACATGTGCACTCCCACAAAATAAATCCCTACATCCAATTTGGTGAGGTATGCGAAATGAATGAACGTATGGTCGTCTGCTAACCACAGATAGTGAATGTGCAGTATATGATCATATTTGAGACGGTACTTGGGTCACCTTTGGTGGGAACAAAGAGATGAAATTTACCTGAGCTTTGAGCGCCTGAAATGTGGCTGACCAATGCGGTAGCGTGGTCTTCTCCCACCTCGACGGAGGTGCGAGAGGACCTGAAGAACGGCCATGTTTCAGCACTCTGCCGCTGGACCTTGTGCTGTTAAGACCTGTCTTAGGTGTGCTCCGTAAAAACAAAAGAGTGGAGACGTGATATGCATGTGAAATACTTAACGATAGTTTGGAATAATAATTTCTCTATTTCAGGAACTTTTGTGGGGAGAATTAAATGTCAGCAGGTAATATTAAGGGGGTCGTAGTAATCTTCGGAAGTGACCAACGGCTACAATGAAGCCACGTGTAGCAATAAGTTGAAATACTTCCGAGTGCTTAAGTTAAGCTGAATTACTGGCGTGTGTACTATAAGTTGGAAATATTTAAGGAATGGCGTGTGCAGAACTTGAAATTAGAGACGAGTACTTCCATGTGGTGAGTACTGTGTGAGTCTCAATCTGTGTATTAGACAAAAGATAAAGAGAAGTACTCGTCCATGGTATCAGTTGAGGACTCGCGTGTGTGATGAATACGTTCTTAATATTACTTTGCGTGATATGATTCCGTGTGACGCTAGATTCAAACTCTGAGAGAGAAGTAAGGTGAGTCGGCCGTCTATCCAGCAACGCCACTTGGCTTGCATTGCACAGGAAGACGTGCATATAACGTCCAGAGTTCGTAGTAGGAAAGAAAAGTTACAAAGTGGGGCAGTGTCGTGTGAAACTGGGATGAATACTAATTGAAGTGGGAAAGTGATGTTTTTCATTAAAGTTAGGTATGTGTGGTCTGCATGGGAGAGTAACAAGATAGTTTCAGAGGCAGTTTGTTATGCATGTTCCTTTTTTTAACCACTCAGTCTGGAGGAAATTTTCGTGATGATGGGTGTGAGAGTCGAAGTGTGAGATATAGAAAAAGTTCCACCATCCTATCCAGAAAGTGCACTGTAGCGTTAAATAATTACGAGACCATAAGATAGAGAATCACCAATGTAAAGCCATGCCCACTGGGCGGAATTTCTCATGTGTTAGTGTTGTAGGTTATAGAATTTGTGTGTTTAGGTTATAGAATTTATCGGAATAAATAAGATAGTGAAAAGAAAAAGATTGGTGGCCATTTCCTTCGAATAGTATGTTGCCATGATACCCAGAATTTATAATGTGTGCGCCATTCACATTCAGTGCGATGGCCACGTGTTGATCAAAGCCGTTGAATAAGAACGAAAATGTGGTATTGCCAGTGCGTAGTGAACAATCAGAGTTGTGTAAATTTTCAATAGTCAGATGTGCGTTATCCGTTTCCGTTGGTTAATATTCAAACAGGAGAATAATTTGTAACTTAATTGTGAGTACTAGAGCTCATGTTACTTGATAAATAAAAAATGAATCCACTCGCTTGGCAGACCACTTATCTTACAGGCCTGACTGCTTGATGCCACAGTATGATCAAGGCATGTGGGTGCCTCCCACAATGATTAAAAGAACACCATAGCTATACATTTATAAACGATAAAAAGGAAAACAGAATCAGTACATATGTACAAAGTCTAAACCGTTACTTAACTTAATGGTGTAATCTCCACCTCACATCGGCCTATGTTCGATGAGCAATGACCCGCCATAAACTGCAGCTACATCGGCCACAAGTACGGATTCTGCCAGCCACTTCCCTACTCATGTTATCGAACCTAATGGACTCTAATGTTTTGTTAACACATTTCTTTGCCCCGCAATGACCAAACGCTAAGTGGAAACAGTCAATTACTTCGCACACATACCAGGTGATCAAAAAGTCAGTATAAATTTGAAAACTTAATAAACCACGGAATAACGTAGACAGAGAGGTAAAAATTGACACACATTCTTGGAATGACATGGGGATTTATTAGAACCACCCCATATTGCTAGACACGTGAGAGATCTCTTGCGCGTGTCGTTTGGTGATAATCGTGTGCTCCGCCGCCACTTGCGTCATGCTTGGCCTCCCAGGTCCCCAGACCTCAGTCCGTGCGATTATTGGCTCTGGGGTTGCCTGAAGTCGCAAGTGTATCGTGATCGACCGACATCTCTAGGGATGCTGAAAGACAACATCCGACGCCAATGCCTCACCATAACTTCGGACATGCTTTACAGTGCCGTTCACAATATTATTCATCGACTACAGCTATTGTTGAGGAATGATGGTGGACATATTGAGCATTTCCTGTAAAGAACATCATCTTTCCTTTGTCTTACTTTGTTATGCTAATTATTGCTATTCTGATCAGATGAAGCGCCATCTGTCGGACATTTTTTGAACTATTGTATTTTTTGATTCTAATAAAACCCCATGTCATTCCAAGTATGTGTGTCAATTTGTACCTCTCTATCTACATTATACCGTGGTTTATTCAGTTTTCAAATTTATACTGACTTTTTGATCACCCGGTATTTACTTGGCCATCTGACACGCCACTCCTATCTTTCTGTATTCTTTCGTGAATATAAAATACCCTTATATATCTTACAATATTTCTTCAACTTCTCACCATTCTCATCTTTAGCGTCGTAACCTGTGTTTACCAATTTCACACACTCGTCTTCATTCTGATAATGTCGCATATTTTTACACAGATTCTCTACCTTCTTTTTACCTTCCACGTCTTTGAAATACATAACTTGAAACACAGCTTCCGTACTATCTATATCTATTACTTCTCCAGGATCACACGCTAACCTTGACAATGCGTCAGCTACGCAATTATCTATTCCCTTCACATGACAAATTTCACATCAAATTGTTGGATGTACAACGCCCATCTTTTCAACCGGTCGTGTAATAAACGACACGTTTTTAGAAACGTCAAAGCTTTATTGTCAGTGTGCACAATCACTTTGCGCCCCCCTAAAAAGCATGTACATTTTTTAAATCCCCAAACAATGGCTATCGCCTCTTTCACTGAAACGATATAATTTCTTTCGTATTTAGTCAAGGTCCTGCCCGCAAAAGCAATGCACCGACACTCCTTGGCATCGCCTTCTCCTACTTCTTGGAAATTGTGCACCGCAATTCCATAATCACACGAGTCTGTCCCCATGTGAAATGGCATTGCTAAATCCGGGTGATACAGTACTATTTCCTTCACAAGCTCATCTTTCAATCTATCAAAAGCTCTTTGATATTTCTCGGTCCAAACAAAGACACTCTTTTTCTTTAACAAGTCGCACAAATCGGGATCATTGAACGCTTGCCTTTCAACATATTTACGATAAAAATTACAAAGAACTAGGAAAGCTTGTAATTGTTTTTTGGTTCTCGGTGGAGGACAATTTCATATCGCCTCCAATTTTTTCGGATCTTTGGTTATTCCTGAAGTTGTTATAATTGTTGTTGTTGTTGTCTTCAGTCCTGAGAGCCCGCATCTCGTGGTCGTGCGGTAGCGTTCTCGCTTCCCACGCCCGGGGTCCCGGGTTCGATTCCCGGCGGGGTCAGGGATTTTCTCTGCCTCGTGATGGCTGGGTGTTGTGTGCTGTCCTTAGGTTAGTTAGGTTTAAGTAGTTCTAAGTTCTAGGGGACTGATGACCATAGATGTTAAGTCCCATTGTGCTCAGAGCCATTTTCAGTCCTGAGACTGGTTTGATGCAGCTCTCCATGCTACTCTATCCTGAGCAAGCTTCTTCATCTCCCAGTACTTACTGCAACCTACATCCTTCTGAATCTGCTTTGTGTATTCATCTCTTGGTCTCCCTCTACGATTTTTACCCTCCACGCTGCCCTCCAATGCTAAATTTGTGATCCCTTGATGTCTCAGAACATGTCCTACCAACCGGTCTACATTTTATATCCTCTCTACTTCGACCATCATCAGTTATTTTGCTCCCCAAATAGCAAAACTCCTTTACTACTTTAAGTGTCTCATTTCCTAATGGACTGGCTCTCCCAAGGCCGTCAGTAGTTCCAATGGAATGATGTCTACTCCCGGGGCCTTGTTTCGACTCAGGTCTTTCAGGGCTCTGTCAAACTCTTCACGCAGTATCGTATCTCCCATTTCATCTTCATCTACATCCTCTTCCATTTCCATAATATTGTCCTCAAGTACATCGCCCTTCTATAGACCCTCTATATACTCCTTCCACCTTTCTGCTCTCCCTTCTTTACTTAGAACTGGGTTTCCATCTGAGCTCTTGATATTCAAACAATTGGCTCTCTTTTCTCTTTAATTTTCCTGTAGGCAGTATCTGTCTTACCCCTAGTGAGATAAGCCGCTACATCCTTACGTTTGTCCTCTAGCCATGCTTGCTTAGCCATTTTACACTTCCTGTCGATCTCATTTTTGAGACGTTTGTATTCCCTTTTGCCTGCTTCATTTACTACGTTTTTATATTTTCTCCTTTCATCAATTAAATTCAATGTTTCTCCCCTTACCCAAGGACTTCTACTAGCCCTCGTCTTTTTACCTACTTGATCCTCTGATGCCTTCACTACTTCATCCCTCAGAGCTAATCATTCTTCTTCTACGGTATTTCTTTCCCCCATTCCTGTCAATTGTTCCCTTATGCTCTCCCTGAAACTCAGTACAACCTCTGGTGTAGTCAGTTTATCTAGGTCCCATCTCCTTAAATTCCCACATATTTGCAGTTTCTTCACTTTTAATCTACAGTTCACAACCAGTAGATTGTGAACAGAGTCCACATCTGCCCCTGGAAATGTCTTACAATTTAAAACTTGGTTCCTAAATCTCTGTCTTACCATTATATAATCTATCTGATACCTTCTAGTATCTCCAGGATTCTTCCATGTATACAACCTTCTTTTATGATTCTTGAACCAAGTGTTAGATATGATTAAGTTATGCTCTGTGCAAAATTCTACCAGACGCGTTCCTCTTTCATTTTTCTCCCCCAATCCATATTCACCCACTATGTTTCCTTCTCTCCCTTTTCCTACTCTCGAATTCCAGTCACCCATGACTATTAAATTTTCGTCTCCCTTCACTACCTGAATAATTTCCTTTATCTCATCAAGCATTTCATCAATTTCTGCATTTGCAGAGCTAGTTGGCATATAAACTTGTACTACTGTAGTAGGCATGAGCTTTGTGTATATCTTGGCCACAATAATGTGTTCACTATGCTGCTGGTAGTAGCTTACCCGCACTCAAATTTTTTTAATTCATCATTAAACCTACTCCTGCATTACACCTATTTGATTTTGTATTTATAACCCTGTATTCACCTGACCAAAAGTCTTATTCCTCCTGCCACCGAACTTCACGGATTCCCACTATATCTAACTTTAACCTATCCATTTCCCTTTTTAAATTTTCTAACCTGCCTGCCCGATTAAGGGATCTGACATTCCACGCTCCGATCCGTAGAACGCAAGTTTTCTTTCTCCTGATAACGACGTCCTCCTGAGTAGCCCAGCCCGGAGATCCGAATGGAGGACTATTTTGCCTCTGGAATATTTTACCCAAGAGGACGCCATCATCATTTAACCATACAGTAAAGCTGGACGCCCTCGGGAAAATATACGGCTGTAGTTTCCCCTTGCTTTCAGCCGTTTGCAGTACCAGCACAGGAAGGCCTTTGTTTAGTGTTGCAAGGCCAGATCAGTCAATCATCCATACTGTTGCCCCTGCACCTACTGAAAAGGCTGCTGCCCCTCTTCAGGAACCACACGTTTGTCTGGCCTCTCAACAGATACCCCTCCGTTGTGGTTGTACCTACGGTACGGCCATCTGTATCGCTGAGGCACGCAAGCCTCCCCACCAACGGCAAGGTCCATGGTTCATGGGGGTAGGGTTGTTATAATACGCCATAAAAATTCAATTTCCTTCTTCACAAACTCGCACTTCTTTAATTTCAACGTCATCCCTCCGCGTCTTAATGCTCGCAGTACTTCATTCAAGAGCTCACAATGTTCCTCCCATGATGACGTCGCTATCAGCAGGTCGTCAACATAGATTGTAATCCGGGAACTCAGTTCTTTTGCCAGTACACCGTCGAGCGCTCGGATAAACACCGACACACATGTGTTCAATCCGAAGGGGATAACTTTATACTGATAACACTTTCCTGCAAATAGGACTTGTGTCAGTTTCCGTGATTCTTCTTCGAGGCTTATCTGCCAGTATCCAGCGGTCATATCGAGGGTTGTCATGTACCGTAGATTATGAAATTTCTGCAACACATCATCTAAACTCTCCGGACGGTCCGTCTCACGCTTCACTACATTGTTAAGTTCGCGGGCATCACTCACAATCCTGACGCTATCGTCTTTCTTATTGACCAAAACGAGCGGGTTATTATATTGGCTCTTAGAACGTTCAGTAATGCCCCATTCTTCCATGCGGTTTGTTTCTTTCTGCACCGCTTTCCTCCGAGCTATCGGCACCTGATAAACCGGCCCAGAAAACGGCTCGTGGGGAATCGTATCGATCTTATATTCAAAATCCCGCACGCGACCTGGTTTATCCGAGAATACTTCTTTGTTGTTAATTAAAATGTCATATAATTGAATTTTCTGTTCGTTAGTGACGCCCGAAATATTTTCGATAATCGCTGCAAATTCGACGTCATACGGCGATGTCACGTTTATATTCCTAACATGATAACACTCTGGCCCTCCACTCAGACCTTCATTCATTGGTAATGTAATTACGTTCAATCTCGTCTCGTTAATGTCAAATTCCTGATCAGCATGATCAAAAGTCATTTCTAATTTAAACTCTCCTACCAAACACATCATAATCTTTCTGTCACAATCTATAATCACTTTATACTTCGTCATCCAATCCATGCCTACAATCATCTCTGTGCTTAATTGCGGTACTACTAAAAAATCATGTTCCATCGCAACATCCTTAATACAAAATTGCATCAGAACCTGCCTCTTAATTGGGTTTTTACAGACACCTGTAGCACCTATCACTTTTATTCCCGTAACAGGCATTTCTACAACCTCCGTTACGGCCTTATTCCGTTCGTAAAATGACGACGAAATTACACTAATCTGGCTGCCACTGTCAATCCTAACTTGAACTTACTATTTTCATTCATTAAGTAGCCTCGGACACTCCACGGTAATTTTCCGCCTGGTATCGTCAGCATACTTTTTTCCGACATCCGTCCCTGAACGTACTCGACTGTTTTGAATAAGTCTTCACAGTATGACTTCGTGTTTGTATCTTTGCTTGACCGGTAAGGAGAAGCACGTTGCAAAACGTCGTTCTGCTTATCCGCGGACCAGTATTTATCTTCGAACTTAATTATAAATTCCTCCAATGTCTGACAATTATCCTTTGCATGGACGACTCAGCTACTCGCGTCTCCGATTAATTTAGTTCTCGCAATTCTAATCCTGTCTTCTTCGGGTAACGCGGCCGGAATTATTGTCCTGCGCGCGTCCGTGAATATAACGGGGTGGACCCCTCCTTTCGGATCGAATTTCTCGATTTCAAAAGTCACATGGCTAGCGTATGCCCCACCCTCGATTTCAAAAGTCACATGGCTAGGGTATGCCCCACCCAACGCGAACGTAGGCGGCAAATTTTTTACATTTTCTAAGTTTTTCACTTGCTCTTTGATTCTATTGGTTTCGGACCTCAAACTCTCTACGTCTGCATTTTTAAACTCCACGAGTTTATGGTTCATGCCGACCTCTAACGATCGCGTTTTATCCTGTATTTCTGTATTAATTGCGATTACTGTCTCATTTAATTTCTTTTCTGTTTCATCCTGGACCTTCACGATCTGTCCCTTCAAAGTACTGACTGACTGATCTAGTTCGTTTCGGATTTTCGCTCCTTCGTCAGTGACCACTTTAATTTCCTGGTTTACTTTTCCTTCAGATCATTACGTATTGAATTGACATCGCCCATAAGCCTACTGCTAACCGCGTCATACAATTCCTCTCTTTCCTTTTTAATTTCATTGCTGACTGCCTTCTTTAATGCTTCCATTATATTATCAAATTTAATTTCTAACTCATTAACTTTTTCTGTTAATTTTTCGTCCATTTTCGTAGCCAAAGTTTTAATTTGCCCACCCAGTTCACTTTTCAACAAACCCATATTACTATTCACACTCTTCAGAACATTTTTCATTTCAGTTTTCATCGAACCCATCTCATTATGCATTTCACATTTCATCGAACTTATCATCTGAAATAATTTATCCCAATTATTAGATTCCAAATTACCTCCCGTATTTGTTACTGGTTGCGCAACAATGTCCGTCACACCTGGTACGGCCGGCCGGTGTGGCCGGGCGGTTCTAGGCGCTTGCTACAGTCTGGAACCGCGCGACCGCTACGGTCGCAGGTTCGAATCCTGCCTCGGGCATGGATGTGTGTGATGTCCTTAGGTTAGTTAGGTTTAAGTAGTTCTAAGTTCTAGGGGACTGATGACGTCAGCAGTTAAGACCCATAGTGCTCAGAGCTATTTGAACCACTTGAACACCTGGCACGTGTTTCATACTTGTCACAACTTCATTAATATTATTATCCTCAGTAAACTTATTTTCATAATTTTCTTGATGTGAGTCATTAATTTCTTGCTTTATTACTACATGGCTCATATCTTCTGCATTAGTTGAGCTACCTAGCCCACTATCGTTACTCATTTCAGCATCAAACAATGCTGAGCCTGACTCAGGCCTTTGTAGTTTCCGTTCCACTTGCATTGTCCAGTTTAACATTCTACTATTGTTCAGTCAAATTTTCCACTGATAATTTTTTGGTTTTTTAAAGAATTCTAATTTTGCTAGGTTCGAGCCGCTGGACAATTCCAAGATTGGAAATGTCGTGTCCCGCGGTCGCGATGTATAACACCCCCCTGCTTCCCGGGGTTTGGGAAATTACAAGTTGACAATCACCGTGAATTATGAATTTTGACCCGCGTCGGGATAAGGCATCCGAATCCGCAGAAAATAATGATTATTCCGGAGGAAACAGGAGACGTTATAACTTCATCGTCATTGAATGAGTAATTTCATTCAATAACGATCGGTAAATGAAATAATGGAAATAATTTGGAAATAAATTTTGCCAGTGGAAATTTTGCCGAAAGAAATGATTAAGTTGTAAAAGCAATTAAAAAATCGGTCGCCAGCTCAACCGATGAGCGACAGCACTGTTAAGTACGTGAATAATTGTGTCAAAAATAAAGTTTACTTGTTTGTAGAGCAGCAGGTGGAACGGGAACACATACGTAAGTGCTGTGTCAGGCTCAGCAGTCATATAAAATAATGTCATAACAATCTAACTACACTTAAACATTAATGGTTAACTTTTAATAAGTATTTTGATAGTTATTTTGTTCATAATTTATCAGCTAAGTGTAATGCTGACAAGTCAGATAATTATCTATCGAGATCTTGAATAATGGACTGTCATTCTGTCTTTCAAATTAGGTACTTTGCACAGTTTAATCTACTGATAATGAAATATATTGCCAATAATTGATTAACTATGTTTTGAATGATAATAATTCATTAATTGGGAAACTGTCAGGTGGAATAAGCTTTATAGTTTCATGAAATATCCTTGAACTAACTTCAGCTGAATATGGATTGAAATAAATCTTAATAATCAAATTTTATACTTCAGTCTATTATTAAGTTACTACGGTTCGCGTAAGCTTATTAAGTGCAACAATTAATTACGATAACCAATCGTACAAAACAGTCTGAAATTTACTCTTCACCGTCTATGCAAGTAATTTGATAATTAACATATTTTCTCTTGATAATGGCGTGACACACTCGGTTCAGTAAGGTAAGGATCGGAAGGAACCTACTTGGTGTTATTGTCGGGTGGAATGTAACTGCAACACTTCGATTGTAAAGTGCTTGTTATTAATTGTTCAACTTCAGAGAAAAGCTCAGTCACTGGCAAGCCTTCTACAATTTTATCCCACGAAAATTACGTAGATCTTACTTCCCTCGTTGTCGGTGGATCGACAGAAGTCCACGGCGGCGACACAATGTGGCAGCGGGCTTTTCCTGTTGCGACTCGGGCCCACAGTGCGCTTCACATTTAAGCCCTCGTTTCTCCAGCACTGTGCCCATTAATCCATAATAACTTGCCCGGCCGTGCTTCCAGATATGCCGACCATTACTTTCCCGTCGTGCTTAGACCCACACACCAGCCGTTAGATGTAACACAGCTAGGACCAGCAGCCCTCGGCTGTACTTGTTACTCCGAGCACGGCGTCACTGCTACTACTGCCCGCTGGCGCGCTCCCGCACCCAGCGGCACGACAAAACAATCTCTCTGACTTCAACGTTAACTAAATATGCCCTGACTTGCCAGTGTTGAATATTACATAATTTAAACATAGTATTTTCAATACATCTTTACACTAGACTACACATCGTATACAAACAGTTTCATGTGTTAAGTAAGCGAAAAAATTCATAGCAAGGACTGCGTTGTACCGTCAGAGTTGCACTTGTGTCACGTTGAACAATTCTCTTCAGTCGCCGTTGGTCCCTCTCTTGCAGGATCTTGCTCCAGCCGCAACGATGTTTTACCGGATTCCTCATATTCACAGTACACTCTTGATATGCTCGTGCGGGAAAGTCGCCACTGCATGGTTACCTCGTAGATGCTGCGTCCCATCGCTCGCGCGCCGACTATAACACCACGATCAAACCCTCTTAAATCTTGATAACCCGCCATTGTAGCAATAGCCACCGATCTAACAATTGTTCCACACACTTTTCTCTTATATAGGAGTTGCCGACCGCAGCGCCGTACTCTCCCTGTTTACATTTATCTGTATTTGAATACGCATGCCTGTACCTGTTTCTTTGGCGCTTCAGTGTACATAACTACAGTTGCTGAAGATGGATAAAATACTTTGCAAATTTGGTCGTAAAATATTGCATGGATTCTGAGCCTAGCACTTTCGTTTGCGTCGTAAATTGCAGAACAATTTTTCGTCACATTTCCTTCAATAATCGTGAACTGAGCCTTCCATTTAATTATTATGACTGCGTGACGTAAATACTATAAAAAACCAATGATGAAGTTGGAACAATCTCGTTACGATAAGCGTCCGTAACCACCTCAAAATCAGGCGTGCTACTGTAAATGACTACGACTGTAAATATTTCTCATCATAATGGTTTACCAGTGCACAGTCCGACACCTTTCCTTTATAACGTGACTTTAAATTACGCCTTAGTTGGTTTGTACCCAGTCCAGCTGAAAAATCAATCATTTGTTGTACATGTAGTTGTTTCGATGTAAATAAAATCCCCTCCAGGTTCACAGGCTCCTGAGAAATAGAAATGTTACACTAATTGTGCGAGCAGTTGTGCAACTGTAAATAAAAGCATTACAGTTCTAATTTGCCGCGTAATGGCGGCTGTCTGGCAGCTCCTGCGATGCTACGGTGTCTCGACTGCCAGCGTGCTGGCAGTGCTGCAAACGCTTCGTTATTTGACACAGGGCGATTACGACCACGAAATGAAGGCGTTACATAGCAGTTCAAGTCAAAAATGTATTTCACAGTTAATAACGAACTGTACAGTCGTACAGACCTGGAAGACGCGGAGCCATCTTATAACGACGACAGAGACAGAGGAAGAGCGCCAGAGAGAAAACGTCGTGGAGAGAGACGCTGTCACAGTGTCTCTTTTATGTATACACCAAACTGTAAGACTTACAGATGTAAACACACTGAGTCGTAGCACGTTATATCAAGTCTGCATTGTCACTGGTTTTCTCCAGAGTAACATTTCGTAGAATTAACAGTCTTATATTCCATACCACTGATTTTCTGTTTCACTAGCTATCACATTAGACAGAGTCACACTGTTTCTCAATTCGCAACAAATATTAAAATGTTACTGACAAATACATATGCTGACGCTATAAACAGGAAGCAGATTGTGTTTGGTTCACAATATTCACTTTAATGTTCTCGCAACAACCATATTTAAGTTACTATTCCAGTCAACATGACATCGAAAGCAGATCGAGTGTCTCACTGTAGTGATACTGTGGAATGTAAGGACGGACTGATGTGAATAACTGCAGTAGCAAGCAATGGGGCATTGTCCAGTTGGAATGTTCTCTCTCAGTAATTTCAAAAACCTTCAAGCACTGTGGTCTTCCTCACGCTGCTCACGTCATCATTCTCTCAACGAACTCCACAGACTGCTCTAGGCCACTGTTCCTTACAACACGCTACTGTAGTCTGGACCTGCGTGTCACTATAATGAAACTGGGTAACGAGGCATACGACTGAGCTGAATATTATCGTAAGTAACCAACAGTGCATTGTTCAGTTGGAAACACTTGTTACCCATCGTATAGTAACTAAAATTAGAAGAGTATAGTAGTGAGGAAGTAATGCAGCAGTGTTAAGCTTAAACGTTATGCTTCGCCATTATTGAATATTCTCGTAGAAAACAAGAGTTCTTCTAAGTTATTTTTAACTACAGCCTGGTACCTCATGCTGATTCTGTACAGAACAGCACAGGCGCTGGGGAACTTTCGCGGGATTTTGAAGAGTAACTTTACAAATGGTGGATTGTACAGCTAGAGTCAAGTTCGCTGAAGTTTCAGGTACTATAGCACAATATGCTTCATACTCACTTTGCCCTTCAAGGATTCCTTAGCTAACTACACCAGGTTACAGTAGGTCATTGATCCCTTTATAATGGTACCCAAAAAGATTCGGCACCTGTCAGAAATGGTTGTGGAAAACGTGTTGAACAGTGAGGAGAGTAACAATTTGACAAAAGAATCGTTGACTGTACGGCTGGGGGATGTGGTGATGAAAATTAATTGTGTTTTATTAGTCTACATCTACATCTACATTCATACTCCGCAAGCCACCCAACGGTGTGTGGCGGAGGGCACTTTACGTGCCACTGTCATTACCTCCCTTTCCTGTTCCAGTCGCGTATGGTTCGCGGGAAGAACGACTGTCTGAAAGCCTCCGTGCGCGCTCGAATCTCTCTAATTTTACATTCGTCATCTCCTCGGGAGGTATAAGTAGGGGGAAGCAATATATTCGATACCTCATCCAGAAACGCATCCTCTCGAAACCTGGCGAGCAAGCTACACCGCGATGCAGAGCGCCCCTCTTGCAGAGTCTGCCACTTGAGTTTGTTAAACATCTCCGTAACGCTATCACGCTTACCAAATAACCCTGTGACGAAACGCGCCACTCTTCTTTGGATCTTCTCTATCTCCTCCGTCAACCCGATCTGGTACGGATCCCACACTGATGCGCAATACTCAAGTATAGGTCGAACGAGTGTTTTGTAAGCAACCTCCTTTGTTGATGGACTACATTTTCTAAGGACTCTCCCAATGAATCTCAACCTGGTACCCGCCTTACCAACAATTAATTTTATATGATCATTCCACTTCAAATCGTTCGGCACGCATTCTCCCAGATATTTTACAGAAGTAACTACTACCAGTGTTTGTTCTGCTATCATATAATCATACAATAAAGGATCCTTCTTACTATGTATTCGCAATACATTACATTTGTCTATGTTAAGGGTCAGTTGCCACTCCCTGCACCAAGTGCCTATCCGCTGCAGATCTTCCTGTATTTCGCTACAATTTTCTAATGCAGCAACTTCTCTGTATACTACAGCATCATCCGCGAAAAGCCGCATGGAACTTCCGACACTATCTACTAGGTCATTTATATATATTGTGAAACAATAGTGTACAATTCATTGTACGATTAGCAACGAACTGAATTTTTTTAAAGTTTACCCCTCCATATATCGTGATTCCCCCAAGGTGGTACTATTTTAATAGTCAGGTAGCTCAGGAAAATACATGGACGTTGAGAAGTGAAACACTGTAACTACTGAATGGTGCATTGTCCACCTGGAAAGTCACGTGTCACTGACAATATAGGAACTGAAGCGAAACGTGGTTTGTTCGCACTACACAACTCAAAGTTTACTCAAAAAACAGACTGTTTTAGGCTACTGTACCTCGCAGCATGGTAGCTCATGGTTCTACTATAAATCAAAGTAAGCGAGCTGAATAATAATAATGTTGATGGACAAGAGAAACATTTTCATTAATAATGAGGCATGCTGTATCTTGAAAATTATTTATCGCAGTTGTGTTAAGAAAATGAGAATGGGCTTTCTTTTTATTGCTCACCTCAATGATCACAGAGCAAACTGAAGAGGTTATTTTGTAAAAGTGTTCCTTACAATACTGGGCCGAAATTATTCATGAGTACTGCAGTACAACATCCGAGGTTGGCGAGGCTTGATACGTGTAATATTGTGAGTAAAGAATGGGACTTTGCAGACGTGAAAGGTATCGTACCTACAGCGTGGTAACCAAATGCGTTGTTTTATATCACATGAAAGGTGCTGAAGAACACATGTGAGGGTTCAGAAGAGTACCTCCGTAAATAGTGCATGGTGAATTGTTTAGCTGGAAAATCGTGAGTCTTTTACGTTGCGAGAACTGAAACACAATGCTTTACAGTTCAACGTTCGCCCTGCAGCCGTGTATTTGCTTACTTGTATTTATATAATTATTTATCCTGCGGCAGCATGTGTGCCACTGATACTTGGTCACGTAACTAGGCAGTGCATAGCTTACAGAAAACTGAAAGCGGGATTAAGGAGTCAATAAAACACGAAAAACAAGAGATATACAAGAAGAATTCTCAGCCACAGTTAGGAAATCCCATATGGAATAGCCACAATGTGCCACGAGGAAACCATTTCTCTTCTATTTGAATAGCTGGATTTATCACTTAATATTTCGCGTTCTGGTGGGAGCCTACTGTAAATGAAACCTGCTGAATGCTGTACGCCTTTGTGCACAAAGCTGGAGGTAGTGTTATTCAAGTCTATGTCGCATTCTGTATAATGTTCAATGATTGGTTGTTGCAGTTTCTTCTGAACGAGTCAGCATCTTCTAGAACTACTTCCATGATGGCATATGAACATGGGGGCGGCCGAACTTTGATTCTGAAACGCCTAAAAATGGCCTACACGAAGTCTGCAAACGGACAGCGCAATTGACTCAATGTTTGAAATGTCGTCAGTTGGAAATGTCCTGGTAGTTTAAAACTGCGTGCCGGACACAGTCTCGAACGTGGGAGGTGCGGTACTGGGGGGAAGTAGAGGTGAGGCGAGGGGTCGTGAGTCGCACTTGCGTGGCTAAGTCGGTGGGGCGCTGGCAACGAAGAGTCCCAGATTCGGGCCCCAGTCTAGCTCACCGATTTAGACAGCCAGGACGCTTCACGTCGGCGCACATTTCGTTCCAGTGCAAGACTTCATTCTGGGTATCTGTGGTTGATGAGACTAGCATTGTAAGTGGCGCACGACGCAGTTTTCGGTCGAAACACGGCGCGTCGATGCAGCATAGTACACAAAGTTATTCGTAAACTTCACAGCGACGGAGCTGCGAAATATATGTCGTGTGCGAGGAGAAATCGTCGGTTGTCACGGATATGATAGGAACACGGTCATCCAAAGAACAGGTCTAGCAAACAACGTTTCTAAAATGCATATCTAAGAGTTACGAGCACTTCTACATGCTCGACAGTGCGAAACAAATCTCTTGTACTATGAACTCTTTGCTTTCCTTATTTTGGGAGGAGGTATAATTTAGCAGGCAACGGCCTTGCCGCAGTGGATACACCGGTTCCCGTGAGATCACCGAAGTTCAGCGCTGTAGGGCGTGGCCGGCACTTGGATGGGTGAGCATCCTGCCGCCATGAACCGTTGCCATCCAGCGTCGTGATGCCAACTGAGGAGCTACTCGACCGAATAGTAGCGGCTCCGGTCATAGAAAACCATCATACCGACGGGGAGAGCGGTGTGCTGACCACACGGCCCCCCTATCCGTATCCTCCACTGAATGTGAAACGGCGGTCGGATGGTCCCGGTGGGCCACTTGTGGCCTGAAGACGGGGTGCTTTTTTTTATTATTGAGCAGATAAAAGTCCAGTAAACATGTGCTCTGAAATGGATAGTTCAAATTATGTGCACTTCTTCATTAGAAGTGGTGCGTTTTACAGTAGCTCAGATGAACGAGTGGTTATACCTTAGTATGCACGTTAGATCCAATGATTGCTGGAGAATTTTTCTTAATGTGGTCGATACTACCACCGATCAAAATACCGAAAGCTAAGAGATCGCACTACAAGAGATTTGATTCATAGTATCTAGGGTGAAGATTTGCTAATATCTGTTAAGGAAAGCATTTTATAGCCCATGTTGACTAGATTTGTTTGCTTCAAGTGATCGTTCCCGTCACGTTCTCGAATACTGACCACTGCTCCTGTGACACCTTGTACGTGATGTCTGAGGAGAGGCATGATGTAAGTAGATAATACTGGGCTGCACTGCTGGAAGATTACGTGTTGCAAAATACACTACATTGATGATGCACATGTAAACGATCCGTTAACAGACACAGAAGGTGTTTTAGGCTTAGGTTACTTACTCAGTGGCACTAGTTTTACGTCCTGTGTGTCACACGGAGGGAGCTGGGACACATACGTGGTAGTTGGACAGTAACAGTGGTTACCCTGTAGGTCCTATACTTGCAGGATCTTTTTCCGGAGAACAGTGCAGCGTACGAGCCATGACACACAGCATCTTCGAGATAGCGATGAAGTGGGGATTTTCCCTTATGACCATTCCACGAGTGTACCATGAATATGAGGAATCCTCTAAAAACTCAATTCTCTGACGTCACTGCGGCCAGAAAATATCCTGCAAGAATGGGACGAACGACTGAAGGGAATCGTTCAGTGTGACAAAAGTGCAACCCTTCCGCAGATTGCTGCAGATTTAAATGCTGGGCCATCAACAAGTGACAGCGTGTGAACCATTCGACGAAACATCATCGATATGGGCTTTCGAAGCCGAGGGCCCACTCGTGTACCCTGGATGACAGCGTGACACAAAGCTTTACACCATGCCTCGGCCCTTCAACACCGACATTGGACTGTTGATGACTATGAACCTGTTGCCTAGTCGGACATTTCAAATTGTATCGAGCGGATGGACATGTACATGTATGGTGACAGTCATATGAAACCATGGAGCCTGCATGTCAGCAGGGGACTGGTCAAGCTGGTGGAGGCTCTGTAATTATGTGGGGCGTGTGCAGTTGGAGCGATATGGGACACCTGATACGTCTGCTAGATAAGACTGTGACAGGTGCCACGTAAGTAAACATTATTTCTGGTCACCTGCATCCATTCGAATCCATTGTGCAAGTTGATGGACTTGGGCAATTCCAGCAGGTCAATGCAAAACCCTAAACGTCCAGAACTGCTACAGAGTGGCTCCAGGAACACTCTTCTGACTTTTAAAAACTTCCGCTGGCCACCAAACTCCCCAGAAGTGTACATTATTGAGCCTATCTTGGAAGCCTTGCATCGTGCCGTTCGGAAGAGAGCACCAATTGTCATACTCTCACGGATTTATGGACAGCTCTGCGGGATTCATGGTGTCTGTTCCCTCCAGCACTACTTCAGACATTAGTCGAGTCCATGCCACGTCGTGTTGCGGCACTTCTAACATCCTCGAGGGGGCCCTATACAATATTACGCAGGTGTCCAAGTTTCTTTTGTTCTTCAGTGTAGAACAGAAAGGATTAACGTAGTTTCCTGTGAACCATGTTGCTTATCAATGGTCAGGTGACTTGTGCAATTAGCAAATAAACAAGCCAACAGTCAAGAGATATCCATTACCTTTATCACAGTACGCTGCAGATATCTGAAGTACGGGCAAGGTGCAATGTTTCTAGAATGTCACGCATGTGAGAGATAAACAGATTTCCTGTGTAAAAAATGAAGTATACCTTTTGTGCAATTACGGCCTCTTCTTACGTCAAAGAGTATTTGGTCACAAGTTTTTATCTGTAGCAAAATTGAAAAAGTTAGACTGACCGCAATATTAAAACAAATAAAATTTAAATGTAATAGAATAATCGTTAATCTCAGGGGATAAGAAACTTAATTCTGTGTTTGAGGAGCAAGCGTCAGTTACTTGATTGTAATGTTTACACGGAGTTTGTTTTAACTTGATTCAACTACATATCTCAAAAACGACGTTTTGTACAGGAAAATGTTCTAGATATAATGAACTGCTACGTTGTAAAAAATAAATTAATTAATTAGCTAACTTGACGACTTTAATACAGATAAGAAAGGTACTGCATTTAAACTCTTTTTGATCTTTTTTTTTTGCCTAGAGGCATACATTCTAAAACTTTTTATCTCTCTAAGATTAAAATCTGTGCAAGAAACTGATTTTAGATGATTATGTTTTCTTCGTGGCTGCTGTAAGGAGATAACGGGTTAGGTACAGGACGAGTTGGCGGTCGGAGGTTTTCCTTTCTCCGATTCTCAGAGGACGCCGGGCAAAGTCGGAGGAAACTGCTACAACTCGCGATGAAGACTCCGTCTCCCTTGGCAGCTAAAGTACTCACAGCCGCTGTTAAGATTTTCTGGAAACATTTTCAGAATGAGAAGGTTGGACAACAGTGGCAGCGTGTTACCTTCTGACTAACAAACTGGTCGCTTAGAAGACGTCTTGAACACACAACCTGACGGCGAAATATTGCCCGTCGTTCGTACCATGATAGTAGCAGATTCGCCCAGTATTGTTAATTTGCGAAGAAATCACTTTGCACTGTACTGTTAAACACACTAACAGTTTTATGAAGGTCCGGGGCTCCAACACCGAATGATGGTATTTACCTTCTTTTTCATAATTAAATTTGCGATTACAAGTTGACCTCTGCATTTCAAGTTACGTCTATACGCATACTTATCTGCCCTAAAAAAAAAGAAAAAAAGCACAGTGTCCGATCGGCATCTCTTATCTCTAGACATTGCAAAAAAACCACATGGTTTTTATTCACAGCAAATAGCTTTATCGTCTCAATTATGGTTGCACGTCATCACTGGTACTCGCAGCCGGAATATTACAGTCATATTGCATTACGTATGGACATCACGTGATCCTTCTTGCGGTCATGAAAACGTTTCTTCTAAAATATTAACATGAGCACAAGACATAAATTATTGAATCGTACGTGATGTCACAGACAACTCTCATTACCAACTGGTATAAATAATCATACTAACCCTTTCGGGAATGGATTTTGCAATGGAAATGAGACCCACCCATCCGGGTGCTGTTGGCGGAGGAAACTGGAGATCAGAACTCCGCAGTGGGCCTCACCAGATCGGTAGTTATTATCATATTTAGCAAAAAACACCAGAACGTTGAATCAAACATATAGGTTTTCAGCATGAAAATTGGGGAAAAAATGTTACTCAGTACGTATGGAACAAAAAAAAATAGAAAATCGTTTAAATGTTCCCAGAAGTCTTTAGAGTTTTTGAAAACGGAGTTAACAGACAATCATGTTCTGGATATTGTTTCGACGTTGCGGTGATAATGGTACGATGTCGACGGGGCGATGCCGATGGTACAGAAGAATGGTGAGAATGTGCAAGACAACGGGATGGACTGGTGGTCGGTGGTGATGGCTGGTCAGGTGGTTGGTTGCGAAGGACTGGAGGCTGGGATGGAACCACTAAGGCCTCATAGGACCAAGATAGAAGTTCCCACTACATACAAGGCACAAAAGAATGAGCAAGGACAAAATGGCTAACTACAGCACATATCTGAAGGAAAACGGGTTAGCGTTCAACTCTACCCAATTTGCTCCTGTGTATAAACAGTCCTTCGGTTCGTATTTGTACTTGCACTCCAGAGTGTGTACCGAAAAAAAAAAAAAAAGTCACAGCACGGTGGAAACAATGTGCACTGAGGTACCATGGCAACACCAGAGGATACGTTATCCACACCACAGCTACATTCAAAAATGACACTAGAACTCCTCAGACAGATTGGTGCAAACAGTCACTTGTGTGCTAGCGACTGAGCAGGATAGATAACTGCCTTTGCATAATAACACTAGTCTGTCTAACACCAGAAAAACAACATCATTGTCAATCGACAACACTTCCATTGAAGCTTCACTGTCAGACAAGACACAGGCCTAAAACAACTCACAGGAGCAAAGTGCACTGTCTTTATATCGCTGAAGGTGATTTCACACAATTCCGAGGATTACTGCCCAGAACAGTGAATAGTTGGCATGAGACACAGTAATCGCGATAATGCGAAACACATAATGTCACAGAACAAGTACATGTACCTAATAATATTTTCAAGTTTTACCTGTCCTCACAGATGGGAGCATTGTTGCTGCTTGACTGCAAAGGTAAAACTTGAAAATATTATTATTATTATATACATGTAATTGTTCTGTAATATTATGTATTGTGTTTTATATATTTCTCGCAAGCTTCTGGCCGGCCGCTTTGGTCGAGCGGTTCTAGGCGCTTCAGCCTGGAACCGCGCGACCGCTACGGTCGCAGGTTCGAATCCTGCCTCGAGCATGGATGTGTGTGATGTCCTTAGGTTAGTTAGGTTTAAGTAGTTCTAAGTTTTAGGGGCTGATGACCTCAGAATTTAAGTCCCATAGTGCTCAGAGCCATTTTGCAAGCTTCTGATTTCGTGTCTTAGCGTTAAGTGAGTTTCTTCGACTCTCTCGTCTGAATAGGGTATCCCATCTCATTTCGGGATATATATATATATATGTACACTAAACCTCCAGCATTATAATATTGTCTTCCCTTTAATCCATCGTCGTGTTTCTTCTTCCTCATAACAACTTTCTCTTTCTTCTGGTGAGATCGTGTTTCGGGGTATCTTTGGTAATGCGTGCAACTACAAATATTTTTTCGGTATTTACGAGCAATTCTTCCGGGGTATAACCGATAGTTGTATGCTGTAGGTAATTTACGGTTGAAGTCTTGCAACAGATCAATCCACTTGGATTGCTTCGTTGAGCAGTAGGTTCTCATAAAACGATTGAACACTCTAAATACACGTTCGATGGGACTTGCGCCGGGGTTGTAAATGACGTTTTGACATGTATAATATCTGCTTCCTGTAAAGCCTTCTTCCAAGTAAAACACGTGCAAATCGTTGCTTTGTCCCGTTACAATGGTTCTTGGATTCCCAACAGACAGAATAAAATCAGAACACAATTCCTTGATAACGGATTTGGTGGTGTGTGATCGAATTGGGTACAACATTACGTACTTAGAAAAGTATCCAAAAATCCCACTATGTATTTATTACCTCCTCTTGCCCGCAGAACTGGCCCAGAGACGTCCTCAGAGATTAGATCTCAGGGCTTATGTGGAATGATGGAGTGCATTTCATCTTGTGTACCGTTGTTATAAGGCTTAGTCACCTGACAAACTTCGCATTCCTTCCAAACCTGCTGAACTCTTCTCGTAATATTAGGAAAGTAATAACAGCTACCTATCTTGCTTGAACATTTAAGTACAGCAAAATGACCGCAAACATAGTGAGTGTGCAGTATGAGCTTTTCCACGTAATCTTCTGGTATACATACCCACCATTTATCTGAAGTATCAGACCTCCTGTAGAACAAAACAGTATCGACTACGGAGCTGCCCTTGGTCTGGCTAGCTCAGTTTATTGAAAATTATAGACCAATGACCATCTCGTTGCTGGAGGACAGATAGGTTACTACACATGTATAAATAATACCTCCTGGATTCCAAATCTTGCATCAGCAAGTTCCTATGTTGCTTCTCCTCTTCTTCCTCTGTGCTAATGTTCTCCAAATCTTCAGCTGGTCTAGATAAAGCGTCTACGACCTGGTTACGTTGCCCCTTTATGTATATATCTCTGACATTATATTCTTGTAAAGTCCAGCGTGATAGACGAGCTTGATGTATTTTGGCTTGTTGCAAGACTGTGAGAGCTTGATGATCGCAGTACACGGTAGTGAGTGCTCCAAACAAGTAACAGTGGAATTTTCGAAACACCCACACCGCCGCCAAAGCTTCCAATTCTGTGGTTGTGTAGGGGCGGTCGCAACATGACAACACGCGACTTCCGTAAGCTATGGGACAGAACGTTGGTTGATTATTGATGTCCTTGATTTGAAACAAACAGCAACCTAAACCTACGCTCTATGAGTCAGTCATCAAACCAAACTCCAAAGTCATATCCTGGTGTTGTAACAATATTGCATCCGCAAGAGCGTCTTTGATAAGCTGGAACTTCAGAGCCATTTTTCCATCCCACGGTATGTTTTTTTCGTAGAAGCTGATGTAAGGGCTCTGCATTCATCACATGTTTATTTAAAAATCGCCTATAGAAGGTCGCCATTCCTATGCAAGGTTTTAACTGATTCTTGTTTTATGGTGTGGGAAAATCCTTGATGGCGCTCACCTTCGCTGAATCCGGTATTGTTCCCTTATTGTCTGTTATGTGCCCGAGGAAACAGATCCGTTCGAGTGCAAAATGAGATATTCGCAGGTTAGCTGTCACGCCTGCTTTACTAAATGCATTTATGACTCTGGCCAAGACGTTAATGTGTTCTTCCCAAGTTGACTTTGCAGTTCAGGTCCTAAAGCGGCATCCAATGCCTGGATAAACACATCAGAGCTAACATTCAGGCGAAATGGAAGAACCTTAAAATGATAGCTTCTCTCTGTATAACCAAATGCTGTGTACTTCCTCGATTCAGGACTTCTCATTATCTGCCAGTAAGAACTTCTAAGATCACCAGTCGAAAATAATTTTTTGCCATGAAACTTCTGTATAAGCCCATCAATATTATCTGGATGAGCGAGGACAGGAACTATAATCTTCGAGAATGAGATTTTCACTCTGGAGCGGGTCGTGAGTCTGCTTGGGTAGATGAGACGGTAGAGCACTTGCCCATGAAAGACAACAGGTCCCGAGTTCTAGTCTCGGTCCGTCAAACATTTTTAATCTGCCAGGAAGTTTCAACTATAATCTTATCTATCAGTCTTGCGTCCAAAACTAGTCGAACTTTGAATCCTTTGCCCTCTGGTTTAGGGACAACGAGTAAATGACTACAGTATGGGCTTGTTGATGGCTCAGTCAACTTCCAATCCAACATTCGTTGCAATTCTTTATCGACGGATGGTCCAAGTCGCCAAGGTATAGGATAAAAACTTTGGCAATATGTACTGTGTGGGTGCACTTCTAAATTACACGTAGCCTTTCACTATACGCCGTTTATCAGTAAAGACAACGATATTCTGCTGCAATAAGTCTGCCAGTTGTCTTCACTGCCGATCGTCAAAATAGATTCAGACTATAACATCACCCCTGCTTCCCGGCATTTGCGAAATTACGAGTTAACAATGACCGTGAATTGTGAATTTTGACCAGCCTCGGGATAAGGCATCCGAATCCGAAGTAAATAATGATTATTCCGCGGGAAACAGACACGTTATAACTTGAGCGCTATTGAATGGGTAATTTCATTCAACAACTATCGATAATGAAATAATGGAAATAATTTGGAAATAAATTTAGAAATTTTGCCAGTGGAAATTTTACCAAAAGAAATGATTAAGTTGTAAAAGCAATTAAAAAATCGGTCGCCAGCTCAACCGATGAGCGACAGCACTGTTAAGTACGTGAATAATTGTGTCAAAAGTAAAGTTTACCTGTTTGTAGAGCAGCAGGTGGAACGGGAACATTTACGTAAGTGCTGTGTCAGGCTCAGCAGTCATATAAAATAATGTCATAACAATCTAACTACACTTAAACATTAATGGTTAACTTGTAATAGGTATTTTGATAGCTATTTTGTTGATAATTTGTCAGCTAAGTGTAATGCTGACAAGTCAGATAATTATCTATCGAGATTTTGAATAATGGACTGTCATTCTGTCTTTCAAATTAGGTACTTTGCACAGTTTAATCTACTGATAATGGAATATATTGCCAATAATTGATTAACTATGTTTTGAATGATAATAATTCATTAATTGGAGAACTGTCAGGTGGAATAAGCTTTATAGTTTCATGAAATAACCTTGAACAAACTTCAGCTGAATATGCATTGGTATAAATCTTAATAATGAAATTTATTACTTCAGTCTATTATTACTACGGTTGGCGTAAGCTTATTAAGTGCAACAATTAGCTACGATAACCAATCGTTCAAAACAATCTGAAATTTACTCTTCACCGTCTATGCAAATAATTTGATAATTAACATATTTTCTCTTGATAATGGCGTGACACACTCGGTTCAGTAAGGTAAGGATCGGAAGGAACCTACTTGGTGTTATTGTCGGGTGGAATGTAACTGCAACACTTCGATTATAAAGTGCTTGTTATTAATTGTTCAACTTCAGAGAAAAGCTCAGTCACTGGCAAGCCTTCTACAATTTTATCCCACGAAAATTACGTAGATCTTACTTCCCTCGTTGTCGGTGGATCGACAGAAGTCCACGGCGGCGACACAATGTGGCAGCGGGCTTTTCCTGTTGCGACTCGGGCCCACAGTGCGCTTCACATTTAAGCCCTCGTTTCTTCAGCACTGTGCCCATTAATTCATAATAACTTGCCCGGCCGTGCTTCCAGATATGCCGACCATTACTTTCCCGTCGTACTTAGACCCACACACCAGCCGTTAGATGTAACACAGCTAGGACCAGCAGCCCTCGGCTGTACTTGTTACTCCGAGCACGGCGTCACTGCTACTACTGCCCGCTGGCGCGCTCCCGCACCCAGCGGCACGACAAAACAATCTCTCTGACTTCAACGTTAACTAAATACGCCCTGACTTGCCAGTGTTGAATATTACATAATTTAAACATAGTATTTACAATACATCTTTACACTAGACTACACATCGTATACAAATAGTTTCATGTGTTAAGGAAGCGAAAAAATTCATAGCAAGGACTGCGTTGTACCGTCAGAGTTGCACTTGTGTCACGTTGAACAATTCTCTTCAGTCGCCGTTGGTCCCTCTCTTGCAGGATCTTGCTCCAGCCGCAACGATGTTTTACCGGATTCCTCATATTCACAGTACACTCTTGATATGCTCGTGCGGGAAAGTCGCCACTGCATGGTTACCTCGTAGGTGCTGCGTCCCATTGCTCGCGCGCCGACTATAACACCACGATCAAACCCACTTAAATCTTGATAAGCTGCCATTGCAGCAATAGCCACCGATCTAACAACTGTTCCACACAGTTTTCTCTTATATAGCCGTTGCCGACCGCAGCTTCGTATTCTCCCTGTTTACATTTCTCTGTATTTGAATACGCATGCCTATACCTGTTTCTTTGGCGCTTCAGTGTACATAACTACAGTTGCTGAAGATGGATAAAATACTTTGCAAATTTGGTCGTAAAATATTGCAAGGATTCTGAGCCTAGCACTTTCGCTTGAGTCGTAAATTACAGAACAATTTTTCGTCACATTTACTTCAATAATCGTGAACTGAGCCTTCCATTTAATTATTATGACTGCGTGACGTAAATACTATAAAAACCAATGATGAAGTTAGAACAATCTCGTTACGATAAGCGTCCGTATTGCAACATGTCATCCATTAAGAGACACAGAAGGTGTTTCAGGTTCCGGTTATTTCCTCAGTGGCGACAGTTTTAGGTCTTGTGTGTCAGACCGAGGCAACAGGAACACGTACGTGGAAGCTGGACGGAGCACCACTGGAGCGTGCAGCGTGTCAGCTGTTCTCCAGGAGGAGCGCCCAGCATACGCCCCTCCACTGCAGGGCCTCAGTGAAGGGCCCCTGAGAGTGAGCCCTTCTGGGCTGAGCCCGGAGCCCTGCAGGGCTTTGTCTCCTGGGCGCGGCCTCGCCGCCTGCCCGCCTCTCATCTGACCCAACCGAATCTATGAAAATCGCGCCCAGTGAGATTCGCGCCCAACCGGAAATGTGTGAGATTCACTCCCTTTGTGTCAGGCTTACCTTCGCCTAATCACCCTGAACTACCTGCTCCTCGGACACAGGGCCAGCCGAAGTGGCCTAGCGGTTCTAGACGCTACAGTCTGGAACCGCGCGACCGCTACTGCCGCAGGTTCGCATCCTGCCTCGGGCATGGATGTGTGTGATGTCCTTAGGTTAGTTAGGTTTAGTAGTTCTGGGGACTGATGACTTCAGAAGTCCCATAGTGCTCAGAGCCATTTTTTGAACGTCAGACACAGGGACCTGCCCCCCTCCCCCAGTACTATTCACAGCCGCCGACTGTCTGATACACAAACACAGCCTTAGTACCACGCTGGCTGTAGAAGAGTTCACATCGCGTGATTCGTGTATTTTCGACACAGTAGTTCAGATATGGCATTTTCAACCACTAATCACGGTAAGCCATGTTGCCACTACGAAGGTTATTCTTACATAGTGAAGAGAACTAAAGAAGATGGAACAGTAATGTGGCGCTGTTGAAGACAGAGAGCAAACCGCTGCCGGGGAGTGGTGAAAACGGAGGATTCGACAGCGCTTTTTTCATTCGAGCATCAATGTAGACCTCCGGGTGTCGCTCAGTTGCAAGTAAGGAAGACTTTGAACCACGGAAAGAAGAGGGCAAGAGACGAAGAGACGTCTATTTAAAAAATATATTCAGAGGAGCTGCGTTGCCTGCATAATCGAGGCTATGGTTTTGTCACTGAAATGCTAGAGCAGCAAACAACGAAGAGAGCTTTGTACTACCAGCGGGCAAAATGACAGGGAAATGAGAGAGGTCCACCGACAAGAGAAGAACTTGACCTAAAGGCAGATATACTAGCTATGAACGATGGCAGCAGTTTTCTGTTAAGCGACTACAAACTAAGAGAGAGGATAGTAGTTTTTAGCGGAAGGGCAGGAAGAGAGGCTCTAAGGAGTAAACAAGACTTTTTTATGGATGGTACGTTCAAGTGCTGCAGCAAACAGTTTTCGCAAATATACACCATTCACGCCGACTTTGGGAGTGCAAATAATGAGACAAACATCTATCCAGTTGCCTTTGCACAAATGCCGAACAAAAGAAAAGAGACGTACGTCCGTATTTTCCGAAATTTGACGGAAAAAATTCCAGAATGGAAACCTGCAAATGTGGCCGTAGACTTCGAATCAGCTGCGATTTCAGCAACTAAAGTTGTATTTCCGACAGCTGAAGTGCGTGGATGTTATTTCCATATGAAAATGTGTCTCTGGAGAAAAGTTCAAGAGCTAGGACTAGTTCATGAATACAAAGAAAACGAAGAAGTGAGACAAAATCTTCGCATGTGTGCTGCGATGGCGTTTCTACGGCCTGAAGATGTATGTGATGGTTGGCTGGAGATACATTCACACGCACCGGATATCCCCAAACTTTCTGAATTTTATGACTACTTCGTAGACAGATGGTTGGAAAATGAACAAACCACTATCAACCTTTGGAGTTGCTACAAACGGCGCCACCGAACAACCAGCGCTGTAGAAGGTTGGCACCATAAAATCAATAACATGCTAGCTAAACCAAATCCGAAAATTAATGAAGTTTCAGGTGTTTGAAAAGAGAAGCAGAAAATTCAGCGAGCGTCTTAATGAGGGCAGAACTGAGTATGGAAGGTGAACGGACAAAAACAGTCTACATGAAATGTGATGAAAAGTTGGGAAAATAGTAAAAAAATATGAAGGGGATGGTGAGATCAAGGATTGCTTGATAGCCATATCCTACCTACAGAAACTTGACTGAATTTATCAGAAGATGTATATAGATACAATAGTGTTCAAATGTAAATAGCAACTTACATAAAAAATAATAAAAATTTTAAAAAAATATTGACGATGCTTATAAGCTGATTTTAAACACCCCTAATTGACTTTCGCTCTTTAGCCAGTCCAAAGCCTGGATAAAGTGTGATGGAAATCAGATTATTTTTAAAATATAGTATATGTGTTTTACAATACACCGAAACAAAGGCGAACCCTTTTCAGAGTCAACCCTTTACAATTGTACTTCTCTTTCAAGAGTCACCACCACAATTCGTCGCTAGTTTTTATAAATTAAGAGTTAAAATTAAGTGACATTACTAATCGCTAAGTATAGAGTCACTTGATATTTCTGAGTATTCAAGAAGTGTAGTTGTTATAATGAAAATGATATTGGTAATGACTGCTGAATGGTACTGCAAGTGAAGCAAAAGAATGTAATCTCTTGTATTTACTGCAGTGGTGTGTGGTAGAAACTTAATTCTCTCTGTCTCTCTCTCTCTGTCTGACGGCTGCAAACTCCAGCTGGGAAACCTCCAGGCAGCGTCCCTCAGCTCTTTTGTCTGCGGGGCAAGGGGATTGGCGGACCCGTCCTGGACGCTTCCTGGGCGGAATCTCACTGGGCGCGTTGTTCGCTGGGCGCTTTTTCCAGTACACCGACCCAGCCAGCCAGCTGCAGCGGGCGTCCACAGCCCAGCACGAGCTGCCAGCCACGTCCTAGAATACTGTTCCCTCTAAGAGAGCCACAGAGGAGAGAGTCCTGTACTCGGGAGCACTGGCTGTGCCTCTTGGTTGAAACCACCCAAGGGAGAGAGAAGGAAATAGCATTACCTGTGTCAAGGTCCAGAACAATCGAAGTCACATACACTGAAGTGCTAAACTAACAGCTACAGGCATGCGTATTCAAATACAGAGATATGTAAACATGCAGAATATTTAAGACGACAAGTCTCCGGCGCAGTCGTTAGATCAGTTCCTGCTGCTACAGTGGCACGTCATCACGATTTAAGTGAGTCTGAACGTTGTGTTATAGTCGGCGAACGAGCGATGAGACACAGCATTTACGAGGTAGCGATGAAGTGGGTTTCTTCGCATACGAGCATTCCACGAGTGTACCGTGAATATCACGAATCCCGTAAAAAGTCGAATCTCTGACATCACTGCTGCCGGGAGAAGATTCTGCAAGAACGGGACCAACGATGACTGAACAGAATCGTTCAAAGCGACAGAAGTACAACCCTTCCGCAAATTGCTGCAGATTTGAATGCTGGGCCACAAAAAAGTGTCAGCGTGTGAACCATTCGACGAAACATCATCGGTATGGGCTTTTGGAGTCTAGGGCCCACTCGTGTACTCTCGATGACTGCATGACACAAAGCTTTACACCTTGCCTCGGCCCGTCAACATTGACATTGGACTGTTGATGACTGGGAAATGTTCCCTGGTCGGACGAAGGTCGTTTCAAATTGTATCGAGCAGGTGGAAATGTACAGCTATGGACACAACCTCATGAATCCGTGGACTCAGCATGTGGAGGCTCTGTTATGGTGTGGGGCGTGTGCAGTTGGACTGATGCGGGACCCCTGATACGTCTAGATACGACTGTGACACGTGACATATACGGTACCATGCTATCTGGTTACCTACAGCCACTCTTGTCCGCTGTACATTTCGACGGATTTGGGCAAATACAGCAGGACAATGTGACACCCCACACGCCTAGGATTGCTGCAGAGTACTCCAGGGACACTCTTTTGAGTTTAAACACTTCCGCTGGTCACCAAACTCCGAGACATGAACATTATTCAACATATCAGGGACGCCTCGCAACGTGCTGTTCAGAAGAGATCTCCACCCCCTCTTACTCTTCCGGATTTATGGACAGCCGTGTAGGATTCACGGTGTCAGTTCCCCCCAGCACTACTTTAGATGTTCGTCGAGTCCATGCCACGTCGTGTTGCGGCACTTCTGCATCCTCGTGGGGGCCCTACACGATATTAGGCAGGTGTGCCAATTTCCTTTGTTCTTCAGTGTAGAACAGAAGGGATTTCGTGGTTGCCTGTGAATCATGTTCCTTATCAATCGTCAGGTGACTTGTGCGATTAGCAAACAAACAAGCCAACAGTCAAGAGACGTCCATAACCTTTATCACACCACGCTGCAGATATCTGAAGTACGGACAAGGCGCAATCTTTCTAGAATGTTACGCATGTGATGGATAAACAAATTTCCTGTGGAAAAACTCAAGTGCAGCTGTTGTGCAATTACGGCCTCTTCTTATGTCAAAGAATATTTACTCATAAGTTTTTGTATATAGCAAATGTGGCTGAGAAAGGTAGACGAACCGCAATATTAAAGCAAGTAAAAATTAAATGTAATAGAAGAATCGTTAATCTCAGGAAATAAGAAACATAATTCTGTGTTTGAAGAGCAAGCGTCAGATATTTGATTGTAATATATACACGGAGTTTGTTTTAACTTGAGCCAACTACACATCTCAAAAACGACGTTTTGTAGAGGAAAATGTTCTAGGTATAATTATCTACTATGTTATAAAAAATAAATTAATTAGTTAGGAAACTTGATCTTTGACCTTGACACAGATAAGAAAGGTACCGCATTTAATCTCTTTTTCATCTTTTTTTTGCCTAGATGCATTCTTTCTAAAATTTTTTATCTGTCTAAGATTAAAATCTGTGAAAAAAATTGATTTTAGATGATTATGTTTTCTTCGTGGCTGCTGTAAGGAGATAACGGGTTAGGTACAGGACGAGTTGGCGGTCGGAGGTTTCCGTTTCTCCGGATCTCAGAGAACGCCGGACAAAGTCGGAGAAAACAGCAACAACTCGCGATGAAGACTCCGTCTCCCTTGGCAGCTAAAGTACTCACAGCCGCCGTGAGATTTTCTGGAAACACTCTCAGAATGAGAAGGTTGAACAACAGTGGCAGTGTGGTATCTTCTGACTAACAAACTGGCCCCTCAGGGAACGTCTTGAACACGCAAGCTGACGGCGAAATACTGCGCGTCGTTCGGACCGTGATAGTAGAAGATTCGCCCAGTATTGTTAAGGGTAATTGGTCAAAAAGTGACATTTTCGGATTATTATCTCTTATTAATATTTGATCTCTCCTGAATAATTTGATGCATTGTTTGTCGAAAAATTCCAATTGGAAGTGTAGTTTTTATCATTTCAAGGATAATAGTGCGTGTGTAAAAGTATCCGGTCTATCTGCACTGACTTGCCGAAGTATCTCTATCTCTTGAACTATTCAATCTAGAAGGCTGTGGTTTTCAGCTATTTATTACTTGAAATCATGTTAATGTTCGTGTTAAGAGGCTGGATGCACTGTGTAAACAGAAATGGTGGTACAGCACATGCATTTTGTTTATTTACTTTGTGGTTGTCGTGTTTCATAAGTTTTGAACTGAAAACATAGTGGTTTGGTGTGTTATTATATCCCTTTTCAACATGACGAAACGAAAGGGTTGTTTTAAGAAGTGAAGTTTTCATGGAAATCAGCATATCACAAAATCTGAATCCAGTGTTGATCCTGAAATAGATTTTTCACAGACTCGTGATAAGGACACTCTTACTAGTGCTTCGAAGAGGAAACTTGGAGACCATGAGGATTTATTTATTGGCAAAGATCAAAATAGTTTAGGGTATGTTCTTTTAGATTTGAATGTGTTAGGACAAGTTTTGGAAGATGCTGTGTAGTGTAAGGTTGGTGGTGGGCAAATTAGCATCTCTGAGGACTCGCCTGCAAGAACTGGACTGGCTAACAAACTTGATATTCAGTGCAAAGTTTGCAGGCTCTCGACATCATTCTGGCCTTCTGAACAGTGCAAGAATGACTTATTTGAGGGCAATGTTAGATTCCTGTACGGAATGAGGTGCATTGGGAAAGGATTGACTGCAGCTGAAGTATTATGTGCTACGCTGAACTTGCCAAACCCACCAACCAGATCAAGTAAGTACGCAGAAGTAATTGGCGAGTGTGTCAAATCTGTTGCTGTTGGTTCTATGAAAGCTGCTGCTAAAGAAGCAGTAGAATTAAATAACACAACAGACTTATCTGTGGCAGTTGATGGCACATGGCAGAAGAGAGGTCAGACATCAAAAAACGCAGTTGCAACTGTCACTAGTGTTGACACAGGTAAAGTTTTGGACATTGAAGTGCTAACTAAATACTGTCGTCAGTGTAGATCAGTTGATGAAACAAGTGAAGACATAAAACAAATCGTGCTAAGAACTATGAGGGAACTAGTGGGGGTATGGAGGCTGCTGCAGTTGTTTCTGTGTTCAGACGTTCAAAACAGGAGAGAGGTGTGTGCTACACTGGGTACTTGGGGGATGGTGATTCAAAAGCTTACAAATCAGTAGTGGAAAGCCAACCTTACGGTAATAAGCAGATTGTTAAGATTGAATGTGTGGGCCACGTTCAAAAACGGGTGGGAACACGTCTCCGAAAACTGAAGCAGACAAAAGGAAAAGAGAAGTTATCAGATGGAAAGACTCTAAATGGTAAAGGAAGACTTACAGACAAAAACACTGATGAACTCGAGCATTGTTATGGAATGGCAATAAGAAACAATACACATGACCTACAAGGGATGCAACGAGCAGTGTGGGCTACATTCTGCCACAAATCTTCCACAGATGATACACCTGTACATGGTCTTTGTCCACCTGGTGCTGATTCATGGTGCAAGTACCGCAAAGCTCTGGCAGTGGGTAGCGAGGAACAATTTAGGCACAAAAATAACATACCATCTGCAGTGATGGAAGCTATTAAATCAATATATAGAGAATTAGCTCATCCTGACCTTCTTTCCAAATGTCTCCATGGTCGAACATAAAACCCTAATGAGTCTTCCAATAATGCAATTTGGACCCGCATACCAAAAAAATGTAGGAAGGAAAACTCTATGCTTGGGTGTTTGTGATGCTGTGATAACGTTTAATGATGGTATAAAGCGGAGAATTGGGGTACTAGAGGAACTTAGTATCACTGCAGGTGCCAACACGCTGCAAGCCTTTCAGCGAATGGATCGACTTAGGATCATGAAACCCCATCGTGCTGCAGAAGAAATGACTAAAGAAGCAAGAGGCAGGAAAAGAAGGAAGCTTCCAGGTTTGCAGGATAGTCTAGAACAGGATCCAGATAATGCTGATTATGGGCCTGGCTGTTTCTAGAAGCTGGCATGCCTCCATGTATAAGTTAATATCAAATAAAATGTTTGAACTTGATTTGCCAGAAATGATATTTTTAACCCATTATCTCAGGAACTGTTACAGATAAATATCTCTAATTTTACACCATGTTACCACTTAGCACACTGCACCTACTGAACCTCCCGAAACATCTCTACCTCTAACGGTTTTTTACTTACGGAAGAAAAAGTGGACTTTTAAAAGAAAATATGGAAGAACATTTTTTAAAAATCATAACTATCTAATTATTTCTCTGTACATTTTGATTCTGGTTTAGTAATCAGAAAAGGAGTGATACTATATATCACAAAAATTTCAGATCTCTATCTGTTACAGGTTCTGAGATAATGGGTCATTAATACTGCAAATTTAACACTGTGGGTATAGGACGTACGTACTCCCCTTAATTCGCGAAGAAATCACTATGCATCGTATTGTTAAACACACTAATAGTTTTTATGAAGGTCCGGCGATCCAACACCGAATAGAAGCTCGTGTACGACATTTACCTTATTTTTCATAATACAAATTTTTTATTCTTGATAAATGCAATTACAAGTTGACCTCTGCGCACCAAAATACGACTATATGCAAATTTATCTGACATAAAAAAACGCAATGTGCAATCGGCATTCCTTATCTCCAACAATTGCAAAAAAAACTACGTACTTTTTTTCACAGCAGAGAACGTTGTTGCAACAGCAAAGTGCGTTATCGTCTCAGTTACGGTAGCGCATCATCGTAATATTACATTCCGTGGAGACATTACATAGGTACACTCTTATTGTCAGTGAGCAGGCCACCTGTCTGTGCTGCAACTAGCCACCTCAAAAACACCCAATCCTGCAGGGGCAGTGTTAACTTTGCATTCCCTAATGTGACCACTTCCCCTAACCCTTCCACCAAATTTCCCCCCCTGCCTAACCCTTCCACCAATTTTCATTGTATATACGGATTCTGCGTCAGAAATACGTAAAGTTCACTCAAACCATTGTTTTCCCTCCGTCGTAGATGGCACTCTAATCAGCAAATATCTACTGAGTCTGTTTTCGCAAATAACGACAAACGCATTTGCTTCTACAGGGTTTTTTAACGATTGAAAACATACTATGGCTGCTCCACGATACATTGCTAACTATGTCCCGTGACGTGGTGTCCGAAGTAAAACCATAGATATCGTGACCTCTTGTGGAGACCTTCTGCATACTCCTTCCACATTTCAGTTATCCCTTCTTTTCTTAGCACTGGTTTTGCATCGGAGCCCTTGATATTCATACAGCTGCTTCTTTTTTCTCCACAGGCCTCTTTAATTTTCCTCCAGACGGTATCTGTCTTTCTCTAGTGATGTATGGTCCTAAACCCTTACAAGTAGCTTAATTGTCAGAAATATCAATGGATACCCATATTATTTACATTGTATAATCCCATTTGCATCATTCAAGCAAATTTCGAAGATAGATGGCAAACGTCAAAACACAAAGGTTTTTATTTACCACGTAAATACACTGAAACGAAAAAAAAAAACTGGCATAGGGATGCGTATTCAAATACAGTGATATGTAAACGGGCAGAAAGCGGCGATGCGGTCGGCAACGCCTGTATAAGACAACAAGTGTCTGGCGCAGTTGCTACATCGGTTACTGCAGTCACAATGGCAGGTTATCAAGATTTAAGTCACTTTGAACGCGGTATTATAGACGGCGTACAAGCGATGGGATACAGCATCTCCGAGGTAGCGGCGAAGTGGGGATTTTCCCGTACGACCGTTTCACAAGTAAACCGTGAGTATCAGGAGTCCGGTAAAACATCAAATCTCCGACATCGCTGCGGCCGGAAAAAGATCATGCATGAACGAGACCAACGACACTGAAGAGAATTGTTCAGCGTCACAAAAGTACAACTCTTCCACAAATTGTTGCAGATTTCAATGCTGGGCCATCAACAAGTGCCAGTATGCGAACCATTCAACAAAACATCATCGATATGGGCTTTCGGAGCCGAAGGCCCACTCCTGTACCATTCATGACACCACGACACAAAGCCTTATGCCTCGCCTGCGACCGTCAACACCGACAATGCATTGTTGTGACTGGAGACATGTTGGCTGGTTGCACGAGTCTGGTTTCAAATTGTATCGAGCGGATGGACGCGTATGGGTATGGACACAACCTCATTAATTCGTGGACCCTGCATGTCAGCCGGGGACTGTTCAAGCTGGTGGATGCTGAGTAATGGTGTGGGGCGACGGCAGTTGTATCGCTCAAATGGCTCTGAGCACTATGGAACTTAACATCTGAGGTCATCAGTCCCCTAGAACTTAGAACTACTTAAACCTAACTAACCTAAGGACATCACACACATCCGTGCCCGAGGCAGGATTGGAACCTGCGACCGTAGCGGTCACGCGGTTCTGGACTGTAGCTCCTAGAACCGCTAGGCCACTCCAGTCGGCTTAGTTGTATGGTTCCCTTAAACGTCTAGATACGACTCTGACTAGTGACACGTACGTAAGCATCCTCTATGAGCACCTACATCCATTCGTGTCCGCTGTTCATTCCGACGGACTTGGGCAATTCCAGCGGGACAATGTGACACCCCACACGTCCAGAATTGCTGCAGAGTGACTCCAGGAACACTCTGTTCAATTTAAACACTTCCGCTGGCCACCATACTCGCGAGGTATGAACATTGTTCAGGATATTTGGGATTCCTTGCAACGTGTCGTTCAGAAAAGATTTCCAGCCACTCGTACTATTACAGATTTATGGACAGCTCTGCAGGTTTCACAGTGTGAATTCTCTCCAGCACTACTTCAGATGATAGTCGAATCCATAACACATCGCGCTGCAGCACTCCTGCGTGCTTGTGGGGGCCCTACACGATATTAGGCAGGTGTACCAGTTCCTTTGGCTCTTCAGTGTAGAACAGAAAGGAATTACGTAGTTGCCTGTGAATCATGTTCCATACCAGTCGCCAGGTAACTTGCGTGATTAGCAGAAAAACAAGCCACATTCAAGAGATGTCCATAACCTTTATCACACCATGTTGCAGATATCTGAAGTACGGGCAAGGTGCAATCTGAGTAGAATGTTGCGCATGCGTGTAACAAACAGATTTCCTGTGGAAAAACAAAAGCGCACCATTCGCGCAATTACGGCTTCTATTTTCCTCAAAGATTATTTGTTCGTAAGTTTTTATCTAAAGTAAATGTGGTTGAAAGAGGTAGACGGTCCGGAATATTAAAGTAAATAATGATTAAATGTAACAGAACAATGGTTAATCTCAGGAAATAAAAAGAACTTTATTGTGTGTTGGAAGAGCAAGTGTCAATCTTTGATTTTAATACATGCATGGAATTTGTTTTAACTTGAGACAACTACGTATCTCAGAAATGACGTGTTGTATGAGAAAAATGTTCCATGTGAAAAGTTAGTATTAGTAAAGGGGCCATCTGTCTGTGACACAAACTAGCCACCTCCTAACCACCCCTCCTGCATGGGCAATGTCAACTTTGCACTTCCAAATGTGACACCTCGCCCTACCACTTCCTCCAATTTTTATCTTATATGCGAATTGAATGTTAAAAAATACGAACAGTTTACTCGAACCATTGTTTTCCGTTCGTGGTAGGGGGCGCTCTAATCAACAAATATCAACAGAGCCTGTTCGCTTCTACAGAGTGTTTCACAATGTTTTGACGATTTAAAATTTACCACGGCCGCCCCAGGATACACTACTGACTACGTTCCGTCACGTACTGCGCGGAAGAAAGTAGAACCGTGAATACCGCGATCTCTTGTGGAGACCTTCTGCTAGTCCTTCCACAGCTTTACCTTCTTTCCTTAGGACAGATTTTCCATCAGAGTTCTTGATTTGCATACAGCTGCTTATTTTTTCTCCAAAGGCCTCTTTAATTTTCCTGTAGGCGGTACCTGTCTTTCCCTAGTCATGTATGCTTCTAAATTCTTACAAGTAACTTATGTGTCAGAAATATCAATGGCTAGCCATATTATTTATACTGTACAACCATATTTGCAACATTAAAACAAATTTCGAACATAGGTATCAGCAGTCAGAACACGAAGGTTTCTATTTACCGCGTAAATAAATCGTAGAATGAAATGCGTCGGTTCTTAATTGCAGGAACAGACACACTTGATATTTTTCGACTATAGCGCCATCGACGACGAATGAGAAACAATGATTTGAGTAAACAGTACGTATATTCTGAAGTAGAATCCGAATACGCAGTTGAGAAGCGGGGTTCCCGTAGTGGGCGCCGATTAGAATTGGCTTAGACCGGGGAGCGGCAAAGCTAACCCCCACTCTGTCTGCGGCCCGCTTTACAGGTCCGTTGTGCGGGTAGCCGAAGATGCAGGCGCTCGCCTTGGACACATCAAGTAATGAGGTCGTAGAGGTCGAAGGAAGTGCGATCGCCACACGGTGTGCAGACGTGTTGCAGACGCTCCTGATCCACACGTTTCGCAGTCGTAGACTTTGATTCCAACAAGACATCGCGACATGCCACACATCTGACGATATCTTGCGAGTTCCCCGTGAAGCGTTTGGTAACCACATTACTCCCAAACGCTCTTGCCTCTAACAGCCGCCTCTTTCGCCTGATTTGACTGTGCCAGACTGTTGCCTTCTTTGAAGGCGAGAGCGTACTCCGACGGGCCAAGAAGCTCGCAACAGTTAAATGTTCGAATTCACGACGAGAATTCCGGAATTCCTTCAGCAATCTCGTATGAAATATGTGTTAAAAAGCTGAGTGAAATGGGTCGAGTATTGTATAGCTGCGATTGTAGCTTGTCATAAGGAAAGTTGCATCATGTGTAGACTGTTAATCTATGTTTCGTCATTACTTTGGGTGTTATTGAAATTTGAAATCGTGAAAACATTGTGATTCACCCTGTACATTTCATTTACGATGTCAATGTAAACCCTTGCCCTCTAACGGCTGATATTTAGGTTAGACATTTTCGTTAGTGTTGCAAATCTGATTGTATAGTACAATATAGTTCATCGTGTCAATGTTTGTTCAGAAACACGTTTAGCGTAATCCAGAAAAACGACGTGGATGTGGTAGTTCTCTGTTCCCATGTGGATGCTTGATTTCGGTGAGTCGCCTTGCCTGTCCCCAATGCGGCGCCTGACTTCTGTGAGGATCCGTGCCAGATGCGCCAGCCGCCGTCGCTTCACCCACTTTTCGGCACAACACAGCGGCTGTGGTTTGTATTCCACCAGTAGCCGCGTGGTGGTCAGCGTGCGGGTGACGCCGGTTGGATGGAAACTCGCAGCGGACTCAGTGACTCTGATGCGGTGTTCGAGGGTGGCCACCGAAGTCGAGCATTCTGGTGGTCTCAGTACAGTCAGCCCCGTAGCAACAGAAAGCTGCGTCACCACACAAGTAGCTTGTTGCTGTTGTGGTCTTCGGTGTGAAGACTGGTTTGATACAGCTCCACATGCTACTCTATACGGGGCAAGACTCTGAATAATTACTGCAGCTTACATCCAACTGCCTCTGCTTACTGTATTCACCTCTTGTTTTCCCTCTGCGATGTTTAACCCCAACCTCAAAGCATTTATTTCTTCTCTCTCGACTTTAACTCCCAACCTAAATTTATGATTCGTATCAATTACTCCTTTCTCAGCGTAGAAATTGAATAACATCGGGGATACGCTACAACCCTGTCTCAAGCCATTCACAACTACAGCTTCCCTTTTCATGCACCTCGACTCGTAAACTACCCTCTGATTTCTGTACAAGTTGTAAACAGCCTTTCGATCGCTATATTTTACCACTGATGCCTTCAGAATTCCAAAGAAAATATCCCAGTCGACACTGCAATAAACTTTCTCTTTTTTTTGGTCATCTGGTCTACTGACTGGTTTGATGCGGCCCGCCACGAATTCCTTTCCTGTGCTAACCTCTTCATCTCAGAGTAGCACTTGCAACCTACGTCCTCAATTATTTGCTTGACGTATTCCAATCTCTGTCTTCCTCTACAGTTTTTGCCCACTACAGCTCCCTCTAGTACCATGGAAGTCATTCCCTCATGTCTTAGCAGATGTCCTATCATCCTGTCCCTTCTCCTTATCAGTGTTTTCCACATATTCCTTTCCTCTCCGATTCTGCGTAGAACTTCCTCATTCCTTACCTTATCAGTCCACCTAATTTTCAACATTCGTCTATAGTACCACATCTCAAATGCTTCGATTCTCTTCTGTTCCGGTTTTCCCACAGTCCATGTTTCACTACCATACAATGCTGTACTCCAGACACACATCCTCAGAAATTTCTTCCTCAAATTAAGGTCGGTATTTGATGTTAGTAGACTTCTCTTGGCCAGAAATGCCTTTTTTGCCATAGCGAGTCTGCTTTTGATGTCCTCCTTGCTCCGTCCGTCATTGGTTATTTTACTGCCTAGGTAGCGGAATTCCTTAACTTCATTGACTTCGTGACCATCAATCCTGATGTTAAGTTTCTCGCTGTTCTCATTTCTGCTACTTCTCATTACCTTCGTCTTTCTCCGATTTACTCTCAAACCATACTGTGTACTCATTAGACTGTTCATTCTGTTCAGCAGGTCATTTAATTCTTCTTCACTTTCACTCAGGATAGCAATGTCATCAGCGAATAGTATCATTGATATCCTTTCACCTTGTATTTTAATTCCACTCCTGAACCTTTCTTTTATTTCCATCATTACTTCCTCGATGTACAGATTGAAGAGTAGGGGCGAAAGGCTACAGCCTTGTCTTACACCCTTCTTAATACGAGCACTTCGTTCTTGATCGTCCACTCTCATTATTCCCTCTTGGTTCTTGTACATATTGTATATGACCCGTCTCTCCCTATAGCTTACCGCTACTTTTTTCAGAATCTCGAACAGCTTGCACCATTTTATATTGTCGAACGCTTTTTCCAGGTCGACAAATCCTATGAAAGTGTCTTGATTCTTCTTTAGCCTTGCTTCCATTATTAGCCGTAACGTCAGAATTGCCTCTCTCGTCCCTTTACTTTTCCTAAAGCCAAACTGATCGTCACCTAGCGCATTCTCAATTTTCTTTTCCATTCTTCTGTATATTATTCTTGTAAGCAGCTTCGATGCATGAGCTGTTAAGCTGATTGTGCGATATTTCTCGCACTTGTCAGCTATTGCCGTCTTCGGAATTGTGTGGATGATGCTTTTCCGAAAGTCAGATGGTATATCGCCAGACTCATATATTCTACATACCAACGTGAATAGTCGTTTTGTTGCCACTTCCCCCAATGATTTTAGAAATTCTGATGGAATGTTATCTATCCCTTCTGCCTTATTTGACCGTAAGTCCTCCAAAGCTCTTTTAAATTCCGATTCTAATACTGGATCCCCTATCTCTTCTAAATCGACTCCTGTTTCTTCTTCTATCACATCACACAAATCTTCACCCTCATAGAGGCTTTCAATGTATTCTTTCCACCTATCTGCTCTCTCCTCTGCATTTAACAGTGGAATTCCCTTTCCACTCTTAATGTTACCACCGTTGCTTTTAATGTCACCAAAGGTTGTTTTGACTTTCCTGTATGCTGAGTCTGTCCTTCCGACAATCATATCTTTTTCGATGTCTTCCCATTTTTACTGCAGTCATTTCGTCTTAGCTTCCCTGCACTTCCTATTTATTTCATTCCTCAGCGACTTGTATTTCTGTACTCCTGATTTTCCCGGAACATGTTTGTACTTCCTGCTTTCATCAATCAACTGAAGTATTTCTTCTGTTACCCATGGTTTCTTCGCAGCTACCTTCTTTGTACCTATGTTTTCCTTCCCAACTTCTGTGATGGCCCTTTCTAGAGATGTCCATTCCTCTTCAACTGTACTGCCTACTGCGCTGTTCCTTATTGCTGTATCTATAGCGTTAGAGAACTTCAAACGTATCTCGTCATTCCTTAGTACTTCCGTATCCCACTTCTTTGCGTATTGATTCTTCCTGACTAATGTCTTGAACTTCAGCCTACTCTTCATCACTACTATATTGTGATCTGAGTCTATATCTGCTCCTGGGTACGCCTTACAATCCAGTATCTGTCTGACCATGATGTAATCTAATTAAAATCTTCCCGTATCTCCCAGCCTATTCCAAGTATACCTCCTCCTCTTGTGATTCTTGAACAGGGTATTCGCTATTACTAGCTGAAACTTGTTACAGAACTCAATTAGTCTTTCTCCTCTTTCATTCCTTGTCCCAAGCCCATATTCTCCTGTAACCTTTTCTTCTACTCCTTCCCAACTGCATTCCAGTCGCCCATGACTATTAGATTTTCGTCCCCCTTTACATACTGCATACCCTTTCAATATCCTCATACACTTTCTCTGTCTGTTCATCTTCAGCTTGCGACGTCGGCATGTATACCTGAACTACCGTTGTCGGTGTTGGTCTGCTGTCGATTCTGATTAGAACAGTCACTGAACTGTTCACAGTAACACACCCTCTGCCCTACCTTCCTATTCATAACGAATCCTACACCTGTTATACCATTTTCTGCTGCTGTTGATATTACCCGATACTCATCTGACCAGAAATCCTTGTCTTCCTTCCACTTCACTTCACTGACCCCTACTATATCTAGATTGAGCCTTTGCATTTCCCTTTTCAGATTTTCTAGTTTCCCTACCACGTTCAAGCTTCTGGCATTCCACGCCCTGACTCGTAGAACGTTATCCCTTCGTAGATTATTCAATCTTTTTCTCATGGTAACCTCCCCCTTGGCAGTCCCCTCCCGGAGATCCGAATGGGGGACTATTCCGGAATCTTTTGCCAATGGAGAGATCATCATGACACTTCTTCAATTACAGGCCACATGTCCTGTGGATACACGTTACGTGTCTTTAATGCAGTGGTTTCCATTGCCTTCTGCATCCTCATGTCGTTGATCATTGCTGATTCTTCCACCTTTAGAGGCAATTTCCCACCCCTAGGACAAGAGAGTGCCCTGAAACCCTATCCGCTCCTCCGCCCTCTTTGACAAGGCCGTTGGCAGAATGAGGCTGACTTCTTATGCCGGAAGTCTTCGGCCGCCAATGCTGATTATTTATCAAAATTTAGGCAGTGGCGCTGCAGTCTGGAACCGCAAGACTGCTACGGTCACAGGTTCGAATCCTGCCTCGGGCATGGATGTTTGTGATGTCCTTAGGTTAGTTAGGTTTAACTAGTTCTAAGTTCTAGGGGACTAATAACCTCAGCAGTTGAGTCCCATAGTGCACAGAGCCATTTTTTTAGGCAGTGGCGGGGATCGAACCCGGGACCGAAGACGTTTTTATTATGAATCAAAGACGCTACCACTAGACCACGGGTTCCAACCTTTCTCTAAGTCTACAAATACCATAAAGGTAAGCGTGCCTTTTCTTAACTTATCTTCTAAGAGAAGTTGTAGGGTTCGTATTGCCTCCAGTGTTCCCATATTTCTCCGGAATCCTGACTGATCCTCCCCGAGATCTGTTCAGACAGTTTTTTTTCTCTTCTCTAAAGAATAAGGTGTTAGTATTCTGCAGGTATGACTTTTTGTTATATTGCCTTCAACACACCTCACTTGTAGAGGCCCTCTATGTACTCCTTCAGCTTTCCGTTCTTTCCTCAGGACTGGTTTTCCATGTGAGCTCTTGATATTCATACAGCTGCTTCTTTTCGCTTCAAAGCCGTCGTTAATTTTCGTTTTTCGGTTTCTATTTGCGTCTTTGAGAGCGTTTTTTCCGGGGAAGGTAAGGGCGTATCAAGTCGAAATGAATATCACGTAGTGCGGTCGGTGGTAGCTTGGCGGGGTCAAAGTTTTAAGATTGTAACTGAAGGCAGCGAGGAGTTACGGCCATTTACGTCGCGTGTTGTGAAAGACGGAGAGACGGGACGCGTCGCGACGCGAAGCGCCGTCTAGCCCAGAACCGTGAGACGCGTAAAGAAACAAAGTTTGACAGTACAACTGAAGGAAAGTGACGGAAAGTGTTTAATTTGTAATTACATAAGTCGAAAAAGTGGCTTTTGCGTGAGTTTGTGTAATCCGTTTTTCGGTTTGTATTTGCGTCTTTGATGGCGTTTTTTCCGGGGAAGGTAAGGGCGTATCAAGACGAAATGAATATCACGTAGTGCCGTCGGTGGTAGCTTGGCGGGGTCAAAGTTTTAAGATTGTAACTGAAGGCAGCGAGGAGTTACGGCCATTTACGTCGCGTGTTGTGAAAGACGGAGAGATGGGACGCGTCGCGACGCGAAGCGCCGTCTAGCCCAGAACCGTGAGACGCGTAAAGAAACAAAGATTGACAGTACAACTGAAGGAAAGTGACGGAAAGTGTTTAATTTGTAACTACATAAGTCGAAAAAGTGGCTTTTGCGTGAGTTTGTGTAATCCGTTTTTCGGTTTGTATTTGCGTCTTTGATGGCGTTTTTTCCGGGGAAGGTAAGGGCGTATCAAGACGAAATGAATATCACGTAGTGCCGTCGGTGGTAGCTTGGCGGGGTCAAAGTTTTAAGATTGTAAGTGAAGGCAGCGAGGAGTTACGGCCATTTACGTCGCGTGTTGTGAAAGACGGAGAGATGGGACGCGTCGCGACGCGAAGCGCCGTCTAGCCCAGAACCGTGAGACGCGTAAAGAAACAAAGTTTGACAGTACAACTGAAGGAAAGTGACGGAAAGTGTTTAATTTGTAACTACATAAGTCGAAAAAGTGGCTTTTGCGTGAGTTTGTGTAATCCGTTTTTCGGTTTGTATTTGCGTCTTTGATGGCGTTTTTTTCCGGGGAAGGTAAGGGCGTATCAAGTCGAAATGAATATCACGTAGTGCGGTTGGTGGTAGCTTGGCGGGGTCAAAGTTTTAAGATTGTAACTGAAGGCAGCGTGGAGTTACGGCCATTTACGGCGCGTGTTGTGAAAGACGGAGAGACGGGACGCGTCGCGACGCGAAGCGCCGTCTAGCCCAGTACCGTGAGACGCGTAAAGAAACAAAGTTTGATAGTACAACTGAAGGAAAGTGACGGAAAGTGTTTAATTTGTAACTCCATAAGTCGAAAAAGTGGCTTTTGCGTGAGTTTGTGTAATCCGTTTTTCGGTTTGTATTTGCGTCTTTGATGGCGTTTTTTCCGGGGAAGGTAAGGGCGTATCAAGTCGAAATCAATATCACGTAGTGCGGTTGGTGGTAGCTTGGCGGGGTCAAAGTTTTAAGATTGTAACTGAAGGCAGCGAGGAGTTACGGCCATTTACGTCGTGTGTTGTGAAAGACGGAGAGACGGGACGCGTCGCGACGCGAAGCGCCGCCTAGCCCAGAACCGTCAGACGCGTAAAGAAACAAAGTTTGACAGTACAACTGAAGGAAAGTGACGGAAAGCGTTTAATTTGTAACTCCATAAGTCGAAAAAGTGGCTTTTGCGTGAGTTTGTGTAATCCGTTTTTCGGTTTGTATTTGCGTCTTTGATGGCGTTTTTTCCGGGGAAGGTAAAGGCGTATCAAGACGAAATGAATATCACGTAGTGCGGTTGGTGGTAGCTTGGCGCGGTCAAAGTTTTAAGATTGTAACTGAAGGCAGCGAGGAGTTACGGCCATTTACGTCGCGTGTTGTGAAAGACGGAGAGACGGGACGCGTCGCGACGCGAAGCGCCGCCTAGCCCAGAACCGTGAGACGCGTAAAGAAACAAAGTTTGACAGTACAACTGAAGGAAAGTGACGGAAAGCGTTTAATTTGTAACTCCATAAGTCGAAAAAGTGGCTTTTGCGTAAGTATGTGTAATCCGTTTTTCGGTTTGTAATAGCGTCTTTGATGGCGTTTTTTCCGGGGAAGGTAAGGGCGTATCAAGTCGAAATGAATATCACGTAGTGCGGTTGGTGGTAGCTTGGCGGGGTCAAAGTTTTAAGATTGTAACTGAAGGCAGCGAGGAGTTACGGCCATTTACGTCGCGTGTTGTGAAAGACGGAGAGACGGGACGCGTCGCGACGCGAAGCGCCGCCTAGCCCAGAACCGTGAGACGCGTAAAGAAACAAAGTTTGACAGTACAACTGAAGGAAAGTGTCGGAAAGCGTTTAATTTGTAACTACATAAGTCGAAAAAGTGGCTTTTGCGTAAGTTTGTGTAATCCGTTTTTCGGTTTGTAATAGCGTCTTTGATGGCGTATTTTCCGGGGAAGGTAAGGGCGTATCAAGTCGAAATGAATATCACGTAGTGCGGTTGGTGGTAGCTTGGCGGGGTCAAAGTTTTAAGATTGTAACTGAAGGCAGCGAGGAGTTACGGCCATTTACGTCGCGTGTTGTGAAAGACGGAGAGACGGGACGCGTCGCGACGCGAAGCGCCGCCTAGCCCAGAACCGTGAGACGCGTAAAGAAACAAAGTTTGACAGTACAACTGAAGGAAAGTAACGGAAAGCGTTTAATTTGTAACTCCATAAGTCGAAAAAGTGGCTTTTGCGTGAGTTTGTGTAATCCATTTTTCGGTTTGTATTTGCGTCTTTGATGGCGTTTTTTCCGGGGAAGGTAAGGGCGTATCAAGTCGAAATGAATATCACGTAGTGCGGTCGGTGGTAGCTTGGCGGGGTCAAAGTTTTAAGATTGTAAGTGAAGGCAGCGAGGAGTTACGGCCATTTACGTCGCGTGTTGTGAAAGACGGAGAGACGGGACGCGTCGCGACGCGAAGCGCCGTCTAGCCCAAAACCGTGAGACGCGTAAAGAAACAAAGTTTGACAGTACAACTGAAGGAAAGTGACGGAAAGTGTTTTATTTGTAACTCCATAAGTCGGAAAAGTGGCTTTTGCGTGAGTTTGTGTAATCCGTTTTTCGGTTTGTATTTGCGTCTTTGATGGCGTTTTTTCCGGGGAAGGTAAGGGCGTATGAAGTCGAAATGAATATCACGTAGTGCCGTCGGTGGTAGCTTGGCGGGCTCAAAGTTTTAAGATTGTAAGTGAAGGCAGCGAGGAGTTACGGCCATTTACGTCGCGTGTTGTGAAAGACGGAGAGACGGGACGCGTCGCGACGCGAAGCGCTGTCTAGCCCAGAACCGTGAGACGCGTAAAGAAACAAAGTTTGACAGTACAACTGAAGGAAAGTGACGGAAAGTGTTTAATTGGTAACTACATAAGTCGAAAAAGTGGCTTTTGCGTGAGTTTGTGTAATCCGTTTTTCGGTTTGTATTTGCGTCTTTGATGGCGTTTTTTCCGGGGAAGGTAAGGGCGTATCAAGTCGAACTGAATATCACGTAGTGCCGTCGGTGGTAGCTTGGCGGGGTCAAAGTTTTAAGATTGTAACTGAAGGCAGCGTGGAGTTACGGCCATTTACGGCGCGTGTTGTGAAAGACGGAGAGACGGGACGCGTCGCGGCTCGAAGCGCCGTCTAGCCCAGAACCGTGAGACGCGTAAAGAAACAAAGCTTGACAGTACAACTGAAGGAAAGTGACGGAAAGTGTTTAATTTGTAACTACATAAGTCGAAAAAGTGGCTTTTGCGTGAGTTTGTGTAATCCGTTTTTCGGTTTGTATTTGCGTCTTTGATGGCGTTTTTTCCGGGGAAAGTAAGGGCGTATCAAGTCGAAATGAATATCACGTAGTGCGGTTGGTGGTAGCTTGGCGGGGTCAAAGTTTTAAGATTGTAACTGAAGGCAGCGAGGAGTTACGGCCATTTACGTCGCGTGTTGTGAAAGACGGAGAGACGGGACGCGTCGCGACGCGAAGCGCCGCCTAGCCCAGAACCGTGAGACGCGTAAAGAAACAAAGTTTGACAGTACAACTGAAAGAAAGTGACGGAAAGCGTTTAATTTGTAACTCCATAAGTCGAAAAAGTGGCTTTTGCGTGAGTTTGTGTAATCCGTTTTTCGGTTTGTATTTGCGTCTTTGATGGCGTTTTTTCCGGGGAAGGTAAGGGCGTATAAAGACGAAATGAATATCACGTAGTGCGGTTGGTGGTAGCTTGGCGGGGTCAAAGTTTTAAGATTGTAAGTGAAGGCAGCGAGGAGTTACGGCCATTTACGTCGCGTGTTGTGAAAGACGGAGAGACGGGACGCGTCGCGACGCGAAGCGCCGCCTACCCCAGAACCGTGAGACGCGTAAAGAAACAAAGTTTGACAGTACAACTGGAGGAAAGTGACGGAAAGCGTTTAATTTGTAACTACATAAGTCGAAAATGTGGCTTTTGCGTAAGTTTGTGTAATCCGTTTTTCGGTTTGTAATAGCGTCTTTGATGGCGTTTTTTCCGGGGAAGGTAAGGGCGTATCAAGTCGAAATGAATATCACGTAGTGCGGTTGGTGGTAGCTTGGCGGGGTCAAAGTTTTAAGATTGTAACTGAAGGCAGCGAGGAGTTACGGCCATTTACGTCGCGTGTTGTGAAAGACGGAGAGACGGGACGCGTCGCGACGCGAAGCGCTGTCTAGCCCAGAACCGTGAGACGCGTAAAGAAACAGAGTTTGACAGTACAACTGAAGGAAAGTGACGGAAAGTGTTTAATTGGTAACTACATAAGTCGAAAAAGTGGCTTTTGCGTGAGTTTCTGTAATCCGTTTTTCGGTTTGTATTTGCGTCTTTGATGGCGTTTTTTCCGGGGAAAGTAAGGGCGTATCAAGTCGAAATGAATTTCACGTAGTGCGGTCGGTGGTAGCTTGGCGGGGTCAAAGTTTTAAGATTGTAACTGAAGGCAGCGAGGAGTTACGGCCATTTACGTCGCGTGTTGTGAAAGACGGAGAGACGGGACGCGTCGCGACGCGAAGCGCCGCCTAGCCCAGAACCGTGAGACGCGTAAAGAAACAAAGTTTGACAGTACAACTGAAGGAAAGTGACGGAAAGCGTTTAATTTGTAACTACATAAGTCGAACAAGTGGCTTTTGCGTAAGTTTGTGTAATCCGTTTTTCGGTTTGTAATAGCGTCTTTGATGGCGTTTTTTCCGGGGAAGGTAAGGGCGTATCAAGTCGAAATGAATATCACGTAGTGCGGTTGGTGGTAGCTTGGCGGGGTCAAAGTTTTAAGATTGTAACTGAAGGCAGCGAGGAGTTACGGCCATTTACGTCGCGTGTTGTGAAAGACGGAGAGACGGGACGCGTCGCGACGCGAAGCGCTGTCTAGCCCAGAACCGTGAGACGCGTAAAGAAACAGAGTTTGACAGTACAACTGAAAGAAAGTGACGGAAAGTGTTTAATTGGTAACTACATAAGTCGAAAAAGTGGCTTTTGCGTGAGTTTGTGTAATCCGTTTTTCGGTTTGTATTTGCGTCTTTGATGGCGTTTTTTCCGGGGAAGGTAAGGGCGTATCAAGTCGAAATGAATTTCACGTAGTGCGGTCGGTGGTAGCTTGGCGGGGTCAAAGTTTTAAGATTGTAACTGAAGGCAGCGAGGAGTTACGGCCATTTACGTCGCGTGTTGTGAAAGACGGAGAGACGGGACGCGTCGCGACGCGAAGCGCCGCCTAGCCCAGAACCGTGAGACGCGTAAAGAAACAAAGTTTGACAGTACAACTGAAGGAAAGTGACGGAAAGCGTTTAATTTGTAACTACATAAGTCGAACAAGTGGCTTTTGCGTAAGTTTCTGTAATCCGTTTTTCGGTTTGTAATAGCGTCTTTGATGGCGTTTTTTCCGGGGAAGGTAAGGGCGTATCAAGTCGAAATGAATATCACGTAGTGCGGTTGGTGGTAGCTTGGCGGGGTCAAAGTTTTAAGATTGTAACTGAAGGCAGCGAGGAGTTACGGCCATTTACGTCGCGTGTTGTGAAAGACGGAGAGACGGGACGCGTCGCGACGCGAAGCGCTGTCTAGCCCAGAACCGTGAGACGCGTAAAGAAACAGAGTTTGACAGTACAACTGAAGGAAAGTGACGGAAAGTGTTTAATTGGTAACTACATAAGTCGAAAAAGTGGCTTTTGCGTGAGTTTGTGTAATCCGTTTTTCGGTTTGTATTTGCGTCTTTGATGGCGTTTTTTCCGGGGAAGGTAAGGGCGTATCAAGTCGAAATGAATTTCACGTAGTGCGGTCGGTGGTAGCTTGGCGGGGTCAAAGTTTTAAGATTGTAACTGAAGGCAGCGAGGAGTTACGGCCATTTACGTCGCGTGTTGTGAAAGACGGAGAGACGGGACGCGTCGCGACGCGAAGCGCCGCCTAGCCCAGAACCGTGAGACGCGTAAAGAAACAAAGTTTGACAGTACAACTGAAGGAAAGTGACGGAAAGCGTTTAATTTGTAACTCCATAAATCGAAAAAGTGGCTTTTGCGTAAGTTTGTGTATTCCGTTTTTCGGTTTGTAATAGCGTCTTTGATGGCGTTTTTTCCGGGGAAGGTAAGGGCGTATCAAGTCGAAATGAATATCACGTAGTGCGGTTGGTGGTAGCTTGGCGGGGTCAAAGTTTTAAGATTGTAACTGAAGGCAGCGAGGAGTTACGGCCATTTACGTCGCGTGTTGTGAAACACGGAGAGACGGGACGCGTCGCGACGCGAAGCGCTGTCTAGCCCAGAACCGTGAGACGCGTCAAGAAACAAAGTTTGACAGTACAACTGAAGGAAAGTGACGGAAAGTGTTTAATTGGTAACTACATAAGTCGAAAAAGTGGCTTTTGCGTGAGTTTGTGTAATCCGTTTTTCGGTTTGTATTTGCGTCTTTGATGGCGTTTTTTCCGGGGACGGTAAGGGTGTATCAAGTCGAAATGAATATCACGTAGTGCCGTCGGTGGTAGCTTGGCGGGGTCAAAGTTTTAAGATTGTAACTGAAGGCAGCGAGGAGTTACGGCCATTTACGTCGCGTGTTGTGAAACACGGAGAGACGGGACGCGTCGCGACGCGAAGCGCTGTCTAGCCCAGAACCGTGAGACGCGTAAAGAAACAAAGTTTGACAGTACAACTGAAGGAAAGTGACGGAAAGTGTTTAATTGGTAACTACATAAGTCGAAAAAGTGGCTTTTGCGTGAGTTTGTGTAATCCGTTTTTCGGTTTGTAATAGCGTCTTTGATGGCGTTTTTTCCGGGGAAGGTAAGGGCGTATCAAGTCGAAATGAATATCACGTAGTGCGGTTGGTGGTAGCTTGGCGGGGTCAAAGTTTTAAGATTGTAACTGAAGGCAGCGAGGAGTTACGGCCATTTACGTCGCGTGTTGTGAAAGGCGGAGAGACGGGACGCGTCGCGACGCGAAGCGCCGCCTAGCCCAGAACCGTGAGACGCGTAAAGAAACAAAGTTTGACAGCACAACTGAAGGAAAGTGACGGAAAGCGTTTAATTTGTAACTCCATAAGTCGAAAAAGTGGCTTTTGCGTGAGTTTGTGTAATCCGTTTTCGGTTTGTATTTGCGTCTTTGATGGCGTTTTTTCCGAGGAAGGTAAAGGCGTATCAAGACGAAATGAATATCACGTAATGCGGTTGGTGGTAGCTTGGCGGGGTCAAAGTTTTAAGATTGTAAGTGAAGGCAGCGAGGAGTTACGGCCATTTACGTCGCGTGTTGTGAAAGACGGAGAGACGGGACGCGTCGCGACGCGAAGCGCCGCCTAGCCCAGAACCGTGAGACGCGTAAAGAAACAAAGTTTGACAGTACAACTGAAGGAAAGTAACGGAAAGCGTTTAATTTGTAACTCCATAAGTCGAAAAAGTGGCTTTTGCGTGAGTTTGTGTAATCCGTTTTTCGGTTTGTATTTGCGTCTTTGATGGCGTTTTTTCCGGGGAAGGTAAGGGCGTATCAAGTCGAAATGAATATCACGTAGTGCGGTCGGTGGTAGCTTGGCGGGGTCAAAGTTTTAAGATTGTAACTGAAGGCAGCGAGGAGTTACGGCCATTTACGTCGCGTGTTGTGAAAGACGGAGAGACGGGACGCGTCGCGACGCGAAGCGCTGTCTAGCCCAGAACCGTGAGACGCGTAAAGAAACAGAGTTTGACAGTACAACTGAAGGAAAGTGACGGAAAGTGTTTAATTGGTAACTACATAAGTCGAAAAAGTGGCTTTTGCGTGAGTTTGTGTAATCCGTTTTTCGGTTTGTATTTGCGTCTTTGATGGCGTTTTTTCCGGGGAAGGTAAGGGCGTATCAAGTCGAAATGAATTTCACGTAGTGCGGTCGGTGGTAGCTTGGCGGGGTCAAAGTTTTAAGATTGTAACTGAAGGCAGCGAGGAGTTACGGCCATTTACGTCGCGTGTTGTGAAAGACGGAGAGACGGTCCGCGTCGCGACGCGAAGCGCCGCCTAGCCCAGAACCGTGAGACGCGTAAAGAAACAAAGTTTGACAGTACAACTGAAGGAAAGTGACGGAAAGCGTTTAATTTGTAACTACATAAGTCGAACAAGTGGCTTTTGCGTAAGTTTGTGTAATCCGTTTTTCGGTTTGTAATAGCGTCTTTGATGGCGTTTTTTCCGGGGAAGGTAAGGGCGTATCAAGTCGAAATGAATATCACGTAGTGCGGTTGGTGGTAGCTTGGCGGGGTCAAAGTTTTAAGATTGTAACTGAAGGCAGCGAGGAGTTACGGCCATTTACGTCGCGTGTTGTGAAAGACGGAGAGACGGGACGCGTCGCGACGCGAAGCGGCGCCTAGCCCAGAACCGTGAGACGCGTAAAGAAACAAAGTTTGACAGTACAACTGAAGGAAAGTGACGGAAAGCGTTTAATTTGTAACTCCATAAGTCGAAAAAGTGGCTTTTGCGTAAGTTTGTGTAATCCGTTTTTCGGTTTGTAATAGCGTCTTTGATGGCGTTTTTTCCGGGGAAGGTAAGGGCGTATCAAGTCGAAATGAATATCACGTAGTGCGGTTGGTGGTAGCTTGGCGGGGTCAAAGTTTTAAGATTGTAACTGAAGGCAGCGAGGAGTTACGGCCATTTACGTCGCGTGTTGTGAAAGACGGAGAGACGGGACGCGTCGCGACGCGAAGCGCCGCCTAGCCCAGAACCGTCAGACGCGTAAAGAAACAAAGTTTGACAGTACAACTGAAGGAAAGTGACGGAAAGCGTTTAATTTGTAACTACATAAATCGAAAAAGTGGCTTTTGCGTAAGTTTGTGTAATCCGTTTTTCGGTTTGTAATAGCGTCTTTGATGGCGTTTTTTCCGGGGAAGGTAAGGGCGTATCAAGTCGAAATGAATATCACGTAGTGCGGTTGGTGGTAGCTTGGCGGGGTCAAAGTTTTAAGATTGTAACTGAAGGCAGCGAGGAGTTACGGCCATTTACGTCGCGTGTTGTGAAAGACGGAGAGACGGGACGCGTCGCGACGCGAAGCGCCGCCTAGCCCAGAACCGTCAGACGCGTAAAGAAACAAAGTTTGACAGTACAACTGAAGGAAAGTGACGGAAAGCGTTTAATTTGTAACTCCATAAGTCGAAAAAGTGGCTTTTGCGTGAGATTGTGTAATCCGTTTTTCGGTTTGTATTTGCGTCTTTGATGGCGTTTTTTCCGAGGAAGGTAAAGGCGTATCAAGACGAAATGAATATCACGTAGTGCGGTCGGTGGTAGCTTGGCGGGGTCAAAGTTTTAAGATTGTAAGTGAAGGCAGCGAGGAGTTACGGCCATTTACGTCGCGTGTTGTGAAAGACGGAGAGACGGGACGCGTCGCGACGCGAAGCGCCGCCTAGCCCAGAACCGTGAGACGCGTAAAGAAACAAAGCTTGACAGTACAACTGAAGGAAAGTAACGGAAAGCGTTTAATTTGTAACTCCATAAGTCGAAAAAGTGGCTTTTGCGTGAGTTTGTGTAATCCGTTTTTCGGTTTGTATTTGCGTCTTTGATGGCGTTTTTTCCGGGGAAGGTAAGGGCGTATCAAGTCGAAATGAATATCACGTAGTGCGGTCGGTGGTAGCTTGGCGGGGTCAAAGTTTTAAGATTGTAACTGAAGGCAGCGAGGAGTTACGGCCATTTACGTCGCGTGTTGTGAAAGACGGAGAGACGGGACGCGTCGCGACGCGAAGCGGTGTCTAGCCCAGAACCGTGAGACGCGTAAAGAAACAAAGTTTGACAGTACAACTGAAGGAAAGTGACGGAAAGTGTTTAATTGGTAACTACATAAGTCGAAAAAGTGGCTTTTGCGTGAGTTTGTGTAATCCGTTTTTCGGTTTGTATTTGCGTCTTTGATGGCGTTTTTTCCGGGGAAGGTAAGGGCGTATCAAGTCGAAATGAATATCACGTAGTGCGGTCGGTGGTAGCTTGGCGGGGTCAAAGTTTTAAGATTGTAACTGAAGGCTGCGAGGAGTTACGGCCATTTACGTCGCGTGTTGTGAAACACGGAGAGACGGGACGCGTCGCGACGCGAAGCGCTGTCTAGCCCAGAACCGTGAGACGCGTAAAGAAACAAAGTTTGACAGTACAACTGAAGGAAAGTGACGGAAAGTGTTTAATTGGTAACTACATAAGTCGAAAAAGTGGCTTTTGCGTGAGTTTGTGTAATCCGTTTTTCGGTTTGTATTTGCGTCTTTGATGGCGTTTTTTCCGGGGAAGGTAAGGGCGTATCAAGTCGAAATGAATACCACGTAGTGCGGTCGGTGGTAGCTTGGCGGGGTCAAAGTTTTAAGATTGTAACTGAAGGCAGCGAGGAGTTACGGCCATTTACGTCGCGTGTTGTGAAACACGGAGAGACGGGACGCGTCGCGACGCGAAGCGCTGTCTAGCCCAGAACCGTGAGACGCGTAAAGAAACAAAGTTTGACAGTACAACTGAAGGAAAGTGACGGAAAGTGTTTAATTGGTAACTACATAAGTCGAAAAAGTGGCTTTTGCGTGAGTTTGTGTAATCCGTTTTTCGGTTTGTATTTGCGTCTTTGATGGCGTTTTTTCCGGGGACGGTAAGGGTGTATCAAGTCGAAATGAATATCACGTAGTGCCGTCGGTGGTAGCTTGGCGGGCTCAAAGTTTTAAGATTGTAAGTGAAGGCAGCGAGGAGTTACGGCCATTTACGTCGCGTGTTGTGAAAGACGGAGAGACGGGACGCGTCGCAACGCGAAGCGCCGTCTAGCCCAAAACCGTGAGACGCGTAAAGAAACAAAGTTTGACAGTACAACTGAAGGAAAATAACGGAAAGTGTTTTATTTGTAACTAGATAAGTCGGAAAAGTGGCATTTGCGTGAGTTTGTGTAATCCGTTTTTCGGTTTGTATATGCGTCTTTGATGGCGTTTTTTCCGGGGAAGGTAAGGGCGTATGAAGTCGAAATGAATATCACGTAGTGCCGTCGGTGGTAGCTTGGCGGGCTCAAAGTTTTAAGATTGTAAGTGAAGGCAGCGTGGAGTTACGGCCATTTACGTCGCGTGTTGTGAAAGACGGAGAGATGGGACGCGTCGCGACGCGAAGCGCCGTCTAGCCCAGAGCCGTGAGACGCGTAAAGAAACAAAGTTTGACAGTACAACTGAAGGAAAATAACGGAAAGTGTTTTATTTGTAACTAGATAAGTCGGAAAAGTGGCTTTTGCGTGAGTTTGTGTAACCGTTTTTCGGTTTGTATTTGCGTCTTTGATGGCGTTTTTTCCGGGGAAGGTAAGGGCGTATCAAGTCGAAATGAATATCACGTAGTGCCGTCGGTGGTAGCTTGGCGGGCTCAACGTTTTAAGATTGTAACTGAAGGCAGCGTGGAGTTACGGCCATTTACGTCGCGTGTTGTGAAAGACGGAGAGACGGAACGCGTCGCGACGCGAAGCGCCGTCTAGCCCAGAGCCGTGAGACGCGTAAAGAAACAAAGTTTGACAGTACAACTGAAGGAAAGTGACGGAAAGTGTTTAATTGGTAACTACATAAGTCGAAAAAGTGGCTTTTGCGTGAGTTTGTGTAATCCGTTTTTCGGTTTGTATTTGCGTCTTTGATGGCGTTTTTTCCGGGGAAGGTAAGGGCGTATCAAGTCGAAATGAATATCACGTAGTGCGGTCGGTGGTAGCTTGGCGGGGTCAAAGTTTTAAGATTGTAACTGAAGGCAGCGAGGAGTTACGGCCATTTACGTCGCGTGTTGTGAAAGACGGAGAGACGGGACGCGTCGCGACGCGAAGCGCTGTCTAGCCCAGAACCGTGAGACGCGTAAAGAAACAAAGTTTGACAGTACAACTGAAGGAAAGTGACGGAAAGTGTTTAATTGGTAACTACATAAGTCGAAAAAGTGGCTTTTGCGTGAGTTTGGGTAATCCGTTTTTCGGTTTGTATTTGCGTCTTTGATGGCGTTTTTTCCGGGGAAGGTAAGGGCGTATCAAGTCGAAATGAATACCACGTAGTGCGGTCGGTGGTAGCTTGGCGGGGTCAAAGTTTTAAGATTGTAACTGAAGGCAGCGAGGAGTTACGGCCATTTACGTCGCGTGTTGTGAAACACGGAGAGACGGGACGCGTCGCGACGCGAAGCGCTGTCTAGCCCAGAACCGTGAGACGCGTAAAGAAACAAAGTTTGACAGTACAACTGAAGGAAAGTGACGGAAAGTGTTTAATTGGTAACTACATAAGTCGAAAATGTGGCTTTTGCGTGAGTTTGTGTAATCCGTTTTTCGGTTTGTATTTGCGTCTTTGATGGCGTTTTTTCCGGGGACGGTAAGGGTGTATCAAGTCGAAATGAATATCACGTAGTGCCGTCGGTGGTAGCTTGGCGGGCTCAAAGTTTTAAGATTGTAAGTGAAGGCAGCGAGGAGTTACGGCCATTTACGTCGCGTGTTGTGAAAGACGGAGAGACGGGACGCGTCGCAACGCGATGCGCCGTCTAGCCCAAAACCGTGAGACGCGTAAAGAAACAAAGTTTGACAGTACAACTGAAGGAAAATAACGGAAAGTGTTTTATTTGTAACTAGATAAGTCGGAAAAGTGGCTTTTGCGTGAGTTTGTGTAATCCGTTTTTCGGTTTGTATATGCGTCTTTGATGGCGTTTTTTCCGGGGAAGGTAAGGGCGTATGAAGTCGAAATGAATATCACGTAGTGCCGTCGGTGGTAGCTTGGCGGGCTCAAAGTTTTAAGATTGTAAGTGAAGGCAGCGTGGAGTTACGGCCATTTACGTCGCGTGTTGTGAAAGACGGAGAGATGGGACGCGTCGCGACGCGAAGCGCCGTCTAGCCCAGAGCCGTGAGACGCGTAAAGAAACAAAGTTTGACAGTACAACTGAAGGAAAATAACGGAAAGTGTTTTATTTGTAACTAGATAAGTCGGAAAAGTGGCTTTTGCGTGAGTTTGTGTAACCGTTTTTCGGTTTGTATTTGCGTCTTTGATGGCGTTTTTTCCGGGGAAGGTAAGGGCGTATCAAGTCGAAATGAATATCACGTAGTGCCGTCGGTGGTAGCTTGGCGGGCTCAAAGTTTTAAGATTGTAAGTGAAGGCAGCGTGGAGTTACGGCCATTTACGTCGCGTGTTGTGAAAGACGGAGAGATGGGACGCGTCGCGACGCGAAGCGCCGTCTAGCCCAGAGCCGTGAGACGCGTAAAGAAACAAAGTTTGACAGTACAACTGAAGGAAAATAACGGAAAGTGTTTTATTTGTAACTAGATAAGTCGGAAAAGTGGCTTTTGCGTGAGTTTGTGTAACCGTTTTTCGGTTTGTATTTGCGTCTTTGATGGCGTTTTTTCCGGGGAAGGTAAGGGCGTATCAAGTCGAAATGAATATCACGTAGTGCCGTCGGTGGTAGCTTGGCGGGCTCAACGTTTTAAGATTGTAACTGAAGGCAGCGTGGAGTTACGGCCATTTACGTCGCGTGTTGTGAAAGACGGAGAGACGGAACGCGTCGCGACGCGAAGCGCCGTCTAGCCCAGAGCCGTGAGACGCGTAAAGAAACAAAGTTTGACAGTACAACTGAAGGAAAATAACGGAAAGTGTTTTATTTGTAACTTCATAAGTCGAAAAAGTGGCTTTTGCGTAAGTTTGTGTAATCCGTTTTTCGGTTTGTAATAGCGTCTATGATGGCGTTTTTTCCGGGGAAGGTAAGGGCGTATGAAGTCGAAATGAATATCACGTAGTGCCGTCGGTGGTCGCTTGACGGACTCTAAGTTTTAAGATTGTAAGTGAAAGCAGCGAGGAGTTACGGCCATTTACGTCGCGTGTTGTGAAAGACGGAGAGACGGGACGCGTCGCGACGCGAAGCGCCGCCTAGCCCAGAACCGTGAGACGCGTAAAGAAACAAAGTTTGACAGTACAACTGAAGGAAAGTAACGGAAAGCGTTTAATTTGTAACTCCATAAGTCGAAAAAGTGGTTTTTGCGTGAGTTTGTGTAATCCGTTTTTCGGTTTGTATTTGCGTCTTTGATGGCGTTTTTTCCGAGGAAGGTAAGGGCGTATCAAGTCGAAATGAATATCACGTAGTGCGGTCGGTGGTAGCTTGGCGGGGTCATAGTTTTAAGATTGTAACTGAAGGCAGCGAGGAGTTACGGCCATTTACGTCGCGTGTTGTGAAAGACGGAGAGACGGGACGCGTCGCGACGCGAAGCGCTGTCTAGCCCAGAACCGTGAGACGCGTAAAGAAACAAAGTTTGACAGTACAACTGAAGGAAAGTGACGGAAAGTGTTTAATTGGTAACTACATAAGTCGAAAAAGTGGCTTTTGCGTGAGTTTGTGTAATCCGTTTTTCGGTTTGTATTTGCGTCTTTGATGGCGTTTTTTCCGGGGAAGGTAAGGGCGTATCAAGTCGAAATGAATATCACGTAGTGCGGTCGGTGGTAGCTTGGCGGGGTCAAAGTTTTAAGATTGTAACTGAAGGCAGCGAGGAGTTACGGCCATTTACGTCGCGTGTTGTGAAAGACGGAGAGACGGGACGCGTCGCGACGCGAAGCGCTGTCTAGCCCAGATCCGTGAGACGTGTAAAGAAACAAAGTTTGACAGTAGAACTGAAGGAAAGTGACGGAAAGTGTTTAATTGGTAACTACATAAGTCGAAAAAGAGGCTTTTGCGTGAGTTTGTGTAATCCGTTTTTCGGTTTGTATTTGCGTCTTTGATGGCGTTTTTTCCGGGGAAGGTAAGGGCGTATCAAGTCGTAATGAATATCACGTAGTGCGGTCGGTGGTAGCTTGGCGGGGTCAAAGTTTTAAGATTGTAACTGAAGGCAGCGAGGAGTTACGGCCATTTACGTCGCGTGTTGTGAAAGACGGAGAGACGGGACGCGTCGCGACGCGAAGCGCTGTCTAGCCCAGAACCGTGACACGCGTAAAGAAACAAAGTTTGACAGTACAACTGAAGGAAAGTGACGGAAAGTGTTTAATTGGTAACTACATAAGTCGAAAAAGTGGCTTTTGCGTGAGTTTGGGTAATCCGTTTTTCGGTTTGTATTTGCGTCTTTGATGGCGTTTTTTCCGGGGAAGGTAAGGGCGTATCAAGTCGAAATGAATATCACGTAGTGCCGTCGGTGGTAGCTTGGCGGGCTCAAAGTTTTAAGATTGTAAGTGAAGGCAGCGAGGAGTTACGGCCATTTACGTCGCGTGTTGTGAAAGACGGAGAGACGGGACGCGTCGCAACGCGAAGCGCCGTCTAGCCCAAAACCGTGAGACGCGTAAAGAAACAAAGTTTGACAGTACAACTGAAGGAAAATAACGGAAAGTGTTTTATTTGTAACTCCATAAGTCGGAAAAGTGGCTTTTGCGTGAGTTTGTGTAATCCGTTTTTCGGTTTGTATTTGCGTCTTTGATGGCGTTTTTTCCGGGGAAGGTAAGGGCGTATGAAGTCGAAATGAATATCACGTAGTGCCGTCGGTGGTAGCTTGGCGGGCTCAAAGTTTTAAGATTGTAAGTGAAGGCAGCGTGGAGTTACGGCCATTTACGTCGCGTGTTGTGAAAGACGGAGAGACGGAACGCGTCGCGACGCGAAGCGCCGTCTAGCCCAGAGCCGTGAGACGCGTAAAGAAACAAAGTTTGACAGTACAACTGAAGGAAAATAACGGAAAGTGTTTTATTTGTAACTTCATAAGTCGAAAAAGTGGCTTTTGCGTAAGTTTGTGTAATCCGTTTTTGGTTTGTAATAGCGTCTTTGATGGCGTTTTTTCCGGCGAAGGTAAGGGCGTATGAAGTCGAAATGAATATCACGTAGTGCCGTCGGTGGTCGCTTGGCGGACTCAAAGTTTTAAGATTGTAAGTGAAAGCAGCGAGGAGTTACGGCCATTTACGTCGCGTGTTGTGAAAGACGGAGAGACGGGACGCGTCGCGACGCGAAGCGCCGTCTAGCCCAGAGCCGTGAGACGCGTAAAGAAACAAAGTTTGACAGTACAACTGAAGGAAAATAACGGAAAGTGTTTTATTTGTAACTAGATAAGTCGGAAAAGTGGCTTTTGCGTGAGTTTGTGTAATCCGTTTTTCGGTTTGTATATGCGTCTTTGATGGCGTTTTTTCCGGGGAAGGTAAGGGCGTATCAAGTCGAAATGAATATCACGTAGTGCGGTTGGTGGTAGCTTGGCGGGGTCAAAGTTTTAAGATTGTAACTGAAGGCAGCGAGGAGTTACGGCCATTTACGTCGCGTGTTGTGAAAGACGGAGAGACGGGACGCGTCGCGACGCGAAGCGCCGCCTAGCCCAGAACCGTGAGACGCGTAAAGAAACAAAGTTTGACAGTACAACTGAAGGAAAATAACGGAAAGTGTTTTATTTGTAACTACATAAGTCGAAAAAGTGGCTTTTGCGTAAGTTTGTGTAATCCGTTATTCGGTTTGTAATAGCGTCTTTGATGGCGTTTTTTCCGGGGAAGGTAAGGGCGTATCAAGTCGAAATGAATATCACGTAGTGCGGTTGGTGGTAGCTTGGCGGGGTCAAAGTTTTAAGATTGTAACTGAAGGCAGCGAGGAGTTACGGCCATTTACGTCGCGTGTTGTGAAAGACGGAGAGACGGGACGCGTCGCGACGCGAAGCGCCGCCTAGCCCAGAACCGTCAGACGCGTAAAGAAACAAAGTTTGACAGTACAACTGAAGGAAAGTAACGGAAAGCGTTTAATTTGTAACTCCATAAGCCGAAAAAGTGGCTTTTGCGTGAGTTTGTGTAATCCGTTTTTCGGTTTGTATTTGCGTCTTTGATGGCGTTTTTTCCGGGGAAGGTAAGGGCGTATCAAGTCGAAATGAATATCACGTAGTGCGGTCGGTGGTAGCTTGGCGGGGTCAAAGTTTTAAGATTGTAACTGAAGGCAGCGAGGAGTTACGGCCATTGACGTCGCGTGTTGTGAAAGACGGAGAGACGGGACGCGTCGCGACGCGAAGCGCTGTCTAGCCCAGAACCGTGAGACGCGTAAAGAAACAAAGTTTGACAGTACAACTGAAGGAAAGTAACGGAAAGCGTTTAATTTGTAACTCCATAAGTCGAAAAAGTGGCTTTTGCGTGAGTTTGTGTAATCCGTTTTTCGGTTTGTATTTGCGTCTTTGATGGCGTTTTTTCCGGGGAAGGTAAGGGCGTATCAAGTCGAAATGAATATCACGTAGTGCGGTCGGTGGTAGCTTGGCGGGGTCAAAGTTTTAAGATTGTAACTGAAGGCAGCGAGGAGTTACGGCCATTTACGTCGCGTGTTGTGAAAGACGGAGAGACGGGACGCGTCGCGACGCGAAGCGCTGTCTAGCCCAGAACCGTGAGACGCGTAAAGAAACAAAGTTTGACAGTACAACTGAAGGAAAGTAACGGATAGCGTTTAATTTGTAACTCCATAAGTCGAAAAAGTGGCTTTTGCGTGAGTTTGTGTAATCCGTTTTTCGGTTTGTATTTGCGTCTTTGATGGCGTTTTTTCCGGGGAAGGTAAGGGCGTATCAAGTCGAAATGAATATCACGTAGTGCGGTCGGTGGTAGCTTGGCGGGGTCAAAGTTTTAAGATTGTAACTGAAGGCAGCGAGGAGTTACGGCCATTTACGTCGCGTGTTGTGAAAGACGGAGAGACGGGACGCGTTGCGACGCGAAGCGCTGTCTAGCCCAGAACCGTGAGACGCGTAAAGAAACAAAGTTTGACAGTACAACTGAAGGAAAGTGACGGAAAGTGTTTAATTGGTAACTACATAAGTCGAAAAAGTGGCTTTTGCGTGAGTTTGTGTAATCCGTTTTTCGGTTTGTATTTGCGTCTTTGATGGCGTTTTTTCCGGGCAAGGTAAGGGCGTATCAAGTCGAAATGAATATCACGTAGTGCGGTCGGTGGTAGCTTGGCGGGGTCAAAGTTTTAAGATTGTAACTGAAGGCAGCGAGGAGTTACGGCCATTTACGTCGCGTGTTGTGAAAGACGGAGAGACGGGACGCGTCGCGACGCGAAGCGCTGTCTAGCCCAGAACCGTGAGACGCGTAAAGAAACAAAGTTTGACAGTACAACTGAAGGAAAGTGACGGAAAGTGTTTAATTGGTAACTACATAAGTCGAAAAAGTGGCTTTTGCGTGAGTTTGTGTAATTCGTTTTTCGGTTTGTATTTGCGTCTTTGATGGCGTTTTTTCCGGGGAAGGTAAGGGCGTATCAAGTCGAAATGAATATGACGTAGTGCGGTCGGTGGTAGCTTGGCGGGGTCAAAGTTTTAAGATTGTAACTGAAGGCAGCGAGGAGTTACGGCCATTTACGTCGCGTGTTGTGAAAGACGGAGAGACGGGACGCGTAGCGACGCGAAGCGCTGTCTAGCCCAGAACCGTGAGACGCGTAAAGAAACAAAGTTTGACAGTACAACTGAAGGAAAGTGACGGAAAGTGTTTAATTGGTAACTACATAAGTCGAAAAAGTGGCTTTTGCGTGAGTTTGTGTAATCCGTTTTTCGGTTTGTATTTGCGTCTTTGATGGCGTTTTTTCCAGGGAAAGTAAGGGCGTATCAAGTCGAAATGAATATCACGTAGTGCCGTCGGTGGTAGCTTGGCGGGCTCAAAGTTTTAAGATTGTAAGTGAAGGCAGCGAGGAGTTACGGCCATTTACGTCGGGTGTTGTGAAAGACGGAGAGACGGGACGCGTCGCAACGCGAAGCGCCGTCTAGCCCAAAACCGTGAGACGCGTAAAGAAACAAAGTTTGACAGTACAACTGAAGGAAAATAACGGAAAGTGTTTTATTTGTAACTCCATAAGTCGGAAAAGTGGCTTTTGCGTGAGTTTGTGTAATCCGTTTTTCGGTTTGTATTTGCGTCTTTGATGGCGTTTTTTCCGGGGAACGTAAGGGCGTATGAAGTCGAAATGAATATCACGTAGTGCCGTCGGTGGTAGCTTGGCGGGCTCAAAGTTTTAAGATTGTAAGTGAAGGCAGCGTGGAGTTACGGCCATTTACGTCGCGTGTTGTGAAAGACGGAGAGATGGGACGCGTCGCGACGCGAAGCGCCGTCTAGCCCAGAGCCGTGAGACGCGTAAAGAAACAAAGTTTGACAGTACAAGTGAAGGAAAATAACGGAAAGTGTTTTATTTGTAACTACATAAGTCGAAAAATTGGCTTTTGCGTAAGTTTGTGTAATCCGTTATTCGGTTTGTAATAGCGTCTTTGATGGCGTTTTTTCCGGGGAAGGTAAGGGCGTATCAAGTCGAAATGAATATCACGTAGTGCGGTTGGTGGTAGCTTGGCGGGGTCAAAGTTTTAAGATTGTAACTGAAGGCAGCGTGGAGTTACGGCCATTTACGTCGCGTGTTGTGAAAGACGGAGAGACGGAACGCGTCGCGACGCGAAGCGCCGTCTAGCCCAGAACCGTGAGACGCGTAAAGAAACAAAGTTTGACAGTACAACTGAAGGAAAGTGACGGAAAGTGTTTTATTTTTAAACTCCATAAGTCGGAAAAGTGGCTTTTGCGTGAGTTTGTGTAATCCGTTTTTCGGTTTGTATTTGCGTCTTTGATGGCGTTTTTTCCGGGGAAGGTAAGGGCGTATGAAGTCGAAATGAATATCACGTAGTGCCGTCGGTGGTAGCTTGGCGGTCTCAAAGTTTTAAGATTGTAAGTGAAGGCAGCGTGGAGTTACGGCCATTTACGTCGCGTGTTGTGAAAGACGGAGAGACGGGACGCGTCGCGACGCGAAGCGCCGTCTAGCCTAGAGCCGTGAGACGCGTAGAGAAACAAAGTTTGACAGTACAACTGAAGGAAAATAACGGAAAGTGTTTTATTTGTAACTACATAAGTCGAAAAAGTGGCTTTTGCGTAAGTTTGTGTAATCCGTTATTCGGTTTGTAATAGCGTCTTTGATGGCGTTTTTTCCGGGGAAGGTAAGGGCGTATCAAGTCGAAATGAATATCACGTAGTGCGGTTGGTGGTAGCTTGGCGGGGTCAAAGTTTTAAGATTGTAACTGAAGGCAGCGAGGAGTTACGGCCATTTACGTCGCGTGTTGTGAAAGACGGAGAGACGGGACGCGTAGCGACGCGAAGCGCCGCCTAGCCCAGAACCGTGAGACGCGTAAAGAAACAAAGTTTGACAGTACAACTGAAGGAAAGTAACGGAAAGCGTTTAATTTGTAACTCCATAAGTCGAAAAAATGGCTTTTGCGTGAGTTTGTGTAATCCGTTTTTCGGTTTGTATTTGCGTCTTTGATGGCGTTTTTTCCGGGGAAGGTAAAGGCGTATCAAGTCGAAATGAATATCACGTAGTGCGGTCGGTGGTAGCTTGGCGGGGTCAAAGTTTTAAGATTGTAACTGAAGGCAGCGAAGAGTTACGGCCATTTACGTCGCGTGTTGTGAAAGACGGAGAGACGGGACGCGTCGCGACGCGAAGCGCCGTCTAGCCCAGAACCGTGAGACGCGTAAAGAAACAAAGTTTGACAGTACAACTGAAGGAAAGTAACGGAAAGTGTTTTATTTGTAACTCCATAAGTCGGAAAAGTGGCTTTTGCGCGAGTTTGTGTAATCCGTTTTTCGGTTTGTATTTGCGTCTTTGATGGCGTTTTTTCCGGGGAAGGTAAGGGCGTATCAAGTCGAAATGAATATCACGTAGTGCCGTCGGTGGTAGCTTGGCGGGCTCAAAGTTTTAAGATTGTAACTGAAGGCAGCGTGGAGTTACGGCTATTTACGTCGCGTGTTGTGAAAGACGGAGAGACGGGACGCGTCGCGACGCGAAACGCCGTCTAGCCCAGAACCGTGAGACGCGTAAAGAAACAAAGTTTGACAGTGCAACTGAATGAAAATAACGGAAAGTGTTTTATTTGTAACTCCATAAGTCGGAAAAGTGGCTTTTGCGTGAGTTTGTGTAATCCGTTTTTCGGTTTGTATTTGCGTCTTTGATGGCGTTTTTTCCGGGGAAGGTAAGGGCGTAACAAGTCGAAATGAATATCACGTAGTGCGGTTGGTGGTAGCTTGGCGGGGTCAAAGTTTTAAGATTGTAACTGAAGGCAGCGAGGAGTTACGGCCATTTACGTCGCGTGTTGTGAAAGACGGAGAGACGGGATGCGTCGCGACGCGAAGCGCCGCCTAGCCCAGAACCGTCAGACGCGTAAAGAAACAAAGTTTGACAGTACAACTGAAGGAAAGTGACGGAAAGCGTTTAATTTGTAACTCCACAAGTCGAAAAAGTGGCTTTTGCGTGAGTTTGTGTAATCCGTTTTCGGTTTGTATTTGCGTCTTTGATGGCGTTTTTTCCGAGGAAGGTAAAGGCGTATCAAGACGAAATGAATATCACGTAATGCGGTTGGTGGTAGCTTGGCGGGGTCAAAGTTTTAAGATTGTAAGTGAAGGCAGCGAGGAGTTACGGCCATTTACGTCGCGTGTTGTGAAAGACGGAGAGACGGGACGCGTCGTGACGCGAAGCGCCGTCTAGCCCAGAGCCGTGAGACGCGTAAAGAAACAAAGTTTGACAGTGCAACTGAATAAAAATAACGGAAAGTGTTTTATTTGTAAGTCCATAAGTCGGAAAAGTGGCTTTTGCGTGAGTTTGTGTAATCCGTTTTTCGGTTTGTATTTGCGTCTTTGATGGCGTTTTTTCCGGGGAAGGTAAGGGCGTATCAAGTCGAAATGAATATGACGTAGAGCGGTCGGTGGTAGCTTGGCGGGGTCAAAGTTTTAAGATTGTAAGTGAAGGCAGCGAGGAGTTACGGCCATTTACGTCGCGTGTTGTGAAAGACGGAGAGACGGGACGCGTCGTGACGCGAAGCGCCGTCTAGCCCAGAGCCGTGAGACGCGTAAAGAAACAAAGTTTGACAGTACAACTGAAGGAAAATAACGGAAAGTGTCTTATTTGTAACTCCATAAGTCGGAAAAGTGGCTTTTGCGTGAGTTTGTGTAATCCGTTTTTCGGTTTGTATTTGCGTCTTTGATGGCGTTTTTTCCGGGGAAGGTAAGGGCGTATCAAGTCGAAATGAATATGACGTAGAGCGGTCGGTGGTAGCTTGGCGGGGTCAAAGTTTTAAGATTGTAACTGAAGGCAGCGAGGAGTTACGGGTATTTACGTCGCGTGTTGTGAAAGACGGAGAGACGGGACGCGTCGCGACGCGAAGCGCCGTCTAGCCCAGAACCGTGAGACGCGTAAAGAAACAAAGTTTGACAGTACAACTGAAGGAAAATAACGGAAAGTGTTTTATTTGTAACTCCATAAGTCGGAAAAATGGCTTTTGCGTGAGTTTGTGTAATCCGTTTTTCGGTTTGTATTTGCGTCTTTGATGGCGTTTTTTCCGGGGAAGGTAAGGGCGTATCAAGTCGAAATGAATATGACGTAGAGCGGTCGGTGGTAGCTTGGCGGGGTCAAAGTTTTAAGATTGTAAGTGAAGGCAGCGAGGAGTTACGGCCATTTACGTCGCGTGTTGTGAAAGACGGAGAGACGGGACGCGTCGTGACGCGAAGCGCCGTCTAGCCCAGAGCCGTGAGACGCGTAAAGAAACAAAGTTTGACAGTGCAACTGAATGAAAATAACGGAAAGTGTTTTATTTGTAACTCCATAAGTCGGAAAAGTGGCTTTTGCGTGAGTTTGTGTAATCCGTTTTTCGGTTTGTATTTGCGTCTTTGATGGCGTTTTTTCCGGGGAAGGTAAGGGCGTATCAAGTCGAAATGAATATGACGTAGAGCGGTCGGTGGTAGCTTGGCGGGGTCAAAGTTTTAAGATTGTAAGTGAAGGCAGCGAGGAGTTACGGCCATTTACGTCGCGTGTTGTGAAAGACGGAGAGACGGAACGCGTCGCGACGCGAAGCGCCGTCTAGCCCAGAACCGTGAGACGCGTAAAGAAACAAAGTTTGACAGTGCAACTGATTGAAAATAACGGAAAGTGTTTTATTTGTAACTCCATACGTCGGAAAAGTGGCTTTTGCGTGAGTTTGTGTAATCCGTTTTTCGGTTTGTATTTGCGTCTTTGATGGCGTTTTTTCCGGGGAAGGTAAGGGCGTATCAAGTCGAAATGAATATGACGTAGAGCGGTCGGTGGGAGCTTGGCGGGGTCAAAGTTTTAAGATTGTAAGTGAAGGCAGCGAGGAGTTACGGCCATTTACGTCGCGTGTTGTGAAAGACGGAGAGACGGGACGCGTCGCGACGCGAAGCGCCGTCTAGCCCAGAGCCGTGAGACGCGTAAAGAAACAAAGTTTGACAGTGCAACTGAATGAAAATAACGGAAAGTGTTTTATTTGTAACTCCATAAGTCGGAAAAGTGGCTTTTGCGTGAGTTTGTGTAATCCGTTTTTCGGTTTGTATTTGCGTCTTTGATGGCGTTTTTTCCGGGGAAGGTAAGGGCGTATCAAGTCGAAATGAATATGACGTAGAGCGGTCGGTGGTAGCTTGGCGGGGTCAAAGTTTTAAGATTGTAAGTGAAGGCAGCGAGGAGTTACGGCCATTTACGTCGCGTGTTGTGAAAGACGGAGAGACGGGACGCGTCGTGACGCGAAGCGCCGTCTAGCCCAGAGCCGTGAGACGCGTAAAGAAACAAAGTTTGACAGTGCAACTGAATGAAAATAACGGAAAGTGTTTTATTTGTAACTCCATAAGTCGGAAAAGTGGCTTTTGCGTGAGTTTGTGTAATCCGTTTTTCGGTTTGTATTTGCGTCTTTGATGGCGTTTTTTCCGGGGAAGGTAAGGGCGTATCAAGTCGAAATGAATATGACGTAGAGCGGTCGGTGGTAGCTTGGCGGGGTCAAAGTTTTAAGATTGTAACTGAAGGCAGCGAGGAGTTACGGGTATTTACGTCGCGTGTTGTGAAAGACGGAGAGACGGGACGCGTCGCGACGCGAAGCGCCGTCTAGCCCAGAACCGTGAGACGCGTAAAGAAACAAAGTTTGACAGTACAACTGAAGGAAAATAACGGAAAGTGTTTTATTTGTAACTCCATAAGTCGGAAAAATGGCTTTTGCGTGAGTTTGTGTAATCCGTTTTTCGGTTTGTATTTGCGTCTTTGATGGCATTTTTTCCGGGGAAAGTAAGGGCGTATGAAGTCGAAATGAATATCACGTAGTGCCGTCGGTGGTAGCTTGGCGGGTTCAAAGTTTTAAGATTGTAAGTGAAGGCAGCGTGGAGTTACGGCCATTTACGTCGCGTGTTGTGAAAGACGGAGAGACGGGACGCGTCGCGACGCGAAGCGCCGTCTAGCCCAGAGCCGTGAGACGCGTAAAGAAACAAAGTTTGACAGTACAACTGAAGGAAAATAACGGAAAGTGTTTTATTTGTAACTAGATAAGTCGGAAAAGTGGCTTTTGCGTGAGTTTGTGTAATCCGTTTTTCGGTTTGTATTTGCGTCTTTGATGGCGTTTTTTCCGGGGAAGGTAAGGGCGTATCAAGTCGAAATGAATATCATGTAGTGCCGCCGGTGGTAGCTTGGCGGGGTCAAAGTTTTAAGATTGTAAGTGAAGGCAGCGAGGAGTTACGGCCATTTACGTCGCATGTTGTGAAAGACGAAGAGACGGAACGCGTCGCGACGCGAAGCGCCGTCTAGCCCAGAGCCGTGAGACGCGTAAAGAAACAAAGTTTGACAGTGCAACTGAATGAAAATAACGGAAAGTGTTTTATTTGTAACTCCATAAGTCGGAAAAGTGGCTTTTGCGTGAGTTTGTGTAATCCGTTTTTCGGTTTGTATTTGCGTCTTTGATGGCGTTTTTTCCGGGGAAGGTAAGGGCGTATCAAGTCGAAATGAATATGACGTAGAGCGGTCGGTGGTAGCTTGGCGGGGTCAAAGTTTTAAGATTGTAAGTGAAGGCAGCGAGGAGTTAAGGCCATTTACGTCGCGTGTTGTGAAAGACGGAGAGACGGAACGCGTCGCGACGCGAAGCGCCGTCTAGCCCAGAACCGTGAGACGCGTAAAGAAACAAAGTTTGACAGTGCAACTGATTGAAAATAACGGAAAGTGTTTTATTCGTAACTCCATAAGTCGGAAAAGTGGCTTTTGCGTGAGTTTGTGTAATCCGTTTTTCGGTTTGTATTTGCGTCTTTGATGGCGTTTTTTCCGGGGAAGGTAAGGGCGTATCAAGTCGAAATGAATATGACGTAGAGCGGTCGGTGGGAGCTTGGCGGGGTCAAAGTTTTAAGATTGTAAGTGAAGGCAGCGAGGAGTTACGGCCATTTACGTCGCGTGTTGTGAAAGACGGAGAGACGGGACGCGTCGCGACGCGAAGCGCCGTCTAGCCCAGAGCCATGAGACGCGTAAAGAAACAAAGTTTGACAGTGCAACTGAATGAAAATAACGGGAAGTGTTTTATTTGTAACTCCATAAGTCGGAAAAGTGGCTTTTTCGTGAGTTTGTGTAATCCGTTTTTCGGTTTGTATTTGCGTCTTTGATGGCGTTTTTTCCGGGGAAGGTAAGGGCGTATCAAGTCGAAATGAATATCATGTAGTGCCGTCGGTGGTAGCTTGGCGGGGCAAAGTTTTAAGATTGTAAGTGAAGGCAGCGAGGAGTTACGGCCATTTACGTCGCGTGTTGTGAATGACGGAGAGACGGAACGCGTCGCGACGCGAAGCGCCGTCTAGCCCAGAGCCGTGAGACGCGTAAAGAAACAAAGTTTGACAGTACAACTGAAGGAAAGTGACGGAAAGTGTTTAATTGGTAACTACATAAGTCGAAAAAGTGGCTTTTGCGTGAGTTTGTGTAATACGTTTTTCGGTTTGTATTTGCGTCTTTGATGGCGTTTTTTCCGGGGAAGGTAAGGGCGTATCAAGTCGAAATGAATATCAGGTAGTGCGGTCGGTGGTAGCTTGGCGGGGTCAAAGTTTTAAGATTGTAACTGAAGGCAGCGAGGAGTTACGGCCATTTACGTCGCGTGTTGTGAAAGACGGAGAGACAGAACGCGTCGCGACGCGAAGCGCCGTCTAGCCCAGAGCCGTGAGACGCGTAAAGAAACAAAGTTTGACAGTAAACTGAAGGAAAGTGACGGAAAGTGTTTAATTGGTAACTACATAAGTCGAAAAAGTGGCTTTTGCGTCAGTTTGTGTAATCCGTTTTTCGGTTTGTATTTGCGTCTTTGATGGCGTTTTTTCCGGGGAAGGTAAGGGCGTATCAAGTCGAAATGAATTTCACGTAGTGCGGTCGGTGGTAGCTTGGCGGGGTCAAAGTTTTAAGATTGTAACTGAAGGCAGCGAGGAGTTACGGCCATTTACGTCGCGTGTTGTGAAAGACGGAGAGACAGAACGCGTCGCGACGCGAAGCGCCGTCTAGCCCAGAGCCGTGAGACGCGTAAAGAAACAAAGTTTGACAGTAAACTGAAGGAAAGTGACGGAAAGTGTTTAATTGGTAACTACATAAGTCGAAAAAGTGGCTTTTGCGTGAGTTTGTGTAATCCGTTTTTCGGTTTGTATTTGCGTCTTTGATGGCGTTTTTTCTGGGGAAGGTAAGGGCGTATCAAGTCGAAATGAATATCACGTAGTGCGGTCGGTGGTAGCTTGGCGGGGTCCAAGTTTTAAGATTGTAACTGAAGGCAGCGAGGAGTTACGGCCATTTACGTCGCGTGTTGTGAAAGACGGAGAAACGGGACGCGTCGCGACGCGAAGCGCCGCCTAGCCCAGAACCGTGAGACGCGTAAAGAAACAAAGTTTGACAGTACAACTGAAGGAAAGTAACGGAAAGCGTTTAATTAGTAACTCCATAAGTCGAAAAAGTGACTTTTGCGTGAGTTTGTGTAATCCGTTTTTCGGTTTGTATTTGCGTCTTTGATGGCGTTTTTTCCGGGGAAGGTAAGGGCGTATCAAGTCGAAATGAATATCACGTAGTGCCGTCGGTGGTAGCTTGGCGGGCTCAAAGTTTTAAGATTGTAAGCGAAGGCAGCGAGGAGTTACGGCCTTTTACGTCGCGTGTTGTGAAAGACGGAGAGACGGGACGCGTCGCGACGCGAAGCGCCGTCTAGCCCAGAACCGTGAGACGCGTAAAAAAACAAAGTTTGACAGTACAACTGAAGGAAAGTAACGGAAAGCGTTTAATTTGTAACTCCATAAGTCGGAAAAGTGGCTTTTGCGTGAGTTTGAGTAATCCGTTTTTCGGTTTGTATTTGCGACTTTGATGGCGTTTTTTCCGGGGAAGGTAAGGGCGTATCAAGTCGAAAAGAATATCACGTAGTGCGGTCGGTGGTAGCTTGGCGGGGTCAAAGTTTTAAGATTGTAACTGAAGGCAGCGAGGAGTTACGGCCATTTACGTCGCGTGTTGTGAAAGACGGAGAGACGGAACGCGTCGCGACGCGAAGCGCCGTCTAGCCCAGAGCCGTGAGACGCGTAAAGAAACAAAGTTTGACAGTAAACTGAAGGAAAGTGACGGAAAGTGTTTAATTGGTAACTACATAAGTCGAAAAAGTGGCTTTTGCGTCGTTTTGTGTAATCCGTTTTTCGGTTTGTATTTGCGTCTTTGATGGCGTTTTTTCCGGGGAAGGTAAGGGCGTATCAAGTCGAAACGAATATCACGTAGTGCGGTCGGTGGTAGCTTGGCGGGGTCAAAGTTTTAAGATTGTAACTGAAGGCAGCGTGGAGTTACGGCCATTTACGTCGCGTGTTGTGAAAGACGGAGAGACGGAACGCGTCGCGACGCGAAGCGCCGTCCAGCCCAGAGCCGTGAGACGCGTAAAGAAACAAAGTTTGACAGTACAACTGAAGGAAAATAACGGAAAGTGTTTTATTTGTAACTAGATAAGTCGGAAAAGTGGCTTTTGCGTGAGTTTGTGTAATCCGTTTTTCGGTTTGTATTTGCGTCTTTGATGGCGTTTTTTCCGGGGAAGGTAAGGGCGTATCAAGTCGAAATGAATATCACGTAGTGCGGTCGGTGGTAGCTTGGCGGGGTCCAAGTTTTAAGATTGTAACTGAAGGCAGCGAGGAGTTACGGCCATTTACGTCGCGTGTTGTGAAAGACGGAGAGACGGGACGCGTCGCGACGCGAAGCGCCGCCTAGCCCAGAACCGTGAGACGCGTAAAGAAACAAAGTTTGACAGTACAACTGAAGGAAAGTAACGTAAAGCGTTTAATTAGTAACTCCATAAGTCGAAAAAGTGACTTTTGCGTGAGTTTGTGTAATCCGTTTTTCGGTTTGTATTTGCGTCTTTGATGGCGTTTTTTCCGGGGAAGGTAAGGGCGTATCAAGTCGAAATGAATATCACGTAGTGCCGTCGGTGGTAGCTTGGCGGGCTCGAAGTTTTAAGATTGTAAGCGAAGGCAGCGAGGAGTTACGGCCTTTTACGTCGCGTGTTGTGAAAGACGGAGAGACGGGACGCGTCGCGACGCGAAGCGCCGTCTAGCCCAGAACCGTGAGACGCGTAAAAAAACAAAGTTTGACAGTACAACTGAAGGAAAGTAACGGAAAGCGTTTAATTTGTAACTCCATAAGTCGAAAAAGTGGCTTTTGCGTGAGTTTGTGTAATCCGTTTTTCGGTTTGTATTTGCGACTTTGATGGCGTTTTTTCCGGGGAAGGTAAGGGCGTATCAAGTCGAAAAGAATATCACGTAGTGCGGTCGGTGGTAGCTTGGCGGGGTCAAAGTTTTAAGATTGTAACTGAAGGCAGCGAGGAGTTACGGCCATTTACGTCGCGTGTTGTGAAAGACGGAGAGACGGAACGCGTCGCGACGCGAAGCGCCGTCTAGCCCAGAGTCGTGAGACGCGTAAAGAAACAAAGTTTGACAGTAAACTGAAGGAAAGTGACGGAAAGTGTTTAATTGGTAACTACATAAGTCGAAAAAGTGGCTTTTGCGTCGTTTTGTGTAATCCGTTTTTCGGTTTGTATTTGCGTCTTTGATGGCGTTTTTTCCGGGGAAGGTAAGGGCGTATCAAGTCGAAAAGAATATCACGTAGTGCGGTCGGTGGTAGCTTGGCGGGGTCAAAGTTTTAAGATTGTAACTGAAGGCAGCGAGGAGTTACGGCCATTTACGTCGCGTGTTGTGAAAGACGGAGAGACGGAACGCGTCGCGACGCGAAGCGCCGTCTAGCCCAGAGCCGTGAGACGCGTAAAGAAACAAAGTTTGACAGTAAACTGAAGGAAAGTGACGGAAAGTGTTTAATTGGTAACTACATAAGTCGAAAAAGTGGCTTTTGCGTCGTTTTGTGTAATCCGTTTTTCGGTTTGTATTTGCGTCTTTGATGGCGTATTTTCCGGGGAAGGTAAGGGCGTATCAAGTCGAAAAGAATATCACGTAGTGCGGTCGGTGGTAGCTTGGCGGGGTCAAAGTTTTAAGATTGTAACTGAAGGCAGCGAGGAGTTACGGCCATTTACGTCGCGTGTTGTGAAAGACGGAGAGACGGAACGCGTCGCGACGCGAAGCGCCGTCTAGCCCAGAGCCGTGAGACGCGTAAAGAAACAAAGTTTGACAGTAAACTGAAGGAAAGTGACGGAAAGTGTTTAATTGGTAACTACATAAGTCGAAAAAGTGGCTTTTGCGTCGTTTTGTGTAATCCGTTTTTCGGTTTGTATTTGCGTCTTTGATGGCGTTTTTTCCGGGGAAGGTAAGGGCGTATCAAGTCGAAAAGAATATCACGTAGTGCGGTCGGTGGTAGCTTGGCGGGGTCAAAGTTTTAAGATTGTAACTGAAGGCAGCGAGGAGTTACGGCCATTTACGTCGCGTGTTGTGAAAGACGGAGAGACGGAACGCGTCGCGACGCGAAGCGCCGTCTAGCCCAGAGCCGTGAGACGCGTAAAGAAACAAAGTTTGACAGTAAACTGAAGGAAAGTGACGGAAAGTGTTTAATTGGTAACTACATAAGTCGAAAAAGTGGCTTTTGCGTCGTTTTGTGTAATCCGTTTTTCGGTTTGTATTTGCGTCTTTGATGGCGTTTTTTCCGGGGAAGGTAAGGGCGTATCAAGTCGAAAAGAATATCACGTAGTGCGGTCGGTGGTAGCTTGGCGGGGTCAAAGTTTTAAGATTGTAACTGAAGGCAGCGTGGAGTTACGGCCATTTACGTCGCGTGTTGTGAAAGACGGAGAGACGGAACGCGTCGCGACGCGAAGCGCCGTCTAGCCCAGAGCCGTGAGACGCGTAAAGAAACAAAGTTTGACAGTACAACTGAAGGAAAATAACGGAAAGTGTTTTATTTGTAACTAGATAAGTCGGAAAAGTGGCTTTTGCGTGAGTTTGTGTAATCCGTTTTTCGGTTTGTATTTGCGTCTTTGATGGCGTTTTTTCCGGGGAAGGTAAGGGCGTATCAAGTCGAAATGAATATCATGTAGTGCCGTCGGTGGTAGCTTGGCGGGGCAAAGTTTTAAGATTGTAAGTGAAGGCAGCGAGGAGTTACGGCCATTTACGTCGCGTGTTGTGAAAGACGGAGAGACGGAACGCGTCGCGACGCGAAGCGCCGTCTAGCCCAGAGCCGTGAGACGCGTAAAGAAACAAAGTTTGACAGTAAACTGAAGGAAAGTGACGGAAAGTGTTTTATTTGTAACTAGATAAGTCGGAAAAGTGGCTTTTGCGTGAGTTTGTGTAATCCGTTTGTCGGTTTGTATTTGCGTCTTTGATGGCGTTTTTTCCGGGGAAGGTAAGGGCGTATCAAGTCGAAATGAATATCATGTAGTGCCGTCGGTGGTAGCTTGGCGGGGCAAAGTTTTAAGATTGTAAGTGAAGGCAGCGAGGAGTTACGGCCATTTACGTCGCGTGTTGTGAATGACGGAGAGACGGAACGCGTCGCGACGCGAAGCGCCGTCTAGCCCAGAGCCGTGAGACGCGTAAAGAAACAAAGTTTGACAGTACAACTGAAGAAAAGTGACGGAAAGTGTTTAATTGGTAACTACATAAGTCGAAAAAGTGGCTTTTGCGTGAGTTTGTGTAATACGTTTTTCGGTTTGTATTTGCGTCTTTGATGGCGTTTTTTCCGGGGAAGGTAAGGGCGTATCAAGTCGAAATGAATATGACGTAGTGCGGTCGGTGGTAGCTTGGCGGGGTCAAAGTTTTAATATTGTAACTGAAGGCAGCGAGGAGTTACGGCCATTTACGTCGCGTGTTGTGAAAGACGGAGAGACAGAACGCGTCGCGACGCGAAGCGCCGTCTAGCCCAGAGCCGTGAGACGCGTAAAGAAACAAAGTTTGACAGTAAACTGAAGGAAAGTGACGGAAAGTGTTTAATTGGTAACTACATAAGTCGAAAAAGTGGCTTTTGCGTCAGTTTGTGTAATCCGTTTTTCGGTTTGTATTTGCGTCTTTGATGGCGTTTTTTCCGAAGAAGGTAAGGGCGTATCAAGTCGAAATGAATTTCACGTAGTGCGGTCGGTGGTAGCTTGGCGGGGTCAAAGTTTTAAGATTGTAACTGAAGGCAGCGAGGAGTTACGGCCATTTACGTCGCGTGTTGTGAAAGACGGAGAGACAGAACGCGTCGCGACGCGAAGCGCCGTCTAGCCCAGAGCCGTGAGACGCGTAAAGAAACAAAGTTTGACAGTAAACTGAAGGAAAGTGACGGAAAGTGTTTAATTGGTAACTACATAAGTCGAAAAAGTGGCTTTTGCGTGAGTTTGTAAAATCCGTTTTTCGGTTTGTATTTGCGTCTTTGATGGCGTTTTTTCCGGGGAAGGTAAGGGCGTATCAAGTCGAAATGAATATCACGTAGTGCGGTCGGTGGTAGCTTGGCGGGGTCCAAGTTTTAAGATTGTAACTGAAGGCAGCGAGGAGTTACGGCCATTTACATCGCGTGTTGTGAAAGACGGAGAGACGGGACGCGTCGCGACGCGAAGCGCCGCCTAGCCCAGAACCGTGAGACGCGTAAAGAAACAAAGTTTGACAGTACAACTGAAGGAAAGTAACGGAAAGCGTTTAATTAGTAACTCCATAAGTCGAAAAAGTGACTTTTGCGTGAGTTTGTGTAATCCGTTTTTCGGTTTGTATTTGCGTCTTTGATGGCGTTTTTTCCGGGGAAGGTAAGGGCGTATCAAGTCGAAATGAATATCACGTAGTGCCGTCGGTGGTAGCTTGGCGGGCTCAAAGTTTTAAGATTGTAAGCGAAGGCAGCGAGGAGTTACGGCCTTTTACGTCGCGTGTTGTGAAAGACGGAGAGACGGGACGCGTCGCGACGCGAAGCGCCGTCTAGCCCAGAACCGTGAGACGCGTAAAAAAACAAAGTTTGACAGTACAACTGAAGGAAAGTAACGGAAAGCGTTTAATTTGTAACTCCATAAGTCGAAAAAGTGGCTTTTGCGTGAGTTTGTGTAATCCGTTTTTCGGTTTGTATTTGCGACGTTGATGGCGTTTTCTCCGGGGAAGGTAAGGGCGTATCAAGACGAAATGAATATCACGTAGTGCGGTTGGTGGTAGCTTGGCGGGCTCAAAGTTTTAAGATTGTAAGTGAAGGCAACGAGGAGTTGCGGCCATTTACGTCGCGTGTTGTGAAAGACGGAGAGACGGGACGCGTCGCGACGCGAAGCGCCGTCTAGCCCAGAACCGTGAGACGCATAAAGAAACAAAGTTTGACAGTACAACTGAAGGAAAAAAACGGAAAGTGTTTTATTTGTAACTCCATAAGTCGGAAAAGTGGCTTTTGCGTAAGTTTGTGTAATCCGTTTTTCGGTTTGTAATAGCGTCTTTGATGGCGTTTTTTCGGGGGAAGGTAAGGGCGTATCAAGTCGAAATGAATATCACGTAGTGCGGTTGGTGGTAGCTTGGCGGGGTCAAAGTTTTAAGATTGTAAGTGAAGGAAGCGAGGAGTTACGGCCATTTACGTCGCGTGTTGTGAAAGACGGAGAGACGGGACGCGTCGCGACGCGAAGCGCCGCCTAGCTTGGAACCGTGAGACGCGTAAAGAAACAAAGTTTGACAGTACAACTGAGGGAAAGTGACGGAAAGTGTTTAATTTGTAACTACATAAGTCGAAAAAGTGGCTTTTGCGTGAGTTTGTGTAATCCGTTTTTCGGCTAGTACTTGCGTCTTTGATGGCGTTTTTTCCGGGGAAGGTAAGGGCGTATCAAGTCGAAATGAATATCACGTAGTGCCGTCGGTGGTAGCTTGGCGGGCTCAAAGTTTTAAGATTGTAAGTGAAGGCAGCGAGGAGTTACGGCCTTTTACGTCGCGTGTTGTGAAAGACGGAGAGACGGGACGCGTCGCGACGCGAAGCGCCGTCTAGCCCAGAACCGTGACACGCGTAAAAAAACAAAGTTTGACAGTACAACTGAAGGAAAGTAACGGAAAGCGTTTAATTTGTAACTCCATAAGTCGAAAAAGTGGCTTTTGCGTGAGTTTGTGTAATACGTTTTTCGGTTTGTATTTGCGACTTTGATGGCGTTTTTTCCGGGGAAGGTAAGGGCGTATCAAAACGAAAAGAATATCACGTAGTGCGGTTGGTGGTAGCTTGGCGGGCTCAAAGTTTTAAGATTGTAAGTGAAGGCAACGAGGAGTTGCGGCCATTTACGTCGCGTGTTGTGAAAGACGGAGAGACGGGACGCGTCGCGACGCGAAGCGCCGTCTAGCCCAGAAACGTGAGACGCGTAAAGAAACAAAGTTTGACAGTACAACTGAAGGAAAAAAACGGAAAGTGTTTTATTTGTAACTCCATAAGTCGGAAAAGTGGTTTTGCGTAAGTTTGTGAAATCCGTTTTTCGGTTTGTAATAGCGTCTTTGATGGCGTTTTTTCCGGGGAAGGTAAGGGCGTATCAAGTCGAAATGAATATCACGTAGTGCGGTTCGTGGTAGCTTGGCGGGGTCAAAGTTTTAAGATTGTAAGTGAAGGCAGCGAGGAGTTGCGGCCATTTACGTCGCGTGTTGTGAAAGACGGAGAGACGGGACGCGTCGCGACGCGAAGCGTCGCCTAGCCCAGAACCGTGAGACGCGTAAAAAAACAAAGTTTGACAGTACAACTGAAGGAAAGTGACGGAAAGTGTTTAATTTGTAACTACATAAGTCGAAAAAGTGGCTTTTGCGTGAGTTTGTGTAAGCCGTTTTTCGGTTCGTATTTGCGTTTTTGAGAGCGTTTTTTGCGGGGAAGGTAAGGGCGTATCAAAACGAAAAGAATATCACGTAGTGCGGCTGGTGGTAGCTTGGCGGGCTCAAAGTTTTAAGATTGTAAGTGAAGGCAGCGAGGAGTTACGGCCATTTACGTCGCGTGTTGTGGAGACGGGGAGACGGGACGCGTCGCGACGCGAAGCGCCGCCTAGCCCAGAACCGTGAGACGCGTAAAGAAACAAAGTTTGACAGTACAACTGAAGGAAAGTGACGGAAAGTGTTTAATTTGTAACTACATAAGTCGAAAAAGTGGCTTTTGCGTGAGTTTGTGTAATCCGTTTTTCGGTTTGTATTTGCGTCTTTGAGAGCTTTTTTTCTGGGGAAGGTAAGGGCGTATCAAGTCGAAATGAATATCACGTAGTGCGGTTGGTGATAGCTTGGCGGGCTCAAAATTTTAAGATTGTAAGTGAAGGCAGGGAGGAGATACGGCCATTTACGTCGCGTGTTTGTGAAAGACGGAGAGACGGGACGAGTCGCGACGCGAAGCGCCGCCTAGCCCAGAACCGTGAGACGCGTAAAGAAACAAAGTTTGACAGTACAACTGAAGGAAAGTGACGGAAAGTGTTTAATTTGTAACTACATAAGTCGAAAAAGTGGCTTTTGCGTGAGTTTGTGTAATCCGTTTTTCGGTTTGTATTTGCGTCTTTGAGAGCTTTTTTTCTGGGGAAGCTAAGGGCGTATCAAGTCGAAATGAATATCACGTAGTGCGGTTGGTGGTAACTTGGCGGGCTCAAAGTTTTAAGATTGTAAGTGAAGGCAGCGAGGAGTTACGGCCATTTACGTCGCGTGTTGTGAAAGACGGAGAGACGGGACGCGTCGCGACGCGAAGCGCCGCCTAGCCCAGAACCGTGAGACGCGTAAAGAAACAAAGTATGACAGTACAACTGAAGGAAAGTGACGGAAAGTGTTTAATTTGTAACTACATAAGTCGAATAAGTAACTTTTGCGTGAGTTTGTGTAATCCGTTTTTCGGTTTGTATTTGCGTCTTTGAGAGCTTTTTTTCTGGGGAAGGTAAGGGCGTATCAAGTAGAAATGAATATCACGTAGTGCGGTTGGTGGTAGCTTGGCGGGCTCAAAATTTTAAGATTGTAAGTGAAGGCAGCGAGGAGTTACGGCCATTTACGTCGCGTATTGTGAAAGACGGAGAGACGGGACGCGTCTCGACGCGAAGCGCCGCCTAGCCCAGAACCGTGAGACGCGTAAAGAAACAACGTTTGACAGTACAACTGAAGGAAAGTGACTGAAAGTGTTTAATTTGTAACTACATAAGTCGAAATGTAACTTTTGCGTGAGTTTGTGTAATCCGTTTTTCGGTTTGTATTTGCGTCTTTGAGAGCTTTTTTTCTGGGGAAGGTAAGGGCGTATCAAGTCGAAATGAATATCACGTAGTGCGGTTGGTGATAGCTTGGCGGGCTCAAAATTTTAAGATTGTAAGTGAAGGCAGGGAGGAGATACGGCCATTTACGTCGCGTGTTTGTGAAAGACGGAGAGACGGGACGAGTCGCGACGCGAAGCGCCGCCTAGCCCAGAACCGTGAGACGCGTAAAGAAACAAAGTTTGACAGTACAACTGAAGGAAAGTGACGGAAAGTGTTTAATTTGTAACTACATAAGTCGAAAAAGTGGCTTTTGCGTGAGTTTGTGTAATCCGTTTTTCGGTTTGTATTTGCGTCTTTGAGAGCTTTTTTTCTGGGGAAGGTAAGGGCGTATCAAGTCGAAATGAATATCACGTAGTGCGGTTGGTGGTAGCTTGGCGGGCTCAAAGTTTTAAGATTGTAAGTGAAGGCAGCGAGGAGTTACGGCCATTTACGTCGCGTGTTGTGAAAGACGGAGAGACGGGACGCGTCGCGACGCGAAGCGCCGCCTAGCCCAGAACCGTGAGACGCGTAAAGAAACAAAGTATGACAGTACAACTGAAGGAAAGTGACGGAAAGTGTTTAATTTGTAACTACATAAGTCGAATAAGTAACTTTTGCGTGAGTTTGTGTAATCCGTTTTTCGGTTTGTATTTGCGTCTTTGAGAGCTTTTTTTCTGGGGAAGGTAAGGGCGTATCAAGTAGAAATGAATATCACGTAGTGCGGTTGGTGGTAGCTTGGCGGGCTCAAAATTTTAAGATTGTAAGTGAAGGCAGCGAGGAGTTACGGCCATTTACGTCGCGTATTGTGAAAGACGGAGAGACGGGACGCGTCTCGACGCGAAGCGCCGCCTAGCCCAGAACCGTGAGACGCGTAAAGAAACAACGTTTGACAGTACAACTGAAGGAAAGTGACGGAAAGTGTTTAATTTGTAACTACATAAGTCGAATAAGTAACTTTTGCGTGAGTTTGTGTAATCCGTTTTTCGGTTTGTATTTGCGTCTTTGAGAGCTTTTTTTCTGGGGAAGGTAAGGGCGTATCAAGTCGAAATGAATATCACGTAGTGCGGTTGGTGATAGCTTGGCGGGCTCAAAATTTTAAGATTGTAAGTGAAGGCAGGGAGGAGATACGGCCATTTACGTCGCGTGTTGTGAAAGACGGAGAGACGGGACGCGTCGCGTCGCGAAGCGCCACCTAGCCGGGAACCGTGTGACGCGTAAAGAAACAAACTTTGACAGTACAACTGAAGGAAAGTGACTGAAAGTGTTTAATTTGTAACTACATAAGTCGAAATGTAACATTTGCGTGAGTTTGTGTAATCCGTTTTTCGGTTTGTATTTGCGTCTTTGAGAGCTTTTTTTCTGGGGAAGGTAAGGGCGTATCAAGTCGAAATGAATATCACGTTGTGCTGTTGGTGGTAGCTTGGCGGGCTCAAAATTTTAAGAGTGTAAGTGAAGGCAGGGAGGAGTTACGGCCATTTACGTCGCGTGTTGTGAAAGCCGGAGAGACGGGACGCGTCGCGACGCGAAGCGCCGCCTAACCCAGAACCGTGAGACGCGTAAAGACACAAAGTTTGACAGTACAACTGAAGGAAAGTGACGGAAAGTGTTTAATTTGTAACTACATAAGTCGAAAAAGTGGCTTTTGCATGAGTTTGTGTAAGCCGTTTTTCGGTTTGTATTTGCGTTTTTGAGAGCGTTTTTTCCGAAGAAGGTAATGGCGCATCAAGTCGAAATGAATATCACGCAGTGCGGTTGGTGGTAGCTTGGCGGGCTCGAAGTTTTAAGATCGTAAGTGTAGGCAGCGAGGAGTTGCGGCCATTTACGTCGCGTGTTGTGAAAGACGGAGAGACGGGACGCGTCGCGACGCGAAGCGCCGCCTAGCCCAGAACAATGAGACGCGTAAAGAAACAAAGTTTGACAGTACAACTGAAGGAAATTGACGGAAAGTGTTTAATTTGTAACTACATAAGTCGAAAAAGTAACTTTTGCGTGAGTTTGTGTAATCCGTTTTTCGGATTGTATTTGCGTCTTTGAGAGCTTTGTTTCTGGGGCAGGTAAGGGCGTATCAAGTCGAAATGAATATCACGTAGTGCGGTTGGTGGTAGCTTGGCGGGCTCAAAATTTTAAGTTTGTAAGTGAAGGCAGGGAGGAGTTACGGCCATTTACGTCGCGTGTTGTGAAAGACGGAGAGACGGGACGCGTCGCACGCGAAGCGCCGCCTAGCCCAGAACCGTGAGACACGTAAAGAAACAAAGTTTGACAGTACAACTGAAGGAAAGTGACGGAAAGTGTTTAATTTGTAACTACATAAGTCGAAAAAGTGGCTTTTGCGTGAGTTTGTGTAATCCGTTTTTCGGTTTGTATTTGCGTCTTTGAGAGCTTTTTTTCTGGGGAAGGTAAGGGCGTATCAAGTCGAAATGAATATCACGTAGTGCGGTTGGTGGTAGCTTGGCGGGCTCAAAATTTTAAGATTGTAAGTGAAGGCAGGGAGGAGTTACGGCCATTTACGTCGCGTGTTGTGAAAGACGGAGAGACGGGACGCGTCGCGACGCGAAGCGCCGCCTAGCCCAGAACCGTGAGACGCGTAAAGAAACAAAGTTTGACAGTACAACTGAAGGAAAGTGACGGAAAGTGTTTAATTTGTAACTACATAAGTCGAAAAAGTGGCTTTTGCGTGAGTTTGTGAATGCCGTTTTTCGGTTTGTATTTGCGTTTTTGAGAGCGTTTTTTCCGGGGAAGGTAAGGGCGCATCAAGTCGAAATCAATATCACGTAGTGCGGCTGGTGGTAGCTTGGCGGGCTCAAAGTTTTAAGATCGTAAGTTAAGGCAGCGAGGAGTTGCGGCCATTTACGTCGCGTGTTGTGAAAGACGGAGAGACGGGACGCGTCGCGACGCAAAGCGCCGCCTAGCCCAGAACCGTGTGACGCTTAAAGAAACAAAGTTTGACAGTACAACTGAAGGAAAGTGACTGAAAGTGTTTAATTTGTAACTACATAAGTCGAAATGTAACTTTTGCCTGAGTTTGTGTAATCCGTTTTTTGGTTTATAATTGCGTCTTTGAGAGGTTTTTTTCTGGGGAAAGTAAGGGCGTATCAAGTCGAAATGAATATCACGTAGTGCGGTTGGTAGTAGCTTGGCGGGCTCAAAATTTTAAGATTGTAAGTGAAGGCAGGGAGGAGTTACGGCCATTTACGTCGCGTGTTGTGAAAGACGGTGAGACGGGACGCGTCGCGACGCGAAGCGCCGCCTAGCCCAGAACCGTGAGACGCGTAAAGACACAAAGTTTGACAGTACAACTGAAGGAAAGTGACGGAAAGTGTTTAATTTGTAACTACATAAGTCGAAAAAGTGGCTTTTGCGTGAGTTTGTGTAAGCCGTTTTTCGGCTAGTACTTGCGTCTTTGATGGCGTTTTTTCCGGGGAAGGTAAGGGCGTATCAAGTCGAAATGAATATCACGTAGTGCCGTCGGTGGTAGCTTGGCGGGCTCAAAATTTTAAGATTGTAAGTGAAGGCAGGGAGGAGTTACGGCCATTTACGTCGCGTGTTGTGAAAGACGGAGAGACGGGACGCGTCGCGACGCGAAGCGCCGCCTAGCCCAGAACCGTGAGACGCGTAAAGAAACAAAGTTTGACAGTACAACTGAAGGAAAGTGACGGAAAGTGTTTAATTTGTAACTACATAAGTCGAAAAAGTGGCTTTTGCGTGAGTTTGTGTAATCCGTATTTTGGTTTGTATTTGCGTCTTTGAGAGCGCTTTTTCCATTGAAGGTAAGGGCGTATCAAGTCGAAACGAATATCACGTAGTGCGGTTGGTGGTAGCTTGGCGGGCTCAAAGTTTTAAGATTGTAAGTGAAGGCAGCGAGGAGTTGCGGCCATTTACGTCGCGTGTTGTGAAAGACAGAGAGACGGGACGCGTCGCGACGCGAAGCGCCGTCTAGCCCAGAACCGTGAGACGGGTAAAGAAACGAAGTTTGACAGTACAACTGAAGGAAACTAACGGAAAGTGTTTAATTTGTAACTACATAAGTCGAAAAAGTGGCTTTTGCGTGAGTTTGTGTAATCCGTTTTTCGGCTAGTACTTGCGTCTTTGATGGCGTTTTTTCCGGGGAAGGTAAGGGCGTATCAAGTCGAAATGAATATCACGTAGTGCCGTCGGTGATAGCTTGGCGGGCTCAAAGTTTTAAGATTGTAAGTGAAGGCAGCGAGGAGTTACGGCCTTTTACGTCGCGTGTTGTGAAAGACGGAGAGACGGGACGCGTCGCGACGCGAAGCGCCGTCTAGCCCAGAACCGTGACACGCGTAAAAAAACAAAGTTTGACAGTACAACTGAAGGAAAGTAACGGAAAGCGTTTAATTTGTAACTCCATAAGTCGAAAAAGTGGCTTTTGCGTGAGTTTGTGTAATACGTTTTTCGGTTTGTATTTGCGACTTTGATGGCGTTTTTTCCGGGGAAGGTAAGGGCGTATCAAGACGAAATGAATATCACGTAGTGCGGTTGGTGGTAGCTTGGCGGGCTCAAAGTTTTAAGATTGTAAGTGAAGGCAACGAGGAGTTGCGGCCATTTACGTCGCGTGTTGTGAAAGACGGAGAGACGGGACGCGTCGCGACGCGAAGCGCCGTCTAGCCCAGAACCGTGAGACGCGTAAAGAAACAAAGTTTGACAGTACAACTGAAGGAAAAAAACGGAAAGTGTTTTATTTGTAACTCCATAAGTCGGAAAAGTGGTTTTGCGTAAGTTTGTGAAATCCGTTTTTCGGTTTGTAATAGCGTTTTTGATGGCGTTTTTTCCGGGGAAGGTAAGGGCGTATCAAGTCGAAATGAATATCACGTAGTGCGGTTCGTGGTAGCTTGGCGGGGTCAAAGTTTTAAGATTGTAAGTGAAGGCAGCGAGGAGTTACGGCCATTTACGTCGCGTGTTGTGAAAGACGGAGAGACGGGACGCGTCGCGACGCGATGCGCCGTCTAGCCCAGAATCGTGAGACGAGTAAAGAAACAAAGTTTGACAGTACAACTGAAGGAAAGTGACGGAAATTGTTTAATTTGTAACTACATAAGTCGAATAAGTAACTTTTGCGTGAGTTTGTGTAATCCGTTTTTCGGTTTGTATTTGCGTTTTTGAGAGCTTTTTTTGCGGGGAAGGTAAGGGCGTATCAAGTCGAAATGAATATCACGTAGTGCGGTTGGTCGTAGCTTGGCGGGCTCAATATTTTAAGATTGTAAGTGAAGGCAGCGAGGAGTTACGGCCATTTACGTCGCGTGTTGTGAAAGACGGAGAGACGGGACGCGTCGCGACGCGAAGCGCCGCCTAGCCCAGAACCGTGAGACGCGTAAAGAAACAACGTTTACAGTACAACTGAAGGAAAGTGACTGAAAGTGTTTAATTTGTAACTACATAATTCGAAATGTAACTTTTGCGTGAGTTTGTGTAATCCGTTTTTCGGTTTGTATTTGCGTCTTTGAGAGCTTTTTTTCTGGGGAAGGTAAGGGCGTATCAAGTCGAAATGAATATCACGTAGTGCGGTTGGTGATAGCTTGGCGGGCTCAAAATTTTAAGATTGTAAGTGAAGGCAGGGAGGAGATACGGCCATTTACGTCGCGTGTTTGTGAAAGACGGAGAGACGGGACGCGTCTCGTCGTGAAGCGCCGCCTAGCCCAGAACCGTGAGACGCGTAAAGAAACAACGTTTGACAGTACAACTGAAGGAAAGTGACGGAATGTGTTTAATTTGCAACTACATAAGTCGAAAAAGTGGCTTTTGCGTGAGTTTGTGTAATCCGTTTTTCGGTTTGTATTTGCGTCTTTGAGAGCTTTTTTTCTGGGGAAGGTAAGGGCGTATCAAGTCGAAATGAATATCACGTTGTGCTGTTGGTGGTAGCTTGGCGGGCTCAAAATTTTAAGAGTGTAAGTGAAGGCAGGGAGGAGTTACGGCCATTACGTCGCGTGTTGTGAAAGCCGGAGAGACGGGACGCGTCGCGACGCGAAGCGCCGCCTAACCCAGAACCGTGAGACGCGTAAAGACACAAAGTTTGACAGTACAACTGAAGGAAAGTGACGGAAAGTGTTTAATTTGTAACTACATAAGTCGAAAAAGTGGCTTTTGCATGAGTTTGTGTAAGCCGTTTTTCGGTTTGTATTTGCGTTTTTGAGAGCGTTTTTTCCGAAGAAGGTAACGGCGCATCAAGTCGAAATGAATATCACGCAGTGCGGTTGGTGGTAGCTTGGCGCGCTCGAAGTTTTAAGATCGTAAGTGTAGGCAGCGAGGAGTTGCGGCCATTTACGTCGCGTGTTGTGAAAGACGGAGAGACGGGACGCGTCGCGACGCGAAGCGCCGCCTAGCCCAGAACCATGAGACGCGTAAAGAAACAAAGTTTGACAGTACAACTGAAGGAAATTGACGGAAAGTGTTTAATTTGTAACTACATAAGTCGAAAAAGTAACTTTTGCGTGAGTTTGTGTAATCCGTTTTTCGGATTGTATTTGCGTCTTTGAGAGCTTTGTTTCTGGGGAAGGTAAGGGCGTATCAAGTCGAAATGAATATCACGTAGTGCGGTTGGTGGTAGCTTGGCGGGCTCAAAATTTTAAGTTTGTAAGTGAAGGCAGGGAGGAGTTACGGCCATTTACGTCGCGTGTTGTGAAAGACGGAGAGACGGGACGCGTCGCGACGCGAAGCGCCGCCTAGCCCAGAGCCGTGAGACACGTAAAGAAACAAAGTTTGACAGTACAACTGAAGGAAAGTGACGGAAAGTGTTTAATTTGTAACTACATAAGTCGAAAAAGTGGCTTTTGCGTGAGTTTGTGAAAGCCGTTTTTCGGTTTGTATTTGCGTTTTTGAGAGCGTTTTTTCCGGGGAAGGTAAGGGCGCATCAAGTCGAAATGAATATCACGTAGTGCGGCTGGTGGTAGCTTGGCGGGCTCAAAGTTTTAAGATCGTAAGTTAAGGCAGCGAGGAGTTGCGGCCATTTACGTCGCGTGTTGTGAAAGACGGAGAGACGGGACGCGTCGCGACGCGAAGCGCCGCCTAGCCCAGAACCGTGAGACGCGTAAAGACACAAAGTTTGACAGTACAACTGAAGGAAAGTGACGGAAAGTGTTTAATTTGTATCTACATAAGTCGAAAAAGTGGCTTTTGCGTGAGTTTGTGTAAGCCGTTTTTCGGTTTGTATTTGCGTTTTTGAGAGCGTTTTTTCCGGGGAAGGTAAGGGCGCATCAAGTCGAAATGAATATCACGTAGTGCGGTTGGTGGTAGCTTGGCGGGCTCAAAGTTTTAAGATCGTAAGTGAAGGCAGCGAGGAGTTACGGCCATTTACGTCGCGTGTTGTGAAAGACGGAGAGACGGGACGCGTCGCGACGCGAAGCGCCGCCTAGCCCAGAACCGTGTGACGCGTAAAGAAACAAAGTTTGACAGTACAACTGAAGGAAAGTGACTGAAAGTGTTTAATTTGTAAATACATCAGTCGAAATGTAACTTTTGCGTGAGTTTGTGTAATCCGTTTTTCGGTTTGTATTTGCGCCTTTGAGAGCTTTTTTTCTGGGGAAGGTAAGGGCGTATCAAGTCGAAATGAATATCACGTAGTGCGGTTGGTGGTAGCTTGGCGGGCTCAAAATTTTAAGATTGTAAGTGAAGGCAGGGAGGAGTTACGGCCATTTACGTCGCGTGTTGTGAAAGACGGAGAGACGGGACGCGTCGCGACGCGCAGCGCCGCCTAGCCCAGAACCGTGAGACGCGTAAAGACACAAAGTTTGACAGTACAACTGAAGGAAAGTGACGGAAAGTGTTTAATTTGTAACTACATAAGTCGAAAAAGTAACTTTTGCGTCAGTTTGTGTAATCCGTTTTTCGGTTTGTATTTGCGTCTTTGAGAGGTTTTTTTCTGGGGAAGGTAAGGGCGTATCAAGTCAAAATGAATATCACGTAGTGCGGATGGTGGTAGCTTGGCGGGCTCAAAGTTTTAAGATTGTAAGTGAAGGCAGCGAGGAGTTACGGCCATTTACGTCGCGTGTTGTGAAAGACGGAGAGACGGGACGCGTCGCGACGCGAAGCGCCGCCTAGCCCAGAACCGTGAGACGCGTAAAGAAACAAAGTTTGACAGTACAACTGAAGGAAAGTGACGGAAAGTGTTTAATTTGTAACTACATAAGTCAAAAAAGTAACTTTTGCGTGAGTTCGTGTAATCCGTTATTCGGTTTGTATTTGCGTCTTTGAGAGCTTTTTTTCTGGGGAAGGTAAGGGCGTATCAAGTCGAAATGAATATCACGTAGTGCGGTTGGTGGTAGTTTGGCGGGCTCAAAGTTTTATGATTGTAAGTGAAGGCAGCGAGGAGTTGCGGCCATTTACGTCGCGTGTTGTGAAAGGCGGAGAGACGGGACACGTCGCGACGCGAAGCGCCGCCTAGCCCAGAACCGTGAGACGCGTAAAGAAACAAAGTTTGACAGTACAACTGAAGGAAAGTGACGGAAAGTGTTTAATTTGTAACTACATAAGTCGAAAAAGTGGCTTTTGCGTGAGTTTGTGTAAGTCGTATTTCGGTTTGTATTTGCGTCTTTGAAAGCGTTTTTTCCAGGGAAGGTAAGGGCGCATCAAGTCGAAATGAATATCACGTAGTGCGGTTGGTGGTAGCTTGGCTGGCTCAAAGTTTTAAGATTGTAAGTGAAGGCAGCGAGGAGTTGCGGCCATTTACGTTGCGTGTTGTGAAAGACGGAGAGACGGGATGCGTCGCGACGCGAAGCGCCGTCTAGCCCAGAACCGTGAGACGCGTAAAGAAACAAAGCTTGACAGTACAACTGAAGGAAACTAACGGAAAGTGTTTAATTTGTAACTACATAAGTCGAAAAAGTGGCTTTTGCGTTAGTTTGTGTAATCCGTTTTTTGGTTTGTATTTGCGTCTTTGAGAGCGCTTTTTCCATTGAAGGTAAGGGCGTATCAAGTCGAAATGAATATCACGTAGTGCGGTTGGTGGTAGCTTGGCGGGCTCAAAGTTTTAAGATTGTAAGTGAAGGCAGCGAGGAGTTGCGGCCATTTACGTGGCGTGTTGTGAAAGGCGGAGAGACGGGACGCGTCGCGACGCGAAGCGCCGTCTAGCCCAGCACAGTGAGACGCGTAAAGAAACAAAGCTCGACAGTACAACTGAAGGAAAGTGGCGGAAAGTGTTTAATTTGTAACTACATAAGTCGAAAAACTGGCTTTTGCATGAGTTTGTGTAAGCCGTTTTTCGGTTTGTATTTGCGTCTTTGAAAGCGTTTTTTCCGGGGAAGGTAAGGGCGCATCAAGTCGAAATGAATATCACGTAGTGCGGTTGGTGGTAGCTTGGCGGGCTCAAAGTTTTAAGATTGTAAGTGAAGGCAGCGAGGAGTTGCGGCCATTTACGTCGCGTGTTGTGAAAGGCGGAGAGACGGGACGAATCGCGACGCGAAGCGCCGTCTAGCCCAGCACCGTGAGACGCGTAAAGAAACAAAGTTTGACAGTACAACTGAAGGAAACTAACGGAAAGTGTTTAATTTGTAACTACATAAGTCGAAAAAGTGGCTTTTGCGTGAGTTTGTGTAATCCGTTTTTTGGTTTGTATTTGCGTCTTTGAGAGCGCTTTTTCCATTGAAGGTAAGGGCGTATCAAGTCGAAATGAATATCACGTAGTGCGGTTGGTGGTAGCTTGGCGGGCTCAAAGTTTTAAGATTGTAAGTGAAGGCAGCGAGGAGTTGCGGCCATTTACGTCGCGTGTTGTGAATGGCGGAGAGACGGGACGCGTCGCGACGCGAAGCGCCGTCTAGCCCAGCACCGTGAGACGCGTAATGAAACAAAGTTTGACAGTACAACTGAAGGAAAGTGACGGAAAGTGTTTCATTTGTAACTACATAAGTCGAAAAAGTGGCTTTTGCGTGAGTTTGTGTAATCCGTTTTTTGGTTTGCATTTGCGTCTTTGCGAGCGCTTTTCCATGGAAGGTAAGGGCGTATCAAGTCGAAATGAATATCACGTAGTGCGGTTGGTGGTAGCTTGGCGATCTCAAAGTTTTAAGATTGTAAGTGAAGGCAGCGAGGAGTTGCGGCCATTTACGTCGCGTGTTGTGAAAGGCGGAGAGACGGGACGCGTCGCGACGCGAAGCGCCGTCTAGCCCAGAACCGTGAGACGCGTAAAGAAACAAAGTTTGACAGTACAACTGAAGGAAACTAACGGAAAGTGTTTAATTTGTAACTACATAAGTCGAAAAAGTGGCTTTTGCGTGAGTTTGTGTAATCCGTTTTTTGGTTTGTATTTGCGTCTTTGAGAGCGCTTTTTCCATTGAAGGTAAGGGCGTATCAAGTCGAAATGAATATCACGTAGTGCGGTTGGTGGTAGCTTGGCGGGCTCAAAGTTTTAAGATTGTAAGTGAAGGCAGCGAGGAGTTGCGGCCATTTACGTCGCGTGTTGTGAAAGGCGGAGAGACGGGACGCGTCGCGACGCGAAGCGCCGTCTAGCCCAGCACCGTGAGACGCGTAATGAAACAAAGTTTGACAGTACAACTGAAGGAAAGTGACGGAAAGTGTTTCATTTGTAACTACATAAGTCGAAAAAGTGGCTTTTTAGTGAGTTTGTGTAAGCCGTTTTTCGGTTTGTATTTGCGTCTTTGAGAGCGTTTTTTCCGGGGAAGGTAAGGGCGCATCAAGTCGAAATGAATATCACGTAGTGCGGTTGGTGGTAGCTTGGCGGGCTCAAAGTTTTAAGATTGTAAGTGAAGGCAGCGAGGAGTTGCGGCCATTTACGTCGCGTGTTGTGAAAGACGGAGAGACGGGACGCGTCGCGACGCGAAGCGCCGTCTAGCCCAGAACCGTGAGACGCGTAAAGAAACAAAGTTTGACAGTACAACTGATGGAAAGTAACGGAAAGTGTTTCATTTGTAACGACATAAGTCGAAGAAGTGGCTTTTGCGTGAGTTTGTGTAATCCGTTTTTCGGTTTGTATTTGCGTCTTTGAGAGCGTTTTTTCAGGGGAAGGTAAGGGCGTATCAAGTCGAAATGAATATCACGTAGTGCGGTTGGTGGTAGCTTGGCGGGCTCAAAGTATTAAGATTGTAAGTGAAGGCAGCGAGGAGTTGCGGCCATTTACGTCGCGTGTTGTGAGAGGCGGAGAGACGGGACGCGTCGCGACGCGAAGCGCCGTCTAGCCCAGAACCGTGAGACGCGTAAAGAAACAAAGTTTGACAGTACAACTGAAGGAAACTAACGGAAAGTGTTTAATTTGTAACTACATTAGTCGAAAACATGGCTTTTGCGTGAGTTTGTGTAATCCGTTTTTTGGTTTGTATTTGCGTCTTTGAGAGCGCTTTTTCCATGGAAGGTAAGGGCGTATCAAGTCGAAATGAAAATCACGTAGTGCGGTTGGTGGTGGTTTGGCGGGCTCAAAGTTTTATGATTGTAAGTGAAGGCAGCGAGGAGTTACGGCCATTTACGTCGCGTGTTGTGAAAGACGGAGAGACGGGACGCGTCGCGACGCGAAGCGCCGCCTAGCCCAGAACCGTGAGACGCGTAAAGAAACAAAGGTTGACAGTACAACTGAAGGAAAGTGACGGAAAGTGTTTAATTTGTAACTACATAAGTCGAAAAGGTGGCTTTTGCGTGAGTTTGTGTAAGCCGTTTTTCGGTTTGCATTTGCGACTTTGAAAGCGTTTTTTCCGGGGAGGGTAAGGGCGCATCAAGTCGAAATGAATATCACGTAGTGCGGTTGGTGGTAGCTTGGCGGGCTCAAAGTTTTAAGATTGTAAGTGAAGGCAGCGAGGAGTTGCGGCCATTTACGTCGCGTGTTGTGAAAGACGGAGAGACGGGACGCGTCGCGACGCGAAGCGCCGCCTAGCCCAGAACCGTGAGACGCGTAAAGAAACAAAGTTTGACAGTACAACTGAAGGAAAGTGACGGAAAGTGTTTAATTTGTAACTACATAAGTCGAAAAAGTAACTTTTGCGTGAGTTTGTGTAATCCGTTTTTCGGTTTGTATTTGCGTCTTTGAGAGCTTTTTTTCTGGGGAAGGTAAGGGCGTATCAAGTCGAAATTAATATCACGTAGTGCGGTTGGTGGTAGTTTGGCGGGCTCATAGTTTTATGATTGTAAGTGAAGGCAGCGAGGAGTTACGGCCATTTACGTCGCGTGTTGTGAAAGACGGAGAGACGGGACGCGTCGCGACGCGAAGCGCCGTCTAGCCCAGAACCGTGAGACGCGTAAAGAAACAAAGTTTGACAGTACAACTGAAGGAAAGTGACGGAAAGTGTTTAATTTGTAACTACATAAGTCGAAAAAGTGGCTTTTGCGTGAGTTTGTGTAATCCGCTTTTCGGTTTGTAATTGCGTCTTTGAGAGCGTTTTTTCCGGGGAAGGTAAGGGCGTATCAAGTCGAAATGAATATCACGTAGTGTGGTTGGTGGTAGCTTGGCGGGGTCAAAGTTTTAAGATTGTAAGTGAAGGCAGCGAGGAGTTGCGGCCATTTACGTCGCGTGTTGTGAAAGACGGAGAGACGGGACGCGTCGCGACGCGAAGCGCCGTCTAGCCCAGAACCCTGAGACGCGTAAAGAAACAAAGTTTGACAGTACAACTGAAGGAAAGTGACGGAAAGTGTTTAATTTGTAACTACATAAGTCGAAAAAGTAACTTTTGCGTGAATTTGTGTAATCCGTTTTTCGGTTTGTATTTGCGTCCTTGAGAGCTTTTTTTCTGGGGAAGGTAAGGGCGTATCAAGTCGAAATGAATATCACGTAGTGCGATTGGTGGTAGTTTGGCGGGCTCAAAGTTTTAAGATTGTAAGTGAAGGCAGCGAGGAGTTACGGCCATTTACGTCGCGTGTTGTGAAAGACGGAGAGACGGGACGCTTTGCGACGCGAAGCGCCGCCTAGCCCAGAACCGTGAGACGCGTAAAGAAACAAAGTTTGACAGTACAACTGAAGGAAACTAACGGAAAGTGTTTAATTTGTAACTACATAAGTCGAAAAAGTGGCTTTTGCGTGAGTTTGTGTAATCCGTTTTTCGGTTTGTATTTGCGTCTTTGAGAGCGCTTTTTCCATGGAAGGTAAGGGCGTATCAAGTCGAAATGAATATCACGTAGTGCGGTTGGTGGTAGCTTGGGGGGCTCAAAGTTTTAAGATTGTAAGTGAAGGCAGCGAGGAGTTGCGGCCATTTACGTCGCGTGTTGTGAAAGACGGAGAGACGGGACGCGTCGCGACGCGAAGCGCCGTCTATCCCAGAACCGTGAGACGCGTAGAGAAACAAAGTTTGACAGTACAACTGAAGGAAACTAACGGAAAGTGTTTAATTTGTAACTACATAAGTCGAAAAAGTGGCTTTTGCGTGAGTTTGTGTAATCCGTTTTTTGGTTTGTATTTGCGTCTTTGAGAGCGCTTTTTCCATTGAAGGTAAGGGCGTATCAAGTCGAAATGAATATCACGTAGTGCGGTTGGTGGTAGCTTGGCGGGCTCAAAGTTTTAAGATTGTAACTGAAGGCAGCGAGGAGTTGCGGCCATTTACGTCGCGTGTTGTGAAAGGCGGAGAGACGGGACGCGTCGCGACGCGAAGCGCCGTCTAGCCCAGAACCGTGAGACGCGTAAAGAAACAAAGTTTGACAGTACAACTGAAGGAAACTAACGGAAAGTGTTTAATTTGTAACTACATAAGTCGAAAAAGTGGCTTTTGCGTGAGTTTGTGTAATCCGTTTTTTGGTTTGTATTTGCGTCTTTGAGAGCGCTTTTTCCATTGAAGGTAAGGGCGTATCAAGTCGAAATGAATATCACGTAGTGCGGTTGGTGGTAGCTTGCCGGGCTCAAAGTTTTAAGATTGTAAGTGAAGGCAGCGAGGAGTTGCGGCCATTTACGTCGCGTGTTGTGAAAGGCGGAGAGACGGGACGCGTCGCGACGCGAAGCGCCGTCTAGCCCAGAACCGTGAGACGCGTAAAGAAACAAATTTTGACAGTACAACTGAAGGAAACTAACGGAAAGTGTTTAATTTGTAACTACATAAGTCGAAAAAGTGGCTTTTGCGTGAGTTTGTGTAATCCGTTTTTTGGTTTGTATTTGCGTCTTTGAGAGCGCTTTTTCCATTGAAGGTAAAGGCGTATCAAGTCGAAACGAATATCACGTAGTGCGGTTGGTGGTAGCTTGGCGGGCTCAAAGTTTTAAGATTGTAAGTGGAGGCAGCGAGGAGTTGCGGCCATTTACGTCGCGTGTTGTGAAAGACAGAGAGACGGGACGCGTCGCGACGCGAAGCGCCGTCTAGCCCAGAACCGTGAGACGCGTAAAGAAACAAAGTTTGACAGTACAACTGAAGGAAACTAACGGAAAGTGTTTAATTTGTAACTACATAAGTCGAAAAAGTGGCTTTTGCGTGAGTTTGTGTAATCCGTTTTTTGGTTTGTATTTGCGTCTTTGAGAGCGCTTTTTCCATTGAAGGTAAGGGCGTATCAAGTCGAAATGAATATCACGTAGTGCGGTTGGTGGTAGCTTGGCGGGCTCAAAGTTTTAAGATTGTAAGTGAAGGCAGCGAGGAGTTGCGGCCATTTACGTCGCGTGTTGTGAAAGACGGAGAGACGGGACGCGTCGCGACGCGAAGCGCCGTCTAGCCCAGAACCGTGAGACGCGTAAAGAAACAAAGTTTGACAGTACAACTGAAGGAAACTAACGGAAAGTGTTTAATTTGTAACTACATAAGTCGAAAAAGTGGCTTTTGCGTGAGTTTGTGTAATCCGTTTTTTGGTTTGTATTTGCGTCTTTGAGAGCGCTTTTTCCATTGAAGGTAAGGGCGTATCAAGTCGAAACGAATATCACGTAGTGCGGTTGGTGGTAGCTTGGCGGGCTCAAAGTTTTAAGACTGTAAGTGAAGGCAGCGAGGAGTTGCGGCCATTTACGTCGCGTGTTGTGAAAGACAGAGAGACGGGACGCGTCGCGACGCGAAGCGCCGTCTAGCCCAGAACCGTGAGACGCGTAAAGAAACAAAGTTTGACAGTACAACTGAAGGAAACTAACGGAAAGTGTTTAATTTGTAACTACATAAGTCGAAAAAGTGGCTTTTGCGTGAGTTTGTGTAATCCGTTTTTTGGTTTGTATTTGCGTCTTTGAGAGCGCTTTTTCCATGGAAGGTAAGGGCGTATCAAGTCGAAATGAATATCACGTAGTGCGGTTGGTGGTAGCTTGGCGGGCTCAAAGTTTTAAGATTGTAAGTGAAGGCAGCGAGGAGTTGCGGACATTTACGTCGCGTGTTGTGAAAGGCGGAGAGACGGGACGCGTCGCGACGCGAAGCGCCGTCTAGCCCAGAACCGTGAGACGCGTAAAGAAACAAAGTTTGACAGTACAACTGAAGGAAACTAACGGAAAGTGTTTAATTTGTAACTACATAAGTCGAAAAAGTGGCTTTTGCGTGAGTTTGTGTAATCCGTTTTTTGGTTTGTATTTGCGTCTTTGAGAGCGCTTTTTCCATTGAAGGCAAGGGCGTATCAAGTCGAAACGAATATCACGTAGTGCGGTTGCTGGTAGCTTGGCGGGCTCAAAGTTTTAAGATTGTAAGTGAAGGCAGCGAGGAGTTGCGGCCATTTACGTCGCGTGTTGTGAAAGACGGAGAGACGGGACGCGTCGCGACGCGAAGCGCCGTCTAGCCCAGAACCGTGAGACGCGTAAAGAAACAAAGTTTGACAGTACAACTGAAGGAAACTAACGGAAAGTGTTTAATTTGTAACTACATAAGTCGAAAAAGTGGCTTTTGCGTGAGTTTGTGTAATCCGTTTTTTGGTTTGTATTTGCGTCTTTGAGAGCGCTTTTTCCATGGAAGGTAAGGGCGTATCAAGTCGAAATGAATATCACGTAGTGCGGTTGGTGGTAGCTTGGCGGGCTCAAAGTTTTAAGATTGTAAGTGAAGGCAGCGAGGAGTTGCGGCCATTTACGTCGCGTGTTGTGAAAGGCGGAGAGACGGGACGCGTCGTGACGCGAAGCGCCGTCTAGCCCAGAACCGTGAGACGTGTAAAGAAACAAAGTTTGACAGTACAACTGAAGGAAACTAACGGAAAGTGTTTAATTTGTAACTACATAAGTCGAAAAAGTGGCTTTTGCGTGAGTTTGTGTAATCCGTTTTTTGGTTTGTATTTCCGTCTTTGAGAGCGCTTTTTCCATGGAAGGTAAGGGCGTATCAAGTCGAAATGAATATCACGTAGTGCGGTTGGTGGTAGCTTGGGGGGTTCAAAGTTTTAAGATTGTAAGTGAAGGCAGCGAGGAGTTGCGGCCATTTACGTCACGTGTTGTGAAAGGCGGAGAGACGGGACGCGTCGCGACGCGAAGCGCCGTCTAGCCCAGAACCGTGAGACGTGTAAAGAAACAAAGTTTGACAGTACAACTGAAGGAAACTAACGGAAAGTGTTTAATATGTAACTACATAAGTCGAAAAAGTGGCTTTTGCGTGAGTTTGTGTAATCCGTTTTTCCGTTAGTATTTGCGTATTTGGGAGCTTTTTTCCGGGGAAGGTAAGGGCGTATCAAGTCGAAATGAATATCACGTAGTGCGGTTGGTGGTAGCTTGGCGGGCTCAAAGTTTTAAGATTGTAAGTGAAGGCAGCGAGGAGTTGCGGCCATTTACGTCGCGTGTTGTGAAAGGCGGAGAGACGGGACGCGTCGCGACGCGAAGCGCCGTCTAGCCCAGAACCGTGAGACGCGTAAAGAAACAAAGTTTGACAGTACAACTGAAGGAAACTAACGGAAAGTGTTTAATATGTAACTGCATAAGTCGAAAAAGTGACTTTTGCGTGAGTTTGTGTAATCCGTTTTTCCGTTAGTATTTGCGTCTTTGGGAGCTTTTTTCCGGGGAAGGTAAGGGCGTATCAAGTCGAAATGAATATCACGTAGTGCGGTTGGTGGTAGCTTGGCGGGCTCAAAGTTTTAAGATTGTAAGTGAAGGCAGCGAGGAGTTGCGGCCATTTACGTCGCGTGTTGTGAAAGGCGGAGAGACGGGACGCGTCGCGACGCGAAGCGCCGTCTAGCCCAGAACCGTGAGACGCGTAAAGAAACAAAGTTTGACAGTACAACTGAAGGAAACTAACGGAAAGTGTTTAATATGTAACTGCATAAGTCGAAAAAGTGGCTTTTGCGTGAGTTTGTGTAATCCGTTTTTCCGTTAGTATTTGCGTCTTTGGGAGCTTTTTTCCGGGGAAGGTAAGGGCGTATCAAGTCGAAATGAATATCACGTAGTGCGGTTGGTGGTAGCTTGGCGGGCTCAAAGTTTTAAGATTGTAAGTGAAGGCAGCGAGGAGTTACGGCCATTTACGTCGCGTGTTGTGAAAGGCGGAGAGACGGGACGCGTCGCGACGCGAAGCGCCGTCTAGCCCAGAACCGTGAGACGTGTAAAGAAACAAAGTTTGACAGTACAACTGAAGGAAACTAACGGAAAGTGTTTAATATGTAACTGCATAAGTCGAAAAAGTGGCTTTTGCGTGAGTTTGTGTAATCCGTTTTTCCGTTAGTATTTGCGTCTTTGGGAGCTTTTTTCCGGGGAAGGTAAGGGCGTTCAAGTCGAAATGAATATCACGTAGTGCGGTTGGTGGTAGCTTGGCGGGCTCAAAGTTTTAAGATTGTAAGTGAAGGCAGCGAGGAGTTGCGGCCATTTACGTCGCGTGTTGTGAAAGGCGGAGAGACGGGACGCGTCGCGACGCGAAGCGCCGTCTAGCCCAGAACCGTGAGACGCGTAAAGAAACAAAGTTTGACAGTACAACTGAAGGAAACTAACGGAATGTGTTTAATATGTAACTGCATAAGTCGAAAAAGTGGCTTTTGCGTGAGTTTGTGTAATCCGTTTTTCCGTTAGTATTTGCGTCTTTGGGAGCTTTTTTCCGGGGAAGGTAAGGGCGTTCAAGTCGAAATGAATATCACGTAGTGCGGTTGGTGGTAGCTTGGCGGGCTCAAAGTTTTAAGATTGTAAGTGAAGGCAGCGAGGAGTTGCGGCCATTTACGTCGCGTGTTGTGAAAGGCGGAGAGACGGGCCGCGTCGCGACGCGAAGCGCCGTCTAGCCCAGAACCGTGAGACGCGTAAAGAAACAAAGTTTGACAGTACAACTGAAGGAAACTAACGGAAAGTGTTTAATATGTAACTGCATAAGTCGGAAAAGTGGCTTTTGCGTGAGTTTGTGTAATCCGTTTTTCCGTTAGTATTTGCGTCTTTGGGAGCTTTTTTCCGGGGAAGGTAAGGGCGTATCAAGTCGAAATGAATATCACGTAGTGCGGTTGGTGGTAGCTTGGCGGGCTCAAAGTTTTAAGATTGTAAGTGAAGGCAGCGAGGAGTTGCGGCCATTTACGTCGCGTGTTGTGAAAGGCGGAGAGACGGGACGCGTCGCGACGCGAAGCGCCGTCTAGCCCAGAACCGTGAGACGCGTAAAGAAACAAAGTTTGACAGTACAACTGAAGGAAACTAACGGAAAGTGTTTAATTTGTAACTACATAAGTCGAAAAAGTGGCTTTTGCGTGAGTTTGTGTAATCCGTTTTTTGGTTTGTATTTGCGTCTTTGAGAGCGCTTTTTCCATGGAAGGTAAGGGCGTATCAAGTCGAAATGAATATCACGTAGTGCGGTTGGTGGTAGCTTGGCGGGCTCAAAGTTTTAAGATTATAAGTGAAGGCAGCGAGGAGTTGCGGCCATTTACGTCGCGTGTTGTGAAAGACGGAGAGACGGGACGCGTCGCGACGCGAAGCGCCGTCTAGCCCAGAACCGTGAGACGCGTAAAGAAACAAAGTTTGACAGTACAACTGAAGGAAACTAACGGAAAGTGTTTAATTTGTAACTACATAAGTCGAAAAAGTGGCTTCTGCGTGAGTTTGTGTAGTCCGTTTTTTGGTTTGTATTTGCGTCTTTGAGAGCGCTTTTTCCATGGAAGGTAAGGGCGAATCAAGTCGAAATGAATATCACGTAGTGCGGTTGGTGGTAGCTTGGCGGGCTCAAAGTTTTAAGATTGTAAGTGAAGGCAGCGAGGAGTTACGGCCATTTACGTCGCGTGTTGTGAAAGACGGAGAGACGGGACGCGTCGCGACGCGAAGCGCGGTCTAGCCCAGAACCGTGAGACGCGTAAATAAACAAAGTTTGACAGTACAACTGAAGGAAACTAACGGAAAGTGTTTAATATGTAACTACATAAGTCGAAAAAGTGGCTTTTGCGTGAGTTTGTGTAATCCGTTTTTCCGTTAGTATTTGCGTCTTTGGGAGCTTTTTTCCGGGGAAGGTAAGGGCGTATCAAGTCGAAATGAATATCACGTAGTGCGGTTGGTGGTAGCTTGGCGGGCTCAAAGTTTTAAGATTGTAAGTGAAGGCAGCGAGGAGTTGCGGCCATTTACGTCGCGTGTTGTGAAAGGCGGAGAGACGGGACGCGTCGCGACGCGAAGCGCCGTCTAGCCCAGAACCGTGAGACGTGTAAAGAAACAAAGTTTGAAAGTACAACTGAAGGAAACTAACGGAAAGTGTTTAATATGTAACTACATAAGTCGAAAAAGTGGCTTTTGCGTGAGTTTGTGTAATCCGTTTTTTGGTTTGTATTTGCGTCTTTGAGAGCGCTTTTTCCATGGAAGGTAAGGGCGTATCAAGTCGAAATGAATATCACGTAGTGCGGTTGGTGGTAGCTTGGCGGGCTCAAAGTTTTAAGATTGTAAGTGAAGGCAGCGAGGAGTTACGGCCATTTACGTCGCGTGTTGTGAAAGACGGAGAGACGGGACGCGTCGCGACGCGAAGCGCGGTCTAGCCCAGAACCGTGAGTCGCGTAAATAAACAAAGTTTGACAGTACAACTGAAGGAAACTAACGGAAAGTGTTTAATATGTAACTACATAAGTCGAAAAAGTGGCTTTTGCGTGAGTTTGTGTAATCCGTTTTTCCGTTAGTATTTGCGTCTTTGGGAGCTTTTTTCCGGGGAAGGTAAGGGCGTATCAAGTCAAAATGAATATCACGTAGTGCGGTTGGTGGTAGCTTGGCGGGCTCAAAGTTTTAAGATTGTAAGTGAAGGCAGCGAGGAGTTGCGGCCATTTACGTCACGTGTTGTGAAAGGCGGAGAGACGGGGCGCGTCGCGACGCGAAGCGCCGTCTAGCCCAGAACCGTGAGACGTGTAAAGAAACAAAGTTTGACAGTACAACTGAAGGAAACTAACGGAAAGTGTTTAATATGTAACTACATAAGTCGAAAAAGTGGCTTTTGCGTGAGTTTGTGTAATCCGTTTTTCCGTTAGTATTTGCGTCTTTGGGAGCTTTTTTCCGGGGAAGGCAAGGGCGTATCAAGTCGAAATGAATATCACGTAGTGCGGTTGGTGGTAGCTTGGCGGGCTCAAAGTTTTAAGATTGTAAGTGAAGGCAGCGAGGAGTTACGGCCATTTACGTCGCGTGTTGTGAAAGGCGGAGAGACGGGACGCGTCGCGACGCGAAGCGCCGTCTAGCCCAGAACCGTGAGACGCGTAAAGAAACAAAGTTTGACAGTACAACTGAAGGAAACTAACGGAAAGTGTTTAATATGTAACTGCATAAGTCGAAAAAGTGGCTTTTGCGTGAGTTTGTGTAATCCGTTTTTCCGTTAGTATTTGCGTCTTTGGTAGCTTTTTTCCGGGGAAGGTAAGGGCGTATCAAGTCGAAATGAATATCACGTAGTGCGGTTGGTGGTAGCTTGGCGGGCTCAAAGTTTTAAGATTGTAAGTGAAGGCAGCGAGGAGTTGCGGCCATTTACGTCGCGTGTTGTGGAAGGCGGAGAGACGGGACGCGTCGCGACGCGAAGCGCCGTCTAGCCCAGAACCGTGAGACGTGTAAAGAAACAAAGTTTGACAGTACAACTGAAGGAAACTAACGGAAAGTGTTTAATATGTAACTGCATAAGTCGAAAAAGTGGCTTTTGCGTGAGTTTGTGTAATCCGTTTTTCCGTTAGTATTTGCGACTTTGGGAGCTTTTTTCCGGGGAAGGTAAGGGCGTATCAAGTCGAAATGAATATCACGTAGTGCGGTTGGTGGTAGCTTGGCGGGCTCAAAGTTTTAAGATTGTAAGTGAAGGCAGCGAGGAGTTGCGGCCATTTACGTCGCGTGTTGTGAAAGGCGGAGAGACGGGACGCGTCGCGACGCGAAGCGCCGTCTAGCCCAGAACCGTGAGACGCGTAAAGAAACAAAGTTTGACAGTACAACTGAAGGAAACTAACGGAAAGTGTTTAATTTGTAACTACATAAGTCGAAAAAGTGGCTTTTGCGTGAGTTTGTGTAATCCGTTTTTTGGTTTGTATTTGCGTCTTTGAGAGCGCTTTTTCCATGGAAGGTAAGGGCGTATCAAGTCGAAATGAATATCACGTAGTGCGGTTGGTGGTAGCTTGGCGGGCTCAAAGTTTTAAGATTATAAGTGAAGGCAGCGAGGAGTTGCGGCCATTTACGTCGCGTGTTGTGAAAGGCGGAGAGACGGGACGCGTCGCGACGCGAAGCGCCGTCTAGCCCAGAACCGTGAGACGCGTAAAGAAACAAAGTTTGACAGTACAACTGAAGGAAACTAACGGAAAGTGTTTAATTTGTAACTACATAAGTCGAAAAAGTGGCTTTTGCGTGAGTTTGTGTAATCCGTTTTTTGGTTTGTATTTGCGTCTTTGAGAGCGCTTTTTCCATGGAAGGTAAGGGCGTATCAAGTCGAAATGAATATCACGTAGTGCGGTTGGTGGTAGCTTGGCGGGCTCAAAGTTTTAAGATTGTAAGTGAAGGCAGCGAGGAGTTACGGCCATTTACGTCGCGTGTTGTGAAAGACGGACAGACGGGACGCGTCGCGACGCGAAGCGCGGTCTAGCCCAGAACCGTGAGACGCGTAAATAAACAAAGTTTGACAGTACAACTGAAGGAAACTAACGGAAAGTGTTTAATATGTAACTACATAAGTCGAAAAAGTGGCTTTTGCGTGAGTTTGTGTAATCCGTTTTTCCGTTAGTATTTGCGTCTTTGGGAGCTTTTTTCCGGGGAAGGTAAGGGCGTATCAAGTCGAAATGAATATCACGTAGTGCGGTTGGTGGTAGCTTGGCGGGCTCAAAGTTTTAAGATTGTAAGTGAAGGCAGCGAGGAGTTGCGGCCATTTACGTCGCGTGTTGTGAAAGGCGGAGAGACGGGACGCGTCGCGACGCGAAGCGCCGTCTAGCCCACAACCGTGAGACGTGTAAAGAAACAAAGTTTGACAGTACAACTGAAGGAAACTAACGGAAAGTGTTTAATATGTAACTACATAAGTCGAAAAAGTGGCTTTTGCGTGAGTTTGTGTAATCCGTTTTTCCGTTAGTATTTGCGTCTTTGGGAGCTTTTTTCCGAAAGGTAAGGGCGTATCAAGTCGAAATGAATATCACGTAGTGCGGTTGGTGGTAGCTTGGCGGGCTCAAAGTTTTAAGATTGTAAGTGAAGGCAGCGAGGAGTTACGGCCATTTACGTCGCGTGTTGTGAAAGACGGAGAGACGGGACGCGTCGCGACGCGAAGCGCGGTCTAGCCCAGAACCGTGAGACGCGTAAATAAACAAAGTTTGACAGTACAACTGAAGGAAACTAACAGAAAGTGTTTAATATGTAACTACATAGGTCGAAAAAGTGGCTTTTGCGTGAGTTTGTGTAATCCGTTTTTCCGTTAGTATTTGCGTCTTTGGGAGCTTTTTTCCGGGGAAGGTAAGGGCGTATCAAGTCGAAATGAATATCACGTAGTGCGGTTGGTGGTAGCTTGGCGGGCTCAAAGTTTTAAGATTGTAAGTGAAGGCAGCGAGGAGTTACGGCCATTTACGTCACGTGTTGTGAAAGGCGGAGAGACGGGACGCGTCGCGACGCGAAGCGCCGTCTAGCCCAGAACCGTGAGACGTGTAAAGAAACAAAGTTTGACAGTACAACTGAAGGAAACTAACGGAAAGTGTTTAATATGTAACTACATAAGTCGAAAAAGTGGCTTTTGCGTGAGTTTGTGTAATCCGTTTTTCCGTTAGTATTTGCGTCTTTGGGAGCTTTTTTCCGGGGAAGGTAAGGGCGTATCAAGTCGAAATGAATATCACGTAGTGCGGTTGGTGGTAGCTTGGCGGGCTCAAAGTTTTAAGATTATAAGTGAAGGCAGCGAGGAGTTGCGGCCATTTACGTCGCGTGTTGTGAAAGGCGGAGAGACGGGACGCGTCGCGACGCGAAGCGCCGTCTAGCCCAGAACCGTGAGACGCGTAAAGAAACAAAGTTTGACAGTACAACTGAAGGAAACTAACGGAAAGTGTTTAATTTGTAACTACATAAGTCGAAAAAGTGGCTTTTGCGTGAGTTTGTGTAATCCGTTTTTTGGTTTGTATTTGCGTCTTTGAGAGCGCTTTTTCCATGGAAGGTAAGGGCGTATCAAGTCGAAATGAATATCACGTAGTGCGGTTGGTGGTAGCTTGGCGGGCTCAAAGTTTTAAGATTGTAAGTGAAGGCAGCGAGGAGTTACGGCCATTTACGTCGCGTGTTGTGAAAGACGGAGAGACGGGACGCGTCGCGACGCGAAGCGCGGTCTAGCCCAGAACCGTGAGACGCGTAAATAAACAAAGTTTGACAGTACAACTGAAGGAAACTAACGGAAAGTGTTTAATATGTAACTACATAAGTCGAAAAAGTGGCTTTTGCGTGAGTTTGTGTAATCCGTTTTTTGGTTTGTATTTGCGTCTTTGAGAGCGCTTTTTCCATGGAAGGTAAGGGCGTATCAAGTCGAAATGAATATCACGTAGTGCGGTTGGTGGTAGCTTGGCGGGCTCAAAGTTTTAAGATTGTAAGTGAAGGCAGCGAGGAGTTGCGGCCATTTACGTCGCGTGTTGTGAAAGGCGGAGAGACGGGACGCGTCGCGACGCGAAGCGCCGTCTAGCCCAGAACCGTGAGACGTGTAAAGAAACAAAGTTTGAAAGTACAACTGAAGGAAACTAACGGAAAGTGTTTAATATGTAACTACATAAGTCGAAAAAGTGGCTTTTGCGTGAGTTTGTGTAATCCGTTTTTGCGTTAGTATTTGCGTCTTTGGGAGCTTTTTTCCGGGGAAGGTAAGGGCGTATCAAGTCGAAATGAATATCACGTAGTGCGGTTGGTGGTAGCTTGGCGGGCTCAAAGTTTTAAGATTGTAAGTGAAGGCAGCGAGGAGTTGCGGCCATTTACGTCGCGTGTTGTGAAAGGCGGAGAGACGGGACGCGTCGCGACGCGAAGCGCCGTCTAGCCCAGAACCGTGAGACGTGTAAAGAAACAAAGTTTGACAGTACAACTGAAGGAAACTAACGGAAAGTGTTTAATATGTAACTACATAAGTCGAAAAAGTGGCTTTTGCGTGAGTTTGTGTAATCCGTTTTTGCGTTAGTATTTGCGTCTTTGGGAGCTTTTTTCCGGGGAAGGTAAGGGCGTATCAAGTCGAAATGAATATCACGTAGTGCGGTTGGTGGTAGCTTGGCGGGCTCAAAGTTTTAAGATTGTAAGTGAAGGCAGCGAGGAGTTGCGGCCATTTACGTCGCGTGTTGTGAAAGGCGGAGAGACGGGACGCGTCGCGACGCGAAGCGCCGTCTATCCCAGAACCGTGAGACGTGTAAAGAAACAAAGTTTGACAGTACAACTGAAGGAAACTAACGGAAAGTGTTTAATTTGTAACTACATAAGTCGAAAAAGTGGCTTTTGCGTGAGTTTGTGTAATCCGTTTTTTGGTTTGTATTTGCGTCTTTGAGAGCGCTTTTTCCATGGAAGGTAAGGGCGTATCAAGTCGAAATGAATATCACGTAGTGCGGTTGGTGGTAGCTTGGCGGGCTCAAAGTTTTAAGATTGTAAGTGAAGGCAGCGAGGAGTTGCGGCCATTTACGTCGCGTGTTGTGAAAGGCGGAGAGACGGGACGCGTCGCGACGCGAAGCGCCGTCTAGCCCAGAACCGTGAGACGTGTAAAGAAACAAAGTTTGACAGTACAACTGAAGGAAACTAACGGAAAGTGTTTAATATGTAACTACATAAGTCGAAAAAGTGGCTTTTGCGTGAGTTTGTGTAATCCGTTTTTCCGTTAGTATTTGCGTCTTTGGGAGCTTTTTTCCGGGGAAGGTAAGGGCGTATCAAGTCGAAATGAATATCACGTAGTGCGGTTGGTGGTAGCTTGGCGGGCTCAAAGTTTTAAGATTTAAGTGAAGGCAGCGAGGAGTTGCGGCCATTTACGTCGCGTGTTGTGAAAGGCGGAGAGACGGGACGCGTCGCGACGCGAAGCGCCGTCTAGCCCAGAACCGTGAGACGCGTAAAGAAACAAAGTTTGACAGTACAACTGAAGGAAACTAACGGAAAGTGTTTAATTTGTAACTACATAAGTCGAAAAAGTGGCTTTTGCGTGAGTTTGTGTAATCCGTTTTTTGGTTTGTATTTGCGTCTTTGAGAGCGCTTTTTCCATGGAAGGTAAGGGCGTATCAAGTCGAAATGAATATCACGTAGTGCGGTTGGTGGTAGCTTGGCGGGCTCAAAGTTTTAAGATTGTAAGTGAAGGCAGCGAGGAGTTGCGGCCATTTACGTCGCGTGTTGTGAAAGGCGGAGAGACGGGACGCGTCGCGACGCGAAGCGCCGTCTAGCCCAGAACCGTGAGACGCGTAAAGAAACAAAGTTTGACAGTACAACTGAAGGAAACTAACGGAAAGTGTTTAATATGTAACTACATAAGTCGAAAAAGTGGCTTTTGCGTGAGTTTGTGTAATCCGTTTTTCCGTTAGTATTTGCGTCTTTGGGAGCTTTTTTCCGGGGAAGGTAAGGGCGTATCAAGTCGAAATGAATATCACGTAGTGCGGTTGGTGGTAGCTTGGCGGGCTCAAAGTTTTAAGATTGTAAGTGAAGGCAGCGAGGAGTTGCGGCCATTTACGTCGCGTGTTGTGAAAGGCGGAGAGACGGGACGCGTCGCGACGCGAAGCGCCGTCTAGCCCAGAACCGTGAGACGCGTAAAGAAACAAAGTTTGACAGTACAACTGAAGGAAACTAACGGAAAGTGTTTAATTTGTAACTACATAAGTCGAAAAAGTGGCTTTTGCGTGAGTTTGTGTAATCCGTTTTTTGGTTTGTATTTGCGTCTTTGAGAGCGCTTTTTCCATGGAAGGTAAGGGCGTATCAAGTCGAAATGAATATCACGTAGTGCGGTTGGTGGTAGCTTGGCGGGCTCAAAGTTTTAAGATTGTAAGTGAAGGCAGCGAGGAGTTGCGGCCATTTACGTCGCGTGTTGTGAAAGGCGGAGAGACGGGACGCGTCGCGACGCGAAGCGCCGTCTAGCCCAGAACCGTGAGACGTGTAAAGAAACAAAGTTTGACAGTACAACTGAAGGAAACTAACGGAAAGTGTTTAATATGTAACTACATAAGTCGAAAAAGTGGCTTTTGCGTGAGTTTGTGTAATCCGTTTTTCGGTTTGTATTTGCGTCTTTGAGAGCGCTTTTTCCATGGAAGGTAAGGGCGTATCAAGTCGAAATGAATATCACGTAGTGCGGTTGGTGGTAGCTTGGCGGGCTCAAAGTTTTAAGATTGTAAGTGAAGGCAGCGAGGAGTTGCGGCCATTTACGTCGCGTGTTGTGAAAGACGGAGAGACGGGACGCGTCGCGACGCGAAGCGCCGTCTAGCCCAGAACCGTGAGACGCGTAAAGAAACAAAGTTTGACAGTACAACTGAAGGAAACTAACGGAAAGTGTTTAATTTGTAACTACATAAGTCGAAAAAGTGGCTTTTGCGTGAGTTTGTGTAATCCGTTTTTTGGTTTGTATTTGCGTCTTTGAGAGCGCTTTTTCCATGGAAGGTAAGGGCGTATCAAGTCGAAATGAATATCACGTAGTGCGGTTGGTGGTAGCTTGGCGGGCTCAAAGTTTTAAGATTGTAAGTGAAGGCAGCGAGGAGTTGCGGCCATTTACGTCGCGTGTTGTGAAAGGCGGAGAGACGGGACGCGTCGTGACGCGAAGCGCCGTCTAGCCCAGAACCGTGAGACGTGTAAAGAAACAAAGTTTGACAGTACAACTGAAGGAAACTAACGGAAAGTGTTTAATATGTAACTACATAAGTCGAAAAAGTGGCTTTTGCGTGAATTTGTGTAATCCGTTTTTGCGTTAGTATTTGCGTCTTTGGGAGCTTTTTTCCGGGGAAGGTAAGGGCGTATCAAGTCGAAATGAATATCACGTAGTGCGGTTGGTGGTAGCTGGGCGGGCTCAAAGTTTTAAGATTGTAAGTGAAGGCAGCGAGGAGTTGCGGCCATTTACGTCGCGTGTTGTGAAAGGCGGAGAGACGGGACGCGTCGCGACGCGAAGCGCCGTCTAGCCCAGAACCGTGAGACGTGTAAAGAAACAAAGTTTGACAGTACAACTGAAGGAAACTAACGGAAAGTGTTTAATATGTAACTACATAAGTCGAAAAAGTGGCTTTTGCGTGAGTTTGTGTAATCCGTTTTTGCGTTAGTATTTGCGTCTTTGGGAGCTTTTTTCCGGGGAAGGTAAGGGCGTATCAAGTCGAAATGAATATCACGTAGTGCGGTTGGTGGTAGCTTGGCGGGCTCGAAGTTTTAAGATTGTAAGTGAAGGCAGCGAGGAGTTGCGGCCATTTACGTCGCGTGTTGTGAAAGGCGGAGAGACGGGACGCGTCGCGACGCGAAGCGCCGTCTAGCCCAGAACCGTGAGACGTGTAAAGAAACAAAGTTTGACAGTACAACTGAAGGAAACTAACGGAAAGTGTTTAATATGTAACTACATAAGTCGAAAAAGTGGCTCTTGCGTGAGTTTGTGTAATCCGTTTTTGCGTTAGTATTTGCGTCTTTGGGAGCTTTTTTCCGGGGAAGGTAAGGGCGTATCAAGTCGAAATGAATATCACGTAGTGCGGTTGGTGGTAGCTTGGCGGGCTCAAAGTTTTAAGATTGTAAGTGAAGGCAGCGAGGAGTTGCGGCCATTTACGTCGCGTGTTGTGAAAGGCGGAGAGACGGGACGCGTCGCGACGCGAAGCGCCGTCTAGCCCAGAACCGTGAGACGTGTAAAGAAACAAAGTTTGACAGTACAACTGAAGGAAACTAACGGAAAGTGTTTAATATGTAACTACATAAGTCGAAAAAGTGGCTTTTGCGTGAGTTTGTGTAATCCGTTTTTGCGTTAGTATTTGCGTCTTTGGGAGCTTTTTTCCGGGGAAGGTAAGGGCGTATCAAGTCGAAATGAATATCACGTAGTGCGGTTGGTGGTAGCTTGGCGGGCTCAAAGTTTTAAGATTGTAAGTGAAGGCAGCGAGGAGTTGCGGCCATTTACGTCGCGTGTTGTGAAAGGCGGAGAGACGGGACGCGTCGCGACGCGAAGCGCCGTCTAGCCCAGAACCGTGAGACGTGTAAAGAAACAAAGTTTGACAGTACAACTGAAGGAAACTAACGGAAAGTGTTTAATATGTAACTACATAAGTCGAAAAAGTGGCTTTTGCGTGAGTTTGTGTAATCCGTTTTTCGGTTAGTATTTGCGTCTTTGGGAGCTTTTTTCCGGGGAAGGTAAGGGCGTATCAAGTCAAAATGAATATCACGTAGTGCGGTTGGTGGTAGCTTGGCGGGCTCAAAGTTTTAAGATTGTAAGTGAAGGCAGCGAGGAGTTGCGGCCATTTACGTCGCGTGTTGTGAAAGGCGGAGAGACGGGACGCGTGGCGACGCGAAGCGCCGTCTAGCCCAGACCCGTGAGACGCGTAAAGAAACAAAGTTTGACAGTACAACTGAAGGAAACTAACGGAAAGTGTTTAATTTGTAACTACATAAGTCGAAAAAGTGGCTTTTGCGTGAGTTTGTGTAATCCGTTTTTTGGTTTGTATTTGCGTCTTTGAGAGCGCTTTTTCTATGGAAGGTAAGGGCGTATCAAGTCGAAATGAATATCACGTAGTGCGGTTGGTGGTAGCTTGGCGGGCTCAAAGTTTTAAGATTGTAAGTGAAGGCAGCGAGGAGTTGCGGCCATTTACGTCGCGTGTTGTGAAAGGCGGAGAGACGGGACGCGTCGCGACGCGAAGCGCCGTCTAGCCCAGAACCGTGAGACGTGTAAAGAAACAAAGTTTGACAGTACAACTGAAGGAAACTAACGGAAAGTGTTTAATATGTAACTACATAAGTGGAAAAAGTGGCTTTTGCGTGAGTTTGTGTAATCCGTTTTTGCGTTAGTATTTGCGTCTTTGGGAGCTTTTTTCCGGGGAAGGTAAGGGCGTATCAAGTCGAAATGAATATCACGTAGTGCGGTTGGTGGTAGCTTGGCGGGCTCAAAGTTTTAAGATTGTAAGTGAAGGCAGCGAGGAGTTGCGGCCATTTACGTCGCGTGTTGTGAAAGGCGGAGAGACGGGACGCGTCGCGACGCGAAGCGCCGTCTAGCCCAGAACCGTGAGACGTGTAAAGAAACAAAGTTTGACAGTACAACTGAAGGAAACTAACGGAAAGTGTTTAATATGTAACTACATAACTCGAAAAAGTGGCTTTTGCGTGAGTTTGTGTAATCCGTTTTTGCGTTAGTATTTGCGTCTTTGGGAGCTTTTTTCCGGGGAAGGTAAGGGCGTATTAAGTCGAAATGAATATCACGTAGTGCGGTTGGTGGTAGCTTGGCGGGCTCAAAGTTTTAAGATTGTAAGTGAAGGCAGCGAGGAGTTGCGGCCATTTACGTCGCGTGTTGTGAAAGGCGGAGAGACGGGACGCGTCGCGACGCGAAGCGCCGTCTAGCCCAGAACCGTGAGACGCGTAAAGAAACAAAGTTTGACAGTACAACTGAAGGAAACTAACGGAAAGTGTTTAATTTGTAACTACATAAGTCGAAAAAGTGGCTTTTGCGTGAGTTTGTGTAATCCGTTTTTTGGTTTGTATTTGCGTCTTTGAGAGCGCTTTTTCCATGGAAGGTAAGGGCGTAACAAGTCGAAATGAATATCACGTAGTGCGGTTGGTGGTAGCTTGGCGGGCTCAAAGTTTTAAGATTGTAAGTGAAGGCAGCGAGGAGTTGCGGCCATTTACGTCGCGTGTTGTGAAAGGCGGAGAGACGGGACGCGTCGCGACGCGAAGCGCCGTCTAGCCCAGAACCGTGAGACGTGTAAAGAAACAAAGTTTGACAGTACAACTGAAGGAAACTAACGGAAAGTGTTTAATATGTAACTACATAAGTCGAAAAAGTGGCTTTTGCGTGAGTTTGTGTAATCCGTTTTTGCGTTAGTATTTGCGTCTTTGGGAGCTTTTTTCCGGGGAAGGTAAGGGCGTATCAAGTCGAAATGAATATCACGTAGTGCGGTTGGTGGTAGCTTGGCGGGCTCAAAGTTTTAAGATTGTAAGTGAAGGCAGCGAGGAGTTGCGGCCATTTACGTCGCGTGTTGTGAAAGGCGGAGAGACGGGACGCGTCGCGACGCGAAGCGCCGTCTAGCCCAGAACCGTGAGACGTGTAAAGAAACAAAGTTTGACAGTACAACTGAAGGAAACTAACGGAAAGTGTTTAATATGTAACTACATAAGTCGAAAAAGTGGCTTTTGCGAGAGTTTGTGTAATCCGTTTTTGCGTTAGTATTTGCGTCTTTGGGAGCTTTTTTCCGGGGAAGGTAAGGGCGTATCAAGTCGAAATGAATATCACGTAGTGCGGTTGGTGGTAGCTTGGCGGGCTCAAAGTTTTAAGATTGTAAGTGAAGGCAGCGAGGAGTTGCGGCCATTTACGTCGCGTGTTGTGAAAGGCGGAGAGACGGGACGCGTCGCGACGCGAAGCGCCGTCTAGCCCAGAACCGTGAGACGCGTAAATAAACAAAGTTTGACAGTACAACTGAAGGAAACTAACGGAAGGTGTTTAATTTGTAACTACATAAGTCGAAAAAGTGGCTTTTGCGTGAGTTTGTGTAATCCGTTTTTTGGTTTGTATTTGCGTCTTTGAGAGCGCTTTTTCCATGGAAGGTAAGGGCGTATAAAGTCGAAATGAATATCACGTAGTGCGGTTGGTGGTAGCTTGGCGGGCTCAAAGTTTTAAGATTGTAAGTGAAGGCAGCGAGGAGTTGCGGCCATTTACGTCGAGTGTTGTGAAAGACGGAGAGACGGGACGCGTCGCGACGCGAAGCGCCGTCTAGCCCAGAACCGTGAGACGCGTAAATAAACAAAGTTTGACAGTACAACTGAAGGAAACTAACGGAAAGTGTTTAATTTGTAACTACATAAGTCGAAAAAGTGGCTTTTGCGTGAGTTTGTGTAATCCGTTTTTGCGTTAGTATTTGCGTCTTTGGGAGCTTTTTTCCGGGGAAGGTAAGGGCGTATCAAGTCGAAATGAATATCACGTAGTGCGGTTGGTGGTAGCTTGGCGGGCTCAAAGTTTTAAGATTGTAAGTGAAGGCAGCGAGGAGTTGCGGCCATTTACGTCGAGTGTTGTGAAAGACGGAGAGACGGGACGCGTCGCGACGCGAAGCGCCGTCTAGCCCAGAACCGTGAGACGCGTAAATAAACAAAGTTTGACAGTACAACTGAAGGAAACTAACGGAAAGTGTTTAATTTGTAACTACATAAGTCGAAAAAGTGGCTTTTGCGTGAGTTTGTGTAATCCGTTTTTTGGTTTGTATTTGCGTCTTTGAGAGCGCTTTTTCCATGGAAGGTAAAGGCGTATCAAGTCGAAATGAATATCACGTAGTGCGGTTGGTGGTAGCTTGGCGGGCTCAAAGTTTTAAGATTGTAAGTGAAGGCAGCGAGGAGTTGCGGCCATTTACGTCGCGTGTTGTGAAAGGCGGAGAGACGGGACGCGTCGCGACGCGAAGCGCCGTCTAGCCCAGAACCGTGAGACGCGTAAATAAACAAAGTTTGACAGTACAACTGAAGGAAACTAACGGAAAGTGTTTAATATGTAACTACATAAGTCGAAAAAGTGGCTTTTGCGTGAGTTTGTGTAATCCGTTTTTGCGTTAGTATTTGCGTCTTTGGGAGCTTTTTTCCGGGGAAGGTAAGGGCGTATCAAGTCGAAATGAATATCACGTAGTGCGGTTGGTGGTAGCTTGGCGGGCTCAAAGTTTTAAGATTGTAAGTGAAGGCAGCGAGGAGTTGCGGCCATTTACGTCGCGTGTTGTGAAAGGCGGAGAGACGGGACGCGTCGCGACGCGAAGCGCCGTCTAGCCCAGAACCGTGAGACGCGTAAAGAAACAAAGTTTGACAGTACAACTGAAGGAAACTAACGGAAAGTGTTTAATTTGTAACTACATAAGTCGAAAAAGTGGCTTTTGCGTGAGTTTGTGTAATCCGTTTTTGCGTTAGTATTTGCGTCTTTGGGAGCTTTTTTCCGGGGAAGGTAAGGGCGTATCAAGTCGAAATGAATATCACGTAGTGCGGTTGGTGGTAGCTTGGCGGGCTCAAAGTTTTAAGATTGTAAGTGAAGGCAGCGAGGAGTTGCGGCCATTTACGTCGCGTGTTGTGAAAGGCGGAGAGACGGGACGCGTCGCGACGCGAAGCGCCGTCTAGCCCAGAACCGTGAGACGTGTAAAGAAACAAAGTTTGACAGTACAACTGAAGGAAACTAACGGAAAGTGTTTAATTTGTAACTACATAAGTCGAAAAAGTGGCTTTTGCGTGAGTTTGTGTAATCCGTTTTTTGGTTTGTATTTGCGTCTTTGAGAGCGCTTTTTCCATGGAAGGTAAGGGCGTATCAAGTCGAAATGAATATCACGTAGTGCGGTTGGTGGTAGCTTGGCGGGCTCAAAGTTTTAAGATTGTAAGTGAAGGCAGCGAGGAGTTGCGGCCATTTACGTCGCGTGTTGTGAAAGACGGAGAGACGGGACGCGTCGCGACGCGAAGCGCCGTCTAGCCCAGAACCGTGAGACGCGTAAAGAAACAAAGTTTGACAGTACAACTGAAGGAAACTAACGGAAAGTGTTTAATTTGTAACTACATAAGTCGAAAAAGTGGCTTTTGCGTGAGTTTGTGTAATCCGTTTTTTGGTTTGTATTTGCGTCTTTGAGAGCGCTTTTTCCATGGAAGGTAAGGGCGTATCAAGTCGAAATGAATATCACGTAGTGCGGTTGGTGGTAGCTTGGCGGGCTCAAAGTTTTAAGATTGTAAGTGAAGGCAGCGAGGAGTTGCGGCCATTTACGTCGCGTGTTGTGAAAGGCGGAGAGACGGGACGCGTCGTGACGCGAAGCGCCGTCTAGCCCAGAACCGTGAGACGTGTAAAGAAACAAAGTTTGACAGTACAACTGAAGGAAACTAACGGAAAGTGTTTAATATGTAACTACATAAGTCGAAAAAGTGGCTTTTGCGTGAATTTGTGTAATCCGTTTTTGCGTTAGTATTTGCGTCTTTGGGAGCTTTTTTCCGGGGAAGGTAAGGGCGTATCAAGTCGAAATGAATATCACGTAGTGCGGTTGGTGGTAGCTGGGCGGGCTCAAAGTTTTAAGATTGTAAGTGAAGGCAGCGAGGAGTTGCGGCCATTTACGTCGCGTGTTGTGAAAGGCGGAGAGACGGGACGCGTCGCGACGCGAAGCGCCGTCTAGCCCAGAACCGTGAGACGTGTAAAGAAACAAAGTTTGACAGTACAACTGAAGGAAACTAACGGAAAGTGTTTAATATGTAACTACATAAGTCGAAAAAGTGGCTTTTGCGTGAGTTTGTGTAATCCGTTTTTGCGTTAGTATTTGCGTCTTTGGGAGCTTTTTTCCGGGGAAGGTAAGGGCGTATCAAGTCGAAATGAATATCACGTAGTGCGGTTGGTGGTAGCTTGGCGGGCTCGAAGTTTTAAGATTGTAAGTGAAGGCAGCGAGGAGTTGCGGCCATTTACGTCGCGTGTTGTGAAAGGCGGAGAGACGGGACGCGTCGCGACGCGAAGCGCCGCCTAGCCCAGAACCGTGAGACGTGTAAAGAAACAAAGTTTGACAGTACAACTGAAGGAAACTAACGGAAAGTGTTTAATATGTAACTACATAAGTCGAAAAAGTGGCTCTTGCGTGAGTTTGTGTAATCCGTTTTTGCGTTAGTATTTGCGTCTTTGGGAGCTTTTTTCCGGGGAAGGTAAGGGCGTATCAAGTCGAAATGAATATCACGTAGTGCGGTTGGTGGTAGCTTGGCGGGCTCAAAGTTTTAAGATTGTAAGTGAAGGCAGCGAGGAGTTGCGGCCATTTACGTCGCGTGTTGTGAAAGGCGGAGAGACGGGACGCGTCGCGACGCGAAGCGCCGTCTAGCCCAGAACCGTGAGACGTGTAAAGAAACAAAGTTTGACAGTACAACTGAAGGAAACTAACGGAAAGTGTTTAATATGTAACTACATAAGTCGAAAAAGTGGCTTTTGCGTGAGTTTGTGTAATCCGTTTTTGCGTTAGTATTTGCGTCTTTGGGAGCTTTTTTTCCGGGGAAGGTAAGGGCGTATCAAGTCGAAATGAATATCACGTAGTGCGGTTGGTGGTAGCTTGGCGGGCTCAAAGTTTTAAGATTGTAAGTGAAGGCAGCGAGGAGTTGCGGCCATTTACGTCGCGTGTTGTGAAAGGCGGAGAGACGGGACGCGTCGCGACGCGAAGCGCCGTCTAGCCCAGAACCGTGAGACGTGTAAAGAAACAAAGTTTGACAGTACAACTGAAGGAAACTAACGGAAAGTGTTTAATATGTAACTACATAAGTCGAAAAAGTGGCTTTTGCGTGAGTTTGTGTAATCCGTTTTTCGGTTAGTATTTGCGTCTTTGGGAGCTTTTTTCCGGGGAAGGTAAGGGCGTATCAAGTCAAAATGAATATCACGTAGTGCGGTTGGTGGTAGCTTGGCGGGCTCAAAGTTTTAAGATTGTAAGTGAAGGCAGCGAGGAGTTGCGGCCATTTACGTCGCGTGTTGTGAAAGGCGGAGAGACGGGACGCGTGGCGACGCGAAGCGCCGTCTAGCCCAGACCCGTGAGACGCGTAAAGAAACAAAGTTTGACAGTACAACTGAAGGAAACTAACGGAAAGTGTTTAATTTGTAACTACATAAGTCGAAAAAGTGGCTTTTGCGTGAGTTTGTGTAATCCGTTTTTTGGTTTGTATTTGCGTCTTTGAGAGCGCTTTTTCTATGGAAGGTAAGGGCGTATCAAGTCGAAATGAATATCACGTAGTGCGGTTGGTGGTAGCTTGGCGGGCTCAAAGTTTTAAGATTGTAAGTGAAGGCAGCGAGGAGTTGCGGCCATTTACGTCGCGTGTTGTGAAAGGCGGAGAGACGGGACGCGTCGCGACGCGAAGCGCCGTCTAGCCCAGAACCGTGAGACGTGTAAAGAAACAAAGTTTGACAGTACAACTGAAGGAAACTAACGGAAAGTGTTTAATATGTAACTACATAAGTGGAAAAAGTGGCTTTTGCGTGAGTTTGTGTAAATCCGTTTTTGCGTTAGTATTTGCGTCTTTGGGAGCTTTTTTCCGGGGAAGGTAAGGGCGTATCAAGTCGAAATGAATATCACGTAGTGCGGTTGGTGGTAGCTTGGCGGGCTCAAAGTTTTAAGATTGTAAGTGAAGGCAGCGAGGAGTTGCGGCCATTTACGTCGCGTGTTGTGAAAGGCGGAGAGACGGGACGCGTCGCGACGCGAAGCGCCGTCTAGCCCAGAACCGTGAGACGTGTAAAGAAACAAAGTTTGACAGTACAACTGAAGGAAACTAACGGAAAGTGTTTAATATGTAACTACATAACTCGAAAAAGTGGCTTTTGCGTGAGTTTGTGTAATCCGTTTTTGCGTTAGTATTTGCGTCTTTGGGAGCTTTTGTTCCGGGGAAGGTAAGGGCGTATTAAGTCGAAATGAATATCACGTAGTGCGGTTGGTGGTAGCTTGGCGGGCTCAAAGTTTTAAGATTGTAAGTGAAGGCAGCGAGGAGTTGCGGGCCATTTACGTCGCGTGTTGTGAAAGGCGGAGAGACGGGACGCGTCGCGACGCGAAGCGCCGTCTAGCCCAGAACCGTGAGACGCGTAAAGAAACAAAGTTTGACAGTACAACTGAAGGAAACTAACGGAAAGTGTTTAATTTGTAACTACATAAGTCGAAAAAAGTGGCTTTTGCGTGAGTTTGTGTAATCCGTTTTTTGGTTTGTATTTGCGTCTTTGAGAGCGCTTTTTCCATGGAAGGTAAGGGCGTAACAAGTCGAAATGAATATCACGTAGTGCGGTTGGTGGTAGCTTGGCGGGCTCAAAGTTTTAAGATTGTAAGTGAAGGCAGCGAGGAGTTGCGGCCATTTACGTCGCGTGTTGTGAAAGGCGGAGAGACGGACGCGTCGCGACGCGAAGCGCCCGTCTAGCCCAGAACCGTGAGACGTGTAAAGAAACAAAGTTTGACAGTACAACTGAAGGAAACTAACGGAAAGTGTTTAATATGTAACTACATAAGTCGAAAAAGTGGCTTTTGCGTGAGTTTGTGTAATCCGTTTTTGCGTTAGTATTTGCGTCTTTGGGAGCTTTTTTCCGGGAAGGTAAGGGCGTATCAAGTCGAAATGAATATCACGTAGTGCGGTTGGTGGTAGCTTGGCGGGCTCAAAGTTTTAAGATTGTAAGTGAAGGCAGCGAGGAGTTGCGGCCATTTACGTCGCGTGTTGTGAAAGGCGGAGAGACGGGACGCGTCGCGACGCGAAGCGCCGTCTAGCCCAGAACCGTGAGACGTGTAAAGAAACAAAGTTTGACAGTACAACTGAAGGAAACTAACGGAAAGTGTTTAATATGTAACTACATAAGTCGAAAAAGTGGCTTTTGCGAGAGTTTGTGTAATCCGTTTTTGCGTTAGTATTTGCGTCTTTGGGAGCTTTTTTCCGGGGAAGGTAAGGGCGTATCAAGTCGAAATGAATATCACGTAGTGCGGTTGGTGGTAGCTTGGCGGGCTCAAAGTTTTAAGATTGTAAGTGAAGGCAGCGAGGAGTTGCGGCCATTTACGTCGCGTGTTGTGAAAGGCGGAGAGACGGGACGCGTCGCGACGCGAAGCGCCGTCTAGCCCAGAACCGTGAGACGCGTAAATAAACAAAGTTTGACAGTACAACTGAAGGAAACTAACGGAAGGTGTTTAATTTGTAACTACATAAGTCGAAAAAGTGGCTTTTGCGTGAGTTTGTGTAATCCCGTTTTTTGGTTTGTATTTGCGTCTTTGAGAGCGCTTTTTCCATGGAAGGTAAGGGCGTATCAAGTCGAAATGAATATCACGTAGTGCGGTTGGTGGTAGCTTGGCGGGCTCAAAGTTTTAAGATTGTAAGTGAAGGCAGCGAGGAGTTGCGGCATTTACGTCGAGTGTTGTGAAAGACGGAGAGACGGGACGCGTCGCGACGCGAAGCGCCGTCTAGCCCAGAACCGTGAGACGCGTAAATAAACAAAGTTTGACAGTACAACTGAAGGAAACTAACGGAAAGTGTTTAATTTGTAACTACATAAGTCGAAAAAGTGGCTTTTGCGTGAGTTTGTGTAATCCGTTTTTGCGTTAGTATTTGCGTCTTTGGGAGCTTTTTTCCGGGGAAGGTAAGGGCGTATCAAGTCGAAATGAATATCACGTAGTGCGGTTGGTGGTAGCTTGGCGGGCTCAAAGTTTTAAGATTGTAAGTGAAGGCAGCGAGGAGTTGCGGCCATTTACGTCGAGTGTTGTGAAAGACGGAGAGACGGGACGCGTCGCGACGCGAAGCGCCGTCTAGCCCAGAACCGTGAGACGCGTAAATAAACAAAGTTTGACAGTACAACTGAAGGAAACTAACGGAAAGTGTTTAATTTGTAACTACATAAGTCGAAAAAGTGGCTTTTGCGTGAGTTTGTGTAATCCGTTTTTTGGTTTGTATTTGCGTCTTTGAGAGCGCTTTTTCCATGGAAGGTAAAGGCGTATCAAGTCGAAATGAATATCACGTAGTGCGGTTGGTGGTAGCTTGGCGGGCTCAAAGTTTTAAGATTGTAAGTGAAGGCAGCGAGGAGTTGCGGCCATTTACGTCGCGTGTTGTGAAAGGCGGAGAGACGGGACGCGTCGCGACGCGAAGCGCCGTCTAGCCCAGAACCGTGAGACGCGTAAATAAACAAAGTTTGACAGTACAACTGAAGGAAACTAACGGAAAGTGTTTAATATGTAACTACATAAGTCGAAAAAGTGGCTTTTGCGTGAGTTTGTGTAATCCGTTTTTGCGTTAGTATTTGCGTCTTTGGGAGCTTTTTTCCGGGGAAGGTAAGGGCGTATCAAGTCGAAATGAATATCACGTAGTGCGGTTGGTGGTAGCTTGGCGGGCTCAAAGTTTTAAGATTGTAAGTGAAGGCAGCGAGGAGTTGCGGCCATTTACGTCGCGTGTTGTGAAAGGCGGAGAGACGGGACGCGTCGCGACGCGAAGCGCCGTCTAGCCCAGAACCGTGAGACGCGTAAAGAAACAAAGTTTGACAGTACAACTGAAGGAAACTAACGGAAAGTGTTTAATTTGTAACTACATAAGTCGAAAAAGTGGCTTTTGCGTGAGTTTGTGTAATCCGTTTTTGCGTTAGTATTTGCGTCTTTGGGAGCTTTTTTCCGGGGAAGGTAAGGGCGTATCAAGTCGAAATGAATATCACGTAGTGCGGTTGGTGGTAGCTTGGCGGGCTCAAAGTTTTAAGATTGTAAGTGAAGGCAGCGAGGAGTTGCGGCCATTTACGTCGCGTGTTGTGAAAGGCGGAGAGACGGGACGCGTCGCGACGCGAAGCGCCGTCTAGCCCAGAACCGTGAGACGTGTAAAGAAACAAAGTTTGACAGTACAACTGAAGGAAACTAACGGAAAGTGTTTAATTTGTAACTACATAAGTCGAAAAAGTGGCTTTTGCGTGAGTTTGTGTAATCCGTTTTTTTGGTTTGTATTTGCGTCTTTGAGAGCGCTTTTTCCATGGAAGGTAAGGGCGTATCAAGTCGAAATGAATATCACGTAGTGCGGTTGGTGGTAGCTTGGCGGGCTCAAAGTTTTAAGATTGTAAGTGAAGGCAGCGAGGAGTTGCGGCCATTTACGTCGCGTGTTGTGAAAGGCGGAGAGATGGGACGCGTCGCGACGCGAAGCGCCGTCTAGCCCAGAACCGTGAGACGTGTAAAGAAACAAAGTTTGACAGTACAACTGAAGGAAACTAACGGAAAGTGTTTAATATGTAACTACATAAGTCGAAAAAGTGGCTTTTGCGTGAGTTTGTGTAATCCGTTTTTGCGTTAGTATTTGCGTCTTTGGGAGCTTTTTTCCGGGGAAGGTAAGGGCGTATCAAGTCGAAATGAATATCACGTAGTGCGGTTGGTGGTAGCTTGGCGGGCTCAAAGTTTTAAGATTGTAAGTGAAGGCAGCGAGGAGTTGCGGCCATTTACGTCGCGTGTTGTGAAAGGCGGAGAGACGGGACGCGTCGCGACGCGAAGCGCCGTCTAGCCCAGAACCGTGAGACGTGTAAAGAAACAAAGTTTGACAGTACAACTGAAGGAAACTAACGGAAAGTGTTTAATTTGTAACTACATAAGTCGAAAAAGTGGCTTTTGCGTGAGTTTGTGTAATCCGTTTTTTGGTTTGTATTTGCGTCTTTGAGAGCGCTTTTTCCATGGAAGGTAAGGGCGTATCAAGTCGAAATGAATATCACGTAGTGCGGTTGGTGGTAGCTTGGCGGGCTCAAAGTTTTAAGATTGTAAGTGAAGGCAGCGAGGAGTTGCGGCCATTTACGTCGCGTGTTGTGAAAGGCGGAGAGACGGGACGCGTGGCGACGCGAAGCGCCGTCTAGCCCAGAACCGTGAGACGCGTAAATAAACAAAGTTTGACAGTACAACTGAAGGAAACTAACGGAAAGTGTTTAATTTGTAACTACATAAGTCGTAAAAGTGGCTTTTGCGTGAGTTTGTGTAATCCGTTTTTCGGTTAGTATTTGCGTCTTTGGGAGCTTTTTTCCGGGGAAGGTAAGGGCGTATCAAGTCGAAATGAATATCACGTAGTGCGGTTGGTGGTAGCTTGGCGGGCTCAAAGTTTTAAGATTGTAAGTGAAGGCAGCGAGAAGTTGCGGCCATTTACGTCGCGTGTTGTGAAAGGCGGAGAGACGGGACGCGTGGCGACGCGAAGCGCCGTCTAGCCCAGAACCGTGAGACGCGTAAAGAAACAAAGTTTGACAGTACAACTGAAGGAAACTAACGGAAAGTGTTTAATTTGTAACTACATAAGTCGAAAAAGTGGCTTTTGCGTGAGTTTGTGTAATCCGTTTTTTGGTTTGTATTTGCGTCTTTGAGAGCGCTTTTTCCATGGAAGGTAAGGGCGTATCAAGTCGAAATGAATATCACGTAGTGCGGTTGGTGGTAGCTTGGCGGGCTCAAAGTTTTAAGATTGTAAGTGAAGGCAGCGAGGAGTTGCGGCCATTTACGTCGCGTGTTGTGAAAGGCGGAGAGACGGGACGCGTGGCGACGCGAAGCGCCGTCTAGCCCAGAACCGTGAGACGCGTAAAGAAACAAAGTTTGACAGTACAACTGAAGGAAACTAACGGAAAGTGTTTAATTTGTAACTACATAAGTCGAAAAAGTGGCTTTTGCGTGAGTTTGTGTAATCCGTTTTTTGGTTTGTATTTGCGTCTTTGAGAGCGCTTTTTCCATGGAAGGTAAGGGCGTATCAAGTCGAAATGAATATCACGTAGTGCGGTTGGTGGTAGCTTGGCGGGCTCAAAGTTTTAAGATTGTAAGTGAAGGCAGCGAGGAGTTGCGGCCATTTACGTCGCGTGTTGTGAAAGGCGGAGAGACGGGACGCGTCGCGACGCGAAGCGCCGTCTAGCCCAGAACCGTGAGACGCGTAAAGAAACAAAGTTTGACAGTACAACTGAAGGAAACTAACGGAAAGTGTTTAATTTGTAACTACATAAGTCGAAAAAGTGGCTTTTGCGTGAGTTTGTGTAATCCGTTTTTTGGTTTGTATTTGCGTCTTTGAGAGCGCTTTTTCCATGGAAGGTAAGGGGCGTATCAAGTCGAAATGAATATCACGTAGTGCGGTTGGTGGTAGCTTGGCGGGCTCAAAGTTTTAAGATTGTAAGTGAAGGCAGCGAGGAGTTGCGGCCATTTACGTCGCGTGTTGTGAAAGGCGGAGAGACGGGACGCGTCGCGACGCGAAGCGCCGTCTAGCCCAGAACCGTGAGACGCGTAAAGAAACAAAGTTTGACAGTACAACCGAAGGAAACTAACGGAAAGTGTTTAATTTGTAACTACATAAGTCGAAAAAGTGGCTTTTGCGTGAGTTTGTGTAATCCGTTTTTTGGTTTGTATTTGCGTCTTTGAGAGCGCTTTTTCCATGGAAGGTAAGGGCGTATCAAGTCGAAATGAATATCACGTAGTGCGGTTGGTGGTAGCTTGGGGGGCTCAAAGTTTTAAGATTGTAAGTGAAGGCAGCGAGGAGTTACGGCCATTTACGTCGCGTGTTGTGAAAGACGGAGAGACGGGACGCGTCGCGACGCGAAGCGCGGTCTAGCCCAGAACCGTGAGATGCGTAAATAAACAAAGTTTGACAGTACAACTGAAGGAAACTAACGGAAAGTGTTTAATATGTAACTACATAAGCCGAAAAAGTGGCTTTTGCGTGAGTTTGTGTAATCCGTTTTTCCGTTAGTATTTGCGTCTTTGGGAGCTTTTTTCCGGGGAAGGTAAGGGCGTATCAAGTCGAAATGAATATCACGTAGTGCGGTTGGTGGTAGCTTGGCGGGCTCAAAGTTTTAAGATTGTAAGTGAAGGCAGCGAGGAGTTGCGGCCATTTACGTCGCGTGTTGTGAAAGGCGGAGAGACGGGACGCGTCGCGACGCGAAGCGCGGTCTAGCCCAGAACCGTGAGACGCGTAAAGAAACAAAGTTTGACAGTACAACTGAAGGAAACTAACGGAAAGTGTTTAATATGTAACTACATAAGTCGAAAAAGTGGCTTTTGCGTGAGTTTGTGTAATCCGTTTTTCCGTTAGTATTTGCGTCTTTGGGAGCTTTTTTCCGGGGAAGGTAAGGGCGTATCAAGTCGAAATGAATATCACGTAGTGCGGTTGGTGGTAGCTTGGCGGGCTCAAAGTTTTAAGATTGTAAGTGAAGGCAGCGAGGAGTTACGGCCATTTACGTCGCGTGTTGTGAAAGACGGAGAGACGGGACGCGTCGCGACGCGAAGCGCGGTCTAGCCCAGAACCGTGAGACGCGTAAATAAACAAAGTCGCGACGCGAAGCGCCGTCTAGCCCAGAACCGTGAGACGCGTAAAGAAACAAAGTTTGACAGTACAACTGAAGGAAACTAACGGAAAGTGTTTAATTTGTAACTACATAAGTCGAAAAAGTGGCTTTTGCGTGAGTTTGTGTAATCCGTTTTTGCGTTAGTATTTGCGTCTTTGGGAGCTTTTTTCCGGGGAAGGTAAGGGCGTATCAAGTCGAAATGAATATCACGTAGTGCGGTTGGTGGTAGCTTGGCGGGCTCAAAGTTTTAAGATTGTAAGTGAAGGCAGCGAGGAGTTGCGGCCATTTACGTCGCGTGTTGTGAAAGGCGGAGAGACGGGACGCGTCGCGACGCGAAGCGCCGTCTAGCCCAGAACCGTGAGACGTGTAAAGAAACAAAGTTTGACAGTACAACTGAAGGAAACTAACGGAAAGTGTTTAATTTGTAACTACATAAGTCGAAAAAGTGGCTTTTGCGTGAGTTTGTGTAATCCGTTTTTTGGTTTGTATTTGCGTCTTTGAGAGCGCTTTTTCCATGGAAGGTAAGGGCGTATCAAGTCGAAATGAATATCACGTAGTGCGGTTGGTGGTAGCTTGGCGGGCTCAAAGTTTTAAGATTGTAAGTGAAGGCAGCGAGGAGTTGCGGCCATTTACGTCGCGTGTTGTGAAAGGCGGAGAGACGGGACGCGTCGCGACGCGAAGCGCCGTCTAGCCCAGAACCGTGAGACGTGTAAAGAAACAAAGTTTGACAGTACAACTGAAGGAAACTAACGGAAAGTGTTTAATATGTAACTACATAAGTCGAAAAAGTGGCTTTTGCGTGAGTTTGTGTAATCCGTTTTTGCGTTAGTATTTGCGTCTTTGGGAGCTTTTTTCCGGGGAAGGTAAGGGCGTATCAAGTCGAAATGAATATCACGTAGTGCGGTTGGTGGTAGCTTGGCGGGCTCAAAGTTTTAAGATTGTAAGTGAAGGCAGCGAGGAGTTGCGGCCATTTACGTCGCGTGTTGTGAAAGGCGGAGAGACGGGACGCGTCGCGACGCGAAGCGCCGTCTAGCCCAGAACCGTGAGACGTGTAAAGAAACAAAGTTTGACAGTACAACTGAAGGAAACTAACGGAAAGTGTTTAATTTGTAACTACATAAGTCGAAAAAGTGGCTTTTGCGTGAGTTTGTGTAATCCGTTTTTTGGTTTGTATTTGCGTCTTTGAGAGCGCTTTTTCCATGGAAGGTAAGGGCGTATCAAGTCGAAATGAATATCACGTAGTGCGGTTGGTGGTAGCTTGGCGGGCTCAAAGTTTTAAGATTGTAAGTGAAGGCAGCGAGGAGTTGCGGCCATTTACGTCGCGTGTTGTGAAAGGCGGAGAGACGGGACGCGTCGCGACGCGAAGCGCCGTCTAGCCCAGAACCGTGAGACGTGTAAAGAAACAAAGTTTGACAGTACAACTGAAGGAAACTAACGGAAAGTGTTTAATATGTAACTACATAAGTCGAAAAAGTGGCTTTTGCGTGAGTTTGTATAATCCGTTTTTGCGTTAGTATTTGCGTCTTTGGGAGCTTTTTTCCGGGGAAGGTAAGGGCGTATCAAGTCGAAATGAATATCACGTAGTGCGGTTGGTGGTAGCTTGGCGGGCTCAAAGTTTTAAGATTGTAAGTGAAGGCAGCGAGGAGTTGCGGCCATTTACGTCGCGTGTTGTGAAAGGCGGAGAGACGGGACGCGTCGCGACGCGAAGCGCCGTCTAGCCCAGAACCGTGAGACGTGTAAAGAAACAAAGTTTGACAGTACAACTGAAGGAAACTAACGGAAAGTGTTTAATTTGTAACTACATAAGTCGAAAAAGTGGCTTTTGCGTGAGTTTGTGTAATCCGTTTTTTGGTTTGTATTTGCGTCTTTGAGAGCGCTTTTTCCATGGAAGGTAAGGGCGTATCAAGTCGAAATGAATATCACGTAGTGCGGTTGGTGGTACCTTGGCGGGCTCAAAGTTTTAAGATTGTAAGTGAAGGCAGCGAGGAGTTGCGGCCATTTACGTCGCGTGTTGTGAAAGGCGGAGAGACGGGACGCGTCGCGACGCGAAGCGCCGTCTAGCCCAGAACCGTGAGACGTGTAAAGAAACAAAGTTTGAAAGTACAACTGAAGGAAACTAACGGAAAGTGTTTAATATGTAACTACATAAGTCGAAAAAGTGGCTTTTGCGTGAGTTTGTGTAATCCGTTTTTGCGTTAGTATTTGCGTCTTTGGGAGCTTTTTTCCGGGGAAGGTAAGGGCGTATCAAGTCGAAATGAATATCACGTAGTGCGGTTGGTGGTAGCTTGGCGGGCTCAAAGTTTTAAGATTGTAAGTGAAGGCAGCGAGGAGTTGCGGCCATTTACGTCGCGTGTTGTGAAAGGCGGAGAGACGGGACGCGTCGCGACGCGAAGCGCCGTCTAGCCCAGAACCGTGAGACGTGTAAAGAAACAAAGTTTGACAGTACAACTGAAGGAAACTAACGGAAAGTGTTTAATATGTAACTACATAAGTCGAAAAAGTGGCTTTTGCGTGAGTTTGTGTAATCCGTTTTTGCGTTAGTATTTGCGTCTTTGGGAGCTTTTTTCCGGGGAAGGTAAGGGCGTATCAAGTCGAAATGAATATCACGTAGTGCGGTTGGTGGTAGCTTGGCGGGCTCAAAGTTTTAAGATTGTAAGTGAAGGCAGCGAGGAGTTGCGGCCATTTACGTCGCGTGTTGTGAAAGGCGGAGAGACGGGACGCGTCGCGACGCGAAGCGCCGTCTAGCCCAGAACCGTGAGACGTGTAAAGAAACAAAGTTTGACAGTACAACTGAAGGAAACTAACGGAAAGTGTTTAATTTGTAACTACATAAGTCGAAAAAGTGGCTTTTGCGTGAGTTTGTGTAATCCGTTTTTTGGTTTGTATTTGCGTCTTTGAGAGCGCTTTTTCCATGGAAGGTAAGGGCGTATCAAGTCGAAATGAATATCACGTAGTGCGGTTGGTGGTAGCTTGGCGGGCTCAAAGTTTTAAGATTGTAAGTGAAGGCAGCGAGGAGTTGCGGCCATTTACGTCGCGTGTTGTGAAAGGCGGAGAGACGGGACGCGTCGCGACGCGAAGCGCCGTCTAGCCCAGAACCGTGAGACGTGTAAAGAAACAAAGTTTGAAAGTACAACTGAAGGAAACTAACGGAAAGTGTTTAATATGTAACTACATAAGTCGAAAAAGTGGCTTTTGCGTGAGTTTGTGTAATCCGTTTTTGCGTTAGTATTTGCGTCTTTGGGAGCTTTTTTCCGGGGAAGGTAAGGGCGTATCAAGTCGAAATGAATATCACGTAGTGCGGTTGGTGGTAGCTTGGCGGGCTCAAAGTTTTAAGATTGTAAGTGAAGGCAGCGAGGAGTTGCGGCCATTTACGTCGCGTGTTGTGAAAGGCGGAGAGACGGGACGCGTCGCGACGCGAAGCGCCGTCTAGCCCAGAACCGTGAGACGTGTAAAGAAACAAAGTTTGACAGTACAACTGAAGGAAACTAACGGAAAGTGTTTAATATGTAACTACATAAGTCGAAAAAGTGGCTTTTGCGTGAGTTTGTGTAATCCGTTTTTGCGTTAGTATTTGCGTCTTTGGGAGCTTTTTTCCGGGGAAGGTAAGGGCGTATCAAGTCGAAATGAATATCACGTAGTGCGGTTGGTGGTAGCTTGGCGGGCTCAAAGTTTTAAGATTGTAAGTGAAGGCAGCGAGGAGTTGCGGCCATTTACGTCGCGTGTTGTGAAAGGCGGAGAGACGGGACGCGTCGCGACGCGAAGCGCCGTCTAGCCCAGAACCGTGAGACGTGTAAAGAAACAAAGTTTGACAGTACAACTGAAGGAAACTAACGGAAAGTGTTTAATATGTAACTACATAAGTCGAAAAAGTGGCTTTTGCGTGAGTTTGTGTAATCCGTTTTTGCGTTAGTATTTGCGTCTTTGGGAGCTTTTTTCCGGGGAAGGTAAGGGCGTATCAAGTCGAAATGAATATCACGTAGTGCGGTTGGTGGTAGCTTGGCGGGCTCAAAGTTTTAAGATTGTAAGTGAAGGCAGCGAGGAGTTGCGGCCATTTACGTCGCGTGTTGTGAAAGGCGGAGAGACGGGACGCGTCGCGACGCGAAGCGCCGTCTAGCCCAGAACCGTGAGACGTGTAAAGAAACAAAGTTTGACAGTACAACTGAAGGAAACTAACGGAAAGTGTTTAATATGTAACTACATAAGTCGAAAAAGTGGCTTTTGCGTGAGTTTGTGTAATCCGTTTTTGCGTTAGTATTTGCGTCTTTGGGAGCTTTTTTCCGGGGAAGGTAAGGGCGTATCAAGTCGAAATGAATATCACGTAGTGCGGTTGGTGGTAGCTTGGCGGGCTCAAAGTTTTAAGATTGTAAGTGAAGGCAGCGAGGAGTTGCGGCCATTTACGTCGCGTGTTGTGAAAGGCGGAGAGACGGGACGCGTCGCGACGCGAAGCGCCGTCTAGCCCAGAACCGTGAGACGTGTAAAGAAACAAAGTTTGACAGTACAACTGAAGGAAACTAACGGAAAGTGTTTAATATGTAACTACATAAGTCGAAAAAGTGGCTTTTGCGTGAGTTTGTGTAATCCGTTTTTGCGTTAGTATTTGCGTCTTTGGGAGCTTTTTTCCGGGGAAGGTAAGGGCGTATCAAGTCGAAATGAATATCACGTAGTGCGGTTGGTGGTAGCTTGGCGGGCTCAAAGTTTTAAGATTGTAAGTGAAGGCAGCGAGGAGTTGCGGCCATTTACGTCGCGTGTTGTGAAAGGCGGAGAGACGGGACGCGTCGCGACGCGAAGCGCCGTCTAGCCCAGAACCGTGAGACGTGTAAAGAAACAAAGTTTGACAGTACAACTGAAGGAAACTAACGGAAAGTGTTTAATATGTAACTACATAAGTCGAAAAAGTGGCTTTTGCGTGAGTTTGTGTAATCCGTTTTTCGGTTAGTATTTGCGTCTTTGGGAGCTTTTTTCCGGGGAAGGTAAGGGCGTATCAAGTCGAAATGAATATCACGTAGTGCGGTTGGTGGTAGCTTGGCGGGCTCAAAGTTTTAAGATTGTAAGTGAAGGCAGCGAGGAGGTGCGGCCATTTACGTCGAGTGTTGTGAAAGACGGAGAGACGGGACGCGTCGCGACGCGAAGCGCCGTCTAGCCCAGAACCGTGAGACGCGTAAATAAACAAAGTTTGACAGTACAACTGAAGGAAACTAACGGAAAGTGTTTAATTTGTAACTACATAAGTCGAAAAAGTGGCTTTTGCGTGAGTTTGTGTAATCCGTTTTTGCGTTAGTATTTGCGTCTTTGGGAGCTTTTTTCCGGGGAAGGTAAGGGCGTATCAAGTCGAAATGAATATCACGTAGTGCGGTTGGTGGTAGCTTGGCGGGCTCAAAGTTTTAAGATTGTAAGTGAAGGCAGCGAGGAGTTGCGGCCATTTACGTCGAGTGTTGTGAAAGACGGAGAGACGGGACGCGTCGCGACGCGAAGCGCCGTCTAGCCCGGAACCGTGAGACGCGTAAATAAACAAAGTTTGACAGTACAACTGAAGGAAACTAACGGAAAGTGTTTAATTTGTAACTACATAAGTCGAAAAAGTGGCTTTTGCGTGAGTTTGTGTAATCCGTTTTTTGGTTTGTATTTGCGTCTTTGAGAGCGCTTTTTCCATGGAAGGTAAGGGCGTATCAAGTCGAAATGAATATCACGTAGTGCGGTTGGTGGTAGCTTGGCGGGCTCAAAGTTTTAAGATTGTAAGTGAAGGCAGCGAGGAGTTGCGGCCATTTACGTCGCGTGTTGTGAAAGGCGGAGAGACGGGACGCGTCGCGACGCGAAGCGCCGTCTAGCCCAGAACCGTGAGACGCGTAAATAAACAAAGTTTGACAGTACAACTGAAGGAAACTAACGGAAAGTGTTAAATTTGTAACTACATAAGTCGAAAAAGTGGCTTTTGCGTGAGTTTGTGTAATCCGTTTTTCGGTTAGTATTTGCGTCTTTGGGAGCTTTTTTCCGGGGAAGATAAGGGCGTATCAAGTCGAAATGAATATCACGTAGTGCGGTTGGTGGTAGCTTGGCGGGCTCAAAGTTTTAAGATTGTAAGTGAAGGCAGCGAGGAGTTGCGGCCATTTACGTCGCGTGTTGTGAAAGGCGGAGAGACGGGACGCGTCGCGACGCGAAGCGCCGTCTAGCCCAGAACCGTGAGACGCGTAAAGAAACAAAGTTTGACAGTACAACTGAAGGAAACTAACGGAAAGTGTTTAATTTGTAACTACATAAGTCGAAAAAGTGGCTTTTGCGTGAGTTTGTGTAATCCGTTTTTTGGTTTGTATTTGCGTCTTTGAGAGCGCTTTTTCCATGGAAGGTAAGGGCGTATCAAGTCGAAATGAATATCACGTAGTGCGGTTGGTGGTAGCTTGGCGGGCTCAAAGTTTTAAGATTGTAAGTGAAGGCAGGGAGGAGTTGCGGCCATTTACGTCGCGTGTTGTGAACGGCGGAGAGACGGGACGCGTCGCGACGCGAAGCGCCGTCTAGCCCAGAACCGTGAGACGCGTAAAGAAACAAAGTTTGACAGTACAACTGAAGGAAACTAACGGAAAGTGTTTAATTTGTAACTACATAAGTCGAAAAAGTGGCTTTTGCGTGAGTTTGTGTAATCCGTTTTTTGGTTTGTATTTGCGTCTTTGAGAGCGCTTTTTCCATGGAAGGTAAGGGCGTATCAAGTCGAAATGAATATCACGTAGTGCGGTTGGTGGTAGCTTGGGGGGCTCAAAGTTTTAAGATTGTAAGTGAAGGCAGCGAGGAGTTACGGCCATTTACGTCGCGTGTTGTGAAAGACGGAGAGACGGAACGAGTCGCGACGCGAAGCGCCGTCTAGCCCAGAACCGTGAGACGTGTAAAGAAACAAAGTTTGACAGTACAACTGAAGGAAACTAACGGAAAGTGTTTAATATGTAACTACATAAGTCGAAAAAGTGGCTTTTGCGTGAGTTTGTGTAATCCGTTTTTCGGTTAGTATTTGCGTCTTTGGGAGCTTTTTTCCGGGGAAGGTAAGGGCGTATCAAGTCGAAATGAATATCACGTAGTGCGGTTGGTGGTAGCTTGGCGGGCTCAAAGTTTTAAGATTGTAAGTGAAGGCAGCGAGGAGTTGCGGCCATTTACGTCGCGTGTTGTGAAAGGCGGAGAGACGGGACGCGTCGCGACGCGAAGCGCCGTCTAGCCCAGAACCGTGAGACGCGTAAAGAAACAAAGTTTGACAGTACAACTGAAGGAAACTAACGGAAAGTGTTTAATTTGTAACTACATAAGTCGAAAAAGTGGCTTTTGCGTGAGTTTGTGTAATCCGTTTTTTGGTTTGTATTTGCGTCTTTGAGAGCGCTTTTTCCATGGAAGGTAAGGGCGTATCAAGTCGAAATGAATATCACGTAGTGCGGTTGGTGGTAGCTTGGCGGGCTCAAAGTTTTAAGATTGTAAGTGAAGGCAGCGAGGAGTTGCGGCCATTTACGTCGCGTGTTGTGAAAGGCGGAGAGACGGGACGCGTCGCGACGCGAAGCGCCGTCTAGCCCAGAACCGTGAGACGCGTAAAGAAACAAAGTTTGACAGTACAACTGAAGGAAACTAACGGAAAGTGTTTAATTTGTAACTACATAAGTCGAAAAAGTGGCTTTTGCGTGAGTTTGTGTAATCCGTTTTTTGGTTTGTATTTGCGTCTTTGAGAGCGCTTTTTCCATGGAAGGTAAGGGCGTATCAAGTCGAAATGAATATCACGTAGTGCGGTTGGTGGTAGCTTGGGGGGCTCAAAGTTTTAAGATTGTAAGTGAAGGCAGCGAGGAGTTACGGCCATTTACGTCGCGTGTTGTGAAAGACGGAGAGACGGGACGCGTCGCGACGCGAAGCGCGGTCTAGCCCAGAACCGTGAGATGCGTAAATAAACAAAGTTTGACAGTACAACTGAAGGAAACTAACGGAAAGTGTTTAATATGTAACTACATAAGTCGAAAAAGTGGCTTTTGCGTGAGTTTGTGTAATCCGTTTTTCCGTTAGTATTTGCGTCTTTGGGAGCTTTTTTCCGGGGAAGGTAACGGCGTATCAAGTCGAAATGAATATGACGTAGTGCGGTTGGTGGTAGCTTGGGGGGCTCAAAGTTTTAAGATTGTAAGTGAAGGCAGCGAGGAGTTACGGCCATTTACGTCGCGTGTTGTGAAAGACGGAGAGACGGGACGCGTCGCGACGCGAAGCGCGGTCTAGCCCAGAACCGTGAGACGCGTAAATAAACAAAGTTTGACAGTACAACTGAAGGAAACTAACGGAAAGTGTTTAATATGTAACTACATAAGCCGAAAAAGTGGCTTTTGCGTGAGTTTGTGTAATCCGTTTTTCCGTTAGTATTTGCGTCTTTGGGAGCTTTTTTTCGGGGAAGGTAAGGGCGTATCAAGTCGAAATGAATATCACGTAGTGCGGTTGGTGGTAGCTTGGCGGGCTCAAAGTTTTAAGATTGTAAGTGAAGGCAGCGAGGAGTTGCGGCCATTTACGTCGCGTGTTGTGAAAGGCGGAGAGACGGGACGCGTCGCGACGCGAAGCGCGGTCTAGCCCAGAACCGTGAGACGCGTAAAGAAACAAAGTTTGACAGTACAACTGAAGGAAACTAACGGAAAGTGTTTAATATGTAACTACATAAGTCGAAAAAGTGGCTTTTGTGTGAGTTTGTGTAATCCGTTTTTCCGTTAGTATTTGCGTCTTTGGGAGCTTTTTTCCGGGGAAGGTAAGGGCGTATCAAGTCGAAATGAATATCACGTAGTGTGGTTGGTGGTAGCTTGGCGGGCTCAAAGTTTTAAGGTTGTAAGTGAAGGCAGCGAGGAGTTACGGCCATTTACGTCGCGTGTTGTGAAAGACGGAGAGACGGGACGCGTCGCGACGCGAAGCGCGGTCTAGCCCAGAACCGTGAGACGCGTAAATAAACAAAGTTTGACAGTACAACTGAAGGAAACTAACGGAAAGTGTTTAATATGTAACTACATAAGTCGAAAAAGTGGCTTTTGCGTGAGTTTGTGTAATCCGTTTTTCCGTTAGTATTTGCGTCTTTGGGAGCTTTTTTCCGGGGAAGGTAAGGGCGTATCAAGTCGAAATGAATATCACGTAGTGCGGTTGGTGGTAGCTTGGGGGGCTCAAAGTTTTAAGATTGTAAGTGAAGGCAGCGAGGAGTTGCGGCCATTTACGTCGCGTGTTGTGAAAGGCGGAGAGACGGGACGCGTCGCGACGCGAAGCGCCGTCTAGCCCAGAACCGTGAGACGCGTAAAGAAACAAAGTTTGACAGTACAACTGAAGGAAACTAACGGAAAGTGTTTAATTTGTAACTACATAAGTCGAAAAAGTGGCTTTTGCGTGAGTTTGTGTAATCCGTTTTTTGGTTTGTATTTGCGTCTTTGAGAGCGCTTTTTCCATGGAAGGTAAGGGCGTATCAAGTCGAAATGAATATCACGTAGTGCGGTTGGTGGTAGCTTGGCGGGCTCAAAGTTTTAAGATTGTAAGTGAAGGCAGCGAGGAGTTGCGGCCATTTACGTCGCGTGTTGTGAAAGGCGGAGAGACGGGACGCGTCGCGACGCGAAGCGCCGTCTAGCCCAGAACCGTGAGACGTGTAAAGAAACAAAGTTTGACAGTACAACTGAAGGAAACTAACGGAAAGTGTTTAATTTGTAACTACATAAGTCGAAAAAGTGGCTTTTGCGTGAGTTTGTGTAATCCGTTTTTTGGTTTGTATTTGCGTCTTTGAGAGCGCTTTTTCCATGGAAGGTAAGGGCGTATCAAGTCGAAATGAATATCACGTAGTGCGGTTGGTGGTAGCTTGGGGGGCTCAAAGTTTTAAGATTGTAAGTGAAGGCAGCGAGGAGTTACGGCCATTTACGTCGCGTGTTGTGAAAGACGGAGAGACGGGACGCGTCGCGACGCGAAGCGCGGTCTAGCCCAGAACCGTGAGATGCGTAAATAAACAAAGTTTGACAGTACAACTGAAGGAAACTAACGGAAAGTGTTTAATATGTAACTACATAAGTCGAAAAAGTGGCTTTTGCGTGAGTTTGTGTAATCCGTTTTTCCGTTAGTATTTGCGTCTTTGGGAGCTTTTTTCCGGGGAAGGTAAGGGCGTATCAAGTCGAAATGAATATCACGTAGTGCGGTTGGTGGTAGCTTGGGGGGCTCAAAGTTTTAAGATTGTAAGTGAAGGCAGCGAGGAGTTACGGCCATTTACGTCGCGTGTTGTGAAAGACGGAGAGACGGGACGCGTCGCGACGCGAAGCGCGGTCTAGCCCAGAACCGTGAGACGCGTAAGTAAACAAAGTTTGACAGTACAACTGAAGGAAACTAACGGAAAGTGTTTAATATGTAACTACATAAGCCGAAAAAGTGGCTTTTGCGTGAGTTTGTGTAATCCGTTTTTCCGTTAGTATTTGCGTCTTTGGGAACTTTTTTCCGGGGAAGGTAAGGGCGTATCAAGTCGAAATGAATATCACGTAGTGCGGTTGGTGGCCGCTTGGCGGGCTCAAAGTTTTAAGATTGTAAGTGAAGGCAGCGAGGAGTTGCGGCCATTTACGGCGCGTGTTGTGAAAGGCGGAGAGACGGGACGCGTCGCGACGCGAAGCGCGGTCTAGCCCAGAACCGTGAGACGCGTAAAGAAACAAAGTTTGACAGTACAACTGAAGGAAACTAACGGAAAGTGTTTAATATGTAACTACATAAGTCGAAAAAGTGGCTTTTGCGTGAGTTTGTGTAATCCGTTTTTCCGTTAGTATTTGCGTCTTTGGGAGCTTTTTTCCGGGGAAGGTAAGGGCGTATCAAGTCGAAATGAATATCACGTAGTGCGGTAGGTGGTAGCTTGGCGGGCTCAAAGTTTTAAGATTGTAAGTGAAGGCAGCGAGGAGTTACGGCCATTTACGTCGCGTGTTGTGAAAGACGGAGAGACGGGACGCGTCGCGACGCGAAGCGCGGTCTAGCCCAGAACCGTGAGACGCGTAAATAAACAAAGTTTGACAGTACAACTGAAGGAAACTAACGGAAAGTGTTTAATATGTAACTACATAAGTCGAAAAAGGGGCTTTTGCGTGAGTTTGTATAATCCGTTTTTCCGTTAGTATTTGCGTCTTTGGGAGCTTTTTTCCGGGGAAGGTAAGGGCGTATCAAGTCGAAATGAATATCACGTAGTGCGGTTGGTGGTAGCTTGGGGGGCTCAAAGTTTTAAGATTGTAAGTGAAGGCAGCGAGGAGTTGCGGCCATTTACGTCGCGTGTTGTGAAAGGCGGAGAGACGGGACGCGTCGCGACGCGAAGCGCCGTCTAGCCCAGAACCGTGAGACGCGTAAAGAAACAGAGTTTGACAGTACAACTGAAGGAAACTAACGGAAAGTGTTTAATTTGTAACTACATAGGTCGAAAAAGTGGCTTTTGCGTGAGTTTGTGTAATCCGTTTTTCGGTTTGTATTTCCGTCTTTGAGAGCGCATTTTTCATGGAAGGTAAGGGCGTATCAAGTCGAAATGAATATCACGTAGTGCGGTTGGTGGTAGCTTGGCGGGCTCAAAGTTTTAAGATTGTAAGTGAAGGCAGCGAGGAGTTACGGCCATTTACGTCGCGTGTTGTGAAAGACGGAGAGACGGGACGCGTCGCGACGCGAAGCGCGGTCTAGCCCAGAACCGTGAGACGCGTAAATAAACAAAGTTTGACAGTACAACTGAAGGAAACTAACGGAAAGTGTTTAATTTGTAACTACATAAGTCGAAAAAGTGGCTTTTGCGTGAGTTTGTGTAATCCGTTTTTTGGTTTGTATTTGCGTCTTTGAGAGCGCTTTTTCCATGGAAGGTAGGGGCGTACCAAGTCGAAATGAATATCACGTAGTGCGGTTGGTGGTAGCTTGGGGGGCTCAAAGTTTTAAGATTGTAAGTGAAGGCAGCGAGGAGTTGCGGCCATTTACGTCGCGTATTGTGAAAGGCGGAGAGACGGGACGCGTCGCGACGCGAAGCGCGGTCTAGCCCAGAACCGTGAGACGCGTAAAGAAACAGAGTTTGACAGTACAACTGAAGGAAACTAACGGAAAGTGTTTAATTTGTAACTACATAAGTCGAAAAAGTGGCTTTTGCGTGAGTTTGTGTAATCCGTTTTTTGGTTTGTATTTGCGTCTTTGAGAGCGCTTTTTCCATGGAAGGTAAGGGCGTATCAAGTCGAAATGAATATCACGTAGTGCGGTTGGTGGTAGCTTGGGGGGCTCAAAGTTTTAAGATTGTAAGTGAAGGCAGCGAGGAGTTGCGGCCATTTACGTCGCGTGTTGTGAAAGGCGGAGAGACGGGACGCGTCGCGACGCGAAGCGCGGTCTAGCCCAGAACCGTGAGACGCGTAAAGAAACAAAGTTTGACAGTACAACTGAAGGAAACCAACGGAAAGTGTTTAATTTGTAACTACATAAGTCGAAAAAGTGGCTTTTGCGTGAGTTTGTGTAATCCGTTTTTCGGTTAGTATTTGCGTCTTTGGGAGCTTTTTTCCGGGGAAGGTAAGGGCGTATCAAGTCGAAATGAATGTCACGTAGTGCGGTTGGTGGTAGCTTGGCGGGCTCAAAGTTTTAAGATTGTAAGTGATGGCAGCGAGGAGTTACGGCCATTTACGTCGCGTGTTGTGAAAGACGGAGAGACGGGACGCGTCGCGACGCGAAGCGCGGTCTAGCCCAGAACCGTGAGACGCGTAAAGAAACAAAGTTTGACAGTACAACTGAAGGAAACTAACGGAAAGTGTTTAATTTGTAACTACATAAGTCGAAAAAGTGGCTTTTGCGTGAGTTTGTGTAATCCGTGTTTTGGTTTGTATTTGCGTCTTTGAGAGCGCTTTTTCCATGGAAGGTAAGGGCGTATTAAGTCGAAATGAATATCACGTAGTGCGGTTGGTGGTAGCTTGGGGGGCTCAAAGTTTTAAGATTGTAAGTGAAGGCAGCGAGGAGTTGCGGCCATTTACGTCGCGTGTTGTGAAAGGCGGAGAGACGGGACGCGTCGCGACGCGAAACGCCGTCTAGCCCAGAACCGTGAGACGCGTAAAGAAACAAAGTTTGACAGTACAACTGAAGGAAACTAACGGAAAGTGTTTAATTTGTAACTACATAAGTCGAAAAAGTGGCTTTTGCGTGAGTTTGTGTAATCCGTTTTTCGGTTTGTATTTCCGTCTTTGAGAGCGCTTTTTCCATGGAAGGTAAGGGCGTATCAAGTCGAAATGAATATCACGTAGTGCGGTTGGTGGTAGCTTGGCGGGCTCAAAGTTTTAAGATTGTAAGTGAAGGCAGCGAGGAGTTGCGGCCATTTACGTCGCGTGTTGTGAAAGACGGAGAGACGGGACGCGTCGCGACGCGAAGCGCCGTCTAGCCCAGAACCGTGAGACGTGTAAAGAAACAAAGTTTGACAGTACAACTGAAGGAAACTAACGGAAAGTGTTTAATTTGTAACTACATAAGTCGAAAAAGTGGCTTTTGCGTGAGTTTGTGTAATCCGTTTTTCGGTTTGTATTTCCGTCTTTGAGAGCGCTTTTTCCATGGAAGGTAAGGGCGTATCAAGTCGAAATGAATATCACGTAGTGCGGTTGGTGGTAGCTTGGCGGGCTCAAAGTTTTAAGATTGTAAGTGAAGGCAGCGAGGAGTTGCGGCCATTTACGTCGCGTGTTGTGAAAGACGGAGAGACGGGACGCGTCGCGACGCGAAGCGCCGTCTAGCCCAGAACCGTGAGACGTGTAAAGAAACAAAGTTTGACAGTACAACTGAAGGAAACTAACGGAAAGTGTTTAATTTGTAACTACATAAGTCGAAAAAGTGGCTTTTGCGTGAGTTTGTGTAATCCGTTTTTCGGTTTGTATTTCCGTCTTTGAGAGCGCTTTTTCCATGGAAGGTAAGGGCGTATCAAGTCGAAATGAATATCACGTAGTGCGGTTGGTGGTAGCTTGGCGGGCTCAAAGTTTTAAGATTGTAAGTGAAGGCAGCGAGGAGTTGCGGCCATTTACGTCGCGTGTTGTGAAAGACGGAGAGACGGGACGCGTCGCGACGCGAAGCGCCGTCTAGCCCAGAACCGTGAGACGTGTAAAGAAACAAAGTTTGACAGTACAACTGAAGGAAACTAACGGAAAGTGTTTAATTTGTAACTACATAAGTCGAAAAAGTGGCTTTTGCGTGAGTTTGTGTAATCCGTTTTTCGGTTTGTATTTCCGTCTTTGAGAGCGCTTTTTCCATGGAAGGTAAGGGCGTATCAAGTCGAAATGAATATCACGTAGTGCGGTTGGTGGTAGCTTGGCGGGCTCAAAGTTTTAAGATTGTAAGTGAAGGCAGCGAGGAGTTGCGGCCATTTACGTCGCGTGTTGTGAAAGACGGAGAGACGGGACGCGTCGCGACGCGAAGCGCCGTCTAGCCCAGAACCGTGAGACGTGTAAAGAAACAAAGTTTGACAGTACAACTGAAGGAAACTAACGGAAAGTGTTTAATTTGTAACTACATAAGTCGAAAAAGTGGCTTTTGCGTGAGTTTGTGTAATCCGTTTTTCGGTTTGTATTTCCGTCTTTGAGAGCGCTTTTTCCATGGAAGGTAAGGGCGTATCAAGTCGAAATGAATATCACGTAGTGCGGTTGGTGGTAGCTTGGCGGGCTCAAAGTTTTAAGATTGTAAGTGAAGGCAGCGAGGAGTTGCAGCCATTTACGTCGCGTGTTGTGAAAGACGGAGAGACGGGACGCGTCGCGACGCGAAGCGCCGTCTAGCCCAGAACCGTGAGACGTGTAAAGAAACAAAGTTTGACAGTACAACTGAAGGAAACTAACGGAAAGTGTTTAATTTGTAACTACATATGTCGAAAAAGTGGCTTTTGCGTGAGTTTGTGTAATCCGTTTTTCGGTTTGTATTTCCGTCTTTGAGAGCGCATTTTCCATGGAAGGTAAGGGCGTATCAAGTCGAAACGAATATCACGTAGTGCAGTTGGTGGTAGCTTGGGGGGCTCAAAGTTTTAAGATTGTAAGTGAAGGCAGCGAGGAGTTACGGCCATTTACGTCGCGTGTTGTGAAAGACGGAGAGACGGGACGCGTCGCGACGCGAAGCGCGGTCTAGCCCAGAACCGTGAGACGCGTAAATAAACAAAGTTTGACAGTACAACTGAAGGAAACTAACGGAAAGTGTTTAATATGTAACTACATAAGTCGAAAAAGTGGCTTTTGCGTGAGTTTGTGTAATCCGTTTTTCCGTTAGTATTTGCGTCTTTGGGAGCTTTTTTCCGGGGAAGGTAAGGGCGTATCAAGTCGAAATGAATATCACGTAGTGCGGTTGGTGGTAGCTTGGGGGGCTCAAAGTTTTAAGATTGTAAGTGAAGGCAGCGAGGAGTTGCGGCCATTTACGTCGCGTGTTGTGAAAGGCGGAGAGACGGGACGCGTCGCGACGCGAAGCGCCGTCTAGCCCAGAACCGTGAGACGCGTAAAGAAACAAAGTTTGACAGTACAACTGAAGGAAACTAACGGAAAGTGTTTAATTTGTAACTACATAAGTCGAAAAAGTGGCTTTTGCGTGAGTTTGTGTAATCCGTTTTTTGGTTTGTATTTGCGTCTTTGAGAGCGCTTTTTCCATGGAAGGTAAGGGCGTATCAAGTCGAAATGAATATCACGTAGTGCGGTTGGTGGTAGCTTGGCGGGCTCAAAGTTTTAAGATTGTAAGTGAAGGCAGCGAGGAGTTGCGGCCATTTACGTCGCGTGTTGTGAAAGGCGGAGAGACGGGACGCGTCGCGACGCGAAGCGCCGTCTAGCCCAGAACCGTGAGACGTGTAAAGAAACAAAGTTTGACAGTACAACTGAAGGAAACTAACGGAAAGTGTTTAATTTGTAACTACATAAGTCGAAAAAGTGGCTTTTGCGTGAGTTTGTGTAATCCGTTTTTTGGTTTGTATTTGCGTCTTTGAGAGCGCTTTTTCCATGGAAGGTAAGGGCGTATCAAGTCGAAATGAATATCACGTAGTGCGGTTGGTGGTAGCTTGGGGGGCTCAAAGTTTTAAGATTGTAAGTGAAGGCAGCGAGGAGTTACGGCCATTTACGTCGCGTGTTGTGAAAGACGGAGAGACGGGACGCGTCGCGACGCGAAGCGCGGTCTAGCCCAGAACCGTGAGATGCGTAAATAAACAAAGTTTGACAGTACAACTGAAGGAAACTAACGGAAAGTGTTTAATATGTAACTACATAAGTCGAAAAAGTGGCTTTTGCGTGAGTTTGTGTAATCCGTTTTTCCGTTAGTATTTGCGTCTTTGGGAGCTTTTTTCCGGGGAAGGTAAGGGCGTATCAAGTCGAAATGAATATCACGTAGTGCGGTTGGTGGTAGCTTGGGGGGCTCAAAGTTTTAAGATTGTAAGTGAAGGCAGCGAGGAGTTACGGCCATTTACGTCGCGTGTTGTGAAAGACGGAGAGACGGGACGCGTCGCGACGCGAAGCGCGGTCTAGCCCAGAACCGTGAGACGCGTAAGTAAACAAAGTTTGACAGTACAACTGAAGGAAACTAACGGAAAGTGTTTAATATGTAACTACATAAGCCGAAAAAGTGGCTTTTGCGTGAGTTTGTGTAATCCGTTTTTCCGTTAGTATTTGCGTCTTTGGGAACTTTTTTCCGGGGAAGGTAAGGGCGTATCAAGTCGAAATGAATATCACGTAGTGCGGTTGGTGGCCGCTTGGCGGGCTCAAAGTTTTAAGATTGTAAGTGAAGGCAGCGAGGAGTTGCGGCCATTTACGGCGCGTGTTGTGAAAGGCGGAGAGACGGGACGCGTCGCGACGCGAAGCGCGGTCTAGCCCAGAACCGTGAGACGCGTAAAGAAACAAAGTTTGACAGTACAACTGAAGGAAACTAACGGAAAGTGTTTAATATGTAACTACATAAGTCGAAAAAGTGGCTTTTGCGTGAGTTTGTGTAATCCGTTTTTCCGTTAGTATTTGCGTCTTTGGGAGCTTTTTTCCGGGGAAGGTAAGGGCGTATCAAGTCGAAATGAATATCACGTAGTGCGGTAGGTGGTAGCTTGGCGGGCTCAAAGTTTTAAGATTGTAAGTGAAGGCAGCGAGGAGTTACGGCCATTTACGTCGCGTGTTGTGAAAGACGGAGAGACGGGACGCGTCGCGACGCGAAGCGCGGTCTAGCCCAGAACCGTGAGACGCGTAAATAAACAAAGTTTGACAGTACAACTGAAGGAAACTAACGGAAAGTGTTTAATATGTAACTACATAAGTCGAAAAAGGGGCTTTTGCGTGAGTTTGTATAATCCGTTTTTCCGTTAGTATTTGCGTCTTTGGGAGCTTTTTTCCGGGGAAGGTAAGGGCGTATCAAGTCGAAATGAATATCACGTAGTGCGGTTGGTGGTAGCTTGGGGGGCTCAAAGTTTTAAGATTGTAAGTGAAGGCAGCGAGGAGTTGCGGCCATTTACGTCGCGTGTTGTGAAAGGCGGAGAGACGGGACGCGTCGCGACGCGAAGCGCCGTCTAGCCCAGAACCGTGAGACGCGTAAAGAAACAGAGTTTGACAGTACAACTGAAGGAAACTAACGGAAAGTGTTTAATTTGTAACTACATAGGTCGAAAAAGTGGCTTTTGCGTGAGTTTGTGTAATCCGTTTTTCGGTTTGTATTTCCGTCTTTGAGAGCGCATTTTTCATGGAAGGTAAGGGCGTATCAAGTCGAAATGAATATCACGTAGTGCGGTTGGTGGTAGCTTGGCGGGCTCAAAGTTTTAAGATTGTAAGTGAAGGCAGCGAGGAGTTACGGCCATTTACGTCGCGTGTTGTGAAAGACGGAGAGACGGGACGCGTCGCGACGCGAAGCGCGGTCTAGCCCAGAACCGTGAGACGCGTAAATAAACAAAGTTTGACAGTACAACTGAAGGAAACTAACGGAAAGTGTTTAATTTGTAACTACATAAGTCGAAAAAGTGGCTTTTGCGTGAGTTTGTGTAATCCGTTTTTTGGTTTGTATTTGCGTCTTTGAGAGCGCTTTTTCCATGGAAGGTAGGGGCGTACCAAGTCGAAATGAATATCACGTAGTGCGGTTGGTGGTAGCTTGGGGGGCTCAAAGTTTTAAGATTGTAAGTGAAGGCAGCGAGGAGTTGCGGCCATTTACGTCGCGTATTGTGAAAGGCGGAGAGACGGGACGCGTCGCGACGCGAAGCGCGGTCTAGCCCAGAACCGTGAGACGCGTAAAGAAACAGAGTTTGACAGTACAACTGAAGGAAACTAACGGAAAGTGTTTAATTTGTAACTACATAAGTCGAAAAAGTGGCTTTTGCGTGAGTTTGTGTAATCCGTTTTTTGGTTTGTATTTGCGTCTTTGAGAGCGCTTTTTCCATGGAAGGTAAGGGCGTATCAAGTCGAAATGAATATCACGTAGTGCGGTTGGTGGTAGCTTGGGGGGCTCAAAGTTTTAAGATTGTAAGTGAAGGCAGCGAGGAGTTGCGGCCATTTACGTCGCGTGTTGTGAAAGGCGGAGAGACGGGACGCGTCGCGACGCGAAGCGCGGTCTAGCCCAGAACCGTGAGACGCGTAAAGAAACAAAGTTTGACAGTACAACTGAAGGAAACCAACGGAAAGTGTTTAATTTGTAACTACATAAGTCGAAAAAGTGGCTTTTGCGTGAGTTTGTGTAATCCGTTTTTCGGTTAGTATTTGCGTCTTTGGGAGCTTTTTTCCGGGGAAGGTAAGGGCGTATCAAGTCGAAATGAATGTCACGTAGTGCGGTTGGTGGTAGCTTGGCGGGCTCAAAGTTTTAAGATTGTAAGTGATGGCAGCGAGGAGTTACGGCCATTTACGTCGCGTGTTGTGAAAGACGGAGAGACGGGACGCGTCGCGACGCGAAGCGCGGTCTAGCCCAGAACCGTGAGACGCGTAAAGAAACAAAGTTTGACAGTACAACTGAAGGAAACTAACGGAAAGTGTTTAATTTGTAACTACATAAGTCGAAAAAGTGGCTTTTGCGTGAGTTTGTGTAATCCGTGTTTTGGTTTGTATTTGCGTCTTTGAGAGCGCTTTTTCCATGGAAGGTAAGGGCGTATTAAGTCGAAATGAATATCACGTAGTGCGGTTGGTGGTAGCTTGGGGGGCTCAAAGTTTTAAGATTGTAAGTGAAGGCAGCGAGGAGTTGCGGCCATTTACGTCGCGTGTTGTGAAAGGCGGAGAGACGGGACGCGTCGCGACGCGAAACGCCGTCTAGCCCAGAACCGTGAGACGCGTAAAGAAACAAAGTTTGACAGTACAACTGAAGGAAACTAACGGAAAGTGTTTAATTTGTAACTACATAAGTCGAAAAAGTGGCTTTTGCGTGAGTTTGTGTAATCCGTTTTTCGGTTTGTATTTCCGTCTTTGAGAGCGCTTTTTCCATGGAAGGTAAGGGCGTATCAAGTCGAAATGAATATCACGTAGTGCGGTTGGTGGTAGCTTGGCGGGCTCAAAGTTTTAAGATTGTAAGTGAAGGCAGCGAGGAGTTGCGGCCATTTACGTCGCGTGTTGTGAAAGACGGAGAGACGGGACGCGTCGCGACGCGAAGCGCCGTCTAGCCCAGAACCGTGAGACGTGTAAAGAAACAAAGTTTGACAGTACAACTGAAGGAAACTAACGGAAAGTGTTTAATTTGTAACTACATAAGTCGAAAAAGTGGCTTTTGCGTGAGTTTGTGTAATCCGTTTTTCGGTTTGTATTTCCGTCTTTGAGAGCGCTTTTTCCATGGAAGGTAAGGGCGTATCAAGTCGAAATGAATATCACGTAGTGCGGTTGGTGGTAGCTTGGCGGGCTCAAAGTTTTAAGATTGTAAGTGAAGGCAGCGAGGAGTTGCGGCCATTTACGTCGCGTGTTGTGAAAGACGGAGAGACGGGACGCGTCGCGACGCGAAGCGCCGTCTAGCCCAGAACCGTGAGACGTGTAAAGAAACAAAGTTTGACAGTACAACTGAAGGAAACTAACGGAAAGTGTTTAATTTGTAACTACATAAGTCGAAAAAGTGGCTTTTGCGTGAGTTTGTGTAATCCGTTTTTCGGTTTGTATTTCCGTCTTTGAGAGCGCTTTTTCCATGGAAGGTAAGGGCGTATCAAGTCGAAATGAATATCACGTAGTGCGGTTGGTGGTAGCTTGGCGGGCTCAAAGTTTTAAGATTGTAAGTGAAGGCAGCGAGGAGTTGCGGCCATTTACGTCGCGTGTTGTGAAAGACGGAGAGACGGGACGCGTCGCGACGCGAAGCGCCGTCTAGCCCAGAACCGTGAGACGTGTAAAGAAACAAAGTTTGACAGTACAACTGAAGGAAACTAACGGAAAGTGTTTAATTTGTAACTACATAAGTCGAAAAAGTGGCTTTTGCGTGAGTTTGTGTAATCCGTTTTTCGGTTTGTATTTCCGTCTTTGAGAGCGCTTTTTCCATGGAAGGTAAGGGCGTATCAAGTCGAAATGAATATCACGTAGTGCGGTTGGTGGTAGCTTGGCGGGCTCAAAGTTTTAAGATTGTAAGTGAAGGCAGCGAGGAGTTGCGGCCATTTACGTCGCGTGTTGTGAAAGACGGAGAGACGGGACGCGTCGCGACGCGAAGCGCCGTCTAGCCCAGAACCGTGAGACGTGTAAAGAAACAAAGTTTGACAGTACAACTGAAGGAAACTAACGGAAAGTGTTTAATTTGTAACTACATAAGTCGAAAAAGTGGCTTTTGCGTGAGTTTGTGTAATCCGTTTTTCGGTTTGTATTTCCGTCTTTGAGAGCGCTTTTTCCATGGAAGGTAAGGGCGTATCAAGTCGAAATGAATATCACGTAGTGCGGTTGGTGGTAGCTTGGCGGGCTCAAAGTTTTAAGATTGTAAGTGAAGGCAGCGAGGAGTTGCAGCCATTTACGTCGCGTGTTGTGAAAGACGGAGAGACGGGACGCGTCGCGACGCGAAGCGCCGTCTAGCCCAGAACCGTGAGACGTGTAAAGAAACAAAGTTTGACAGTACAACTGAAGGAAACTAACGGAAAGTGTTTAATTTGTAACTACATAAGTCGAAAAAGTGGCTTTTGCGTGAGTTTGTGTAATCCGTTTTTCGGTTTGTATTTCCGTCTTTGAGAGCGCATTTTCCATGGAAGGTAAGGGCGTATCAAGTCGAAACGAATATCACGTAGTGCAGTTGGTGGTAGCTTGGGGGGCTCAAAGTTTTAAGATTGTAAGTGAAGGCAGCGAGGAGTTGCGGCCATTTACGTCGCGTGTTGTGAAAGGCGGAGAGACGGGACGCGTCGCGACGCGAAGCGCCGTCTAGCCCAGAACCGTGAGACGTGTAAAGAAACAAAGTTTGACAGTACAACTGAAGGAAACTAACGGAAAGTGTTTAATATGTAACTACATAAGTCGAAAAAGTGGCTTTTGCGTGAGTTTGTGTAATCCGTTTTTGCGTTAGTATTTGCGTCTTTGGGAGCTTTTTTCCGGGGAAGGTAAGGGCGTATCAAGTCGAAATGAATATCACGTAGTGCGGTTGGTGGTAGCTTGGCGGGCTCAAAGTTTTAAGATTGTAAGTGAAGGCAGCGAGGAGTTGCGGCCATTTACGTCGCGTGTTGTGAAAGGCGGAGAGACGGGACGCGTCGCGACGCGAAGCGCCGTCTAGCCCAGAACCGTGAGACGTGTAAAGAAACAAAGTTTGACAGTACAACTGAAGGAAACTAACGGAAAGTGTTTAATATGTAACTACATAAGTCGAAAAAGTGGCTTTTGCGTGAGTTTGTGTAATCCGTTTTTCGGTTAGTATTTGCGTCTTTGGGAGCTTTTTTCCGGGGAAGGTAAGGGCGTATCAAGTCGAAATGAATATCACGTAGTGCGGTTGGTGGTAGCTTGGCGGGCTCAAAGTTTTAAGATTGTAAGTGAAGGCAGCGAGGAGGTGCGGCCATTTACGTCGAGTGTTGTGAAAGACGGAGAGACGGGACGCGTCGCGACGCGAAGCGCCGTCTAGCCCAGAACCGTGAGACGCGTAAATAAACAAAGTTTGACAGTACAACTGAAGGAAACTAACGGAAAGTGTTTAATTTGTAACTACATAAGTCGAAAAAGTGGCTTTTGCGTGAGTTTGTGTAATCCGTTTTTGCGTTAGTATTTGCGTCTTTGGGAGCTTTTTTCCGGGGAAGGTAAGGGCGTATCAAGTCGAAATGAATATCACGTAGTGCGGTTGGTGGTAGCTTGGCGGGCTCAAAGTTTTAAGATTGTAAGTGAAGGCAGCGAGGAGTTGCGGCCATTTACGTCGAGTGTTGTGAAAGACGGAGAGACGGGACGCGTCGCGACGCGAAGCGCCGTCTAGCCCGGAACCGTGAGACGCGTAAATAAACAAAGTTTGACAGTACAACTGAAGGAAACTAACGGAAAGTGTTTAATTTGTAACTACATAAGTCGAAAAAGTGGCTTTTGCGTGAGTTTGTGTAATCCGTTTTTTGGTTTGTATTTGCGTCTTTGAGAGCGCTTTTTCCATGGAAGGTAAGGGCGTATCAAGTCGAAATGAATATCACGTAGTGCGGTTGGTGGTAGCTTGGCGGGCTCAAAGTTTTAAGATTGTAAGTGAAGGCAGCGAGGAGTTGCGGCCATTTACGTCGCGTGTTGTGAAAGGCGGAGAGACGGGACGCGTCGCGACGCGAAGCGCCGTCTAGCCCAGAACCGTGAGACGCGTAAATAAACAAAGTTTGACAGTACAACTGAAGGAAACTAACGGAAAGTGTTAAATTTGTAACTACATAAGTCGAAAAAGTGGCTTTTGCGTGAGTTTGTGTAATCCGTTTTTCGGTTAGTATTTGCGTCTTTGGGAGCTTTTTTCCGGGGAAGATAAGGGCGTATCAAGTCGAAATGAATATCACGTAGTGCGGTTGGTGGTAGCTTGGCGGGCTCAAAGTTTTAAGATTGTAAGTGAAGGCAGCGAGGAGTTGCGGCCATTTACGTCGCGTGTTGTGAAAGGCGGAGAGACGGGACGCGTCGCGACGCGAAGCGCCGTCTAGCCCAGAACCGTGAGACGCGTAAAGAAACAAAGTTTGACAGTACAACTGAAGGAAACTAACGGAAAGTGTTTAATTTGTAACTACATAAGTCGAAAAAGTGGCTTTTGCGTGAGTTTGTGTAATCCGTTTTTTGGTTTGTATTTGCGTCTTTGAGAGCGCTTTTTCCATGGAAGGTAAGGGCGTATCAAGTCGAAATGAATATCACGTAGTGCGGTTGGTGGTAGCTTGGCGGGCTCAAAGTTTTAAGATTGTAAGTGAAGGCAGGGAGGAGTTGCGGCCATTTACGTCGCGTGTTGTGAACGGCGGAGAGACGGGACGCGTCGCGACGCGAAGCGCCGTCTAGCCCAGAACCGTGAGACGCGTAAAGAAACAAAGTTTGACAGTACAACTGAAGGAAACTAACGGAAAGTGTTTAATTTGTAACTACATAAGTCGAAAAAGTGGCTTTTGCGTGAGTTTGTGTAATCCGTTTTTTGGTTTGTATTTGCGTCTTTGAGAGCGCTTTTTCCATGGAAGGTAAGGGCGTATCAAGTCGAAATGAATATCACGTAGTGCGGTTGGTGGTAGCTTGGGGGGCTCAAAGTTTTAAGATTGTAAGTGAAGGCAGCGAGGAGTTACGGCCATTTACGTCGCGTGTTGTGAAAGACGGAGAGACGGAACGAGTCGCGACGCGAAGCGCCGTCTAGCCCAGAACCGTGAGACGTGTAAAGAAACAAAGTTTGACAGTACAACTGAAGGAAACTAACGGAAAGTGTTTAATATGTAACTACATAAGTCGAAAAAGTGGCTTTTGCGTGAGTTTGTGTAATCCGTTTTTCGGTTAGTATTTGCGTCTTTGGGAGCTTTTTTCCGGGGAAGGTAAGGGCGTATCAAGTCGAAATGAATATCACGTAGTGCGGTTGGTGGTAGCTTGGCGGGCTCAAAGTTTTAAGATTGTAAGTGAAGGCAGCGAGGAGTTGCGGCCATTTACGTCGCGTGTTGTGAAAGGCGGAGAGACGGGACGCGTCGCGACGCGAAGCGCCGTCTAGCCCAGAACCGTGAGACGCGTAAAGAAACAAAGTTTGACAGTACAACTGAAGGAAACTAACGGAAAGTGTTTAATTTGTAACTACATAAGTCGAAAAAGTGGCTTTTGCGTGAGTTTGTGTAATCCGTTTTTTGGTTTGTATTTGCGTCTTTGAGAGCGCTTTTTCCATGGAAGGTAAGGGCGTATCAAGTCGAAATGAATATCACGTAGTGCGGTTGGTGGTAGCTTGGCGGGCTCAAAGTTTTAAGATTGTAAGTGAAGGCAGCGAGGAGTTGCGGCCATTTACGTCGCGTGTTGTGAAAGGCGGAGAGACGGGACGCGTCGCGACGCGAAGCGCCGTCTAGCCCAGAACCGTGAGACGCGTAAAGAAACAAAGTTTGACAGTACAACTGAAGGAAACTAACGGAAAGTGTTTAATTTGTAACTACATAAGTCGAAAAAGTGGCTTTTGCGTGAGTTTGTGTAATCCGTTTTTTGGTTTGTATTTGCGTCTTTGAGAGCGCTTTTTCCATGGAAGGTAAGGGCGTATCAAGTCGAAATGAATATCACGTAGTGCGGTTGGTGGTAGCTTGGGGGGCTCAAAGTTTTAAGATTGTAAGTGAAGGCAGCGAGGAGTTACGGCCATTTACGTCGCGTGTTGTGAAAGACGGAGAGACGGGACGCGTCGCGACGCGAAGCGCGGTCTAGCCCAGAACCGTGAGATGCGTAAATAAACAAAGTTTGACAGTACAACTGAAGGAAACTAACGGAAAGTGTTTAATATGTAACTACATAAGTCGAAAAAGTGGCTTTTGCGTGAGTTTGTGTAATCCGTTTTTCCGTTAGTATTTGCGTCTTTGGGAGCTTTTTTCCGGGGAAGGTAACGGCGTATCAAGTCGAAATGAATATGACGTAGTGCGGTTGGTGGTAGCTTGGGGGGCTCAAAGTTTTAAGATTGTAAGTGAAGGCAGCGAGGAGTTACGGCCATTTACGTCGCGTGTTGTGAAAGACGGAGAGACGGGACGCGTCGCGACGCGAAGCGCGGTCTAGCCCAGAACCGTGAGACGCGTAAATAAACAAAGTTTGACAGTACAACTGAAGGAAACTAACGGAAAGTGTTTAATATGTAACTACATAAGCCGAAAAAGTGGCTTTTGCGTGAGTTTGTGTAATCCGTTTTTCCGTTAGTATTTGCGTCTTTGGGAGCTTTTTTCCGGGGAAGGTAAGGGCGTATCAAGTCGAAATGAATATCACGTAGTGCGGTTGGTGGTAGCTTGGCGGGCTCAAAGTTTTAAGATTGTAAGTGAAGGCAGCGAGGAGTTGCGGCCATTTACGTCGCGTGTTGTGAAAGGCGGAGAGACGGGACGCGTCGCGACGCGAAGCGCGGTCTAGCCCAGAACCGTGAGACGCGTAAAGAAACAAAGTTTGACAGTACAACTGAAGGAAACTAACGGAAAGTGTTTAATATGTAACTACATAAGTCGAAAAAGTGGCTTTTGTGTGAGTTTGTGTAATCCGTTTTTCCGTTAGTATTTGCGTCTTTGGGAGCTTTTTTCCGGGGAAGGTAAGGGCGTATCAAGTCGAAATGAATATCACGTAGTGTGGTTGGTGGTAGCTTGGCGGGCTCAAAGTTTTAAGGTTGTAAGTGAAGGCAGCGAGGAGTTACGGCCATTTACGTCGCGTGTTGTGAAAGACGGAGAGACGGGACGCGTCGCGACGCGAAGCGCGGTCTAGCCCAGAACCGTGAGACGCGTAAATAAACAAAGTTTGACAGTACAACTGAAGGAAACTAACGGAAAGTGTTTAATATGTAACTACATAAGTCGAAAAAGTGGCTTTTGCGTGAGTTTGTGTAATCCGTTTTTCCGTTAGTATTTGCGTCTTTGGGAGCTTTTTTCCGGGGAAGGTAAGGGCGTATCAAGTCGAAATGAATATCACGTAGTGCGGTTGGTGGTAGCTTGGGGGGCTCAAAGTTTTAAGATTGTAAGTGAAGGCAGCGAGGAGTTGCGGCCATTTACGTCGCGTGTTGTGAAAGGCGGAGAGACGGGACGCGTCGCGACGCGAAGCGCCGTCTAGCCCAGAACCGTGAGACGCGTAAAGAAACAAAGTTTGACAGTACAACTGAAGGAAACTAACGGAAAGTGTTTAATTTGTAACTACATAAGTCGAAAAAGTGGCTTTTGCGTGAGTTTGTGTAATCCGTTTTTTGGTTTGTATTTGCGTCTTTGAGAGCGCTTTTTCCATGGAAGGTAAGGGCGTATCAAGTCGAAATGAATATCACGTAGTGCGGTTGGTGGTAGCTTGGCGGGCTCAAAGTTTTAAGATTGTAAGTGAAGGCAGCGAGGAGTTGCGGCCATTTACGTCGCGTGTTGTGAAAGGCGGAGAGACGGGACGCGTCGCGACGCGAAGCGCCGTCTAGCCCAGAACCGTGAGACGTGTAAAGAAACAAAGTTTGACAGTACAACTGAAGGAAACTAACGGAAAGTGTTTAATTTGTAACTACATAAGTCGAAAAAGTGGCTTTTGCGTGAGTTTGTGTAATCCGTTTTTTGGTTTGTATTTGCGTCTTTGAGAGCGCTTTTTCCATGGAAGGTAAGGGCGTATCAAGTCGAAATGAATATCACGTAGTGCGGTTGGTGGTAGCTTGGGGGGCTCAAAGTTTTAAGATTGTAAGTGAAGGCAGCGAGGAGTTACGGCCATTTACGTCGCGTGTTGTGAAAGACGGAGAGACGGGACGCGTCGCGACGCGAAGCGCGGTCTAGCCCAGAACCGTGAGATGCGTAAATAAACAAAGTTTGACAGTACAACTGAAGGAAACTAACGGAAAGTGTTTAATATGTAACTACATAAGTCGAAAAAGTGGCTTTTGCGTGAGTTTGTGTAATCCGTTTTTCCGTTAGTATTTGCGTCTTTGGGAGCTTTTTTCCGGGGAAGGTAAGGGCGTATCAAGTCGAAATGAATATCACGTAGTGCGGTTGGTGGTAGCTTGGGGGGCTCAAAGTTTTAAGATTGTAAGTGAAGGCAGCGAGGAGTTACGGCCATTTACGTCGCGTGTTGTGAAAGACGGAGAGACGGGACGCGTCGCGATGCGAAGCGCGGTCTAGCCCAGAACCGTGAGACGCGTAAGTAAACAAAGTTTGACAGTACAACTGAAGGAAACTAACGGAAAGTGTTTAATATGTAACTACATAAGCCGAAAAAGTGGCTTTTGCGTGAGTTTGTGTAATCCGTTTTTCCGTTAGTATTTGCGTCTTTGGGAACTTTTTTCCGGGGAAGGTAAGGGCGTATCAAGTCGAAATGAATATCACGTAGTGCGGTTGGTGGCCGCTTGGCGGGCTCAAAGTTTTAAGATTGTAAGTGAAGGCAGCGAGGAGTTGCGGCCATTTACGGCGCGTGTTGTGAAAGGCGGAGAGACGGGACGCGTCGCGACGCGAAGCGCGGTCTAGCCCAGAACCGTGAGACGCGTAAAGAAACAAAGTTTGACAGTACAACTGAAGGAAACTAACGGAAAGTGTTTAATATGTAACTACATAAGTCGAAAAAGTGGCTTTTGCGTGAGTTTGTGTAATCCGTTTTTCCGTTAGTATTTGCGTCTTTGGGAGCTTTTTTCCGGGGAAGGTAAGGGCGTATCAAGTCGAAATGAATATCACGTAGTGCGGTAGGTGGTAGCTTGGCGGGCTCAAAGTTTTAAGATTGTAAGTGAAGGCAGCGAGGAGTTACGGCCATTTACGTCGCGTGTTGTGAAAGACGGAGAGACGGGACGCGTCGCGACGCGAAGCGCGGTCTAGCCCAGAACCGTGAGACGCGTAAATAAACAAAGTTTGACAGTACAACTGAAGGAAACTAACGGAAAGTGTTTAATATGTAACTACATAAGTCGAAAAAGGGGCTTTTGCGTGAGTTTGTATAATCCGTTTTTCCGTTAGTATTTGCGTCTTTGGGAGCTTTTTTCCGGGGAAGGTAAGGGCGTATCAAGTCGAAATGAATATCACGTAGTGCGGTTGGTGGTAGCTTGGGGGGCTCAAAGTTTTAAGATTGTAAGTGAAGGCAGCGAGGAGTTGCGGCCATTTACGTCGCGTGTTGTGAAAGGCGGAGAGACGGGACGCGTCGCGACGCGAAGCGCCGTCTAGCCCAGAACCGTGAGACGCGTAAAGAAACAGAGTTTGACAGTACAACTGAAGGAAACTAACGGAAAGTGTTTAATTTGTAACTACATAGGTCGAAAAAGTGGCTTTTGCGTGAGTTTGTGTAATCCGTTTTTCGGTTTGTATTTCCGTCTTTGAGAGCGCATTTTTCATGGAAGGTAAGGGCGTATCAAGTCGAAATGAATATCACGTAGTGCGGTTGGTGGTAGCTTGGCGGGCTCAAAGTTTTAAGATTGTAAGTGAAGGCAGCGAGGAGTTACGGCCATTTACGTCGCGTGTTGTGAAAGACGGAGAGACGGGACGCGTCGCGACGCGAAGCGCGGTCTAGCCCAGAACCGTGAGACGCGTAAATAAACAAAGTTTGACAGTACAACTGAAGGAAACTAACGGAAAGTGTTTAATTTGTAACTACATAAGTCGAAAAAGTGGCTTTTGCGTGAGTTTGTGTAATCCGTTTTTTGGTTTGTATTTGCGTCTTTGAGAGCGCTTTTTCCATGGAAGGTAGGGGCGTACCAAGTCGAAATGAATATCACGTAGTGCGGTTGGTGGTAGCTTGGGGGGCTCAAAGTTTTAAGATTGTAAGTGAAGGCAGCGAGGAGTTGCGGCCATTTACGTCGCGTATTGTGAAAGGCGGAGAGACGGGACGCGTCGCGACGCGAAGCGCGGTCTAGCCCAGAACCGTGAGACGCGTAAAGAAACAGAGTTTGACAGTACAACTGAAGGAAACTAACGGAAAGTGTTTAATTTGTAACTACATAAGTCGAAAAAGTGGCTTTTGCGTGAGTTTGTGTAATCCGTTTTTCGGTTTGTATTTCCGTCTTTGAGAGCGCATTTTCCATGGAAGGTAAGGGAGTATCAAGTCGAAATGAATATCACGTAGTGCGGTTGGTGGTAGCTTGGCGGGCTCAAAGTTTTAAGATTGTAAGTGAAGGCAGCGAGGAGTTACGGCCATTTACGTCGCGTGTTGTGAAAGGCGGAGAGACGGGACGCGTCGCGACGCGAAGCGCGGTCTAGCCCAGAACCGTGAGACGCGTAAAGAAACAAAGTTTGACAGTACAACTGAAGGAAACCAACGGAAAGTGTTTAATTTGTAACTACATAAGTCGAAAAAGTGGCTTTTGCGTGAGTTTGTGTAATCCGTTTTTTGGTTTGTATTTGCGTCTTTGAGAGCGCTTTTTCCATGGAAGGTAAGGGCGTATCAAGTCGAAATGAATATCACGTAGTGCGGTTGGTGGTAGCTTGGGGGGCTCAAAGTTTTAAGATTGTAAGTGAAGGCAGCGAGGAGTTGCGGCCATTTACGTCGCGTGTTGTGAAAGGCGGAGAGACGGGACGCGTCGCGACGCGAAGCGCGGTCTAGCCCAGAACCGTGAGACGCGTAAAGAAACAAAGTTTGACAGTACAACTGAAGGAAACCAACGGAAAGTGTTTAATTTGTAACTACATAAGTCGAAAAAGTGGCTTTTGCGTGAGTTTGTGTAATCCGTTTTTCGGTTAGTATTTGCGTCTTTGGGAGCTTTTTTCCGGGGAAGGTAAGGGCGTATCAAGTCGAAATGAATGTCACGTAGTGCGGTTGGTGGTAGCTTGGCGGGCTCAAAGTTTTAAGATTGTAAGTGATGGCAGCGAGGAGTTACGGCCATTTACGTCGCGTGTTGTGAAAGACGGAGAGACGGGACGCGTCGCGACGCGAAGCGCGGTCTAGCCCAGAACCGTGAGACGCGTAAAGAAACAAAGTTTGACAGTACAACTGAAGGAAACTAACGGAAAGTGTTTAATTTGTAACTACATAAGTCGAAAAAGTGGCTTTTGCGTGAGTTTGTGTAATCCGTGTTTTGGTTTGTATTTGCGTCTTTGAGAGCGCTTTTTCCATGGAAGGTAAGGGCGTATTAAGTCGAAATGAATATCACGTAGTGCGGTTGGTGGTAGCTTGGGGGGCTCAAAGTTTTAAGATTGTAAGTGAAGGCAGCGAGGAGTTGCGGCCATTTACGTCGCGTGTTGTGAAAGGCGGAGAGACGGGACGCGTCGCGACGCGAAACGCCGTCTAGCCCAGAACCGTGAGACGCGTAAAGAAACAAAGTTTGACAGTACAACTGAAGGAAACTAACGGAAAGTGTTTAATTTGTAACTACATAAGTCGAAAAAGTGGCTTTTGCGTGAGTTTGTGTAATCCGTTTTTCGGTTTGTATTTCCGTCTTTGAGAGCGCTTTTTCCATGGAAGGTAAGGGCGTATCAAGTCGAAATGAATATCACGTAGTGCGGTTGGTGGTAGCTTGGCGGGCTCAAAGTTTTAAGATTGTAAGTGAAGGCAGCGAGGAGTTGCGGCCATTTACGTCGCGTGTTGTGAAAGACGGAGAGACGGGACGCGTCGCGACGCGAAGCGCCGTCTAGCCCAGAACCGTGAGACGTGTAAAGAAACAAAGTTTGACAGTACAACTGAAGGAAACTAACGGAAAGTGTTTAATTTGTAACTACATAAGTCGAAAAAGTGGCTTTTGCGTGAGTTTGTGTAATCCGTTTTTCGGTTTGTATTTCCGTCTTTGAGAGCGCTTTTTCCATGGAAGGTAAGGGCGTATCAAGTCGAAATGAATATCACGTAGTGCGGTTGGTGGTAGCTTGGCGGGCTCAAAGTTTTAAGATTGTAAGTGAAGGCAGCGAGGAGTTGCGGCCATTTACGTCGCGTGTTGTGAAAGACGGAGAGACGGGACGCGTCGCGACGCGAAGCGCCGTCTAGCCCAGAACCGTGAGACGTGTAAAGAAACAAAGTTTGACAGTACAACTGAAGGAAACTAACGGAAAGTGTTTAATTTGTAACTACATAAGTCGAAAAAGTGGCTTTTGCGTGAGTTTGTGTAATCCGTTTTTCGGTTTGTATTTCCGTCTTTGAGAGCGCTTTTTCCATGGAAGGTAAGGGCGTATCAAGTCGAAATGAATATCACGTAGTGCGGTTGGTGGTAGCTTGGCGGGCTCAAAGTTTTAAGATTGTAAGTGAAGGCAGCGAGGAGTTGCGGCCATTTACGTCGCGTGTTGTGAAAGACGGAGAGACGGGACGCGTCGCGACGCGAAGCGCCGTCTAGCCCAGAACCGTGAGACGTGTAAAGAAACAAAGTTTGACAGTACAACTGAAGGAAACTAACGGAAAGTGTTTAATTTGTAACTACATAAGTCGAAAAAGTGGCTTTTGCGTGAGTTTGTGTAATCCGTTTTTCGGTTTGTATTTCCGTCTTTGAGAGCGCTTTTTCCATGGAAGGTAAGGGCGTATCAAGTCGAAATGAATATCACGTAGTGCGGTTGGTGGTAGCTTGGCGGGCTCAAAGTTTTAAGATTGTAAGTGAAGGCAGCGAGGAGTTGCGGCCATTTACGTCGCGTGTTGTGAAAGACGGAGAGACGGGACGCGTCGCGACGCGAAGCGCCGTCTAGCCCAGAACCGTGAGACGTGTAAAGAAACAAAGTTTGACAGTACAACTGAAGGAAACTAACGGAAAGTGTTTAATTTGTAACTACATAAGTCGAAAAAGTGGCTTTTGCGTGAGTTTGTGTAATCCGTTTTTCGGTTTGTATTTCCGTCTTTGAGAGCGCTTTTTCCATGGAAGGTAAGGGCGTATCAAGTCGAAATGAATATCACGTAGTGCGGTTGGTGGTAGCTTGGCGGGCTCAAAGTTTTAAGATTGTAAGTGAAGGCAGCGAGGAGTTGCAGCCATTTACGTCGCGTGTTGTGAAAGACGGAGAGACGGGACGCGTCGCGACGCGAAGCGCCGTCTAGCCCAGAACCGTGAGACGTGTAAAGAAACAAAGTTTGACAGTACAACTGAAGGAAACTAACGGAAAGTGTTTAATTTGTAACTACATAAGTCGAAAAAGTGGCTTTTGCGTGAGTTTGTGTAATCCGTTTTTCGGTTTGTATTTCCGTCTTTGAGAGCGCATTTTCCATGGAAGGTAAGGGCGTATCAAGTCGAAACGAATATCACGTAGTGCAGTTGGTGGTAGCTTGGGGGGCTCAAAGTTTTAAGATTGTAAGTGAAGGCAGCGAGGAGTTGCGGCCATTTACGTCGCGTGTTGTGAAAGGCGGAGAGACGGGACGCGTCGCGACGCGAAGCGCCGTCTAGCCCAGAACCGTTAGACGCGTAAAGAAACAAAGTTTGACAGTACAACTGAAGGAAACTAACGGAAAGTGTTTAATTTGTAACTACATAAGTCGAAAAAGTGGCTTTTGCGTGAGTTTGTGTAATCCGTTTTTCGGTTTGTATTTCCGTCTTTGAGAGCGCTTTTTCCATGGAAGGTAAGGGCGTATCAAGTCGAAATGAATATCACGTAGTGCGGTTGGTGGTAGCTTGGCGGGCTCAAAGTTTTAAGATTGTAAGTGAAGGCAGCGAGGAGTTGCGGCCATTTACGTCGCGTGTTGTGAAAGACGGAGAGACGGGACGCGTCGCGACGCGAAGCGCCGTCTAGCCCAGAACCGTGAGACGTGTAAAGAAACAAAGTTTGACAGTACAACTGAAGGAAACTAACGGAAAGTGTTTAATTTGTAACTACATAAGTCGAAAAAGTGGCTTTTGCGTGAGTTTGTGTAATCCGTTTTTCGGTTTGTATTTCCGTCTTTGAGAGCGCTTTTTCCATGGAAGGTAAGGGCGTATCAAGTCGAAATGAATATCACGTAGTGCGGTTGGTGGTAGCTTGGCGGGCTCAAAGTTTTAAGATTGTAAGTGAAGGCAGCGAGGAGTTGCGGCCATTTACGTCGCGTGTTGTGAAAGACGGAGAGACGGGACGCGTCGCGACGCGAAGCGCCGTCTAGCCCAGAACCGTGAGACGTGTAAAGAAACAAAGTTTGACAGTACAACTGAAGGAAACTAACGGAAAGTGTTTAATTTGTAACTACATAAGTCGAAAAAGTGGCTTTTGCGTGAGTTTGTGTAATCCGTTTTTCGGTTTGTATTTCCGTCTTTGAGAGCGCATTTTCCATGGAAGGTAAGGGCGTATCAAGTCGAAACGAATATCACGTAGTGCAGTTGGTGGTAGCTTTGGGGGGCTCAAAGTTTTAAGATTGTAAGTGAAGGCAGCGAGGAGTTGCGGCCATTTACGTCGCGTGTTGTGAAAGGCGGAGAGACGGGACGCGTCGCGACGCGAAGCGCCGTCTAGCCCAGAACCGTGAGACGCGTAAAGAAACAAAGTTTGACAGTACAACTGAAGGAAACTAACGGAAAGTGTTTAATTTGTAACTACATAAGTCGAAAAAGTGGCTTTTGCGTGAGTTTGTGTAATCCGTTTTTTGGTTTGTATTTGCGTCTTTGAGAGCGCTTTTTCCATTGAAGGTAAGGGCGTATCAAGTCGAAACGAATATCACGTAGTGCAGTTGGTGGTAGCTTGGGGGGCTCAAAGTTTTAAGATTGTAAGTGAAGGCAGCGAGGAGTTGCGACCATTTACGTCGCGTGTTGTGAAAGGCGGAGAGACGGGACGCGTCGCGACGCGAAGCGCCGTCTAGCCCAGAACCGTGAGACGTGTAAAGAAACAAAGTTTGACGGTACAACTGAAGGAAACTAACGGAAAGTGTTTAATTTGTAACTACATAAGTCGAAAAAGTGGCTTTTGCGTGAGTTTGTGTAATCCGTTTTTCGGTTTGTATTTCCGTCTTTGAGAGCGCATTTTCCATGGAAGGTAAGGGCGTATCAAGTCGAAATGAATATCACGTAGTGCGGTTGGTGGTAGCTTGGCGGGCTCAAAGTTTTAAGATTGTAAGTGAAGGCAGCGAGGAGTTGCGGCCATTTACGTCGCGTGTTGTGAAAGGCGGAGAGACGGGACGCGTCGCGACGCGAAGCGCCGTCTAGCCCAGAACCGTGAGACGCGTAAAGAAACAAAGTTTGACAGTACAACTGAAGGAAACTAACGGAAAGTGTTTAATTTGTAACTACATAAGTCGAAAAAGTGGCTTTTGCGTGAGTTTGTGTAATCCGTTTTTTGGTTTGTATTTGCGTCTTTGAGAGCGCTTTTTCCATTGAAGGTAAGGGCGTATCAAGTCGAAACGAATATCACGTAGTGCAGTTGGTGGTAGCTTGGGGGGCTCAAAGTTTTAAGATTGTAAGTGAAGGCAGCGAGGAGTTGCGGCCATTTACGTCGCGTGTTGTGAAAGGCGGAGAGACGGGACGCGTCGCGACGCGAAGCGCCGTCTAGCCCAGAACCGTGAGACGCGTAAAGAAACAAAGTTTGACAGTACAACTGAAGGAAACTAACGGAAAGTGTTTAATTTGTAACTACATAAGTCGAAAAAGTGGCTTTTGCGTGAGTTTGTGTAATCCGTTTTTTGGTTTGTATTTGCGTCTTTGAGAGCGCTTTTTCCATTGAAGGTAAGGGCGTATCAAGTCGAAACGAATATCACGTAGTGCAGTTGGTGGTAGCTTGGCGCGCTCAAAGTTTTAAGATTGTAAGTGAAGGCAGCGAGGAGTTGCGGCCATTTACGTCGCGTGTTGTGAAAGGCGGAGAGACGGGACGCGTCGCGACGCGAAGCGCCGTCTAGCCCAGAACCGTGAGACGTGTAAAGAAACAAAGTTTGACAGTACAACTGAAGGAAACTAACGGAAAGTGTTTAATTTGTAACTACATAAGTCGAAAAAGTGGCTTTTGCGTGAGTTTGTGTAATCCGTTTTTCGGTTTGTATTTCCGTCTTTGAGAGCGCATTTTCCATGGAAGGTAAGGGCGTATCAAGTCGAAATGAATATCACGTAGTGCGGTTGGTGGTAGCTTGGCGGGCTCAAAGTTTTAAGATTGTAAGTGAAGGCAGCGAGGAGTTGCGGCCATTTACGTCGCGTGTTGTGAAAGGCGGAGAGACGGGACGCGTCGCGACGCGAAGCGCCGTCTAGCCCAGAACCGTGAGACGTGTAAAGAAACAAAGTTTGACAGTACAACTGAAGGAAACTAACGGAAAGTGTTTAATTTGTAACTACATAAGTCGAAAAAGTGGCTTTTGCGTGAGTTTGTGTAATCCGTTTTTTGGTTTGTATTTCCGTCTTTGAGAGCGCATTTTCCATGGAAGGTAAGGGCGTATCAAGTCGAAATGAATATCACGTAGTGCGGTTGGTGGTAGCTTGGCGGGCTCAAAGTTTTAAGATTGTAAGTGAAGGCAGCGAGGAGTTGCGGCCATTTACGTCGCGTGTTGTGAAAGGCGGAGAGACGGGACGCGTCGCGACGCGAAGCGCCGTCTAGCCCAGAACCGTGAGACGTGTAAAGAAACAAAGTTTGACAGTACAACTGAAGGAAACTAACGGAAAGTGTTTAATTTGTAACTACATAAGTCGAAAAAGTGGCTTTTGCGTGAGTTTGTGTAATCCGTTTTTCGGTTTGTATATCCGTCTTTGAGAGCGCATTTTCCATGGAAGGTAAGGGCGTATCAAGTCGAAATGAATATCACGTAGTGCGGTTGGTGGTAGCTTGGCGGGCTCAAAGTTTTAAGATTGTAAGTGAAGGCAGCGAGGAGTTGCGGCCATTTACGTCGCGTGTTGTGAAAGGCGGAGAGACGGGACGCGTCGCGACGCGAAGCGCCGTCTAGCCCAGAACCGTGAGACGCGTAAAGAAACAAAGTTTGACAGTACAACTGAAGGAAACTAACGGAAAGTGTTTAATTTGTAACTACATAAGTCGAAAAAGTGGCTTTTGCGTGAGTTTGTGTAATCCGTTTTTTGGTTTGTATTTGCGTCTTTGAGAGCGCTTTTTCCATTGAAGGTAATGGCGTATCAAGTCGAAATGAATATCACGTAGTGCGGTTGGTGGTAGCTTGGGGGGCTCAAAGTTTTAAGATTGTAAGTGAAGGCAGCGAGGAGTTGCGGCCATTTACGTCGCGTGTTGTGAAAGGCGGAGAGACGGGACGCGTCGCGACGCGAAGCGCCGTCTAGCCCAGAACCGTGAGACGTGTAAAGAAACAAAGTTTGACAGTACAACTGAAGGAAACTAACGGAAAGTGTTTAATTTGTAACTACATAAGTCGAAAAAGTGGCTTTTGCGTGAGTTTGTGTAATCCGTTTTTCGGTTTGTATTTCCGTCTTTGAGAGCGCTTTTTCCATGGAAGGTAAGGGCGTATCAAGTCGAAATGAATATCACGTAGTGCGGTTGGTGGTAGCTTGGGGGGCTCAAAGTTTTAAGATTGTAAGTGAAGGCAGCGAGGAGTTGCGGCCATTTACGTCGCTTGTTGTGAAAGGCGGAGAGACGGGACGCGTCGCGACGCGAAGCGCCGTCTAGCCCAGAACCGTGAGACGTGTAAAGAAACAAAGTTTGACAGTACAACTGAAGGAAACTAACGGAAAGTGTTTAATTTGTAACTACATAAGTCGAAAAAGTGGCTTTTGCGTGAGTTTGTGTAATCCGTTTTTTGGTTTGTATTTGCGTCTTTGAGAGCGCTTTTTCCATTGAAGGTAATAGCGTATCAAGTCGAAATGAATATCACGTAGTGCGGTTGGTGGTAGCTTGGGGGGCTCAAAGTTTTAAGATTGTAAGTGAAGGCAGCGAGGAGTTGCGGCCATTTACGTCGCGTGTTGTGAAAGGCGGAGAGACGGGACGCGTCGCGACGCGAAGCGCCGTCTAGCCCAGAACCGTGAGACGTGTAAAGAAACAAAGTTTGACAGTACAACTGAAGGAAACTAACGGAAAGTGTTTAATTTGTAACTACATAAGTCGAAAAAGTGGCTTTTGCGTGAGTTTGTGTAATCCGTTCTCGGTTTGTATTTCCGTCTTTGAGAGCGCTTTTTCCATGGAAGGTAAGGGCGTATCAAGTCGAAATGAATGTCACGTAGTGAGGTTGGTGGTAGCTTGGCGGGCTCAAAGTTTTAAGATTGTAAGTGAAGGCAGCGAGGAGTTGCGGCCATTTACGTCGCGTGTTGTGAAAGGCGGAGAGACGGGACGCGTCGCGACGCGAAGCGCCGTCTAGCCCAGAACCGTGAGACGCGTAAAGAAACAAAGTTTGACAGTACAACTGAAGGAAACTAACGGAAAGTGTTTAATTTGTAACTACATAAGTCGAAAAAGTGGCTTTTGCGTGAGTTTGTGTAATCCGTTTTTTGGTTTGTATTTGCGTCTTTGAGAGCGCTTTTTCCATTGAAGGTAATGGCGTATCAAGTCGAAATGAATATCACGTAGTGCGGTTGGTGGTAGCTTGGGGGGCTCAAAGTTTTAAGATTGTAAGTGAAGGCAGCGAGGAGTTGCGGCCATTTACGTCGCGTGTTGTGAAAGGCGGAGAGACGGGACGCGTCGCGACGCGAAGCGCCGTCTAGCCCAGAACCGTGAGACGTGTAAAGAAACAAAGTTTGACAGTACAACTGAAGGAAACTAACGGAAAGTGTTTAATTTGTAACTACATAAGTCGAAAAAGTGGCTTTTTCGTGAGTTTGTGTAATCCGTTTTTCGGTTTGTATTTCCGTCTTTGAGAGCGCTTTTTCCTTGGAAGGTAAGGGCGTATCAAGTCGAAATGAATATCACGTAGTGCGGTTGGTGGTAGCTTGGCGGGCTCAAAGTTTTAAGATTGTAAGTGAAGGCAGCGAGGAGTTGCGGCCATTTACGTCGCGTGTTGTGAAAGGCGGAGAGACGGGACGCGTCGCGACGCGAAGCGCCGTCTAGCCCAGAACCGTGAGACGTGTAAAGAAACAAAGTTTGACAGTACAACTGAAGGAAACTAACGGAAAGTGTTTAATTTGTAAATACATAAGTCGAAACAGTGGCTTTTGCGTGAGTTTGTGTAATCCGTTTTTCGGTTACTATTTGCGTCTTTGAGAGCGTTTTTTCCGGGGAAGGTAAGGGCGTATCAAGTCGAAATGAATATCACGTAGTGCGGTTGGTGGTAGCTTGGGGGGCTCAAAGTTTTAAGATTGTAAGTGAAGGCAGCGAGGAGTTACGGCCATTTACGTCGCGTGTTGTGAAAGACGGGGAGACGGGACGCGTCGCGACGCGAAGCGCCGCCTAGCCCAGAACCGTGAGACGCGTAAAGAAACAAAGTTTGACAGTACAACTGAAGGAAAGTGACGGAAAGTGTTTAATTTGTAACTACATAAGTCGAAACAGTGGCTTTTGCGTGAGTTTGTGTAATCCGTTTTTCGGTTTGTATTTCCGTCTTTGAGAGCGCTTTTTCCATGGAAGGTAAGGGCGTATCAAGTCGAAATGAATATCACGTAGTGCGGTTGGTGGTAGCTTGGGGGGCTCAAAGTTTTAAGATTGTAAGTGAAGGCAGCGAGGAGTTGCGGCCATTTACGTCGCGTGTTGTGAAAGGCGGAGAGACGGGACGCGTCGCGACGCGAAGCGCCGTCTAGCCCAGAACCGTGAGACGTGTAAAGAAACAAAGTTTGACAGTACAACTGAAGGAAACTACCGGAAAGTGTTTAATTTGTAAATACATAAGTCGAAAAAGTGGCTTTTGCGTGAGTTTGTGTAATCCGTTTTTTGGTTTGTATTTGCGTCTTTGAGAGCGCTTTTTCCGGGGAAGGTGAGGGCGTATCAAGTCGAAATGAATATCACGTAGTGCAGTCGGTGGTAGCTTGGGGGGCTTAAAGTTTTAAGATTGTAAGTGAAGGCAGCGAGGAGTTGCGGCCATTTACGTCGCGTGTTGTGAAAGGCGGAGAGACGGGACGCGTCGCGACGCGAAGCGCCGTCTAGCCCAGAACCGTGAGACGTGTAAAGAAACAAAGTTTGACAGTGCAACTGAAGGAAACTAACGGAAAGTGTTTAATTTGTAACTACATAAGTCGAAAAAGTGGCTTTTGCGTGAGTTTGTGTAATCCGTTTTTTGGTTTGTATTTGCGTCTGTGAGAGCGCTTTTTCCGTGGAAGGTAAGGGCGTATCAAGGCGAAATGAATATCACGTAGTGCAGTTGGTGGTAGCTTGGCGGGCTCAAAGTTTTAAGATTGTAAAGGAAGGCAGCGAGGAGTTGCGGCCATTTACGTCGCGTGTTGTGAAAGGCGGAGAGACGGGACGCGTCGCGACGCGAAGCGCCGTCTAGCCCAGAACCGTGAGACGCGTAAAGAAACAAAGTTTGACAGTACAACTGAAGGAAACTAACGGAAAGTGTTTAATTTGTAACTACATAAGTCGAAAAAGTGGCTTTTGCGTGAGTTTGTGTAATCTGTTTTTTGGTTTGTATTTGCTTCTTTGAGAGCGCTTTTTCCATTGAAGGTAAGGGCGTATCAAGTCGAAATGAATATCACGTAGTGCGGTTGGTGGTAGCTTGGGGGGCTCAAAGTTTTAAGATTGTAAGTGAAGGCAGCGAGGAGTTGCGGCCATTTACGTCGCGTGTTGTGAAAGGCGGAGAGACGGGACGCGTTGCGACGCGAAGCGCCGTCTAGCCCAGAACCGTGAGACGTGTAAAGAAACAAAGTTTGACAGTACAACTGAAAGAAACTAACGGAAAGTGTTTAATTTGTAACTACATAAGTCGAAAAAGTGGCTTTTGCGTGAGTTTGTGTAATCCGTTTGTCGGTTTGTATTTGCGTCTTTGAGAGCGCTTTTTGCATGGAAGGTAAGGGCGTATCAAGTCGAAATGAATATTACGTAGTGCGGTTGGTGGTAGCTTGGGGGGCTCAAAGTTTTAAGATTGTAAGTGAAGGCAGCGAGGAGTTGCGGCCATTTACGTCGCGTGTTGTGAAAGGCGGAGAGACGGGACGCGTCGCGACGCGAAGCGCCGTCTAGCCCAGAACCGTGAGACGTGTAAAGAAACAAAGTTTGACAGTACAACTGAAGGAAACTAACGGAAAGTGTTTAATTTGTAACTACATAAGTCGAAACAGTGGCTTTTGCGTGAGTTTGTGTAATCCGTTTTTCGGTTACTATTTGCGTCTTTGAGAGCGTTTTTTCCGGGGAAGGTAAGGGCGTATCAAGTCGAAATGAATATCACGTAGTGCGGTTGGTGGTAGCTTGGGGGGCTCAAAGTTTTAAGATTGTAAGTGAAGGCAGCGAGGAGTTACGGCCATTTACGTCGCGTGTTGTGAAAGACGGGGAGACGGGACGCGTCGCGACGCGAAGCGCCGCCTAGCCCAGAACCGTGAGACGCGTAAAGAAACAAAGTTTGACAGTACAACTGAAGGAAAGTGACGGAAAGTGTTTAATTTGTAACTACATAAGTCGAAACAGTGGCTTTTGCGTGAGTTTGTGTAATCCGTTTTTCGGTTTGTATTTCCGTCTTTGAGAGCGCTTTTTCCATGGAAGGTAAGGGCGTATCAAGTCGAAATGAATATCACGTAGTGCGGTTGGTGGTAGCTTGGGGGGCTCAAAGTTTTAAGATTGTAAGTGAAGGCAGCGAGGAGTTGCGGCCATTTACGTCGCGTGTTGTGAAAGGCGGAGAGACGGGACGCGTCGCGACGCGAAGCGCCGTCTAGCCCAGAACCGTGAGACGTGTAAAGAAACAAAGTTTGACACTACAGCTGAAGGAAACTACCGGAAAGTGTTTAATTTGTAACTACATAAGTCGAAAAAGTGGCTTTTGCGTGAGTTTGTGTAATCCGTTTTTTGGTTTGTATTTGCGTCTTTGAGAGCGCTTTTTCCGGGGAAGGTAAGGGCGTATCAAGTCGAAATGAATATCACGTAGTGCAGTTGGTGGTAGCTTGGGGGGCTTAAAGTTTTAAGATTGTAAGTGAAGGCAGCGAGGAGTTGCGGCCATTTACGTCGCGTGTTGTGAAAGGCGGAGAGACGGGACGCGTCGCGACGCGAAGCGCCGTCTAGCCCAGAACCGTGAGACGCGTAAAGAAACAAAGTTTGACAGTACAACTGAAGGAAACTAACGGAAAGTGTTTAATTTGTAACTACATAAGTCGAAAAAGTGGCTTTTGCGTGAGTTTGTGTAATCCGTTTTTCGGTTTGTATTTGCGTCTTTGAGAGCGCTTTTTCCATGGAAGCTAAGGGCGTATCAAGTCGAAATGAATATTACGTAGTGCGGTTGGTGGTAGCTTGGGGGGCTCAAAGTTTTAAGATTGTAAGTGAAGGCAGCGAGGAGTTGCGGCCATTTACGTCGCGTGTTGTGAAAGGCGGAGAGACGGGACGCGTCTCGACGCGAAGCGCCGTCTAGCCCAGAACCGTGAGACGTGTAAAGAAACAAAGTTTGACAGTACAACTGAAGGAAACTAACGGAAAGTGTTTAATTTGTAACTACATAAGTCGAAACAGTGGCTTTTGCGTGAGTTTGTGTAATCCGTTTTTCGGTTTGTATTTCCGTCTTTGAGAGCGCTTTTTCCATGGAAGCTAAGGGCGTATCAAGTCGAAATGAATATTACGTAGTGCGGTTGGTGGTAGCTTGGGGGGCTCAAAGTTTTAAGATTGTAAGTGAAGGCAGCGAGGAGTTGCGGCCATTTACGTCGCGTGTTGTGAAAGGCGGAGAGACGGGACGCGTCTCGACGCGAAGCGCCGTCTAGCCCAGAACCGTGAGACGTGTAAAGAAACAAAGTTTGACAGTACAACTGAAGGAAACTAACGGAAAGTGTTTAATTTGTAACTACATAAGTCGAAACAGTGGCTTTTGCGTGAGTTTGTGTAATCCGTTTTTCGGTTTGTATTTCCGTCTTTGAGAGCGCTTTTTCCATGGAAGCTAAGGGCGTATCAAGTCGAAATGAATATTACGTAGTGCGGTTGGTGGTAGCTTGGGGGGCTCAAAGTTTTAAGATTGTAAGTGAAGGCAGCGAGGAGTTGCGGCCATTTACGTCGCGTGTTGTGAAAGGCGGAGAGACGGGACGCGTCTCGACGCGAAGCGCCGTCTAGCCCAGAACCGTGAGACGTGTAAAGAAACAAAGTTTGACAGTACAACTGAAGGAAACTAACGGAAAGTGTTTAATTTGTAACTACATAAGTCGAAACAGTGGCTTTTGCGTGAGTTTGTGTAATCCGTTTTTCGGTTTGTATTTCCGTCTTTGAGAGCGCTTTTTCCATGGAAGCTAAGGGCGTATCAAGTCGAAATGAATATTACGTAGTGCGGTTGGTGGTAGCTTGGGGGGCTCAAAGTTTTAAGATTGTAAGTGAAGGCAGCGAGGAGTTGCGGCCATTTACGTCGCGTGTTGTGAAAGGCGGAGAGACGGGACGCGTCGCGACGCGAAGCGCCGTCTAGCCCAGAACCGTGAGACGCGTAAAGAAACAAAGTTTGACAGTACAACTGAAGGAAACTAACGGAAAGTGTTTAATTTGTAACTACATAAGTCGAAAAAGTGGCTTTTGCGTGAGTTTGTGTAATCTGTTTTTTGGTTTGTATTTGCTTCTTTGAGAGCGCTTTTTCCATTGAAGGTAAGGGCGTATCAAGTCGAAATGAATATCACGTAGTGCGGTTGGTGGTAGCTTGGGGGGCTCAAAGTTTTAAGATTGTAAGTGAAGGCAGCGAGGAGTTGCGGCCATTTACGTCGCGTGTTGTGAAAGGCGGAGAGACGGGACGCGTTGCGACGCGAAGCGCCGTCTAGCCCAGAACCGTGAGACGTGTAAAGAAACAAAGTTTGACAGTACAACTGAAAGAAACTAACGGAAAGTGTTTAATTTGTAACTACATAAGATTTGTAACTACATAAGTCGAAAAAGTGGCTTTTGCGTGAGTTTGTGTAATCCGTTTTTCGGTTTGTATTTGCGTCTTTGAGAGCGCTTTTTCCATGGAAGGTAAGGGCGTATCAAGTCGAAATGAGTATTACGTAGTGCGGTTGGTGGTAGCTTGGGGGGCTCAAAGTTTTAAGATTGTAAGTGAAGGCAGCGAGGAGTTGCGGCCATTTACGTCGCGTGTTGTGAAAGGCGGAGAGACGGGACGCGTCTCGACGCGAAGCGCCGTCTAGCCCAGAACCCTGAGACGTGTAAAGAAACAAAGTTTGACAGTACAACTGAAGGAAACTAACGGAAAGTGTTTAATTTGTAACTACATAAGTCGAAACAGTGGCTTTTGCGTGAGTTTGTGTAATCCGTTTTTCGGTTTGTATTTGCGTCTTTGAGAGCGCTTTTTCCATGGAAGGTAAGGGCGTATCAAGTCGAAATGAGTATTACGTAGTGCGGTTGGTGGTAGCTTGGGGGGCTCAAAGTTTTAAGATTGTAAGTGAAGGCAGCGAGGAGTTGCGGCCATTTACGTCGCGTGTTGTGAAAGGCGGAGAGACGGGACGCGTCTCGACGCGAAGCGCCGTCTAGCCCAGAACCGTGAGACGCGTAAAGAAACAAAGTTTGACAGTACAACTGAAGGAAACTAACGGAAAGTGTTTAATTTGTAACTACATAAGTCGAAACAGTGGCTTTTGCGTGAGTTTGTGTAATCCGTTTTTCGGTTACTATTTGCGTCTTTGAGAGCGTTTTTTCCGGGGAAGGTAAGGGCGTATCAAGTCGAAATGAAAATCACGTAGTGCGGTTGGTGGTAGCTTGGCGGGCTCAAAGTTTTAAGATTGTAAGTGAAGGCAGCGAGGAGTTACGGCCATTTACGTCGCGTGTTGTGAATGACGGGGAGACGGGACGCGTCGCGACGCGAAGCGCCGTCTAGCCCAGAACCGTGAGACGCGTAAAGAAACAAAGTTTGACAGTACAACTGAAGGAAAGTGACGGAAAGAGTTTAATTTGTAACGACATAAGTCGAAACAGTGGCTTTTGCGTGAGTTTGTGTAATCCGTTTTTCGGTTTGTATTTCCGTCTTTGAGAGCGCTTTTTCCATGGAAGGTAAGGGCGTATCAAGTCGAAATGAATATCACGTAGTGCGGTTGGTGGTAGCTTGGGGGGCTCAAAGTTTTAAGATTGTAAGTGAAGGCAGCGAGGAGTTGCGGCCATTTACGTCGCGTGTTGTGAAAGGCGGAGAGACGGGACGCGTCGCGACGCGAAGCGCCGTCTAGCCCAGAACCGTGAGACGCGTAAAGAAACAAAGTTTGACAGTACAACTGAAGGAAACTAACGGAAAGTGTTTAATTTGTAACTACATAAGTCGAAAAAGTGGCTTTTGCGTGAGTTTGTGTAATCTGTTTTTTGGTTTGTATTTGCTTCTTTGAGAGCGCTTTTTCCATTGAAGGTAAGGGCGTATCAAGTCGAAATGAATATCACGTAGTGCGGTTGGTGGTAGCTTGGGGGGCTCAAAGTTTTAAGATTGTAAGTGAAGGCAGCGAGGAGTTGCGGCCATTTACGTCGCGTGTTGTGAAAGGCGGAGAGACGGGACGCGTTGCGACGCGAAGCGCCGTCTAGCCCAGAACCGTGAGACGTGTAAAGAAACAAAGTTTGACAGTACAACTGAAAGAAACTAACGGAAAGTGTTTAATTTGTAACTACATAAGATTTGTAACTACATAAGTCGAAAAAGTGGCTTTTGCGTGAGTTTGTGTAATCCGTTTTTCGGTTTGTATTTGCGTCTTTGAGAGCGCTTTTTCCATGGAAGGTAAGGGCGTATCAAGTCGAAATGAGTATTACGTAGTGCGGTTGGTGGTAGCTTGGGGGGCTCAAAGTTTTAAGATTGTAAGTGAAGGCAGCGAGGAGTTGCGGCCATTTACGTCGCGTGTTGTGAAAGGCGGAGAGACGGGACGCGTCTCGACGCGAAGCGCCGTCTAGCCCAGAACCCTGAGACGTGTAAAGAAACAAAGTTTGACAGTACAACTGAAGGAAACTAACGGAAAGTGTTTAATATGTAACTACATAAGTCGAAACAGTGGCTTTTGCGTGAGTTTGTGTAATCCGTTTTTCGGTTACTATTTGCGTCTTTGAGAGCGTTTTTTCCGGGGAAGGTAAGGGTGTATCAAGTCGAAATGAAAATCACGTAGTGCGGTTGGTGGTAGCTTGGCGGGCTCAAAGTTTTAAGATTGTAAGTGAAGGCAGCGAGGAGTTACGGCCATTTACGTCGCGTGTTGTGAAAGACGGGGAGACGGGACGCGTCGCGACGCGAAGCGCCGTCTAGCCCAGAACCGTGAGACGCGTAAAGAAACAAAGTTTGACAGTACAACTGAAGGAAAGTGACGGAAAGAGTTTAATTTGTAACGACATAAGTCGAAACAGTGGCTTTTGCGTGAGTTTGTGTAATCCGTTTTTCGGTTTGTATTTCCGTCTTTGAGAGCGCTTTTTCCATGGAAGGTAAGGGCGTATCAAGTCGAAATGAATATCACGTAGTGCGGTTGGTGGTAGCTTGGGGGGCTCAAAGTTTTAAGATTGTAAGTGAAGGCAGCGAGGAGTTGCGGCCATTTACGTCGCGTGTTGTGAAAGGCGGAGAGACGGGACGCGTCGCGACGCGAAGCGCCGTCTAGCCCAGAACCGTGAGACGCGTAAAGAAACAAAGTTTGACAGTACAACTGAAGGAAACTAACGGAAAGTGTTTAATTTGTAACTACATAAGTCGAAAAAGTGGCTTTTGCGTCAGTTTGTGTAATCCGTTTTTTGGTTTGTATTTGCGTCTTTGAGAGCGCTTTTTCCATTGAAGGTAAGGGCGTATCAAGTCGACATGAATATCACGCAGTGCGGTTGGTGGTAGCTTGGGGGGCTCAAAGTTTTAAGATTGTAAGTGAAGGCAGCGAGGAGTTGCGGCCATTTACGTCGCGTGTTGTGAAAGGCGGAGAGACGGGACGCGTCGCGACGCGAAGCGCCGTCTAGCCCAGAAAAGTGAGACGCGTAAAGAAACAAAGTTTGACAGTACAACTGAAGGAAACTAACGGAAAGTGTTTAATTTGTAACTACATAAGTCGAAAAAGTGGCATTTGCGTGAGTTTGTGTAATCCGTTTTTTGGTTTGTATTTGCGTCTTTGAGAGCGCTTTTTCCATTGAAGGTAAGGGCGTATCAAGTCGAAACGAATATCACGTAGTGCGGTTGGTGGTAGCTTGGCGGGCTCAAAGTTTTAAGATTGTAAGTGAAGGCAGCGAGGAGTTGCGGCCATTTACGTCGCGTGTTGTGAAAGACGGAGAGACGGGACGCGTCGCGACGCGAAGCGCCGTCTAGCCCAGAACCGTGAGACGCGTAAAGAAACAAAGTTTGACAGTACAACTGAAGGAAACTAACGGAAAGTGTTTAATTTGTAACTACATAAGTCGAAAAAGTGGCTTTTGCGTGAGTTTGTGTAATCCGTTTTTTGGTTTGTATTTGCGTCTTTGAGAGCGCTTTTTCCATTGAAGGTAAGGGCGTATCAAGTCGAAACGAATATCACGTAGTGCGGTTGGTGGTAGCTTGGCGGGCTCAAAGTTTTAAGATTGTAAGTGAAGGCAGCGAGGAGTTGCGGCCATTTACGTCGCGTGTTGTGAAAGACGGAGAGACGGGACGCGTCGCGACGCGAAGCGCCGTCTAGCCCAGAACCGTGAGACGCGTAAAGAAACAAAGTTTGACAGTACAACTGAAGGAAACTAACGGAAAGTGTTTAATATGTAACTACATAAGTCGAAAAAGTGGCTTTTGCGTGAGTTTGTGTAATCCGTTTTTTGGTTTGTATTTGCGTCTTTGAGAGCGCTTTTTCCATTGAAGGTAAGGGCGTATCAAGTCGAAACGAATATCACGTAGTGCGGTTGGTGGTAGCTTGGCGGGCTCAAAGTTTTAAGATTGTAAGTGAAGGCAGCGAGGAGTTGCGGCCATTTACGTCGCGTGTTGTGAAAGACGGAGAGACGGGACGCGTCGCGACGCGAAGCGCCGTCTAGCCCAGAACCGTGAGACGCGTAAAGAAACAAAGTTTGACAGTGCAACTGAAGGAAACTAACGGAAAGTGTTTAATTTGTAACTACATAAGTCGAAAAAGTGGCTTTTGCGTGAGTTTGTGTAATCCGTTTTTTGTTTTGTATTTGCGTCTTTGAGAGCGCTTTTTCCATGGAAGGTAAGGGCGTATCAGGTCGAAATGAAAATCACGTAGTGCGGTTGGTGGTAGCTTGGGGGGCTCAAAGGTTTAAGATTGTAAGTGAAGGCAGCGAGGAGTTGCGGCCATTTACGTCGCGTGTTGTGAAAGACGGAGAGACGGGACGCGTCGCGACGCGAAGCGCCGTCTAGCCCAGAACCGTGAGACGCGTAAAGAAACAAAGTTTGACAGTACAACTGAAGGAAACTAACGGAAAGTGTTTAATTTGTAACTACATAAGTCGAAAAAGTGGCTTTTGCGTGAGTTTGTGTAATCCGTTTTTTGGTTTGTATTTGCGTCTTTGAGAGCGCTTTTTCCATTGAAGGTAAGGGCGTATCAAGTCGAAACGAATATCACGTAGTGCGGTTGGTGGTAGCTTGGCGGGCTCAAAGTTTTAAGATTGTAAGTGAAGGCAGCGAGGAGTTGCGGCCATTTACGTCGCATGTTGTGAAAGACGGAGAGACGGGACGCGTCGCGACGCGAAGCGCCGTCTAGCCCAGAACCGTGAGACGCGTAAAGAAACAAAGTTTGACAGTACAACTGAAGGAAACTAACGGAAAGTGTTTAATTTGTAACTACATAAGTCGAAAAAGTGGCTTTTGCGTGAGTTTGTGTAATCCGTTTTTTGGTTTGTATTTGCGTCTTTGAGAGCGCTTTTTCCATTGCAGGTAAGGGCGTATCAAGTCGAAACGAATATCACGTAGTGCGGTTGGTGGTAGCTTGGCGGGCTCAAAGTTTTAAGATTGTAAGTGAAGGCAGCGAGGAGTTGCGGCCATTTACGTCGCGTGTTGTGAAAGACGGAGAGACGGGACGCGTCGCGACGCGAAGCGCCGTCTAGCCCAGAACCGTGAGACGCGTAAAGAAACAAAGTTTGACAGTACAACTGAAGGAAACTAACGGAAAGTGTTTAATTTGTAACTACATAAGTCGAAAAAGTGGCTTTTGCGTGAGTTTGTGTAATCCGTTTTTTGGTTTGTATTTGCGTCTTTGAGAGCGCTTTTTCCATTGAAGGTAAGGGCGTATCAAGTCGAAACGAATATCACGTAGTGCGGTTGGTGGTAGCTTGGCGGGCTCAAAGTTTTAAGATTGTAAGTGAAGGCAGCGAGGAGTTGCGGCCATTTACGTCGCGTGTTGTGATAGACGGGGAGACGGGACGCGTCGCGACGCGAAGCGCCGTCTAGCCCAGAACCGTGAGACGCGTAAAGAAACAAAGTTTGACAGTACAACTGAAGGAAACTAACGGAAAGTGTTTAATTTGTAACTACATAAGTCGAAAAAGTGGCTTTTGCGTGAGTTTGTGTAATCCGTTTTTTGGTT